>NC_064255.1:51016735-52227568 GCF_003254725.2 Canis lupus dingo | reverse complement strand
CATGCATAAATAAACAAAATCTTAAAAAAAAAAAAGGAAATCTAATTGATCATAGTGTTGTGTGGTGACAGATGGTCTTTACACTTGTGAGAATAGCATAATGCATTGAATCTTTACATTATACACCTGAAATGAATATAACACTATATGTCAACTATACTCAAATTTTAAATATTATTTAAAATGTTTTTTTAAGTAAATCATTTGAGGTATAGTTATTTACCTAAAGTGCAGTTAAAACAACTTTAATGGTTCTTTTTGAGTCTAAGCACTGTATATAGTTTCATTAAATATAATCTTTATATAAGCATTTGCTTTAATTAGTCTGAAATTCAGTGTTACTTTTGACAAATTGATGTTTTCACAATATTCTCTTTATCACTATTAATACTCCAAACATGAACATGAGAAAATCTTTATAATGTGGGTTTTATTACAATATTAACTGTGAAATATTTGCTGTATAACCATCAAGCTTATTGTGTGAAACCTGAAATGCTTATATATTTTTAAATCACATGTATACTATCATTTATCCATCAAATGAGAATGGAAAAACTAGGCAACATTAAGTAATCAGAAGATCTGATTCTGAAAGTTGACTCTTTCTTAACTGACTTGCTCATAAAAAAATATTTAATCGATATTTTTTTCCTTATCACTTGATATTATTTCATCAATAGTGCAGAAATTCTTTGGACAAAAAATAAGGTTGATTTTTACTTCATAATTCACTTTTTTAAGATTTTATTTATTTATTCACGAGAGACAGAGAGAGAGAGAGGCAAAGACACAGGCAGAGGGAGAAGCAGGCTCCATGGGGAGCCCGATCCTGGGTCTTCAGGATTACACCCTGGGCTGACGGTGGCATTAAACTGCTGAGCCACCCAGGCTGCCCATATAATTCATTTTTCTACAGCAATATCCAATATATGTAACTCAAAGCTTAACAAGAGTATATTTATATATCTTAGAAGAAAAAACAAATTTTAGGTCAAAGGTCTTGAATTTTTAAAGTATTAGGCATTTTCATCAAATATTCATAACTCTGATGTTGTCTCAAGTTATGACCTTCATGATAATTGGAAACATCCTTTTATAATACTTTCTTTTCCATGTACAGGTTACTTGGGACTTGTCTAGTAAGGGGAACAATTGTTTCTCCAAATGAGTGTATGCATAAAAGTAATTTACTGCCTCATATAATAGGAATGTAAGGGTGAATATACTTCAGGCATAGGTTTGTTTAGGACTCATATGGGTCACCAGAATCCTTTACCAAGTTTTCCACTTCTTACCCAGGAGTCCCAGGTTAAAATCATCACAGCACCCAGTTCACTCTGTAATGTAGGCTCTGAAGGCTCATACACCATTTCTTCTTGATTAACCGAAATTAGGTCACATACCAATCTCAGAATTTACCTCTGTGGCTCAAAGGATGAAATGATTTGATGTTTTTTTTTTTTTTTTTAAGATTTTATTTATTTATTCATAGAGACACAGATAGAGAATAAGAGGCAGAGACACAGGCAGAGGGAGAAGCAGGCTCCATGCAGAGAGCCCGACGTGGGACTGGATCCAGGGTCTCCAGGATCATGCCCTGGGCTGCAGGCGGCGCTAAACCGCTGCGCCACCGGGGCTGCCCTGATTTGATGGGTTTAACATAACTCAAAGATTACTCTCTTGGCTCTTAGAAGTATAATCAGATTTATCCATATGCCATGGACTAACAGAATAGTTTCCACTGGAGTGACTCCAGAATTAGATGTCTAGGAGAATAAGAGATTCCAGGAGGCAATGACAATAGATAGCCAAGATAGTCTTGATTTTTCATTTTTTATAACATTATCAGGAACTTAGGTTAAATATCAATGTCCAGCCATAAATCAGTACATATAATTCAAATTTTAATTTTAATTATTATTAAAAATTTTAAATTATGATAAATTTTAATTATGATATTAAATTAACTTTCTAGTTATCTCCAGTGAAGACATTTAATAGGCATGCCATGTGCAAGGACCAAACATGTTCTCTTTAATTATAATTTTTTTTTTAAAGATTGTATTTATTTATTCATGAGAGAGAGAGAGAGAGAGAGAGAGAGAGGCAGAGACATAGGCAGAGGGGGAAGCAGGCTCTTCATAGGGAGCCTGAGGTGGGACTCATCCCTAAACTGGGATCACACCCTGACCCAAGGCAGATGCTCCACCACTGAGTCACCCAGGCATCCCTCATTATAAAAATATTAAAGCATTTATAAAAGTAGAGATAGAGGAATGAGTCTTCCATACTTTATCTCAACTTCAACTTTTTTTGAAAAGATTTTATTTATTTATAAGAGAGAAAGCACAAGGGAGGGGCAGCGGGAGAAGCAGGCTTCCTGCTGAGCAGGGAACCCAATGCAGGGCTTGATCCAAGGACAGACAAAGGCAGACACTTGACTGAGTCACCCAGGCACCTTTCGACTTCAACTTTTAAAAACTCACAGCAAATCATAATTCATCTCTACCCCATAGCTCCTCTTCCCTACTCCAACCTCAGGATAGTTTTTATGAAAAGCCATAGAATAATTTTATCCACAAACATTGCATAATTTATTTAATTTGGCCTATGATAATAGTGAAATTATACTTTCACGGAATTTTTATTTTTTATTATATTTATTTTTTAGGGAATTTTTAAATGTTTAAGCATGGTTATTCAATACTCCTAATTAATATTAAACAAAGTTGGAAACAAACATAAATTATATACTATTTCTTCAGACTTCCCTGTAGTCTTTTTATAACGAAGCCAACTCTGATTTCTGATCATGAAACATTTAAACTGAAAAGATATAACAAACAACATTAATATTTACTTGCCCTTTATGATTCTTTTTTGTTAATGGATCTGGAGTCCTACTGTCTGGAATAAATAAGTATTGCCAAATTCTTAGATGCTATTTAAATTTTTTCAAGCTAACAATTGCAATTTAAATATATGTGCATAGTGATTGCTTGAGATGTGTATTTTTAAATATTTATTTTGAAAATTAATATAAAATACTTCATCTTTATTATAAGTAAAGTGGTTATTGTGTTTCACAGTTGTAATCCCATTAGCTGTATAGTCCTAGAAAAGTCATATAAAATCTCTGAGCCTTCTTCTAATAGAGGAATATTATGAGGATTGTCTGTAGAAGTAAGAATATATAAAGAAACTAGGAAATTGTCCAATTGGAAGCAGTTTATGAAATAAAATGTATTTCCAAATACAGTTGCTAAAAATCTGGATTCATTAAAATATTAAGTAAATAATAGTTCATTTATTATATAAATATTATACAAGATGTAAACAAAATAATTCATTGGGACTAATACATTAAAACATTTATAGAACTGGGTTGAGGGGGAGGGTGGAGAAGACGGTAGTGGTGTAATGATCAAAGTCCAACCATCCTTCTTATTTTCCAGAAGGCTATTTAATTTGGAAATTCTTTCTAATGTAAAAATGGTAGACGTACCTGCTTTCAGCTTAGCCTCTCTCAACATGAAATTCAACCATATGCAATATTTCATGAAATGAATCATTTTAAATATTTTCAACCAAGAGAACAAAAAGGGAAAGAGCCATGAACATAGGAATAACAGTTTCTATAAATATATTTGCATATATGACCCATGATACTTGATCAACAGGAATATATTCATAAATATTCAGAACTAGGAGTGGCATTAAATATTTTATTGCTACCATCTAATTTTATCAGTTTAAAATGCAAAGCTCAAACTAATCTGCCCTTAATCATGTCTCTAGTATAAGGAAAAAACTGCAATCGATCAATCAACTCATTAACTAATTAAAATAAAACCACTTTCTAACATGTGTGCTATAACCAGTTTATAGTGAGGATAACATTAGCCAGTACTAGAGAGTTTTGGTTATGATTGAATGATTTAATTAGGACATACTTAGAAGAATGTCCTGCTCCTAGGAAAATCTGAACATACATTTGAATTGACAATAGAGATGATGAGGATGATAATCAAAATCCTGCAACATGAGAAACAATCCCATCACAATAGAAATCCCCCTGTTCATGTGATATACCAGTATATGTAATGCCAGTGTGTATAGGTGTGGTAGTGTGTTTTATGACCGCACATTCCTTCCAGCCCAGTATGCAAGGTATTTTGCAATGTGGTATTGCTGATTCTCCCATCTAGCAAGCAAGTCTTGTAATTTCCTTTGATCAACTACATATTTGGAATTAATACCATGTGAGTTCTGGAAACTAGGTCACATGAGATCCCTTGGAGCTCCCACATTTGATATTTTTAACATTGCCCTGAAATGGCTGCATATGGAAGACCACTGGCTTCATGGAGAATGAGAGGCCATGTGGCATCTCAAATTGTAGCCAGTTCCACCTGTCACTATGATTGAGTCCCTCTTACATATCCTATTATTCCATTCAGATGATGCAGTCACTCAACCAATCAATAGAGTTGGTGAGAAACATTTTCATGACTAAAATGAATGTTGTATGAATGACTAAATTTTATAGTAGTGTGATATATAACAATAGGTAATATATTCAAGACAAACCTGATTTTCATTCATTTTACTTTGCTTATTTTGATATGATTCTTAAAGCATTTTAAAGCAGAAGATTATGTTGATCTCTTCTAAGTAATCAGTGACATAGTGAGCTGAATAAAATTCTATATTTTTAGCAAATATTTGCTTATTCATTCTGGCATGAATATAAGTCAATAATAAATACATGTAATGTAACATTTCCAAAAATCACTTTTTTTAACTAAAAAAAAATTGAGTTAAACTTAAAAGTTTTTCTACTATATCACATAACGCATACCCAATTTCCTGTATTATTAATATCTTATGTTAGTAACTTACATCTTTCAAAATTAATCAATGTTAATACCTTAAGAAAAGCCTGTACTTTGTAAAGATTTCTTTCACTCTACCTAATTTCCTTCTTCAATTCCAAGATTCTGTTTTGGATATTACATTACATTTGGTCCTTATATCTCTTTAGATTTTTTGCTTTTTGACCATCTCTCAAACTTGGTTTCTGAAGTTTTGAGAAGTACTGGTCAGGTATTTCATAGACTGTCCCTCAATCAAAATCCTTCTGATGTTTTCCTTCTGATGATTCTGAGGTTATGTGTTTTTAGAAGGAAAACTACAGAGTTAAAGAACCATTTTATCACATATCAAGAGTAAATACTCTCAAGATGACCTATCACTATTGGTGTTGAACTTGGTCACCTGACTGAGATAGTTTTTTTCTGATTTCTCCACTGCAAAATTACTTCCTGCCATGCAACACCCTCATGTCCTTTTATATTGTATTCTGAAAAAAGTCACTATGCATAGGCCAAATTTAAGGAGTGGAAAATTATGCTTCTCTCCCTTGAGGGCAGAGTATTCGCACAAAATATTTGTATTTGAAGTTTGTTTCCTCTTCCTTGTGCATTCATTCATTCACTCATTCATCCATCCATCCATCCATCCATCCATCCATCCATCCATTCATTATGGTTCATCAGTCTGAACTTATATATATTTTATACTTTGGGCTATAATCTGATGCTACTTTATTCATTTTTTTGCCTGAGCTGTTCCAGCTTTGGCATTGGGAGCTCTTTCAGTTGGCTTTTGCTTCCCTTTAATGTACCCACAATAACATAAGGTTTTTGTTTTCATTTGGTTTTTTGAGTACTATCTTATTTTCTGGCACTATAAGATATTCTAAGCTCATCCTGTTTATTTCCTGTTCAAATCCTAAAATCAGCCATTTTGCAAGGAGTCCTGCTTTCTTCTATTGGAGGCTGTTATTAGAAACCAAGTTTGGGTTCTAGGTGTATTTTGCTACTACAGAGTTGTTGCTTCTAGGCCCTCTCAGGTGACAGAACAAGGAAATAAGTGCATGTACTAACCTGTGTAGGTAAACACCTATATAAATATTTGTATATTTGTATATGTAACTGTCTTTTTCTATATCAAGCTAAAATGAATTCATATTGATATCTCCAACTCTAAATCATTTCCACATGGATCATCCTAGTCTTATTTCTTACAAATAACTATAACCTCAATAGTGAGAAAAGAGGCTCCCACTCTCCGTCATTCATTTACATTCAGTTACAGAATACATGTATAGTCATATCAGTTGTTAACCTGTACTCTTATGGGAAATGGGTTTTAGAAGAAAAAAATTTTAGAAATTTCTTCTAGAAATTAGAAGACTGTGGTTATGAACAATGGTGTTATTTATTTCCTTTGGTCTTTTTTTTAATATTTCATTTTATTTACTTATTCATGAAAGACACACAGAGAAAGAGAGGCAGAGACACAGGCAGAGAGAGAAGCAGGCTCCATGCAGGGAGCTGGATATGGGACTCGATCCCAGGACCCAGGATCATACCCTGGGCCAAAGGCAGACACTCAACCACTGAGCCACCCAGGCATCCCTTGCCTTTGGTCTTAACAGATTTAATTCATTCCAGTGACTTGGACTTAAGTCTGAAGCTTTTCTGCCACCCCTCTTAATTGGCAAGGAAGAAATTTTCTCTGCTCCTTAAGGTTTTCTAGTTGGACTAATCAAATTTACATGAAACCGATTAATAGAAAATAAATTTAATATCATACATATGGAGAATCCACACAGATGTGAAATTCCAAAGACACTGAGGCAATATGAGGTTTATATGAACTTTTGAGCTAAGGAGAAGAGTAGGGCCTGAGGATACAAAGTAGAGGAAGACGATTAACAAAAGGTGAGAGAGATTTAGAAAGCAAAGTTTGCCCTGTTGTGCAGATAAGTTCCTTAGGTAAAGTTTAATCTCAGTTGATAACTCTCTCTGCTACAGGCACTCATTTCCAGGGTAAATTTAGACAGTTGAATGGGAGATAAAGAGCCTTTCCTGAATTTTCAGGGTTTTGGTTGCTTTCAACTCAAAATAATCTTCATGCCAAAGTATCGCATCTTGGAGTGGGCCCCTACAGGTTGTATCATATATTTGTAAAGGATTATTTTATCACATACTGCATTTCCTATGGAGATCCCCTGAACTCCTCACTGATCTTTTTTTTTTTTTTTTAATTGGTATACATAAAGGTACACCCTTTGTGCTGTGGAGATCTATGAGCTTTGACAAATTTATAATGAATAAATATATCAACCATTATAGTGCCCCATACAAAATAGATTTACTACCATAGGAAAAAATTCCTTTGTACCTGCTTAATCCTCCCTTCTCCTTTGAACCACTAGTGATTACTTATCTGACTACCATTTCTGTGGTTTTGATTTTTCTAGAATCTCATATAACTGAAATCATAAAAGATACAGCGTTTTCACACTAGCTTCTTTCTTATAGCAAAATGCACTTAAGACTCATTCATGTCTCTGCAAGTTAATAGCTCATTTTTAAATCACTTAATACTAGTCCATCATTTAAATGTACATCCTATATGATAGAAAATTATTTATTCTTTCAACTATTGAAACTTGCTGGGTAGGAAGAATTTCTTGTTCCCTGTAGGGTCCTTTTAGCCAGACTAAGAATCAAATGGAGTGGGACAAATTAACAGGAAAAAAAAAATCAAATTTAATTTTGCACATATGGGGAATTCAAACAGGCGGGGAAATTTTAAAGACAGGTAAAATAGGATATATATGTCATCCTGAACTAAGGAGAAGAAGGTAAGAATTTGAGACTTCAAAGGAATGGAATGCAATTCACACAAAGATGAAACGGAGTAAAGATTTGGTAAACAAATGTTCTCTGGGGCACTCAGAAACAATGAGACATAGAAGACTTTTTATCAAACAGATCTTGCTAGCTTCCTCCCAATGTATCATATCTAGTTTATTTGATAATATAGTTATCTGTGGTGATAGCTTTTTTTTCCTGGAGCAGTTTCTAAAATTCATTTTAGGTAGTTGAGTGTAAAGGTAAACAACTTTTTTTTCTGAATCTGCTGGGTCTGATTGCTTTTTAACTCAAAATAATCTTCATGCCAAAGTGGACCATCTTGAAGAGGCCTGACCTAGGGCCCTTTATCTTGATAGCTTTGGTTTTGGGTGATAAGATATCCATGTGATGGTTTGTGTATCCAAAGTTTCAAATCTTTTGAGTATATACCCAAGAACATGGTTGCTGGATTTTAAGGTAATAATATATTTATTTTTCTAAAGAATTGCCAAGTTGCTTTACAGAGTGGCTCTACCATTTTTGTATTCACAGCAGAAAAGAATGAGTGTCCCTCTATAATTTAGTCAGCAATTGTCCATATAATTTTAACATTTTATTTTAGCTATTCTACTAGGTTTATATTAGTATCTGACTTTTAATATACAATTTTCTCATGACAATGTCAGACATCTTTTCGTGTACATGTTTTCTTTCTGTGTATCTTCCTTGGTGAGGCGTCTGTTGAGGTTTTTACTCATTTTTGAGTTTTTTATCTCCTTACTTTTGAGTTTTAAGAGTTTCTTATTTGAGACAGGAAATCTTGAACTATCTAGAATAGGAGAAATGGATTTTGTAAGGCGGGCAAAGTCTGTGGTAAAATCTATTCTCCTGGAGATTAAGCCTTTGCTTTCAAGGATGTCTTACTTATTTTGCAATAATACTTTTCTCCTCTTTCACTCAGAGCAATGAGGGCTGAGGGAGCAGGAATCTTTCTTTGCTTGTAGAGTTACTGGAAGTAAAAACCCATGAAAGTAAAACTAATGAATCTGTGCAAGGTAAAGCCCACAAAGTATGGGGGATTGTATCCACCATGAGGTTTCTCACTCTCACACTAGTCCTTATTAATCTCCATCAACTTGTGAAAATTGCCATAAGTATTCTTCTTAGTTTGTGGCTTCAGTAGCTTCTGCTTCAAATAAGCAGATCTTTTCTGTGACTCTCTAGATTTATTTGTCTCTTTAGAATTTGATGTGATTTTTGGTGCTATCAACTCAGTTCTCTGATTAGTCCAAGAAAATTTGTTGAATTTTAGTTTGTCTAATTGATCTTCTTGTAAGAATAGGCTTGGTAACTTTAGAGCTTTTTATATATTACAGTTGAAATTAGAAGCCTAGTGTTGAAATTTTGAAGAAAAATATTGATACCATTTATTCTACCTAATTGAAGAAGAGGAAAAAATCAAAAAGTATTGTTATTGTACAAAACATTTTATTTCTATCTATTAAAATATAAAATCCTATTAAAATTGTCCAAAATGTCATTTGTATTCATAAGTTAGGTTACATAGTTTTTATTGGATTATCTGTATTTGGATAATGAAAATGATTACTCATACAGTAATCATTAATAAAATGAATTTAAAGAAACTGATTCTTAAAGAAAAACTAGTAACTATATCTACCTGAGTAGCCAAACTGCATGGGTAAATTCATTTCAATCTCTTTTTAATTCAAGGCATCTGTTGTGACAGGAATGCAAGGTTAAGATATGTCCTTGTACTTTGTGATTTTTAATACGTTGTCTCTATGTTGTCAAAGCCATTTCAGTATTATTGCTCTTTCTTAAATGTGTGTCTTGTAGAAGGATAACTATGGAGAACACTAAGAAATGCATTGCTGATATTTACATATTTACTTTTTACTATATGGAAATCGTTTTGTATTCAGATCTTCTAAATTTGTGCTGTAACCTTTACACAAATAATTGCATAGGGTGGAAATTTTACTAGTTTGGAAAAATCCAGTGACTGTTGACTGTTGGGACATCTTATAAGATGCAGAAGGACTATACAGGTGACAAATTTTGGCTTAAAAAGTTGAGGCTTATAAATCACAGCTACAAAAAAGATAGCAAATGCTATTCTTGAAATCCTTAGTATAACAAATTCATATTTTTTAAAATTAATTTATTCCCTGCAGGTAGAAACAGGTTTTCTTTAGTATCTTTGGTAAAGTGTAAGAAGAATGAATCAGGGTAATAACTTACAAAAACGGTTTAGATTACTGTGTGAGCTAACTGAATAGAGACCTTTAATATTTGAATATTCATATCTACTGAATCATTATTATATGATATGTCTTTTAAAAATGTTGATTAAGAGAATGAACTGAACTGATTGAGCTATTAGAAAACATATTCTTCTTTCACAAAATGAGACAATTATTATAGTAAACTTAGAGTTCCTAAATAATATCACTGTGAAAGTTAAAATACCCAAACTGTGGCATATTTATGAGACCATATTGAGAGTCATGTTGCCCTAGAAACCATTAAAAAAGTTCAAAAAATTACTTTTAATGCAAACAAATTGAAAAACATTAGGTTCCAAAAAATGAAAAAATAAAATTTTAATGAGAAAAAAAGATTATCAAACATATGAAGATTTTCTTATGTAAAACAATATAGTGAACAATATGAGAAAATGATTCATATGGAAAGTTGAAATTTTAAAATACAGCGACTAAGAGAGCAAATAGATAAAAAATGAGTGAAGAAAATATTTTAGGGTAATTTCTCTAATGTGTAAACATGTTTAACCTCTTTATATTACTGGAAATAAAAGGAAATGTCTTCCTGTGACCACATAATCATAGATTTCTTTTATGGTAAAATATTCGAATTGGCCATTTAATGTTACTGAGTATCATACTATTTGGTCAAGTGAGAAGAAAGTATGACACTTATCTGAAATAACAATTATTATATATATTTTTTAAGATTTTCTTTCTTTCTTTCTTTCTTTCTTTCTTTCTTTCTTTCTTTCTTTCTTTCTTTCTTTCTTTCTTTCTTTCTTTCTCTCTTCTTTCTTTTTCTCCTTTCTTTTTATTGGAGTTCAATTTGCCAACATATAGCATAATACCCAGAGCTCATCCCGCAAAGTGCCCCCCACAGTGTCCGACACCCAGTCACTACAACCCCCTGCCCACCTCCCTTTCCGCT
This sequence comes from Canis lupus dingo, assembly GCF_003254725.2. Taxonomy (NCBI): domain Eukaryota; kingdom Metazoa; phylum Chordata; class Mammalia; order Carnivora; family Canidae; genus Canis; species Canis lupus. The sequence goes on along the minus strand of NC_064255.1, from coordinate 52,216,637 downwards.
ATTCCTTGTTCATTTCCCAGTTAGGTGTCTCTCATGTTTTGTCCCCCTCACTGATATTTTCACTCATTTTCTCTCCTTTCCTTTATTCCCTTTCACTATTTTTTATATTCCCCAAATGAATGAGACCATATAGTGTTTGTCCTTTTCTGAATAACTTATTTCACTCAGCATAATACCCTCCAGTTCCATCCACTTCGAAGCAAATGGTGGGTATTTGTCATTTCCAATGGCTGAGGAATATTCCATTGTATACATAGACCACATTTTCTTTATCCATTCATCTGTCGATGGGCACCGAAGATCCTTCCACAGTTTGGCTATTGTGAACATTGCTGCTATAAACATTGGGGTGCAGGTGTCCCAGCGTTTCACTGCATCTGTGTCTTTGGGGTAAATCCGCAGCAGTGCAATTGCTGGGTTGTAGGGCAGATCTATTTTTAACTCTTTGAGGAACCTCCACGCAGTTGTTGTTTCCTGTCTTGTTAATTTTCCCCATTCTCACTGGTGTGAGGTGGTATCTCATTGTGGTTTTGATTCGTATTTCTCTGATGGCAAGTGATGTGGAGTATTTTCTCATGTGCTTGTTGGCCATGTCTATGTCTTCCTCTGTGAAATTTCTGTTAATGTCTTTTGCCCATTTCATGATTGGATTGTTTGTTTCTTTGGTGTTGAGTTTAATAAGTTCTTTATAGATCTTGGAAACTAGCCCTTTATCTGATAAGTCATTTGCAAATACCTTCTCCCATTCTGTAGATTTTCTTTTAGTTTTGTTGACTGTATCCTTTGCTGTGCAAAAGCTTCTTATCTTGATGAAGTCCCAATAGTTCATTTTTGCTTTTGTTTCTCTTGCCTTCCTGGATGTATCTTGCAAGAAGTTACTGTGGCCGAGTTCAAAAAGGGTGTTGCCTGTGTTCTCCTCTAGGATTTTGATGGAATCTTGTCTCACATTTAGATCTTTCCTTCATTTTGAGTTTATCTTTGTGTATGGTGCAAGAGAGTGGTCTAGTTTCATTCTTCTGCATGTGGATGTCCAATTTTCACAGCATCATTTATGGAAGAGACTCTTTCTTCCAGTGGATAGTCTTTCCTCCTTTATCCAATATTAGTTGACCATAAAGTTCAGGGTCCACTTCTGGGTTCTCTATTCTGTCCCATTGATCTATGTGTCTGTTTTTGTGCCAGTACCACACTGTCTTGATGACCACAGCTTTGTAGTACAACCTGAAATCTGGCATTGTGATGCCCCCAGATATGGTTTTCTTTTTTAAAATTCCCCTGGCTATTCGGGATCTTTTCTGATCCACACAAATCTTAAAATAACTTGTTCTAACTCTCTGAAGAAAGTCCATGGTATTTTGATAGGGAGTGCATTAAACGTGTAAATTGCCCTGGGTAACATTGACATTTTCACAATATTAATTCTGCCAATCCATGAGCATGGAATATTTTTCCATCTCTTTGTGTCTTCTTCAATTTCTTTCAGAAGTGTTCTATAGTTTTTAGGGTATAGATCCTTTACCTCTTTGGTTAGGTTTATTCCTAGGTATCTTAATTCAATATAATACTTAATTTATACCTTTCATACAATTCAAAAATTACAATAAAAATTAAAAGATTTGCAGTGCTAGGTAGCTCAGTCCATTAAGCTTCTGCTTTCACCCTGGTCATGATCCTAGAGTCCTGGGATGGAGCTTCAGATTGTCAGATTGGGGTCCTGCTCAGTGGAGGGTCTGTATCTCCCTGTCCCTCTGACCCCACCTCCATTTGTGGCTCTCTGTATTTATCTCTCAAATAAATAAATAAAACCTTTAAAAAAATTGTCAAGCTTTTATATGATTATGAAAAAAGATATGTACTGGTAAACTGGAATGGTTCTCTAAAGCAATATACATACCTCACTTGATGACACAAAAGTTTTTTCTTTTCAGTATCCTTTCACTTTTTATATTGCATAAATTGTGCAAAAGATGACAGAAAAAGTAGTCATGAGCTAATTAAAATGACAGAGTATTGACCAAGAGTCGGGGCCTGAATTGTAGAGATATTGTAGATTATCTTACTAGGGAATGTTCTATCTTTATCTTTGAGCACATCTAGATGGCTGGTTATTCTTATTGAAGGTAAAGACAAAGGAATTTATGATGTGCTGCCAGGCGACCTCAAAGGTCAATTTCTTTGCTAATGATTTGCAAATGGCCTATGTTCCAATTGTACCTATGGAATTTTAAGATATGGAGGTGACTGAGTGGTAACGTGGGTCAATTCCATTCAAAGAATTTATTATTTATAGTTCTCCAAAGGGGGGAGGATACTATGCCATGCAGGGGTCCATAGGGAAGCATCAGGTTTGATCATAAGGCAGAGGAAACATGAAGGAAAGCATGACCCAGAACTTTATTATTGTGTTTTCTATAGGAAATGTAAGGCAAGGCAAGGCAGGGCTGGAAAACAGTTTAGGATTGGCTAATCTGAATAATATCAGTGAGCTCTAAGCTAAGTGACAGTCTTCGGTGTTCTTGTTCTTGGCCCTGTGTTGGCTTAGGGCAGGGGAAGTATTGGTTTGGTATGTGATTGTTGGTTAAGGGAGACAGTTGAGGATAAGGATATAAATTTGGGATTGGTTTGGTTTGCCTATGAAAGACCTGTCCACAGGAAATTGATATATTGAGAATTAGCTGGCCTTTGAATGGGCAGTTTCTTTCCAGCCAACTAGACCCATCTAGGTATCAAAACATCATAAAATATAGGGGGAAAAAAGTGATTAATACAGTCTAACCAGTTTGGAAAGATTGGCTTGATCAGGAGGCCAACAGGACATAAATGTACCTTCTGAAAATTTTTCCTTTGAGCTCTCCCAAAGCTAAGATTCCTATAACAGATAATGACATGGATATTGCCTTAACACAGAGACATTCTAATCTGCCCCAGCACTGCCCTTTAGGTGCATGTATGTTGATGTCTCTTAGTTCTCCAAAACTTTCCTTTATTCTCTCTTCTTGCACTGTATCATTTGCCTTTAAATAAAGCCTTATGCAAGTATGTTTGTGGAATCTGGTAAGCCATATCAAATATATAAAATAAAGTCATTGCAGGTTCACAACATGTTAAGTGAGAAACAATAAGCTCAAAACCAAGAAGCTCATTGAATTTTTGGTTCTTGCTAAAAAAGCTAAATAAGCTAGCTATTTATATTTAGCTAAATAGCTAAATATTTAGCTAGCTAATAGGTAATTAAGACAAAGAGCTAGACACAATATTTTTGGATTATAGAAAACCAGTAATAGAGAAAATCTTTAAAAAATTAGAGATAGATTTATATAACCCTGGAAATGAAAGATAAATCTCACAGACTTCTCAGAAACAATCAAAGATAAAAGAAAACAGAATTGTATCTTTAAAGATTAGAAACAAAGATATAAACCAAAAAAATAACTTTTAACTTGTCATTCTATATCTGGCCAAATAATTTTTGGAAAATGAGGTGAAATAAAATATTTTCAAAAAAATAAAATCTGATAAAATTCATCATTAGCTACTTTACCTATAAGAAATAATAACAAAAAAAATTAAAAAAAAGAAATAATAACGATAGTTCTCCAGGTAAATGAAAAACAATCCAAGTGGAAAATAAAATATGAAAAAAAGGATAAAGAATACTATATGTGGTAAATATACAAGAAAAGATTTAAAAGGACCTTTCATAATTTTTGTTGTTTCCAATGGTAATTGACTATTTAAAAAAATTAACATGTGATTTGTAAACTGAGGTGAAAACTGAGGCATGCATGGTATAGAAATATTAAAATAGACTGTTAAATTAAAGTTGTATCTTGATGATCTGTCAAAGAAAATCACTATACAAAAATGAAAGAGGTACAATAAGTAAATCTAAAATGGAACACTAAAATTACTCAATCCAAACAGTGTTAGGAAAAGAAAAAGAACAAAGAATGAATAGAGAAAATAAGGAACAAATAGCCAGATGGTAGCCTTGAACCCAAACCTAGAGACAAATAAAATTTAGATGCTCTAAACACTCCAAATAAAGGGTAGATTGTCAAATTGGATGGAAAGCCAGATCAAGCAATATGCTGTCTAGAACACACATGCGTTAAATATAAATATGTAACTAGGCAAAAAATAAAAAGATGAAAAAGTATATGTTAAAAATGATCCTAAAAAGACTGGGGGGACTATATTAATATCAGACCATGAATTCTTCAGGACAAAATATATTTGTAAAGAAGGCATTTATGATTATAAAAGGGATAATTCACCAGTAAGACAAAATACACTTAAATATGAATGTACTTAAGAGTTTCAAAACATAAACCAGTTACAAATAGAATTGAAAGGAAATCCGGGATCCCTGAGTGGCTCAGCGGTTTAGCACCTGCCTTTGGCCCAGGGCACGATCCTGGAGTCCCGGGATCGAGTCCCACGTTGGGCTCCCTGCATGGAGCCTGCTTCACCCTCCTCCTGTGTCTCTGCCTCTCTCTTTCTCTCTCTCTCTGTCTATCATAAATAAATAAATAAATCTTAAAAAAAAAAGAAAGGAAATAGATCCACAATTATAGTTGAGACTTGGAACTCCTATTTCAAGTAGACAGACTTTAAATTCACATGGAATATTAACCTATATAGATCATATGTTAGGCCATAAAAATATCTCAATAAATTGCAAAGAATTAAAGTAGTTTATATTATCTGACCCCTGAGGAGTAATAAGCCTACAATATCCAAATAATGGTCAGTTAAATAATAATTATATGTAGCTCAAGGGCCAATGAACAAATCACAATAATAATTATAAAATATTTTAAATTGAAAAACATCAAAATTTGTTGGATTCACTTAAAGCAGTGCTTCAGGGATAAGAGTATGTATATGTGTGTTTGTGTGTGTGTATAACATATAATTTTAAAAACATAAAAAATAAAAAAAATAAAAAAATAAATAAAAACATACAGTTTAGGGATGCCTGGGTGGCTCAGTGGTTGAGCATCTGCCTTTGGCTCAGGGTGTGACCCCGGAATCCCAGAATCCCAGGATCTAGTCCCACGTTGGGCTCCCTGCTTGGAGTCTACTTCTCCCTCTGCCTATGTCTCTGCCTCTCTTTCTCTCAGTGTGTTCCATGAATAAATAAATAAAATATATATATATATATATATATATATATATATATATACAGTTAAAAAATTAAATACTGGAAGAAATATCTAATATATCTAATTATGTCAATGATCTAAGTTTTACCTTAGAAAGTCTAAAAAGAAATAAATAAACACAAAGTATATAAAAGGAAAGAAATAATAAAATAATATAAATAAAAAATTAAAAACATTAAACCAAATGATACATTTTTGAAAATATCATTAAAATGGATAATTTTCTGGCTACACTATTTCATGTCACTGAAGATCTTTGCAAGATTTAAGCCTTCATTTTTATATATTTTCTATAGCTACCCTCATATGTCTTTTACTAATTGTATGTTATGTTTGGGAGAAATATTCAATTTTTATAGGTCTTGATTCTCTTAAACATGTTTGAGATGGTTGGACTGAAATTAATGGCAAAAAACATAAAATATCACTACAGCAATATCAGAAAGAAATGAATCATCTAATTGGTCCTGCATATATGGGGAACAACTGCTTGCTACTGACTTAGACAAATGGACACAGTAATGTAAATTGGTACAGCCACTATTGAAAGTAGTATGGTGATTTCTCCAAAACTTTAAAATAGAACTACTATATGATCCATTAATTTCACCCCTAGGCATTTATTCTAGGGAGATGAAGTCTCTATATTGAAAAGATATCTGCACCCCATGTTCACTCCAGCATTATTTTCAACAGGACATGGAAGCAAACTAATTGTCCATTGAAAGTGGAATGGATAAAGAAAATGTGATATCCGTGGTTAATAAGTACAGTGGTAATTACTCAACCATAAACAAGAAGGAAAGCCTGATATTTGCATCAATATTGATGGAGTAATACCTGAAGGTATTATGCTAAGCAAAATAAGTCAGAGTAAGACAAATAAATGTGTATGTTCTCACGTATATGTGAAATTAAAAAAAATTACAAACCAGAACAACCACAACATCTTATAAATAGGAGATAGTAAATAATTAAGTGTCTAAAAAAAAAAGGGTGTCTATTGTCATTAGAATAGAGGAAGAGCTCCTAGATAAACTATTTAGTGGAAAAAGCAAAGTACAGAACAATGTGAAACAATTTGTGTATGATTTTTAAAAGGATATGTATCTTTCTCTTTTTTCTCCTTTGCACTTTTGTAGAAGAAATTACTAACAATTACAAGGGTGTCTGGCTGGCTCCCTTGGTAGTCCCATGGTAGAGTATGTAACTCTTGATCTTGGAGTTATGAGTTCAAGCCCCACTTTGGGGGTACAGATTACTGAAGCAAATGCTAACAATTGCCACTTTTGGGAGTTGGGGATAAGCAGATAGGAAGAAAGAGTGTACATTGCATTCTATTTATATGAAATTCTAGAACAGACAAAATGAATGTAATATGACAGAAAGTTAAGTAGTTGGCTGGGACAAATTGGATGACAGTTACCACTAAGGAAACATGAGGAAATTTTTTTGGGGTAATGAATATGTTCTATATCTTAAGACAGTAGTTATTTGATTATGCATATTTGTCAAAACATATCAAATTGCAAACCCAAAACATTTGCATTTGACTGGGTGTCAATTATTCAAATGAAATTGATATGCAATTTATTAAAGATGTCCCATATATTGAAGAAATTTGATATTACTTATAAATGTCATAATATCACCTTGAAGACTGATCAATGGTGGAAAGGTCCATGAGATAAACTATAGATTCATCACTTACTGGCAAGTAAGTTGCATTTTTATAATTTTCTGAGGATGTAGGTGTTCTTTTTTTGTGCCCACTATTATGTATTTTTATGTTCCTCTGAAAACATAAACATGAGAGATTATTTCAGAATGTCAAAAAAGCTTCATATGTGGAGACTGCTTATTGCTGTTTTAGGGAGAACAGTTACAGTGATATCACAGTGGTTCTTACAATCCCTTCAAGGGACCATTCCTTTAGAAGTTGCTATCAATTGCTCCATACTTCAGTAATTTGGTCTTATTTATTATTCTATTCCTCTTTGTTTTTTTTTTTTTAAGATTTTATTTATTTATTCATGAAAGACAGAGAGAGAGAGAGAGAGAGAGAGAGGCAGAGATACAGGCAGAGGGAGAAGCAGGCTCCATGAAGGGAGCCAGACGTGGGACTTGACCTCAGGTCTCCATGATCATGCCCTGGGCTGAAGGCGGCACTAAACCTCTGAGCCACCCGGACTGTCCTCTATTCCTCTTTGAATCTGCTTCTTTGCTTGTATGTTTCTGCCACTCTTGTCTTCCAGTACTAAGGGTTTCTTCCACTTTTGCTTATACCTTTTGTTGTCTAGGTCACATTTTTAAAATACCCCTGATATGTAATTTGATTGTTTAAAATTATTATTTACTATGCTTGTTTATTATTATCGACTCTTTATTTATAATTGTTTCATTCCATAGATTCTAAGTCTCAATGTTGAAAGCACTGTCTTCTGTATGACTTATGTATGCATTGATATATCCATATGATTTTATATATGATACATAATGCAAATAAATATCTGTGTAATGAGTACATTTAGAAAATGGCATAGCCTATTTGTGCAAATTCTCAATTTTTATGTAACTATTTGAATAGTATTGAACTGATTTCACTTTTGAAATTCTAATAAGATTTAACTTTTTTATTTCAGTTTTTTTAAGAATTACAAGTTATGCTGAGATATAGCCACACACAAATACAAAAATACACATAGATAAAAATCACGAGTTTGCATAATTAAAATGTTATATAGATGTTTTATAAATATATATATATATATTGAGTTTCCCAAATTAAAATGTTCTTGAATGTCTTGCGGAGGACTTTTTCAGTTTGCATGTGTTATATTTTCAATTAGAATGGAATCTCTAGCCTGGAAGGAATCAAAATCTTTTCCAAAATATCTTTTAAAAGGATTTCTATTTGTATTAGATAATGCAACAACATCACAGAAGCAAGTTGTGCTATTCCTCCCACCTTCTGCAATTTTATTTCAATGTAAATTATTTTTTCATTAGAATCTCTTCTCTTTCTGGCTAGTTTCCATCAGCTTCTGTGAGTTTTGATGATTCATACATTCCCTCAAATCCATGAAACAAACATAAAAAGAAATTAAACATCAGAAGGAGGCTGAACCCTATATAAAGAGAACATCACTTTTGTTTAAGTAATAGTTCATTATCTCTCTTCAAAGTACTTTAAAAACGTGACTCAGTAAATAAGCCATAATATGTATGAGGGAAGGAATAATGCTAAACCGTTAAAGCTGAAAACTTAGGCTGAGAGTGTGAGTCTTTAAAAAAAGAAAAAATAGGTAGTAAAACTGGATTGCATTAACAGACATCTCAATGCTTATATTCTGAGTATGATACACAGCCTCACGAAATTTTGTGTAAGTGGTAGAGCTTTACATAAGTACACAGTCTTTGATTTATTTTATGCCAATTAAACTCAACAAACATTTATTGAGTCATAATATGTGTCAGACACTGTAAAAAGTGTGAAGGATAAAAAGATAAATATGGAACACTATTTGTTCTCAAGGGCACACAGTCAAGGGATGGAGATAGTGATGTAAGTAAATCGTTGGGATAAAATGTGATAAGTGCAATTTTGCAAGTATTTCCAAAATAGAATATTGACACAAATCGCAAGTCATCAATTTAATACATAAGGTATATTCTCAAAGAAGAAGTGTTTTTATATGGATCATAAAATAGGAGTAGGTTTTTTTCCAGATGGGAGCAGAGTGAGATTGGGAGGTTGGTGAGGAAAGAAAAGTATTTCAGGAGGCAGAACAGCATGTGCAAAACTAGAAATATATTAGACAGTTAAGAGAACTGCAGAGTTTTGGTTTTAATTGAAATGTAGACTATATTTATGTAACAAAGGCAAATTAGGCAAAGGAGAGATTTTTGAGTATATCTTATGATGGCCTAATAAGCTCTGACACAGTGGAATCCACTGAGAACACTAAAAAGAAGCAAACAGGAGTAAGTAATATGCTAATATGTGTATTCTAGCTCTTGGATATGGCTAAGCGACAAGGGTGGAGCTTACTTTGGTTCAGGTGGGAGATGAGGGAAATCCAACTTAAGTCCTTGGTAGTTAAGCAAGGGGTGATAGAGACACTAACAGTAAAATCAATAGGATTCAGTGACCTATGAGATGAGGTAGGAGGAGGAAAGAAGGGAGGTCCAGGGGGCCTCCTGAATTTGTGGGTTAAGTGGTTAAATGGTTCATTCAAAATGAGAATATAAAAGGATGAGCACATGGCAAAGAAATATTTTAAGTTGGATTTTTAACGTGTTGACATGGAATCTATACTTTAAAAATCATTTTGATAATTGGCAGTCAGTGTTTGCTGTACATTTGTGGATGAATGTTTCAGCAGTTTACTGGATTTGGAAGCTTTTAGAGTATTGGCCTCGGTTTCATTAGCTTAAAATATTACAATTGGATAAAGCAAATTATTTTCATTTTGAATTATTAGTGCTATTTAATGTAGGCATTTAGATGATTATACTGACCCTACCAAACAAGAATTGTATCTACTGTTTTTATTGTTTAATTTTTCTTTTTGATACATTGTTACAGAAAAAAAAAGTTTTACAAAGGAAAATCATATTTGTTTTCAACAATTTTGAAATTACTTGGAGCTAAGTTACCACAGGTTGGATTTCAAATAATAGTAAAATTTTAGAAAGCCTGATGCAAGGGAAAAAAAGGGGCATTTTGTTTTCATTAAAATCACAAATGCTAGTTTTTAAAGTTTGATATTGGAATTCTCTTCTCACTTTCTTCCCAAAAGTCAATTACATTGCATCCTTAGAATGCAGAAAAGTGCTGATTTCATTAAATTAAAATGTGACATTGAAAGACTTTAATTGTAAATGCATTGCTGAATATTACTATTTTAGAAAGCAGAACTAAAGAAAGAAGTTGCCTGTATCTAATATGGCCATGCTCCCATTGACCATAATATTAACACCTCATTGAGCTGACAAAGTTAAGGAAAGGCTGAGTTCACTCCATTGCTACTGTTATTCAGCCAGATATGAGTTTCATTAAAATCATTATTGGAGAATTTTATTTATATAAATCATTGAAAAGTAGGCTTTCTCCTCATGTACAATGTAATTTCCCTCATCTACCAATGCATTACAGGCAAAGGGCAATAGCCTCTATCAACCTAACATCCGGAGGGAAAGAACAAATCTCTTTTCATACAAGATTCTTTTAAGATACAAAACTATGTTCATATTTGTCTAAAATACTCAAAATGTCTTATTTTCTCCTATGGTGCATTATTTTAAGTAATTGATACTATATTTAAAGAAATAATCATTAGGATAGATAAAATAGTTTTTTTTTGTATTTATTGATTTTCTTTTTTTTTTTTTTAGTTTTTATTTAAATTTGAGTTAACATACAGTGTGATAATACTTTCAGGTGTACTATTTAGTAATTCAACACTTTTATACAATAGCTGGTGGTCATCACAAGTGCACTCCTTTATCCCCATCACTTACTTAACTCACCCCCAACCTACTTGACCTCTGGTAAGCATGAGTTTGTTCCCTATAGTTAAGAGTCTGTTTCTTGGTTTGCTTTTCCACCTACCCACGTTGATCATTTATTTTGTTTCTTAAACTCCACATATGAGTGGTATTTGTCTTTCTCTGACTGCTTTCACTTAGAATAATAAGTGTCCTTGCAAATGGCAAAATTTCATTCTTTTTTATGGCTGAATAATATTCCGTGTGTGTGTGTGTGTGTGTGTGTGTGTGTGTGTGTGTGTATACACATATATATATAGATACTGCATCTTTATCCATTCTCAGTCCATCGGTAACTGGACAGCAACATGCAAAAGAATGAAACTGGATCACCTACACCAAACACAAAAATAAGTTCAAAATGATTAAAGACCTAAATTTGAGACAGGGAACCATTGAAATCCTAGAGAACACAGAGAGTAACTTCTTTGACAGGGGCCTTATCAATTTCTTACTAGATATGTCACCTCAGGCAAGGGAAATAAAAGCAAAAATAAATTATCAGGACTTCATCAGAATAGAAAACTTCTGCACAATTAAGAAAACAAAACTAAAAGGTAACCTATGGGATGGGAGAGGATATTTGCCAAAGACATATCTGATAAAGGCTTAGTTTCCAAAATATATAAAGACTTATAAAGCTTAATACCCCAAAGAACAAATAATCCAATTAAAGTATGGCATAAGATATGAATAGATATTTTTTCCAAACAAGACTTACAGATGGCTAACAGACACATGAAAAGATGCTCAACATCACTCATTATCAGGGAAATACAAATCAAAGCTACAATGAGCTATCACCTCATGTCTGTCAGAATGGGTAAAATTAACAACACAGGAAACAACAGATGTTGGCAAAGATGCACGGAATGGGGAACCCTCTTATACTGTTGGAGATACAAACTGATACAGCCACTGTAGAAAATAGAATGGAGGCTCCCCAAAAAGTTAAAAATAGAACTACTCTATGACCCACAATAGCACTAGTAAGTATTTACCCAAAGGATACAAAAGTACTACTTCAAGTGGACACAAGCACCTTGATGTTTATAGCAGCATTATCAACAATGGTCAAATTATGGGAAATAGTTTTAAGTCTATGAATTACATGTTATATTATTAGAAAGTTACATCTGAGTAAATGAAAACAATAATGTGAAAAGTGCCTTGTGGTATCATGATAGTGCTATGATTATGAGTATGTGTCTTTAAGATTGAGACCTGCTTAATTCTCTAGGTATGCCTAGTACTCTTGAGGACACTTAACACTCACAACTGAAATCTGTCTGTAGGAATGAGAGTGGCATCTTTCTCTACAGCTTTCCTTGAGGTGGCACTCATTCTTCCAATAACAATTAATCATAAAAGCATTTCCTTTGGTTTGTTTTAGTACTTTGACCTGCCATAAAAACATTGCAACTTGAACTACAATGTCTCATTTTCTAAGTATCTATTGTTTCTTGACAAGTAAAACTGTTAGCCAAATTATGAAAAGAACCCTAATGTTGACTGATGACTAGATAAAGAAGATGTGGTATATACACAATGGAATATTACTCAGCCATCAAAAAGAATGAAATCTTGTCATTTGCAACAACATGGATGGAGCTAGAATGTATTATGCTAAATGAAATAAGCCAGTCAGAGGTGTCTGGGTGGCTCAGTCAGTTAAGCTTCTGCCTTTGGCTTAGGTCATGATCCCAGGGTCCTGGGATCTAGCCACATGTCACACTCCCTGCTCAGTAGGGGGTCTGCTTCTCCCTCTCCCTCTGCTGCTCCCTCTGCTTCTGCTTGCTTGCTCTCTTTCTCCCTTTCAAATAAATAAATAAAATCTTAAAAAATATATATCAGCCAGGGAAAGACAGATACCATGTGATTTCACTCATTTGTGGAATTTAAGAAACAAAGCAGATGAACATAGCTAAAGGGGGAAAAAAGATGGAAGTGAATTGAAAGAGACTCTTAAATATAGAGAACAGGGCAGCCCAGGTGGCTCAGCGGTTTAGCACCACCTTCAGCCCAGGATGTGATCCTGGAGACCCAGGATCGAGTCCCACATCTGGCTCCCTGCATGGAGGCTGCTTCTCCCTCTGCCTGTGTCTCTGCCTCTCTCTCTCTCTCTCTCTGTGTGTGTGTGTGTGTCTCATGAATAAATAAATAAAATCTTTAAAAAATAAAATAAATAAAATAAAATAAATAAAATAAAATAAAATAAAATAAAATAAAATAATAAATAAATAAATATAGAGGACAAACTGAGGGTTGATGGAGGGAGGTAGGAAGGGGTTGGGCTAAATGGGTGATGGTAATTAAAGAAGGCACTTGTGTTGAGTTCTGGGTGTTATATGTTAGTAATGAATCACTAGATTCTATTTTTGAAACCAATCTTACAATATATGTTAACTATGATTTAAATAAAAATTTGAAAAAATAAAAAAATATATTCATGTAGAAAAAGATAAGTAAAACTATTACTATTCAGAAAACACCCACATTCCTCAAATGAAATTAAATAATGGGTTATCTATAGAACTATTGCAGATCTTTGAAAAAGGGCACAAATAAAACCATTCTTTATTTTAACCAAAATGTATAAACACATTTAAACTATTCTTGGTTGTAAAAGCCAAAGAAAGTCAATCTATACTTACATCACTATGTGGAAATTATTTTTTTTCCTTCTCCTCCATAAAACAATGCCTACAGTTTCTTAAAAAATCATCAAGTAAATCTGTAGCCTGGAATAGAACCCATGAATTGCCTTAGATTTCTTTATCTAACAACTGCTCACACATTGTCCAAGACATCCAATCTTCTCTTTAGCAAAAGCAGAAACAACCAAACAAAAGTTGATACAGAAATCCAACAATGAAAAAAATAAGTCCATTAGAGTTGAAAAGAGCTCATCATGTATTTTCTAACTTCTATGATAATTTCCAAAATAATACAAGTTAAAGAGAAAAAAAAAGTCAAAATTCTAAGACACAGATCCTCTAAACAGAAAATAATCAAGGAAACAATGATTTGAATGACACACTGGACCAGATGGATTTAATATTAAATATTCAGAACATTGCATCCTAAAACAGCAGAATACATTCTTTTCAAGAGCACACTGCATATTCTCCAGAATAGATCACATATTACTCCAAAACAAACCTTCACAAATGCAGAAGATTGAAGTCATAACATGCAACTTCTCTGACCACAATACTATGAAACTAGATTTCAACCACAAGAACAAATCTGGAAAGACAATGATTGCATGGAGGTTAAATAACATGCTACAATGCAATGAATGGGTCAATGAGGAAATAAAAGGAGAAATTAAAAAGTACATGGGAACAAATGAAAATGAAAGAATAATAGTACAAAACCTTTGGGATCAAGCTAAGTGGTTATAAGGAGGATATTTATAGCATCACAGGCCTACCTCAAGAAGCAAGAAAAGTCTCAAATAAACCTCCTAACCTTATGCCCAAAGGAGCTAGAAAAAGAACAACAAACAAAACTTAAAACCAGCAGAAGGAAAAAAATAATAAAGATTACCATAAAAGACATAAGGAACTATGACTATAGGAAACAAACTGAGGGTTGCTGGAGGAGGGGTGGGTAGTGGGATGAGTTAATTGGTGATTAGTATTAAGGAAGGCGCTTGATGTAATGAGCACTGAATGTTCTATGCAACTGATGAATCATAAACTTCTACCTCTGAAACTAATAATTAAGTATGCTGATTAAATTGAATTTAAACTTATAAAATAAAATACATTCTAAAAAATATAAAGGCAGAAATAAATGATATAGGAACAAAAACAAAAACAAAACAACAGATCAATGGAATGAGGAAATGGTTCTTTGAAAAAAATCAATAAATTGATAAACCTCTAGCCAAACTTATCAAAAAAAAATGTAAGGACCCAAATAAATCACAAATGAGAGAAGAGAAATAACAAACACTACAGAAAATACAAATAATTATAAGAGAATATTATGTAAAACTACATGCCAGGGACACCTGGGTATCTCAGTAGTTGAGCATCTGCCATTGGCTCCAATTGTGATCCTGGGGTCCTGGGATCAACTCTTGCATTAGCCTTCCTCGGGGAATCCTGTTTCTCCTCTGCCTATGCCTCTATCTCTGTCTCTCTCTCTCATGAATTAATAAAATCTTAAAATAAAAAAAAAACTACATGCCAACAAATCAAACAACCTAGAAGAAACAGATAAATTCTTAGAAACATGTAACCTACTGAAACTGAAACAGGAAGAAATAGAGAATTTAAATAGAACAATAACCTGCACAGAAAATGAATCAATAATCAAAACCAGCAAACAAAAGTCCACAGCCAGATGATTACACAAGTGAAATTTACCAAGCACTTAAAAAATAGTTAATACCTATTCTTCTAAAACTATTCCAAAAAATAGAAAAGGAAGGTAAAGTTCTAAGTTCATTCTATGAGGCAAACATTACCTGGATACCAAAACCAGATAAAGACACCACAAAGAAAGAGAAATATAGGCCAATATTCCTGATTAACATAGATGCAAAAATCTTCAGCAAAATATTAACAAACAGAATCCAACAATACATTAAAAAAATCATTCATCATGATCAAGTGGTATTTATTCCTGGGTTGCGAGGGCAATTCAATATTTGTGAATCAACATGATACATCATATCAGTAAGAGAAAGAAGAACCATATGATCATTTCAATAGACACGGAAAAAGCATTTGACCAACTACAATATCCATTCGTGATAAAAGCCCTCAACAAAGGAAACATCTCTCAACATAAAAAGGCCATCTATGAAAACCCACAGCTAACACCCTTAATAAGGAAAAACTGGGAGACTTACCCTATGGTCAAAACAAGACAAGGATGTTCATTCTCATTACTTTTATTCAACATAATACTGGAAGTGCTAGCCAGGGCAATCAGACAACAAAAATAAATAAGAGACACCCAAATCAGTTGGAGAAAAAATAAACTTTCACTGTTTGCAGATGATGTGATTTTAATATATAGGAAACCCAAAAGACTCCTCCAAAAAACTGCTAGAACTGAAAACAAATTTAGTAAAGTTTCAAGATACAAAATCAAGGTACAACAGAAATCTGTTGCATTTCTATACACCAATATGAGGCAGCAGACAGAGAAATTAAGGAAACAATCCAATTTACAAGTATATCAAAAATAACAAGATATCTAAGAATAACCTAACTAAAAAGTTGAAAGCCTGTATTCTGAAAATGATAAAACACTGATGAAGAAATTGAAGACAACACAAAAAAAATGGAAAGACATTCCATACTCATGGATTGGAAGAATAAATAGTTAGTGTCTACCCATCCCAAAGAGGTTTACATATAATGCGATCCCTATCAAAATATCAGCAGCATTTTTCACAGAACTAGAACAAACAATCATAAACTTTGTATGAAACCACAGATGACCCAGAATAGTCAAAGCAACCCTGAAAAAGAAAAGCAAAGGCATCACAATTCTGGACTTCAATATATATTACAAAGCTGGACAGTACTGTGCTGGCACAAAATTCACACATAGATCAATGGAAGAGAATAGAACCCCCCCCCCCCCGCCAAAAAAAAAACTTACAACAATATGGCCACCTAATCTTCAATAAAGCAGGAAAGAATATTCAATAGAAAAAAAGTCTTTTCAACAAATGGTGTTGGAAAAACTGGACAGCAACATGCAAAAGAATGAAATTGGACCACTTTTTTTTTACACCATACACAAAAGTAAATTCAAAATGAATTAAAGATCTAAAGGTGAAACCACAAAAATCCTAGAACACAGGCAATAACTTCTTTGACTTTGGCCTTAGCAACTTTTTTCTAGATATATCTTCTGAGACAAGGGGAACAGAAGCAAAAATAAACTATTGGGACCATCAAAATGAAAAAGCCTCTGCACAGTGAAGGAAACAATCAGCAAAACTATATAGCAAACTATGGAACAGAAGATATTTGCAAATTACATATCTGATAAAGGGTTAGTATACATAATATATAGAGAACTTATAAAACTCAACACCCAAGAAAGAAATAGCTCATTTAAAAAATGGCCAGAGGGGTGCCTGGCTGTCTCCCTTGGTAGAACATGCAACTCTCGGTATCAGGGTCATGAGTTCAAACCCCACTTTGGGCATAGAGCTTGGTTAAAAAAAAATGGGCAGAAGACATGAACAGGCATTTCTCCAAAGCAGACATACAGATAGCCAACAGAGACATCAAAAGATACTCATAATCCCTCATTATCAGGGAAATGCAAATCAAAACAACAATGAGATATCACCCAGTACCTGTGAATGGCTAAAGCCAACAACACAAGAAACAACAGGTATCAGCAAGGATGTGGAGAAAAAGGAACCCTCTTGCATTGTTGGAGGAATGCAAACTGGTGCAGTTACTCTGGAAAATAGTATGAAGTTTCCTTAAAAAATTAAAAATAGAACTACCCTATGATCCAGCAATCACACTTTTGGATATTTACACAAAGAACATAAAAACACTACTTCAAAGGGATACACTCACCCCTATGTTTATTGGAGAATTATTTATAATAGCCAGGATATGGAAGCAGTCTAAGTATCCATCAGTTAATGAGTGGATAAAGAAGTGGTGTATAAATATGCAATGAAATATTATTCAGCCATAAAAAGAATGAAATCTTGCCATTTGCAAGGGCATGGATAGAGCTGGGGAGAATTCTGCTAAGTGAAAGGTCAGTCAGAGAAAGACCATACCATATGATTTCACTCAGATATGGAATTTATGAAACAAAACAAATGATCATGGGGGAAAAGAGGCAAATCAAGAAACAGACTCTTAACTAGAGAGTACAAATTAAGAGTTACCAGAGTGAAGGTGGGTGGGAGGGATGGGTTAAATAGGGATGGAGATTAAAGAATGTGCTTGTTGTGATGAGCACTGGGTGATTAAAATAAAAACTTAAGGGGCACCTGGGTAGCTCAGCTGGTTAAGTGTCTACCTTCACCTCAGATCCCCAACCGAGGGTCCTGAGATGGAGCCCCACATCAGGCTCCCTGTTCAATGGGGAACCTGCTTCTCCCTCTCCTCCCCACTTGTGCTATCTCAGTTGCTATCTCTGTCTCTATCTCTCAAATAAGTAAAATCTTTAAAAATAAAATAAAAACTTAACAAAATTCTAAGATAGTCTCTAGGTGGGTAAGTGGTATGTCTGTAACCATAAGGCAGTGTTTTCAACCAGATGTAAATGTCTGTAAATGAAACATATTTCTTTCCATAGAAAAGCAATGACCTGTGGCCATCACCTTCCCATTTCTCCCCCCTACACATCCACAGAAATACACACTTGGGTACTTACTCTCTACTTACCCTGAATGAAAGTCCTTAGAGGCATCTTTATTTATTTATTTTTTTTTTTCTGCTAACATTTCTTAGAAGTTCAGTGAGGTGAGCAAGTCTCCCTCCATTCTTTCTCTATTTATCTTTTTGAATTGAGTAATTAGTCATCCGTACAAAAGTACATCTTTGAAACTAACATAGTTTACAAATGCAGAGATACTAAAGAATAATTTTTGAAAGAGACATCAGCATTACTGACACTGATAGAAAAAGATTTACAAATAAACTATTTGAAAAAATACAAATGTTTTTGTTTGTTTTAAGCTGTTCTTGGACAAGGTAAATAATAAGTTTGAAGTATCTGTAATCTAAAAAAAGTCCTGATCAGTGGAAAAGAATAATTAGCTTGTAAAACCATCTTCCTGAATATAGAATCTAGAAGATTTTAATGTGCATAAGAGAAAGCCAAATACACTGTTTCATAAATGTGTATTTAGAATGGATATAGATATAGATACTTCATCAAGGGGAATATAGTTGGATCAAAGTGGAAAATTGAGGAAAAAACTCTAGACCATGTGTCTGAAAATGATTTGTTGGGTGATATTATACGTGATGCAATTTAGAAAAAGTTCACCTTTGACCAAAAAAAGGCCAATTCTAGTCAGACTGAAGAAAGAATGGCCAAAACATCCCTGACATCGGGGGACAAAGTACAGTGATCCCAGTTTGCCATTGAGTATAGGTTGTCTCATAAACCAAATGAGAAAAGGTTAGGCATATAAGTTCAAATAGTGTCAACAATTAAGTTTGAAAGTTTGGGTAAGTAATTATGGAGTTTCAGAAGGAGAAAGAAGTTGAACTGTTTAAGTATGGTGGAAGCCAATGGTTTGGATAAATTATGAAAATTGCCCTGACCTGCATCCTGCACCACAGTACCTACTTTTGTGTAGGAGAATTGGATCACATCATAAGGAAAAGTCTAATTTCAACCTTATAATGTTATTGTTTTTACTACATCATTTAAGTGTGAAGCACAGATTTCTGTGACTCATGTATACTCTATATAAATTTTACAAAGCAACCAGAGTTGCATGAGTACAAAGATTTTGAATTAGGAGATATATATATATATATATATATATATATATATATATATATTTTTTTTTTTTTTTTTTTTTTTTTTTTTTTTTTCATTTCAGGTTGTTGTTAATGGCAGTGGCAGAGGTGACTGGTACTATTTCAAATTTTTCATTTTTAAACATCCAATTATTTGGGATCTTTTACTTTTTAAAAAATTCCCATTCAAAATGTGGCCCAATTCATTTGAGCTGTGTGAATAGCCTAGGGAAAATGATTCAGACTGCCAAGTATTGGAGTAAGTTCAAAGAAACAGTTTCACAAAGGTTCTAGATGAATAAGACCACAGCCACATAGGGAAGCAGAGTTTAAGTATGGGCTGCAGTTAAACCTAGAATGCACAATAGGTACAGGCTTTTCCTCAGACAATAGGCTTGTGGATGGGACCTGTCATAAGCAGAAAAAGTATCTCCCCTCCCCTTTCCCCTCCCCTATCCCCTCCCTCCTCACTGCAAGATTTGAAATTGAATTTGAATAGTAGCTATGGTCTTGCTTTCTTAGGGGTGTTATAGTGTTGTGCCCCTCCAGCAAGGCAGGCAGGAATCACAGTCAGGGGTTGTGCCCACATGACCAAATGATAAAATTATTAAAATCACATGTAAACATCAGACTTGCAAAATTTAAACCAATCCCAGGGACTGCCTCACTTATCAGTCTTTCACTAGAAAACGTTTTGTATGATTAAAATATAGTTAAGCTCTAACATGTTATAAGCAAAATGTCTTTCATTCATTCATTCCTTTATAATTTCCCTTCAGGCTTAGAAAAGAATGGACAGGAAGCATTTCTCCTTTCAACCAGCATGGTGACAGTGGTATTCGGTTATTGCCACTGAGGGAAACATAAACTTTATTGGAAAAAGTACCAGGGAAGCTAACTGATCCTCATCTCAGAGAGCATCCTCTGTAAGTAACAATAAAGACTTTAATGTATTTAGGGACACAGAATTCCATTACAGCTTAGTGGTTTTGTGTTTGAAAATTTAAAACTCTCTAAACTTATTTAGTAACTAAACACAGATTAGTACTATATAATCATCAATGGTACAATTTAGACAGCATTCTCGTAGACATTATGTAACTTGATCCTCAAGAATTTTTTTTTTTTTTTTTTGCTACGACAGATGAAGAGAGCTGTACTCTCAGAGGTGATTCAATATGGTTGGGCATGTAGGGCCCTTTCCTCTTATATTAGATCTCAACTAGATGAAATTTTCAATTAGAAAATCCAAGAGGGAGGAAACATTTTTTAAATATCAAAATCAAACAAAAAATCGGCAACTCATTTTCTTTGGTTTGTGTATCTCTAAGCATATAAAAATGCTCAGTAAATGTCAGTGATGATGATTTTTAATGTATAGCTATCTAACAGGAAGGTATTTTTCTTGTAGATATTACCACTTGTGGTTCCTTGTTGTTGTTTTTTTTTTTAATAGAAGACCCTTTCTCCTACATCTTATTTTTCTTCTTTTGCTATGTCATTAAAATTAAAAAAAAAAAAAACTGTGCTAATTTTAGCTTACATAGCTTAAGAATAGGACTCAGTGGTAAATAGATTGTGGAGGGAAGTAGCAATGAACCACTACAATGATACACAAATTGTTCACATATGATAACCTATTAAATACATTGCAAACAAAAAAAAATTTCAAACTAAAAATACTACATAACAGGCCACCAAAGTATTAATAAACTGAATTAACAAAATGTTCTTAGGAAAATTAAGCTTAGTATTTTGATTTTTCTGGTTTTGATTTGAATTCTAGAAATTAGGCCAAACTCAACAAGCTGATATAATGAAGTCATTTTGCAAAGTTCATACTGAGACCAATAAATATTATTTTTTAAATGTAAGTTTATTCTGGAGTACCAGGGTGGCTCAATGGTTGAGCATCTGCCTTTGGCTCAGTTTGTGATCCCAAGGTCCTGGGATCAAGTCCCGCAGTTGGCTCCCCACGGGGAGCCTGCTTCTCCCTCTGCCTATGTCTCTGCCAATCTCTCTATGTCTCTCATGAATAAATAAATAATTATAAATAAATAAACAAGTACATAAATAAATGTAAGTTTAGTCTAAAGGGAAATTAATTTTCAAGAAAAATATTAGTATTTACAACATACAGATGTATTTTTAAAAGGAGGAGGTCTATAGAAAAGTAGCAGAGAGAAATATTAGATAATCCCTTTCTACCCAATCAATAGTCTCTCCTTTTGCTAAGTTTTTTTTTTTTTTTTTCCAAGAGAGACACATAGTGTTGGCTATTTGATAAAATGAGCAATTTTCCCCATAAATTTCAACTATATTTCCATATAGTAAACACTGCAACTATAAAAAAATATAGTTGAAATACAAATTATATCAATAGCTGCAAAAAATGTGTTTGGATTTTGTATGATCTGTGTTTAAATAATTTCTGTTAGTTATATGGATTTGGATAGGTATATCCATTTCAGTAATGCAGGGTGCAGGCCGTTCTTTTAGTAAGTGAAATAATTTACATGAAGTTACTTCTAAAACATGTTAAATTATTTGTCTAAAAATATATGGCATGTTTGTTGAAATAATTTAGGCAATAAAGTCATAGATAAAGAAAAAATCAATCTCAAATTCTACCTATCAGAATTAAGTGCTCATTACATTTTGTCTCATTCTATTGCATTCTTTTACTTATGTCTGTGTTAACATATTACTTTTTTAAAGTTAGGATCCATGTATATATTAGATGACCCTACTTTTTCACCTCTATGTTACTTCATATACTTATTTCTATAAAATAACTGCATAGTGTTTCATTACATAATTGTAGGGTTGTGACATTTTATTTTAATAATCTGACCTAATAGAGAATCATATCTTTGGGTAATTATTTTTCTATCATAAATAATGGTAAGATAAAAATATGTATGTGAAATTGTGACAGTAATCATGATACACATTTCAAGGACAGTGATCAAGAATACAGGTATTTGGAAATAGATTACATGGGTTCTAACTCTAGTTTTACCAAATAACTAGTTGGATGATCTTGGGTAAATTCTCTATCATCTTTCAGCTAATAGAGCTTTTTACAAGGTAAAATTGACCTGACAACAATGCTTTCTTCATGGGCTTGTTACAAGGATTCAATAAGTTTGTGTTTATACGGTATGTAGAACATGGACCAGTGTCTTGCAGATCATATATGCTTCATACACACAGACATACACAGAGCATTCTGTGTATACCTTATTCTGTTAACTCTGGTAAAAATCTTGTCCCAAAGACTTTTTACACATTTAAAGCTTTTTGATATATTTTATTGATCTCTTAAACTATTTAATATAAATATCTACCAGCACTATTTGAGAATATTCAGAATTCTGTACACGTATCAGCACATTATTTTTATAAATATTTCCCTATTAGGTATTCTGAAAATATCTTTTATTCCCATTTTCCCAATTACAAACTAGTTTATCATTGTATCATAAATTCCATTGACATTTGAATTTATTCTCATGTTTTCTAGGTAGGAAAGCAATACATTTGTTAAATTATTATGTTATATTTTCCCTAACTTATCATTTACAAAAAGTATTTCCTTAGCTACAATTTTTAGAACATTATAAATGTTCTAAAGTAGACTATATTTAAAATGTAGACTATATTTAAAAAAATAAATGCAAACATCTCTTGTTTCACAATTAAAGATTATTTGTTGTTTGACATGCTAACAAAATATGCTTCAATTATCATTTAGTAATTTATCTAATTATAGTAATATGCTGTGGGTTTTTGGAATATTATCATAATCAGCATACCGATTTTGACATGATACACTGGTCTTATTCTTTTTTCTGAACTTTATTCGTACTTATTTGTGTGGTTGTGTGTATGCCCCATGTATCTAAATATATATTAAATATATATTATTTTTGTCTCATATGTCTTAACTGTATCCACCACTAGAATCAGGAAACTGAGCAGTTCCATCACCATAAGGACCTTCTCATACTGACTGCCCTTTCATGATCAGAACTACCTTCTTTCCAACCCCTTCCCTCCCAGCATCTACAAACTGCTAAAGTAGGGCAGCCCGGGTGGCTGAGCGGTTTAGCACCGCCTTCAGCCCAGGACGTGATCCTGGAGACCTGGGATCGAGTCCCACGTCGGGCTCCCTGCATGGAGTCTGCTTCTCCCTCTGTCTTCTGTCTCTGCCTCTCTCTGTGTCTCTCATGAATAAATAAATAAAATATTAAAAAAAAAAAAACCTGCTAAAGTCTTCTCCATTTCCAAGATTTTGTCATATCAAATTGGAGTCATGTAGCATGTAAAATTTTGAGTTTGACTGTTTTAATCATAATTCTCCAAATGAATCATTGCGTATCAATAATTTTTATTAAGTGATATTCCATAGTATAAATATACCAGTTTGCTTAACGAATCATGTGTTGAAGGACATTTGAGATATTTCCAGTTTTTCTTATTACAAATAAAGCTGCTATGAACATTTGTGGACAGGTTTTTATGTGAACACAAGTCTTCATTTCTTTGGATAAATGTTTAGAATTGCGCTAGGTTGTTTGGTAGTTGGATGTTGACCTTCATAAGGAACTGCAAGACTGTTATAGAGTGGCTATACCATTACACATTATCACCAGCACTGTAAAAATGATTGTTTGTCTACATCTTCAATATTAAATTTTATTAAAATAATTTTCAGGTCACCTTGCTGGCTCAGTCAGTAGACCATGCAACTCTTAATCCCAAGGACATGTGTTTAAACTGCATTTGGGATGTAGAGCCTACTTAAACAGTAAATACATAAAATATTGACAATCATTGACATTTCTGCAATTGTTCACATTTTTTAATTGAATGGATTTTATTCACTTTCCTTATATTAATCCTGCATTTTTTCAGGTAAATATGACTTGATTTGACTCTACATTGGGTTTTATTTCCCTCGTTTATTTTCTAGCGCAAACGAACACAATATAAATTTATGTACATCTTTTTTGGTATGAATTTACTTTGGTAGGTTTGGCTACTAAAGTAAATTTAACTTATTTTTTTTTAATTTTTTATTTATTTATGATAGTCACACAGAGAGAGGGGGAGAGGCAGAGACACAGGCAGAGGGAGAAGCAGGCTCCATGCACCAGGAGCCCGACATGGGATTCGATCCTGGGTCTCCAGGATCGTGCCCTGGGCCAAAGGCAGGCGCTAAACCGCTGCGCCACCCAGGGATCCCTAAATTTAACTTATATTTAACTTATTTTTCTATGCACTTGAGGGTCTTCATAGTACAAAAACCATCTGTTTATTAAACTCTATGTATTTAACTGGAATACTATTTTGGTAAAGACAATATTTCACAGTTTGGGATAACTTTTTTTTTTTACTTATTTAATGGATATTTTTGTCCATTTTAGTTGCTATTCTTTGTTGTATATATGTCTAATACATTTACTTGCTCTGTTTACTTTATTAAATTCAATTATGTTATCCCAGGAAATAATATATTTCACTGAGGTTTGAACGATGACAAAAGTTAAATCTTTAATTTTCAGTAATTTATATAAACACCAATGTAAGCATTAGAGTGTTAGACGAAAAATTTGTCAATAATGTATTGTTTTTGTGTGGAATCCATTTTCTCTTATTTAGAATCCTATTATATTCACAGTTTAGGCTATAATTATCTTGTTATAAGTTTTAAATGTCTAAAATAAATTGGAGAACAATCAATTTTTGTGGTCTGCAATAATTTAAAATTAGAGTTACCAGTTCTCTTCAAAATTTGTTGAAAACACAAGTATGACTCCATCAGGTTCTAATGTCTCTTTCAATATTAACCCAGGCAAATGGTTTTCTTCTTGGATTTATTTCTAGAATTTGTATTTTGTCAGAAAATCAACCATTTTCCCTAAGTTTTCAATTTCATAATGTAGAGTTACATGTGGAATTATTTTTAATTTTTTCCACTGCCTTTTTCTTTAGTTATGCCATTTGTATGATTCATAATTAACTTTTCCTTAGTCTTGCTAAGAGTAATATGTTAATTATTATTTTTGATATTTCCAAATACATAGGTTTTAGATTATTGATTTATACATATTTGTATATTGCTAATTTATTTTACATATATTTTTCATTTTTAAAGTTCTTTCATTTTATCATTTTTGGGTGATATGTCATATTAATAATCCATTTGTTGCATAAAGAAATTCTTAATTTTCTCAGTATATTCATAATTTCATTATTTACTTTTAAACGACTGGTCATTTATAATTTATCCAAGTATAAAATAGATGGTATGTGCATTACTTCTTTATAGTTCTCCCAACTATAGGATTGTTAACTGATAATTCATTTCCCCTCATTTGAGTAGACATATCATATATTTAATTCCCATAAATATTTTTATTATTTCAGGGCTTTTAAATCTAAAATATCTTTATATCTATTATTTTGCCAGTAATGCACTTTTAATTATTTAGGTATTAGATATGTTTTAATACTTCTTAGTTATTTTTCATTATTCTTATTTCCTTTCTATATAAATCCTATAATGTGTTCAAATTTCTCATTTTAAAAAATATTTCAAAATGATAGGGCTGTTTTTTGAAAAGATAAACAAAATTGATAAACATAGACCAAGAAAAAGAGAGGACTCAAAATAAGAAAGAGCAGACATGATAACTACTACAGAAATACAAATGATAGGGATCCCTGGGTGGCTCAGAGGTTTGGCGCCTGCCTTTGGCCCAGGGCATGATCCTGGAGTCCCAGGATCAAGTCCCACGTAGGCTCCCAGCATGGAGCCTGCTTCTCCCTCCTCCTGTGTCTCTGCCTCTCTCTATGTCTATCAAAAATAAATAAATAAATAAATCTTAAAAAAAATACAAATGATCATAATGGACAACTATGAACAATTATACTCCAAATAATTGGATAACCTAGAAGAAATGGATAAATACAAAAAATACCTAGAAATACACACCCTACAAAAACTGAACCATAAAGGAATAGAAAATCCAAGCATACTATGATAAGATGGAATCAGCAATCAAAAGCCTCCCAACAAAGAAAGCTCAGAACCAAAAGGTTTCATTTATGAATTCTACCAAACATTTAAAGAATGAATGCCAATCCCTTTCAACTCTTTCAAAGAGTGGAGTAGTCAGGAACCCTACCAAACTCACTTCACAAGGCCAGCATAACCCTAATAATGAAGCCAGACAAGGACACTATAAGAAAGAAAGCTATAGGTCAATATCCCTGATGAATATAGAAACAAAAAACAAACAACAAAAATACTAGTATTTTTCACAACAAAATACTAGCAATCCAAATTCAGCAGCACAATGAAAGGGTCATATGCCATGATTAAGTGGAATTCATTTCTTGGATGCAAGGTTGTTACAACATAAACAAATCAATAAACATTATACACCAATTTTCATTCGTTAATAGAATGAAAAATAAAAGTCACATAGTCCCCTTAATGGATGCAAAAATTTCACAAATTCCAGGATCCTTTCATGATAAATCAAAAACTGATACAGAAGGAATGCATCTCAACATAATA
This sequence comes from Canis lupus dingo, assembly GCF_003254725.2. Taxonomy (NCBI): domain Eukaryota; kingdom Metazoa; phylum Chordata; class Mammalia; order Carnivora; family Canidae; genus Canis; species Canis lupus. The sequence continues at coordinate 52,189,845 of NC_064255.1, read as the reverse complement.
AAGGACATATGTAATGAGTCCACAGCTAAAACTCAGTGAAAAAGTATTTAAAGTTGTTTTTTTTTTTTTTCCTAAGATAGGGAATAAGACAAGAATGCTTACTCTCATCACTTTTATTCAACATAGTACTAGAAGTCCTAACCAGAGCAGTTGGGCAATTAAAAAGAAAATATTTAAAAAGCATACAAATTGAGAAGAAAAAAAGTAATTTTTTGTTTGTTTGCAGATGGTCTTACCATCTTATCTTTAGAAAATTTCTAAAGACTCCACTAAAATAAAAATAAAAAGCTGTTTGAACTAATAAAAGAACTCAGTAAAGTTGCAAGATACAAAATCAACATTCAAAATTCATTTGTGTTTTATACACTAGCAATAAAATATTTGAAAAAAATTCCATTTACAGAAGCATCAAAAACAATAATATACTTAAGAATAAATGTAACCAAAGAGGTGGAAAAAAAAATCTGTACACTGATTATTATAAGACATTGATTAAGGAAATTAAAGAAGACATAAAATAAATAGAATTATACATTCAAAGATTGGAAGAATTAATATTGTTAAAATTGTCTATACTACCCAAAGCCATATATAGAATCAATGCAGTCCCTATCAAAATTTTAATGACATCTTTCACAGAAAGAAAAAAAAATCCTAAAATTCATATGGAATCACAAAAGACCTAGAGTAGGCAAAGCAATCCCAAGAAAGAACAAAGCTGAATGCATCACACTATTTCAAGCTGTATTACAAACATATGGTAATTCATATAGTTGATATTGTCGTAAAAATGAATGCATAGACCAATAGAACACAAGAGAACTACATGTCCATTAATGGATAAATGGACAAAGAAAATGTGACATATACACACTATGGAATATTCTTCAGTCTTAAAAAGAAGAAAATCTTGTCATTGTGACAAAGTGGATGGACCTTGAGGGGATTATGCTAAGTGAAATAGGTCAGAGAAAGACAAATACTGTATCATCTCACTTACCTGAAGAATCGGAAGAAAAATAAAACACAAAAAATCTCGTAAAAACAGATTAGAATGGTAGTCACAGAAGGATGATGCGGTGGTGGAAAACATGAGATGTTAGTGAAGAGTATAAACTTCCAGCTATAAAATGAATAAGTTCTGGGAATCAAATATATAGCATAATGACTATAGTTAACATATGTATTAAATGCCTTAAAATTGCTAAGAGAATAAATCTTAAAGATGTACTCCCAGAGATAATTATATGAACATATGGAGATGTTAACTGACCTTATTGTGGTAATTATCTCGAGTTATAGATGTACCAAATCATCATGTTGTGTATCTTAAATGCAATGTTATATGTCAATGATATTTCAGTAAAGATGGAAAAGACTTAAAAATATAAATCAGAAATCTTTTGGAAAGAGAAGAGAAGTAAATATTCCAGGAACATGTAATTAGTTATTTCAATTGAAAGCTAAATTTAGTTTCTCGAAGGCCAGGGAAATAAGGAAACCATGACAAATTTTACACTTTTCACTATATCATAAGGCAAAGACAACATAATTTTTGGAGAAAAACATTTTCTTGACACTAAACTGTAGAAATCCACTAAATTGATCCTCATATATCTTCATAGATTTAAGAGAAAAAAGAGAGAGAATAGATGGGTCTTCATTTTCTCTTTTCAATCTGGTTTTTCATTTTCAATGAAAATGATAATATATTTTCTTAAGTATATTGATAAGATAAATATTAATAAATTTCCTGAAACTGATAATTTATACTCTATTGGCCATGCACTAATATATTATTTGTTTAATGTGCTACTGAATTTGGTTTGTTGATATTAGGATGTTTGCACCAATGTTCATACATAAAATTGATACTGTATTTGTTTTGATTTGTGTAAAATAGATATTTTTGTAGCACAAATATTTTCTTCTTTTTCTATCTTCTGCAATACTGTTTGTGGAATCGGAATGATCCCTTTCCTCACAAATTTGGTAGAACTGTCCTGGTACATTTTTAAAAAATTTTTTAAAAATTTATTTATTCATGAGAGACACAGGGAGAGAGAGAGAGAGAGAGAGAGAGACAGATGCAGAGACACAGGCAGAGGGAGAAGTAGGCTCCATGCAGGGAACCCAATGTAGGACTCGATCCCATGTCTCCAGGATCACACCTTGGGTTGAAGGCAGTGCTAAACTGCTGAGCTACCTGGGCTGCCCTGTCCTGGTACATTGTTGATGGGTAGTTCCTTAATAATGTCTATGCCTTAGCTAATCATAATTGAATTCTGTAGGTTTTCCAATTATTTTGCAATCAGCAAATTTCTTTTCCCTGGAAAATTATACATTTATTCCATATTTCTAATTTCATTTTTATAAGATGAGCATTTGATTCTTTTAAGTTTCTCTTTATATGCAGTTATTTTTATTTTAGTATTTATTTTGTGGGCTTTTGTCTTTATCAGGTGACATATTACTACTTTACCAAAAAAGATATATACATATGCACATAGAAATAAATATATATACACATACATTTTTATGTATGTATTTATATGCATATTCTATATATGTATTTCTATGCATATTATGTTTTACTTCATTCAAATACATTAATGATTGTTTTATTTTTATTAAATCATTCTTTTTGTCTTTGCTCAAATAATACCTTTTATGAGAATTTTACTAATAAGTCTATTGAGACGCAATTCTATGGTTTGCTTCCTTGTAGCACTTAACTCTTTATGATATTTTATCTATTTATTAAAATAGTGTAAGAACTAGATCTAAATATCTATTAAGAATATTTTTGAAACATTAGTGTGAGGAATAAGCATCCATCATTTTCCACTATTATACATTTTTTATTTTATTATATTGACTATATTTACTTTAAGGAATACACCCTCAATTACATTTTCCTTTTTGGATTTATTTTTTTCTGAAATTTCCACATTAAAGTTTCCTTCTTCTGTGTGATGAAAGCAAATCATTTTTTATCTCTCTGAGAATATCAATTAGTATTTTTTATTGAGACAATTTTTATAGTAGTTTTATATCTACAGCAAAATTGATAGGAAAGTATAAAGATTTTCCATGTACCTTCTCTTTCAGCTAATGGGAACATCCCCCACCAGAGTGATATATTTGTAACAATTGATGAACCTACATTAGCATACTGGCACATCATAACCACTCAAAGTTCATAGTTTAAATTATGATTCACTACATTCTATGAGCTTAGACAAATGTATGATATGTATCTATAATTATAGTATCATGCAGAGTATTTTCACTCCCCTAAAAATCCTCTGTTATGCCTATTCACTCTCTCCTCCTACCCCCTAACCCCTGACAATCACTGATCTTTTTTACTGTCTCCATAGTTTTGCCTTATTCAGAATGTTGGAATTATACATTAAGTAGTTTTTCAGGTTGGCTTCTTTCATTTATCAATATGCATTTAAAGTTCCTTTGTCTCTTCATGGCTTGAAAGCTCATTTGCTTTTAGTGCTGGATGATATTCCATTGTCTTGATGTGCCACAGTTTGTTCATTCATCTACTGGAGAACATCTTAGTTGCTTCCAAGTTTTGGCAAATATGAAGAAAACTACTATAAATATCTACTTGTATGTTTTTATGTGGACTGAAGGAGCATGATTGATGGATCATATGATAAGAGAATATTTAGTTCCATAAAAAGCCACCCAAATATCTCTTAAGTGGCTATGGCTATACCATATTAGTATATTTTTTATTGATTTATTTCTCCCTGTATTGTCTTTATTTCCCTGAAATTAGATTTCCTTCTTTGTCTCTCTTGCTCTCTTGCTCTCCCTTTCTGTTTCTTTTTCTCTCTATATATATACACACACAAAGATTTTCGGCAAATATCCAATGATTCATGAAGACCAAGTAGGAGAAGTAATAAAAATTTAATTGAAATCTGTGATGCATGCATGGGGGAGTAGTATGTTTAACGAGTAGACTTTAAGGTGATCTAGTTTTGCCCTTTTGATTAGATAATCTCAACTCTCAATATCTATAGCTCTTTTCTCTTGGATTGATGTTTCCCTAGAAAGAAATCTTCCAATCCCCTAAATTGTATGTTGAAGTCTAACAACTCAGCATTCTTAGAGCTGAGTAAGAGGAAGAGCCTCCTCTTAATTTTCAGTTTGTGGAATTTTATTCCATGTTCAGATATTGAGTAGAGTGCCCCATAATCTTAGGTTAGGTAACAATACAGCATAGTCTAGTACAGGAATACAGATGCTTATGATTTAGTGGGGGAGGTTATCTTTAGGAAAAACCTAAAATGAAGGGAGGAAGGTTGAATTAGGAAGAGAAATGATCTGTAGCCTAGATTTAGATCAACTGTAGCCTAGACTTGATCCATAGGAGAGAATTGGGAGTGATCTGGAACATAAACCTCACCATGGAATGATTCTGTACCTTTTTTCAGTAATACATTGTGTTCCTTCTTTGGGGTGGAGGTAATATAACTCTTGGGCAACTTTGAGCAAGACAGGGGAAATTCTCCAGGAAAGAAAATAGGAATTAGTTATGACTATCCCTGTGGGATGAGAGCACTGCTAAGAAAAGGACCTGACTGGGGGGGGGGGGGTGGGATTCCCACATGATTGTGTTCTACTGTCCAATTTCTTTCTGCCTCAATATTGTCAGGGAGAGAACTGGCTGGACAAGGAATATTCTAGGGTGTAAATGATGTCTTCTACAAGTTTAAACCAATAATCCTACTTTTTTTATATACCAATGTGTGTTAAATGCTGCTATACTTTGTCAAGAATCCAGTGCCTCCAATTTCTTAGTCTTTTTTAGGATTCTGTGATGTGATTCATCTTACACATGAAATTCCCCAATTGCTGGCTTATGGTTTAATTTTCTTTGCTTTTCTAAGTCAGTTATGACTTATTTGATTTCCAATTGTGAAAGCATTGCTGGCATGCTCTATCTATTTTCTTTATTCCTGTATACTTTATATGCTTTTGTTCTTTTTATCCATTTTACTTTCAGAGTGCTTTCAGAAGGGAGAGGTTGTAAACATGTGATTTAATCTGTTATATTTAAATAGAAGCCACAATGGTTTATTTTTGCAGCGTATTCCTATTTAAGAAGTGTGCTCTAAGGAACATAGGATAAGAATGATAAAGATCAAGATGATATTGCATAATAATTAAAATGTACTTAGTGCTAAGGCCTAATTATGAATTTTGTATATATCATTTAATCCTGACACCATCCCTATATTTAGATGTGATATTCTGAAGCACTTATTATTACTATTACGTTCAGTTGAATGATCAGTAAAGTGGAGATAAATATAGGTTCTCGTGAAGATGTAGTACATAATCCATAACTTTAATTTATGAGTTTTAATTCATAAAAGAATATAAAATAGAGCCTGGCATGTGGAATGTAGATATGGTTGGCAGAGTAACATGCCCTCACCACCCAAGATGTGCACATCCTACTCCCCCTGAAAATTGTAAATATTTTATGTTGCACGGCCAGGGGGAATTAAAGTTGCAGATAAAGTTAGGGTTTTTAGTGAGAGGATAAGTAGATTATACTGGATTACCCAGGTGAATCCAGGGTAGCCACAAGTGTTTTTTAAGTATGCAAGATGGAGGCAGTGGGAACAATGTGATGGGAAGCAAATTTGGAGTGATTTTATCTAGCACTCAGCCTGGCATTCCTGACTTGAAAGGTAGAATGAGACCACGGTCCAGGAGGACCTAGAAACTAGGAACGGTAAAGGAAAAAGGGATTACTTCCTGGAACTTCCAGAAAGAAATAGTCATGCTGACAGCTTGATTCTATTGATCAAAGTTCATCTTAGATTTTTTTTTTTAAGATTTTATTTATTTGAGAGAGAGAGAGAGCATAAGAGAGAGAAAGAGCAGAGGGAGGAGCATGGGAGAAGGAGACTCCCTGGTGAGTAGGGAGCCTGATTCAGCTCTATCCAAAGGGATGCAGGGCTTGATCCCAGGACCTTCAGATCATGACCTGAGCCAAAGGCAGACGTTTAACCAACTGAGCCACCCAGGAGCCCCCATTTCAGATTTCTGATCTTTAGAATCTTAAGATAAATTTGTGTTCAGGCCACCAAATTAGTGGTAATTTCTTGAGGAGCAATAAGAAACAAATACAGAGTATAATAAGTTTTATATTTTATAATTTTAAAGATGGCAGAAAATTAACAAAAGAGACTTATGTAATATTCCAATGGTTATCCTGTAAATTTGAGAGTGAGAATATAAACCCAGATTGTCTCAACTTCAAACTATCCTATTCTTGTAACTACTATGCTAAAACTTTTAAAGCTTGTTATACCATGAGAAAACTCAAGAGAAAAACACAGTTCAGCTTTTCCTGTAGTTATTATAATTATCATTGATTATAGTGAAATAACCCATTCATATATCAAACAGTTTTAATTCCAAGAAATCAAAAAGAGTTTCTAATTAAATTCTGAACTCTAGGGATCCCTGGGTGGCGCAGCGGTTTGGCGCCTGCCTTTGGCCCAGGGCGGGATCCTGGAGACCCGGGATCGAATCCCACGTCAGGCTCCCGGTGCATGGAGCCTGCTTCTCCCTCTGCCTGTGTCTCTGCCTCTCTCTCTCTCTCTGTGTGACTGTCATAAATAAATAAAAAAAAATATATATATTAAATTCTGAACTCTAACCTTGTAGGTTCATTTCTGACAAGGAGAAATAATGATAAAATAAATTATAGACCATAGCATATTTATGGATATTTTGTTATATTCAAAGAATAATGTTTTATTATATTAGGTATACTTACCATAGTCTAGTACAAGCAAGAATATTTATAATTCCTGACGTAGCTTACATGCTATTATATTCATATACAAGTTCAGTAAATTCAGAGTTGAGTTGAATATATTCAGGTTGCTGGTTTTTAGTCGTATTTATATAAATACAAATATGCACAGATTTTAAAGTTTCCGGTATAATTCACTAAATAAGTGTAGACAATGGTACATATTGTGGGTTTTCGTGTTTTTTTTTTTTTTTTTTTTTTTTTTAATACAAAGAAGAGGAAATATGGGTATGCCTGGGTGGCTCAGCAGTTGAGCATCTGCCTTTGGTTCACGGCATGATCCCAGGGTCCAGCAAGAGAATCTCACATGGGGCTCCTAATAGGGAGCCCATGTCTCTCTCTGCCCATGTCTCTGCCCCTCTCTCTGTGTCTCTCATGAATAAATAAATAAAATCTTAAGAGGTAATATGAAGTTTTTTTTTTTTTTTCCCCTCAATCTGTGGTTTGCTGAAATTTAGTCAGGTATAACAAGAGCCTGTGTGCTTAGAAAATAGGAATATTTCTGAGAAAAGATTGAGCTTAAGCACAAAAGAGTACCTAGTGCATAGGTACTAGACACAATTTTGTTGAATGAATTTAAAAAAATACATGTGTGAAAGACTGAATTATGTCCTCTTGAAATTCATGTGTTGAAACCCTATCCTAATGTGCTGGAGAGATGGCCTTTGGGATTTAGATGATGACGTCATGAGTTTGGACCTTCAAGATGAGAATAGGGCCCTTTTAAACAGGCACCAGAGGGCTTTCTTTCTCTTTGCCACGTGAGAACAAAGCAGGAAGAGGGTGCTCACCAAAACCCAACCATGCTGGCACCCCAATGTCTCAGACTTCTGTCCTCCAGAACTGTAAGAGTGTAAATTTCTATTGTTTAAGCCACCCTGTCTATGGTATTTTGTTGGGGCAACCTAAGCTAAGACACAAACAACTTATGCATTAATGGAGAACATTTATATCAGTAGAATTATTGTATGCATCTGAACTAAGAAATAATAGTGTGAATTAGAAAAAAAAAAATTCCAAGTGAAAAATGTTAGTAATTGGATTTTATTATTACTACAATAAAGATTAACCAATAGAATAATATTGACTATTTAGCAGCACATTAGAATTATGTCTAGACCTATATCTAAGGGACACATCATCGTTTTAGAGCTAAATATTTGTTGTAAATCAAGCTGATGTTATCTTCCCATTTATCAGAGTGATATGTATGGATATAATTTAATCTATTTTATGAACTCTCAAGTAATTATAGCAGTTTCTGTATATTCTACATCAAAGGAAAAAAAATGTGTGAAACAAAACATTCTGTAACAATTTGATAAGAAAAATAGTCTTTGAAATAACACAAGTACATACCCAACACTCAAGTTGTAATTAAAATGAGTATATTCTGTAATTAATTAAAATATTTATATTTCACATAATAATGATTTTTTTAAATAAGAGAAATATAATACCTAGCTCAGCTATATAGCCTGGTTGACTAGATTAACTGAACATTTCCATTGTATTTCTGTCTTTCTCAAAGAGCCTTGACAGGAAACCACAATCTTTGTGAATTCCCTTCTAGACAAATGTGTCTTATTTATGACAAATGTTAATAGATAATAAAAGAACCAAATGCTGTTTTGCAGAATGGAAGATAGATGTGGAGAAAAAATTTGACTCTGGAGAAAGATTTTGATTTATTTATTTTTATAGTATAAGATCTTAGGAAAAGGAATCATTGGGAAGAAAATTAAATACTTATTATGGTCGCCTAATACAATATGCTATATCGATACTTTCACCAAAAGGAAAACATGCAAATACTGTTCAAGAAAAATATATATTTGAAAAGAGGGAAAAGAACAACGTATTCTCATTAAATTGAATTTAAAACGAAAAGAAATATATTGCTCTATGAGAAATATGTAATACACTTTTTTCTTTTTTTGTACTTTGTTTCATATTTGGTATAATTCTCCTCACTCTACTCCCTCTGTCTCTCCTTTTCTGTCTGCCTGTCTCTCTCTCTCTCTCTCTCTCTCAAAGACACACACACAGAAGAGGCATCATCAGCAAGGAGAACATGAGCATTCCCAGGGTTTCTGCCAGAATGCTATCAAAATCTAGTCCACATTCTTTTGTTGTTGAAGTATAATTGACATACAATGGCATATTAGTTTCAGGTGTACAGCATATTGATTCAGTAACTGCATGTATTACTCAGTGCTTACCACGATAAAGGTACTCACCACGTGTCACCATATGACATCACTACAATATTATTGACTATATCCCTTATGCTATACTTTTCATCTCTGTGACTTATTTATTTTATAACTGGAATTTTATGTTTCTCAGTCTCCTTTCTCTATTGTGCCCATCCCCCACCCCACTCCCCTCTGGTAACCATCAGTTTGTTTTCTATATTTAGGAGTCTGTTTGATTTGTTAGTTTGGTTTTTAGGTTGTATATATACGTGAAATCACATGGTATTTGTTTTTCTCTGACTTATGTCATTTAGCATAATATCCTCTAGGTCTATCCACATTAGTGCAAATGGCAAAATCTCATTTGTTTTTATGACTAATATCCCTTTGTATAGATATCAGATCTTCTTTATTCATTCATATATCCATGGACATTAGGGGTGCTTCTATATCTTGGTTATTGGTAAATAATGGACAAATACCCTGTAGTGGAATTACTGAATCATATGGTATTTCCATTTTTAATTTTTTGAGGAAACTCCATACCATTTTCCATAGCAGTTATACCAATTTACATTCCCACCAAGTATACATGAAGGTTCCTTTTTCTTCTCATTCTCACTACCACTTGATATGTCTTGTCTTTTTTATTTAGCCATTATGACAGGTGTGAGATGATACCTCATTGTGGTTTTGATTTGCATGCATCTTTGCGTGTGTCTGTTGGCCATCTGTGTCTGTGATTCAGATCTTATACCCATTTTTAAAATCCAATTGTTTTTCACTATTAAGATGCATGAATCTTTCTGTATATGAGATATTTGCCCCTTATCAGATATATAGTTTGCAAATATTTTCTCCTGTTCAGTAGGATGTCTTTATATTTTGTTGATGGTTTCCTTTGTTGTACAGAAAATTCTAGACATAATGTAGTCCCACCTGTTTGTCTTTGCTTATGTTGTTTTTTGCTTTTGATGTCAGATTAAAAAAAAAGAAAGTCATTGCTAAAACCAATGTCAAGTAGCTTACCACCTATGCTTTCTTCCATAAGTTTTATGGCTTCAGGTCTTTGGTTCAATTCTTTAATCCATTTTGAGCTAATTTTATGAATGGTATAAGATAGTGGTCATACTTAATTCTTTCACTTGTGGTTGTCCAGTTCTCCCACCACCATTTATTGAAGTGACTGTTCTTTCCCCCACTGCATACTCTTGGTTCGTTTGTCGTAAATTAATTGACCATATATGTGCGGTTTATTTCTGGGCTCTCTTTTCTGTTCTATTGATCTATGTGTCTGTTTTTATGTCAATACTATGCTGTTTTAATAGCTATCGCTTTTAATACAGTTTGAAATTAGAGAGTTTGAGGCCTCCAGCTCTGCTTTTATTTCTTAAGATTGCTTTGGCTATTTGGGGTTCTACTTTTTAAAAATTCTAATTAAAATTAAAATCTCTCTAATTTTAAGTAGTTGATTTTGATTTCTACCTTTCGTAGATATATATTTTAACTTTCTAGTTACTTTTTCTATTTGCATTTAATCTAAAAAAATTGCTAAATGATTCTCACTATTTGGTATTTCTCCATACCGGTTTCCTTTCCTTTTTTTCATGATGCTTTTGTAGAGATTGTCACCATGACTTATTGCTTTTCCTAATCATCTTTCATATATCAGTTAAGCTTCTAACCTTTCTGAGGGAAGAAACTACTTTCTCTGACTAAGTCAGATGCCCTGGATGTCACAGTACTATATCAAAACTGCTCTTTAGAATTTTTACAGAAGTTGCAATTTTACATTAGTGCTGTTTACACTAGTAATTTTTAAAATATTCCTATCTATTTCTTTCACTAAACTCTAAGGTCTGTGACAGTAGAAACCATGCCTGATTTTTTATGCTTAGGACTTTTCTAATATACTGAACAATTGACAGATACAGCAGCTTAGAGTTGTTGAATGGATTAATAAACTGGGCTAAGCTACCATTTTATTTTAAAGGCAGAAATGGTTTATTTGAAACATGGAGTAAATCATAAGATAATATATAAAGGAGATTATATTTTAGGTCTTCCAAGGTCCATATTTTCATACAATATGTTTTTAACAGGAAAAGTATGGCTAGAATCAATTGTTGTGATTATCTAAAATAATAATAGCTCATCACTAATATAGTATATCTTCTAAACATAAGGAATGATAAATTATAATTAATTTAAAAGTATGTAAGCACATCAAACTACATCTTAACACACAGATTTTTTTTCCTTACATTATTTTTGGTCCATTTTGGTTTTGGCCTAGTTTTCATAGTCTTTACTAGCTTAAAAAAAATGTTTATTTTTAAAAATGCTGTCTTTTCATTATTGTAGAACATTTCTATTCTTATTATTATATTCACATCAAAAGTATTTTCAGTATTTAAAAAATATTCAGACATTGCCAGAAATAAAAAGATAAAAATTTTGACACATAAGAACTGAATTGCCTTCTCTCAGTTCTTAGTTTTGTAACCTAAGGAGTAGAAATTATTTGAAAGAGGAAAAGTGTGAATAATCTCTTTTTTTCCTGATAGAATGAAAATGAAGTCCCAGAATTATAATATGTAAAGTAACCAAAGCCTTTATTTTACTGATTCCAACTATATAAAGAAATGTTATATAGTTAAAAATAAATTTGTAATAAATTAAAAAAGTAATCAGGTGAGTCACTTAAATAATTATATATCTTTTGAATAAATGCAGATAGATCTACACTTACTGTTATTTTTTCATGCATAAAATTAAATATTAAATTTTTCAAGTAAATTCTGAGGAATAAATGTGTTCTTTGCGTTAGCACCTTTGTCTTCCTCAGCTTCACAATCAGATTTACAATCTAAAATTCTCTATTGGATATACCAATAAAATAGATTTAGTTATGTTTTAAATTTCTTGATTTTGAAATGAGAGAATAAATATATAGCTTTTTCTGCTTTTGTTTTTCTATATCTACTCATAAGAACAATTCAACAAATTATGGGCCACTATATAGACATTTTATCACACTTTGGGCAAAAAATATAGAACTGAAGAATATTACAGACACGTAACAGTCTCAACTGTGAAAATCTAAAGAGAGGTGTAAAACTATGAAAATATCTGTAGCTTCTGAAGTGTACTATTGAAGGAAGTGGTGATAGAGATGTTTATAACAAGATCAATCTATCTGGCACACTTTTTGGGGGGTCAGCAGAGAGTCTGTGATGTTCACACATGGTGAGAAGAAAATCAATCTCCTATGTCATAGGAGAAAAAACTGACTAGTTTTTTTTTTTCTTTTTATCATACTATCTCAAGTGTATTAAAATTTTAACTTTAAAGGGCACAAGAGATTAAAAAACAACAGTTTGTAGCTCTAACATCAGCAGTTTTTCTTTAAAACTCAGTAATGCTCGACTGAATAATTGTAGAGAATAAATGCAAACATTTATTGCACCCTTAGTATGTTCCAGGCACTATGATGGATACTTGGAATGTCCAGTCTCTGCCCTTACATTCTTCTCAATCTGAAATACCAAATAATAACACACTATAATAACACATAATAACACATTATAAGTAAAAACACTAGGACATTATAAACAACGTAAGATATTTTCACACAAAGCTGTGGGAACATAGAGAAAAGGAACCTCATCCAGCTTGGAGACAAGAGAACTGGTTTTGAAAGGTTATAGGTTTTTGTTGTTACTGTTGTTGTCTTTAGAAGAAATAAGGCAAAGACAATATAATAAAAAGGAAACAGTATGTGTAAACTACAGGGATGTGAAAAAAATTGGCACATTCAAATAAGTATGAGTGGCTTGGTATGATGAGTCACAAGATATATGTGGGAAGACTAACAGAAGATGAAGTAGAATTAAAAATGTGATGCTTTCCTAAGGGGTTTAGAATTTAATTTCAAAGTGGAAGGTCATCTGTGATGCAATTCTAATAGGGAGGTGATAATACATGTGTATTCTGGAAAGATAATCTGTTCATAGTTTTGAAGTATATGGAAGAGGAAAACTGGAGAAAGTTAGGAAGTTTCAGTTTTAAACTTTGTGAGTGTTGGAAAACATAAGGCAGAAGAAAGATAGAATCATTATTTAAAAAAGGAAGCCTATAAATTATAACTGATTAAATAAAAGATGAGTAAAAAAACACATATAAGAAATGATATAGGGATGCCTGGGTGGCTCAGTGGTTGAGTATCTGTCTTCAGCTCAGGGTGTGATCTCAGGTCCAGGGATCAAGTCCTGCATCGAGCCCCACAGGGAGCCTGCCTCCCCCTCTGCCTATGTCTCTGCCTTTCTCTATGTGTCTCTGATGAATAAATAAGTAAAATCTTAAAAAAAAAATAAAGCAAACTATTCTAAAATGTTGGTTTTGGCAATAAGGTAAACAAGTGTCCTTCATTAAAATAAAGATTTTTTTTTTTTATGAAATGAAAGTGAAAAGAAAGGCAGTTTAGTTTAATGTATGTTGAGTTTGAAAAGTCTTCAGAACACTCAATGAAGTATAAATGACAGACAATTCAATGTATACAGGAAATACAAAACAAGGAATCCTGCACTAAAATATAGTTAGTTTAATGACTTAGAAGACAAGTCATCTTCCTTGGAGAATTGATAGTACAAGAGAAGAACCTTGGATGAGATCTTGAGAAACAAAGTAACATTAAAGAAATAGATTTCATGTAAGCCAACACCCCATTTATGGAAAGCTCTAACTGAAAATAATCTCTTGAAGATACTTTTTCCGTGTAAATGTATACAAAAATTATATCTTTATGGCAATTCAAAGCAAATATATCTGTTTTCTGCTATCAAAGATTCTTTTACTATTTAATAATAACCATCATATATTACTGAGGCTTTTTCATTTTCAGGGAATTCCTCCATTATTAAAATCTGAATCCTGAAAATTAGCACCATTAAGATCACTTTTTGAATTAAGTTATTAACTCTAGAAAGGACCTGTTAAAACATCTGTTTCTGGCTAGAGAAAATTATATTTACCTTTAGCATAGATTAGTTTATTAGATTAACTTTATTGAAAAAATCCAAATCCCTAAGTAAAATCAACATAAACTAAGGCAATTTTTACTATAGAGTCAGAAGACAACCCAGAGAATGGGGTACTCTCCACGAAGAGCACCCTTAGTGAGACCCTGAAAGGCATAGTCGTCATGAACATCCTAGAGCAAATCACTTGGAAGAAAATTCAAAATGCAGAAAGGTGCTAAAGGCCCATTGTAGTGCTTTATTAAATCTTCCACTCTTGACTTTGTATACATAAAGGGTAAAGTTAAAGTCAGTGTCAACTATGTTTGTAAAATATGTTCACATCAGGTATTTATTTGAATATTTATTGTTGATGCTTACACAGTCTGATTTCTTTTAATTCAGAGTTTTCTTCATATATTCAGTAGAAAATTCCAAGACAATCTCTATACTCAAAGCACTATGATGGTTATTAGAAATGTAAGGATAGGCAAGATTCATTTCCTACCTAGGGGGTAAAGAAGCTTTATTCTTCAAATTTTCAAAATTGATTCACATTTTGTTTTATGAGATTATTGACAGTTTATATTAAATATAACACAATGATTTTAACTTTTAAAAAGCTAAATAGTAGTATTTTAGATTTTATTGATGAAGTTGAGTCTATAGAATAAATTTGGAACTGGTTACAACATGATACAGGAAAGAGTTAAGCTGTATTTTTTAGAAGAGAATTTATCTATCTATCTATCTATCTATCTATCTATCTATCTATCTATCATCTATCTATCATCTATTTATTTGAGATTGAGAGAGAGTTAGAAGGGGGGAGGGCAGAGGGAGAGAGAGAATCCTGAAGCAGACTTCCTGCCGAGCAAGGAGTCTAACACTGGGCTCAATCCCAGGATCCCAAGATAATGACCTGAGTCAAAATCAAGAGCTAGCCACTTAACTGACTGAGCCACCTCAGGGGCTCCCGACTGTTTTTTTTTTTTTTTTTTTTTTTTTAATAATTAGCATCACTTAATAAGACTTAGAAGCGACACAAAATCTGGTGTTTATCTCCACATTTTTCCAAGGTATTGACATGGCCTGGTGGTCATTTAAATATTGAAAACTCTTAATTAAAAAAAATATTTTTGCAGATGATAAATATGTACCTGGCTATGATCCAAACTGAAACTTAAAGATATAAAATCACTAAATGGATTTTAGCAATTAGTCTGTTAGCACTAATATCAAATACCACATTAAAAAGAAACAGCATTACCATAAAAGCTTTGACACATTTTTGATATTGGACAAAAACAAATCATTCAAAAAAGGCAATACATCATGATCAAAACCTTTACTTTTTTTACTCTTCTTTTTGTACCTCAATAATATTTTCTCAAATTGGTGCTATCAAAACATTCAATGAGTATGCATGATAAGTTTGGAATTGTAAAACAGTGTAGTATTTATACTTAAAAATTATGCTTATGCAGTTATTAAGATTAAAATTAAATTATATAGTCCAATTACAAAAACTCCTTTTGTAATGATAATGTTCTTGCAGAACAAATGTTGTATAATAGCAAGGATTGGTTTTTCCATTGTATTGGCTTAAGATTAATTAAAATACTTGTTCTAGTACACTACAAATGGGAATCAAACATGTCACTGCTGAAGGTTGGTTGCACTGGTGATTATAATTATAATCATTCTTATGTGACTTTCTCATGGTCATAACTACAAAATTCACCTTTATTCTCATCAAGCTCTTCTAAAACCCACCAAAGAAAACCCTCCACAGCTATATAATAAACCCATATCAATGACTGTATCATCAAATAAAGTATTTAATCACCACTGTTGCTGCTAAACTTTATTGTAGCATTATATTTTATCTGCTCAAATATGATTCGCTCACAAAAACAAAACTGTATGTTGTCAGTTGGATTTATTCATATCATCTATGATATGAATCCAGATTTCTTAGTTTTCTTGACATATATTCTAAATAATTTTGCTTTAGATTTATAAACTCTTTTCATTTTTCTCCACTTTTTTTAGGATACTTAATTTAATTTTATTGATGAAGAATCTAACTCCTTATAATACCATCCCATTCTATTGTTCAGCTCCTCTTCTTCTCTCCCTGATTTTATCCCCCAGATTTCAATTCTCAACTCTGTGCTCACTTTAGCCTATGTATATTCTGGATGACCTATCTGCCCTAGTGGGTTCAATTGCTGTGTATGTTGGTGTCCTAAATAAATATCTAATCCAGAGATTACTTGAGTTCCAAATTTTCATATCCAACTACTATCTAGATGTTTTTACATAAATAACACACACTGACCGCAAAATTAATGTGTTCAGATTTGATTCATCATCTTTTCCCCAGAGTACACTTCCCTGTTTTTCATAATGTGCCCCAACATCTCCTCCTCTTCCTTTTTTTCTTTCTTTCTTTCTTCCTTTCTTTCTTTTTCTTTCTTTCTTTCTTTCTTTCTTTCTTTCTTTCTTTCTTTCTTTCTTTCCTTTTTCTTTCTTTCTTTCTTTCTTTCTTTCTTTCTTTCTTTCTTTCTTTCCTTTCTTTCTTTCTTTCTTTCTTTCTTTCTTTCTTTCTTTCTTCTTTCTTTCTTTCTCTTTCTTTCTTTCTTTCTTTCTTTCTTTCTTTCTTCTTTCTTTCTCTTTCTTTCTTCTTTCTTTCTTTCATTTTTTTTTAAAGATTTTTATTTATTCATGAGAAACACAGAGAGAGGCAGAGACACAGGCAGAGGGAAAAGCAGGCTCCCTGTGGGGAGGCTGAAGGGACTTGATCCCAGGACCCTGGGATCAGGTCCTGAGCCGAAGGCAGATACTCAACCACTGAGCCCCATCTCCACGTTCTTCAAGACCACTTAGACCCCATACTTCTCCTTGCTCCTTAGATCTAATCTGTTAATAAGTTGCCCAGATTTCATCTCCTTAACACCTCTTAAAATTCACTCTGTGTCTCCATAGCTGCTCTATAAACTTTGTTCAGACTTTTATCATATTTTTTTTTGTATTATGAAAATCACCATATACCTTTTCTTCTCTCTTCTATTAGAGTTCTAGGAAATAAGACCTATCCCTCTCCATGTACCCCCTTCAGGTACAGGATCTCAGACATAGGGAGGTGATTTGGTGACATGAACTCAAGTGAAAAGTATGAAAAAGGACAGGGAGGAACAAGGGCACAGTTTGTTTATCTAGCTGGTCACCACCAGGGGATGCTCAGAATTATCTGCTGGGAAGATAGAAAGAGGAGTATGTATCCACTGGTTATTATTCTCTGGCCAAGTGTTACTCCATGGAGTATTTTCTCTCTAGCATCTCCAGGTGTGGGACCCCTGGTGGCTTAGTGGTTGAGCATCTGCCTTTGGATCAATGGTGTGATCCCAGTCCAGTGATCGAGTCCTGAATCAGGCTCCCTGTGAGAAGCCTGCTTCTCCCTCTATGTCTCTGCCTCTCTCTCTGTGTCTCTCATGAATAAATCAATTAAAATCTTAAAAAAAAAAAAAAGAAAGAAAGAAGAAAGAAAGAAAGAAAGAAAGAAAGAAAGAAAGAAAGAAAGAAAGAAAAAAGAAAAAGAATCTCCAAGTGTATGCATGCATAAGTACTGAAGTGGTGTGTCGGGCATCCAAAGGCAGGCTTAAGAAAAACTCTAGCACAGAAAACAAGTGATAGAGTGAAACTGAGGCAAGGTATTCTCCATTACATGGGATCACAAAAGCAATGACTGGAAGTGAGCTGAGAAGCAGCCACAGACAGGGTCTAGTGTAAATGCACTTTCTGTGATATAAATCTGATTATGCAGTGCCTGTGCTTATACATCTGCATGGACTCCTAAAGGTTAAGCTCCTTAACACAGCACCCAAATATTCCCTGAGAAGCTGTATATATCCTTCTGAATCTGAGTTAACTCTTTTCTTAAGTGATCCTGTATCTACCATAGTATCTGAAACAGGAACATGTAGCTCCTCATTATCAAAGGAAGCTTAGTATAGGAAAATGACGAAGTAAATCCATTTAAAACTGGAATCAAATTTTCAGAAGGAAGAGTGGCAGTGGTGGAGTGAGGGGGTTGGAGGTGGATAATGAAGAATTCATATTACAATAAAACTAAGAACTAAAAACTCAGCTTACTACTTGTTTAACAAGACAGCACATAGGGCAGCTGTATTCTGATTCTTAAATACATTTTAAAATTGGTACTTTTTTGCATATTGTTGTAATACTGTGAAATTATATCCTTTATCACAATTTATTTTACAAAAGGATAATATCTTTTTCACTAAAATGTAGTAAGTTTTCATCAGTTTCCCCAAAGAGCTACCTTAAATCTTGACTTCTAAAACATTCTTTAAAAAAATAACTAACATATAACTTTTATAAATATTTCCTTCTTTTGTTAACTGCTTAAACTTTAAGATCTTCATTTGGCAGTGGCTTTATATGTGACTGGAATGGTTCACAAACATAATTTTATTGACATAATGAAAATGTAATTCTTGCAGGATATGCACTTTCACTTTCCAATTAATTTGCATTGCATTTGCATTGCATTGACTAATGTTTACAGAACACAATAATAAGTGAACAGGGTCATTGATAAAGAATTTGAGAAGAGCAGCAGGGATATTCAGTAATGTTCAGTGGCTGGCAAGGAAAAGAGGGAGGTAGTTTCTGGAAAATAATTTAAAAAACTGTCAGTTCCTTAGTGAATTTTCATGCTATAGTGAATTTTCTTTATCCTTAACCTCATAACTGTGAGGATACAGAGAAGGATAATGAGAATACACTGTATATTTATATTTTGTTCTTTTATTGTTCTCAGAGGAGGCATCCTGTTCTACTAAAATTGCCCATGTACTCCTCTTTCTCCAATTAGACTCTAAATTCCCTGAGGTTAGCTAACTTTTAGTAATGATAAAGCAATAGCAATAATAATTATTGATCATAAGATTTACTTTTGGACAATAGTTTTGATAAGACATTTACTTAAGTTATCTCACTGACTTCTTGGCAACCCTAGAAGACACTGTACATTTGAGTTGCTATTATTGCTCCATTTAACTATCAGAAAACTAAAGTACAAAAGATAAGCACAAAAGTACAAAAAAGAAAAGTAAAATTTTCAAATCTATACATAGAATTGGTGAAATGGGGATTCAAATCCAAACTGGGCATCAGAATTTGGTATATATGTATGCATGTATTTATAGATTTATATATTTGTTATTTGTATATTATTTAATATTACTTATATATCATTTAAATTTATATATTATTTAATGATTTATTTATTTATTTGAGAGAGAGAGAGCATGTGTACTTGTACAGAGAGGCATAGGCAGAGAGACAGATACCTGCTGAGGACAAAGCCTGTCAAAGAGCTTGATTTCAGGACTCTGAGATCATAACGTGAGCCAAAATGAAAAGTTGGATGCTTAACTGACTGAGCCACCTATCTGCCCCAAAGTCTTGGTATTTATCATAAAATGGTAATAAATAAGATCCAGAGCTTGACTGGATGATGTCCTTTCTAGATTTCTTTACTTAAAGAATTGTGATTAGGTGAGACTGTGTTCTTTTTTGTCCATATGCTTACACATTGAGAGGCACAAAATATTTAGTGGTCTCCTCTTATTGATGTTATATTTGAGCAGTGTGTTTGAGTACGGTCAGCTTGATCTTATAGTCTTTGACCTAATGATTTGTGCAGCCATTAATACCAGATCCATTATTCCAGTAGTAACTGCAAAATGGTGAATTTCTATCATTCTCTCCACATTTATTAGATTAAATTCTTTTATAGAGAAAAAAATCCCACTCCAAGTATAAGAATAATAGAACAAATACCATATTTTTCCCTTATCTAGTGAGTTTTGTCAATTTAGATACTCTTTTCTTCCCTCTGTTCCGTCTATCCTCTCTTGGAAAAAAAAAAAATAAGCTAAGTAAGGGAAGCTTTCTTTCTCTGACTCACCTAAGCCTCATTTAGTATTCCTCCTTTATCTTCCATTTTATCTTCATCCTATCAAAGATAGATAGATAGATAGATCTGTTAGCCTCTCAAAAGATACACTTCTTGAGGACAGGGGGAAAAAAAAAGGTATTATTTCTTTTATTTCTCAGAAAAATCCTACATAGTAGATGCAATTCCAACCAATCCTTTCTCTAGGGTGCTTTTAGTAAAGCATTTACAGGTTAAATATTCCCTAGAGCTGTGTAGGATAAACAGAATGATCCATGCAGTCTTGTGTGGATACTAGTAACATGCCCAAAAGGAAAGAAGCAGTGAAAAATCCAGAAGCACAGAAAATGTAGGTAAGAAGATAAAAAGGTAGCATTTCAATATATGGTTGAAATCCCCCCCCCCAAAAAAAAAAGAAAAGAAAAAAAAAAACAGAGTTCTGAAATTATTAATATATATTTAAGTGGATCCAGAGCATAAGTCTTCTAACAAAACACATTGCTAGTTCTGTAGTCTAAGAGTAATTTTTGGGAATAAATATTGAGAATGCCTCTACTCCTTTCTTAAATAAAGCCTAACTCCATTTTATTCATTGACACAAAATAGAGACAGAATAGATTGATATATTTTTTTTTAATTTTTATTTATTTATGATAGTCACACAGAGAGAAAGAGAGAGAGGCAGAGACACAGGCAGAGGGAGAAGCAGGCTCCATGCACCGGGAGCCCGATGTGGGATTCGATCCCGGGTCTCCAGGATCGTGCCCTGGGCCAAAGGCAGGCGCCAAACCGCTGCACCACCCAGGGATCCCAGATTGATATATTTTTAAAGAGAAAAAAAAATCACATATCATTAGGAGCTTTTTAAACATTTGATATTTGGTATTATTTATTAGAATTAATGTAGAAAAAACTACTCAAAAATATTTATAGAAGGAAAAATCTTGTTTGTTTTCCATTAGATGTGTGTATTTTTTTTTTTTTTTGATGAATTTTAAAACCAATTCTCTTCTTTCTCAGGATAGACATAGAGTTTTAAATTGTAATGCTTTCTTCCCTCTTATTATCCAACTGTGAAAACATGTGTTTGCCTTATCCACATAACGTAGGATGAGGAAACTTTGTTTAACATATAGTGATTACATAGTAAAACATTCTGTCTCCATTTAAACAAAAGAGTAAAGTTGCCAAGTCATTTCCCAAAGACAACCGGAGTCATTAAATTAGAAACAGCTGGGGCAGACATATAATCATCATATGCCACCACTAGAAAAGGAGGAGAAAAATGAGGAGATTAGTTCAGAAAAGTGGTTGATCTGAAACAGAAAGGGAATTCCAGAGAGGATAGCTTACTTTAATATAGAGAAGAGCCAGTTGTTATGAAAAGAAGAAAGCATGGGACCATGTGCATTTCAAGTGCCTTGCTTAGTACAGGGCTTTCCCAGGCAAGAGTAGAGTTGTTTCAATATTTCAGCAATGGAATTTTTATTACTTTTGTTGTAAAATAGAAGTTACAACAGAGATTCTAACCTTATTAAAATTTATGAAAATAACCATAAAATAATATATATTTAATATATCATTTGTATTTATTTATTTATTTTTATTTTTATTTTTAATTTTTATTTTTTATTGGAGTTCAATTTGCCAACATACAGCATAACACCCAGTGCTCATCCCGCCAAGTGCCTCCCTCAGTGCCCGTCACCCATGATTTGGCTCTTTGCCTGCTTTGTATTAGGGAGCTTATAAAATCTGAAGGTGATTGGTTACTTTCTATTTTAGATATAATAAAGTTATATTTCCTTATATAATGCTAGTAAGCAAAATGTGGTCTATCCTTTGGGTGTTAATTTTTCCATGCTCCAAGTAGTTATTGCTTAAAGTAAATCATATCATCCATTCTACCACAACCTAATACCACCGTCAGTCACCTTGCAATAAAAACTAGTGGGCAGTAGATTTGTGAACAAAATATTCTTTGAGTTGTACTTTGGGACCTCAGTCTTAGAAATGAACATCACATTTCCTTCATTTCTTTGTGATTATTCTAACTCTGAACAATTGCAAACTTCTTCAGGTTAATCTTATATTATTTGCTTTCTCAAATATTTATTGCATGTTTAAGGATGTGCCGAGTACTATGTCCTATTTACATTTCTCATTGCTCTTAAACTTTAACAGTTCATGAAAAGAGGCTGATCTTATCCAATAGGCAATGCAATAAGCACTGGGGAATATGTTAAGCTACATTAATACAAGAGGATAATAACAACAGCAAGCTCTTTTGTTAAGTGCTTACTATGTGCCCAGCATGATTATAAGTGCTTAACATCTATTAACCTATTTAATTCTTATAATAGCTATATTTGTTGACTGAAACAGAGTTTAAATAACTTGCCTACTTAAAGTGAAAGAAATAATATTCAAAAGGTGTCAATTTGGTTTCAACTGATCATAAATTATGTTATATTCTACTCATTCCTCAGAAAACAGTCAAAAGCCTTTGTCTACTATTTTGGATTTAACATCAATCCACTGTGATAGTGCATCACTGTACACACACAAAATAGAGTAAAAACTGGCCAAGGCATAAGTCACAACCTTGAAAATATATGTACTTCAATGCTAAAAAAAATCAAGTACATGACTTTATATAAAGTCTTAAAAGGCAAGTGGAACAGTGGAGATAAAAATGTGGCTTGTATCCGGTAATTAGACACACTCAATTGTTTCTAACACTTCTGATGTCAAAGAATAAAAAGAAAACACAAATTAAAATACAAAGTTTAATAAGTCAGCTCTAGTGAAAGAATTCATTGAGAGTTTCTTGATAGAAAGAGACAGGATTTTTCTTTTTTTTTTTTTTTTTTTAAGTGCTAGAAAGGGGCATGATAGTCAAGGTTGTAATGCTAAGGACTGGAAAACTATTCAGATAAGATAAAATGGGTGCATAGGTCTGTGTTCATTTGATTAAAACAAAGTTCATTATTTATTGATCAGGGAAATGTCTCCAGATATTTCCAGCCACAGTATGATATATTGAATGAGCTCAGAGTTTAGGCTCTTTATCAGATTCAACTGCTTAGACCCAGGTGTGATGAAATATAACCTTAATTATTTTCATATCATTTACGCAACTGTGGTTATAGTCATAAAATTTCCTTTTCTACTCTCACATGGTTACAGACATAACCTTACATAACCTTAATTTGAGCCAATTGTCTTTCATTGTTGGAATGTTTTAATGACAGTTGTTTATTTACACAAGCAAATGGTTTTTACTTCTACATCCTCCTGAAGACTGGGACTACTGGCATGTCCTCAGATTGCATAATTACGTATTTACTCCTAATTTTATTAATTCATTTTTCATTCAACCATTCTTTCACTCAGCACTTGAAAACACGGTCTTAAAAACTGATGAAAAAAAGAAAAAAAATGGAAAAAAAAAAACTGATGAAACTCACAAGGCATGATCTTGTTTTTACCTAATTATTTTATTCAACCACACTTCGACCATTTAGAAAGAAGGATTTTAGGACTTGGGGAGTGGGGGGAAAGGCATTTGATTTCTTCATTTAGTCATTTAAAAAGATAAAAAATTCTAATATTTAATTTAGATTGACCAATTAACCCTTTCCACCAGTGGTCTTGAATGTATTTTGGTTTCATTGTAGTGACTCAAATACAAAGGGACAATTGAGTGCTCTATTGCTAGGACATGAATTTTGGATTGATGTTTGATAGACCAGTCTTTACACTTGCCTTCTGCAAAATGAAAATACTGTTGCTTGTGATTTTTTTCATGAATTACATCAGATAAAATATAAGTTGATTTTTATGGTATGATACAGAGAACATAGAGGCTAATTCTAGTGAATATCATCAAAAGCAAGATATATAACCATAATTGGCAAAAATAACCACTACCATAAAAGATATGTTTGGCATAGTATGGTGCTAAAATTATAAGACCTTCCATACTGCATACAGAACAGTTGCTGGGTTTATATTATCATAATCAGTAATGTGCATAAATACTATAAAAGAACACAGTAATTCATTCTTAGGGATTGGTCCAAGAGAACTTCAAGAAAAATATGAAGTAGATATGCAAAATACCTTAAATTTTTTCATAAGGGCCCAGACCACACTGCTTACAATAAGATAGTAAGGACCTCTGATTCCATGTGGGCCCTGGAGCATATGTTTAATAGCTCTCTACAAAATAATGGTGAAAGCAAGGGAAATACTAAGAAAAAAAAAAGATGGAAAAAAGAAGGAAATGGAAGAGGAGAAAGGGGAAGTTAAAGAGGAGGAGAGAAAATTGAATACTCAGCCTCACCCAGTAATAATTACTTTTACAGCTATAATAGTCTACCCTGCCTCACTGCCTTACAGCTTCTTTAGAAGACTGGAGGTTACATGTTCTGTAATTTTTTTAGAGAAACCAAATTCAGGAAAGATATCTAGCAGGGAAACAAATCTGCACAACTTTACAGGAAAACAAACATTCTAAACTCTCATCCTTTAGATGAGATGAATAAGGTCCAATACATGTGTAATAGGAATTCAAAGAGGACTGAGTAAAGACCATGGTGAGTAGGATCAGATCAATAATAATAATAAAATCCCATGGTTTGAATAAAGTGTTTCCTTTTTGCTTCAAAAAGCTCTGTGAAATACTATGCAATGATTGTAAAAACTCATATTTAACTAAACCCTTAATGTTATAAAAATCAAAAGAAAATCTTAAAAATCAATAGAAATAAAGGAAAGCTAATATGACCCAGTTACTATCAACACTAGATGCTAGAATACCATAAAATAATGTTTACCAAGTTCTACTGAGTGATTTTGAACTTAGAGTGTAGAGCCAATCAAACTTTAAGAATGAAGACAGAATTATAAAATTTCTAACTTGCATGTTTTACTACAGTGCATTTTCCATGTATTCTTTCACACCTAAATTAATCAGATATATCTTCTTGTAAAATATACAAAAAATAGTAAAATTAGAAATACAAGATTTAGCAATAAAATGAAATTAGAACATGATATCAAGGAGCTCTGTGAAGAATGATTTCAGAAGAAATTATAAATCATTTTGTAAGCTTAATAAATGATCTGAAAGTACAAATAAGTAATATTTTAATGAAATGAAGGTACATAAGTCTTCTGATACTTAAAATGTATATTTTACAAAGGAAGTCAAAACTTTGGGAAGAAATGTGAAATAAATAGGTCATGGTGATTGATAGTGATGTCCAGGTCAACTTTATCTTTATTGATATTCTTCCCACTTGATCAATCAATTACTTAAAAGAAGGGTGTTGAAATCTCTTCTATAATAATGGAATCAAATATTTCTCCTTGAAGTTCTGTTAGTATCATCTCCCAGAATTTGACACTGTTGTTAGGTGCATAACACATTTAGGGTTGTTATACTTGTTGGAGAATTGATGTCATTATAATTTTGTAAAGCCGCTCTTTATCCCTTAAAATTTTCCTTTTTCTGAAGTCTGCTTTGTTTGAAACTTACTTATATGTAATTTACTCTAGTTTAGTTTTGATTAATGTTAATATGACATATCTTATATTATCTCTTTCCTTTTATTCTGGAGTCTTGATAATTAAAGT
This sequence comes from Canis lupus dingo, assembly GCF_003254725.2. Classification (NCBI taxonomy): domain Eukaryota; kingdom Metazoa; phylum Chordata; class Mammalia; order Carnivora; family Canidae; genus Canis; species Canis lupus. The sequence goes on along the minus strand of NC_064255.1, from coordinate 52,164,135 downwards.
GGATTTCTTTTAGACAACATACAGTTAGGAATTACTTTTTTTTTTTTTATCCACTGTGACAGTCTGTCTTTATTTGGTATATGTAGACCATTTTTTTTTCTTGTTTCTCTAGTTTTAATTGAGTATAGTACTAGTTTGCTTGGGCTACCATAATAAAATGCCACAAAGTGGGTGGCTTAAACAACAGATTTGTCTTCTCACAGTTCTGTAGAGTAGAAGTTCCAAGATCAAGACATAGGCTGGGTTGATTTATTCTGAAGCCTTTCCCCTTGGTTTTCAGAACCACTTTTTTGTTGTGTTCTCATTGTTTTTATTCTGTGTTTCTGTGTCCAAATTCTCTCTTCTTATAAGGACATCAGTCAGGTTAGAAAAGGGCCCATCCTGGGACATCTAGGTGGCTCAGCAGTTGAATATCTGCCTTTGGCTCAGGGTATGATCCCAGAATCCTGGGATGGAGTCCCACATTGGGCTCCCAGCAGGCAGCCTGCTTCTCCCTCTGCCTGTGTCTCTGCCTCTCTCTCTCTCTCTCTCTCTCTCTCTGTGTGTCTCTCATGAATAAATAAATAAAATCTTTTTTTTTTTTTTTTTAAAGAGGGCCCATCCTAACAGTGTCATTTTAACTTAGTCTTCTCTTTAAAGGCCCTATCTCCAAATGCAGTCACATTTTGAGTTACTGGGGTTTAGACTTCAACATATAAATCTTGGGAGTGGTACATTGACAGCATATTACATGTTTCCATTTTCATCCTACTTAGATATAACTTAAAAAAATGTGAGTAGTTACTCAGGAGTTCAAAATATATATTTTTTAAATAATTTAAATTTAACCTCCAAATAATACTATACTGCTTCAGTTGAGTGCAGGTAACTTATAACTAAGCATTCTCAGTTCCTCCCTCTCATCCATTATGACAATTCTATCATATATTTCACTTATCCATATGACATAATAACCTTACACATTGTTGTTGTTACTTTAAATCATTACATTTTAAGTTAATTTACAACAGGCAAAATAGACTGAATTTTACTTTCAGTTGTTTCTTCTCTGATTTTATTCCTTACTATAAATAAAGTTTTTATATATAACTTGCTTCTTCTTTGAAACATCTATTACATTGATTGTAGGGAAGATCTGTTGGTGACCATACCTCAACTTTTATTTCTGTGAGAAGGAGTTTCTCTGAGAAAGTATTTCTCCTTCAGCATTAAAGAAAAATCCCATTATAAAAAGGATTCTAGGTCAGTAGTTTTTTTTCAACACTTTTAATATTTCATTTTACTTTCTTCTTGCTTGCATAATTTCTGATGATAAATATACTATAATTTTTATTTTTTTCATCTATAAGTATCTTCATGTTTTGCAATGTACTCTTAGGCACAACACAAAAGCACTATAAAAAAAAAGTACTTATTAAGATTTAAAACTTCTATGTGAAATACACAGTTTAGAGGAGCAAAAGATAAACCATGGTAATGGGACAAGATATTTGACAAGGACACAGTTAATACTTATATTCACCATATATAAAGAACTCTTATTATTCAACAAAACAAAACAAACAGCACAATTTATAAATGTGTAAAAAATCTGAACAGATGTATCATAAAAAGAAGATATACAAATAAGCATATTAATAGATAACCAACATTATTTATAACTAGACAATCACAAATTAAAACAACATGACATACTAAAAAATAATATGACATAAAATAACTAATATGAGCAAACTGTAATACCAGTTACTGGTGAGAATGAAGAGTAACAAACTTATTTATCGATGGTGGTAGTTCTAAATGGTAAAGTCTTTTTTTTTTTTTTTTTTTTGGTAAATCCATTTGAAAGACATTAACAATTTATTACGGTGCTGAGCATAGTCTTACCACATAATTAAGTATTTATTTTCCTGTATATTTAAACCATTTGAAAATGTAGATACACTTGAAAATCTTCACATGAATGTCATTATCAGTTCTATTCATAGGTATCCCAAAATGGAAGCAGCCAAAAGCCCTTCAATAAATGAATGGATAAAAACATCCATGGTATATCTGTGGTATATCTGTACAATGGAATATTATTCTTTAATATAAATGAGCTATTAAGTTACAAAGGATATAGATGCATCTTAATTGGATATTTATAAATGAAATAAACCAGTCTGAAAATAATATATATTATTTGATCCTGTTTATATGACATTCTACTAATGGCAAAATTACAGAGTTGGTAAACAGATTAGTGGTTGCTAGTGGAAATAATAGGTAAGGGTTAAATACTTGAAGCATGGAAGATCTTTTAGGGAATTTAAATTATTCTAAATGATACTGCAATAGTCAATCAGTGACATTCTATTTGTCAAAACCTATACAATTTTAGAACATGAAGAGCGAATCTTAATATATATAAAAAATTTAAAAAATAAATTAGGACTTAGGAGTAACCTTGTTTGGAATGAAGAAAAAAACAACAATCTGTTTCAAATGTTGAGCCAAAAAAAAAAAAAAAAAATTAAAAAAAAAAAAACAAAAAAAAACAAATGTTGAGCCAGACTGAAGAGGGTGTGGAAAGAAATACTAAACTAGATAACTTTAGAAATGAGTGAGGTTTTTAAGTCTAGTTGATAAAGCTATTTCCCATGATGTATTGGCTCTGATACTGCTATTCATATGTGCTAGATGTGATACACATCCATGGTATTCACATGATACAACTAATAAATGAATGGCAGATGGTGATAGGTTTCCAGATAAGAAATGAGAGGAGGTTAGAGTGGCCCATGGGGTAATGAAATGGAGTTGGAGGTATCAGAAGGAAACCATGTTTAATATAGATATACAGATGGTTACATATGGAATTATTTATATGCGTGCATGTACACAGGGTAGTATACACACATACATTTCCTTGTCCTGTCACCTGAAAAGGCTTGGAAACAACAGCACTGTAGCAGCAACAAACACAATGTGAGCCCAGATCTTGATTTCTAATAAGATTCTCCAATGAAAGGAAGCATAACTCTTTGGAAAAATGACTGATTTTAAGACTAAAGCAGAAAATACATGAGATGAACCTAGAGTAACTTATAGTACCAGAAAGCAAGATGATACCAAAAAACAACTGTATGTTGATGTGGGTACATTGAAAGGAAAGAAAAGGCAATTGAAAGGGCCCCCAATGCCAAAGCTGGGACAATTTGAGCAACAAAATGATAAAGTGGTATTAGATTGTAACCTAAAGTTTAAAATAAATATCGGAGTCCATACTGATGTAAATGCTTGAGTAATTAAACGGGGAAATAAATAAATCTCATGTACAAAAGAATTCCATGTGGCTATTTCACATGAAAGTTAGATAGTATGAGTTCTCTATCAGATATAGTCTCCTTGGTCTGAGAATTAAGGAAGGTGTTAGGTACAGAAGCAAACTCAGATGAGATGGTTCCTAGGACTCCCACGTAAGGCAAGTTTTAGTCTCTGACTTAACAGAAGAAACCTTCAGGGAACTGAGGGTTCTTAGCTCTTAACTCCCCACAAAATCCAGTCCAAAGATGAACTAGTCATGGACCTTCCTGGGTAAATGTTTAACTTCATATTGATAAAATGCGACTTTTATTTATTTACGTTTCATTGAGTAAGATTAATACAACATTAAGTTAACCATTAAGCATTTTATTTTTTAATTTTTTAAAGATTTTATTTATTTATTTGACAGAGAGAGCAAGGGCACAAGCAGGCGGAGAGGTAGAGAGAGGGAGAAACACACTCTCCACTTACCCTACCTCCTTCCTTCCCAGCACCCCCACCCCACCAGCCATTGGCAATGGCTAGTCCACTTTCTACCTCTATCAATTTACCTATTCTGGATATTTAATATAAATGAAACTGTATAATATATAAACTCTTAGGTCTGATTTCTTTAATCAATTTTAATATTTTCAAGGTTCATTGGCATTGTAGCATGTATCTATACTTTACTCTGTTTTATGCCTGAATAATATTCCATTGTACAGATCTACAACATTTTAGTTATCCTTTCATCTGTTGATGACATTTGGATTGTTTGCACTTTTGGTTACTGTAAGTAGTGCTGCTATAAAAATCTGTATATATGTATGTATTTGAATACTTCTTTCCAATTCCTTGAATGTAAACTTAGGAGTGGAATTGTTGGGTCATATGGCAATGCTATGTTTAACTTTTTTTTTTTTAAGTGCCAAACTGTTGTCCAGAGTGGCTATGCTATTTTACCTCCCTAATGGCAATGCATGAGTTTCAATTTCTCCACATCCTATCCAATACAAAAAAAAAAAAAAAAAAAAAGCCATCCTAGACACTGTGATATGGTATCTCATTGAGATATTGATTTGCTTTTCCATAATGACTAATTATGTTGAGTATCTTTCATGTGCTTATTGGCAATGTGTATATCTTCTTTAGGGTACTATTTAAGTCATTTACCATATTAGGCATTTGTTTTTGTTATTGAGCTGTAAGAGTTCTTTATATATATTTTGAATATTAGACCTTTATTAACTTTATGACTTGCTAACATTTTCTCCCATTCTTTGGGTTGTATTTGCACTTTCTTAATACTGTCATTTGAAGAGCAGTTTTGTCTTCAACTTTTATGAGTTATAAATTTTATTATTTTTTTCTTTTTCTACTTGTGCTTTTGGTCTCATATAAGAATACTAAATCCTAGGTCATAAAGATAGAATTCCATATTTTCTTCTAAAGATTTTATAGTTTTAGCCCTCACATTAATGTCTTGGATCCATTTTTAATAATTTTTATATGTGGTATGAGGCAGGGGTCAGACTTTATCCTTTTGCTAGTTTTGTATTCACCATGTTTTTTTTTTTTTTCTAGTTCCTTAAAGTGTACAGTTAGCCTATTGATTTGAAATCTTTCTCTTTTTCTTTTCCAGGATAAGTGTTTATAGCTATACATTTCCAAATGAGCACTGCCTTCACTACGTCCCAAACACTTTGGTGTGTTATGTTTTTATTTGTCTTAATGTATTTTCTAATCTCCCTTGTGATTTCTTCTTTGGTCCATTAGTTAGGATTGAGTCTCAAGTATAACCCAAGCTTGTTCCAAGTGTTAGTTCATATTCCAGACTGCTGTAACCAATATCTGTTAGTTTAAATGCTTCTGGCAAAAGCCACTGGGGAAGTCATCCCAGACCTGGGAATACTTCAAGTCAGGTGAAATAAATCTTTTGTACTGGTCAAAGAGAAAGCTACCAGATGTATGGAGACCTATAAACACAGTTCTTTGAAAATAAGGTCCTTATAACTTTTTCTAGTTCTACCAATTTGCACTAGAAGTACAGTTGCTGATTTTTAATTTTTTGAAGACTCTCCATTCTGTTTTCCCTGGGGGCTGTACCAATTTACATCCTCACCAAGGGTGTTCAAGGAGCCCCTTTTCTCTACATCCTTGCCAATATTTGCCATCCTTTGTCTTTTGGATGATAACCACTCTAACAGGTGTGAAATGATATCTCATTGTGACTTTGACTTCCATTTCCCAGATTATTAGTAATATTGAATACTTTTTCATCCATCATATTGGCTGTTTGTATGTCTTTTGTGGAAAACTGTGTATTCGGGACCTCTATCCATTTTTTAAAAAAACATTGGGGTGTCTTATTTTATTTTTGGTTTTTTTTTTTTTTTTTGTCTTTTGCTATTAAGTTGTATGAGTTTCTTATATGCGTTAGATATTAACACCTTATCAGATATGTGATTTGCAAATATTTTTCCCACTCTGTATGTTGCCTTCCATCTTATTAGTTACTTTTGGGGAAGGACAGATGGAATTCCCTACTACACCATCTTTAGTGATGTCACTCTTAACATACTACTTTTAAAGCTGTACTCCACACCGAATCTAGTTTCTCAGCTTGCTTGCATTTCCATTCATTTCTTCTCACTCTGTTTCTCTCCTTCAGTGAAGGACCTGAAAGCAGAGAAGGACACATTATTTTAGTTTGTTTACAAAGGAACTAACCAAAAGTCAAAATGTAAAACAGTTGGGAAAGGAATTTTTGATAGCTATGTTTATATCCTGAAGAATATGACCTAGCCACAAATAAATGGGCAGGATGTACTAGATGCAAGGATACAACCAGAGAGAGCAAGTAAATTACTTCTAAAATTATTCAGCACCCAGCAATGTAACTTTAGCCTTCTCTCCTTGCAAATGGCAACATAAGATAGTTAATTTTTTGAAGCAAACAAATCACCTTAATTGAACACAGTTTTCATTTTAAAACAAGTTGTAGAGCTTAAGGCTGAAGTCCTCCAGAGAAAATAGCCTTATGATTTATATCAGCACTGCTCAAACTCAAAGCAATTTGTGAGGTTGCATATGAATAATGCAGGGTGAGAACAGCACAGGAGGAAACCATTGAAAGAAAGTAAATGAAGTCCCTTTAAAATGGAATATATAGGAAACTATTTAATTTGAATTATTCACCAACACTTGTGATATTACAGGAATAACCATAGATCAGTGAATATTTCAATTTTTAAGATGGGGTCATGCTGTTCCTTTTATATATTAAAAAAAAATCCCAGAGACCAAAAATGGTAAAGTGAATGAGAAATACATTACAGCCTATGAATATGCAGGGATGTGCTAGAGTTCACCTGAAAAGAAGGGAAGAATGGCCCTTGGAACTCTGACACACAGCTAGCACTGTTGACTCAAGATCTACAGAGGCAGCTTCCGCCAGCTTGAGAGAGTGTTCAATCATCAGCAGAAAATGCACCTTTTATATACATCTTAACTATTTCTGACTCTAATGATGGGCTGTCTGTTTTGGAGAAATTCCAAGTACCTGAGTGGTACCTTAGTTCTTTTACATATAGAATAAGGTTGAATATTGTTTCTTTTCTCTTTCACATAATCCTAAATGCATAATGTTGAGTAGTTTAATATATAATTATTACAAGAGATTCAAATGAGAAAGTAAAAGGGTAGATGGTTCAGTAATGTGGTAATAGCTGCACAATTAAAATACCATATAAAGCATTTGGTATTTACTCCATTAAAATCAAATAGAAACCTTACCAATCGTCATATCAATTAATCCTATTTAATGTTGCGTATTATTTTTAGGCTTAGCAGCTTCTTAGTAATACACTCACTATACGTACTGACACTGTTTTAGAATCAAGAGTTGAAGAGTCACCTGACCTATGGAAGTTGAAAATCAATAGTCTTTTAAATTTAATGGTATAAGAATTCTAAACGATCTGGGAAAACAGCCAGCTGACCAATATTAGAGCAAATGATTAGGCTTGGTATTTGTATGTAATATTTCTAACTAGAAGTTGAGTAACCATGGCTAAGATCATTTAATTCAAAGAGATGTTAGACCATGTTTCGTAAGGAGGTATGGAAACAGCCTAAAACCAACTAGTCTAGCTACATATTTTTGTAAATCAATAGCCACTGAGAGGCCATCATGTTGCATAGCTGGAAAAATACATCTGTAAAAAAAAAAATTATGTCCTTTTGAGCAACATCATAGAGAATAACATGAATTTGTGTAATGCAAGTTAAATGATTGAGAGAAATGAGAAACATTCAAATCATTCAACTAGATAGTGTCTTTATATTCAGGCCAAGCCAATATTTGATTTCAGATTCTGGTGAGCACAATTGATCAATAAAAATAAACGAAGTTCTTTCGCTTTGAATGTTCAAGTCTGGTCTGTTAGGATAAACTAATTTGATTTGGCTGCTTTTAGCATCGACTTTAATTTCTGGCATGCCTTGTAATTGGCTAATGTTTGGTTAGCATTTTGTATGAGAACTTCTTCGTCACGTTCGTACTTTAAGATCTCTGTGTATGTCTTGGTACACCCTGCCAATTCACTAGAAGCTGTATTTTGTTTACCTGGACCTGGACATTTGGAGGTGGCAGGGGGTAGGGATGGGCATTGGGGAGAATTTATAGAGGACTAGTCCAAAAGGACAATTATATTTTACACCTTCCCAGAATGCTTTCTAGTGATCTGAGAGGATTCTGATAGGAATCTGATAGGAATCTCTCTAAGAAAGATTCTCTTAGACCTAGTTACAAAAACATTCTTAAATATTATAACATTTTTTAATCATCTTTTTTTTTTTCTGTAAGTAACTTCAGTGCTTCAATAATTTCCATCAACACACATGCCTCACATCTTTCTCTGCCCAGTAATAACTCTTGAGTAGGTCACTTGTGAGATATGTAGAAGGCTTTAGAGAAGTGATATTTTTACTCAGTTTCCATCAGCTTGATATTAGCATTAAAGCAAAGCTCTGGCTAGGATAATTGGCTTAATGTAGCTGTTGTAGCCTGGCAATTCCCCATCAGTTCTGTTTCTTATTATGTCAAATTGTAAGAAGCCATGTTTAATAATAGGAATCTAAGAATCTATTTATCTATTATCTATTTACCCACCCACACACATATATACACAAACTTATTTAGTCATAAATTAATATGTATATGTATATATATATATGTATATACTTTTAAAAGGTAAGATTTTTTTGAAGTTTTTTTAAATAAGTAAGATTCTTCATATATGGTAGGGTATATAACAAAAGCACAATCTTTAGTATGTATAGTGTACAGAAAACATCTTTGTAAACAAAATGGTATATATTAGAGTAGCAATTAAATTGATAAAATCACCTTCAAGTGACAGAGAATCTTTGATATTTGGATATGATACAAAAATTAAGATCCCAATATACTGTTTTCTCTTCAAATTGTGTAAGTCTTTCACCTTTCAGTAAAGATTTCCACAGAGAGGAACAGCTCTAAGTCAATTTTTTTGAGGCTTTGTTTTACCAGAGTTGGGAGAAAAAAAAAAAAAAAAAATGAGGCCATGCATTAGAAGCTGATTTCCTGGGTTTAAATTCCAATTCCACAACATACTAGCAATATGATCCTGTGAAAATCATGAATATCTGTAAAATACAATTTATTTTATCACAATTATTTATCACAGTCATTATCACCGTGCCTAGAACATAATAAATGCCCAAGAACTGTTAGATTTTTAGGATTAGCTTCTATTTCTGGCATTAAAAATATATAATAATATTTTAAATTTTCAACAAGAATACTGATTTCCTATATTACTTTGTTGAAAATTATTGAAAAGTTCTACTTATGTTGTAATCAACTTGCTTTTTATTTTATTTTATTTTATTTTATTTTATTTTATTATTTTATTTTATTTATTTTATTTTATATTTTATTTTATTGCAATCATGCTTTCCACATCAATTATGGCCTAAGTTGTCAATCCAACTTAACCGGGCAGGGAAGTACACTTCCATGAAGGTGAGGACAGCGGGGAGTATCTTTAAACAGTGTTCTAATCAACTCTACTCTGTTATTTTGAAAACTATGCGATGGATCAATTAAAGTTTGAACATTTAAAAACATGTCAATAGCTCTTAATATGATTTTAATATGAATCTCTAATTTTTATATAATCATCTCATAAATGTTCGTATCAGTCCTTCTAGGCAAGTGAGATAAAATTGGGTACAATTACTCCACAATATTGAGTAAATATTAGGACAGAAATCTTAGGATCTATATTAGCTTGCTTGGGCTCCCATAAAAAAATACCACACCTGGGGTGCTTAAGAAAACAAGGATTTATTTTTTCACAGTTCTGGAGGCTGGAGGCCCAATATCAAGGGATTGACAGAGTTGGTTTCTTCTGGGGCTTCCCTTCTTGGCTTGCAAGTGGCCACCTTCTTGCTGTGTCTTCAAATGGTTATACATGTGTCCATGTGTGTCTAGTGTCTCTGTGTGTGTGTGTGCCCAAATTGTTGCTTCTTTTATGGATACCAGTCATATTGGATTAGGGTCCACTGTAAAAACAAAGCAAAACACAACTTAATTTTAACTTAAACATGTCTGTAAGACCTTATTTCCAAATACAGATATATTCTGAGGTACTAGGTATTGTTAGGCTTTCATTCAACATGTGAACTTTGAGGAGACACAATTCCACCCATAACAGTATTTTTTTTAACAATTTATTTATTTGAGAGAGAGAGTGTGTGTGCATGTGTTGAGGAGGGGCAGAGGGAGAGAGAAAGTCTTAAGCAGACTCTGCACTGAGTGTGGACACAGAGCTCACTCTCACTTTAAGATTGAAATGAAGAATCAGACACTCAACCAGTTGTGCCACCCAGGCATCCCCATAACAGGATTTTTTTTTAAATGTATTTTAGATGTTAGGAAACTTAAAAGTTTGACCCTTTCTGTTTAATATTAAATTCAGATATAAAGGCAAGGTATATATGCCAAGGGTCAGAGCAGTGGAGTGAGAAGAGCAATGATGGTACTGAGATTGGAGTTCAGAACTGCTTCACTCCAAATTCTATCGCTAATTAGCAGATTTGTGTGGACTCAAGTAATGACAATCAGATATTTTTAAAAGTGTAAGTAAAAGTGATTTGGAAAAAAAGTGTAAGTAAAAGTGATTTGGAAAAAATAAAAAACTGGGGTATTTAACCATAGACATTTGTGTCTATTATGCTTTAGAAAAAGGTCTTAATAATTAGAGAAGTTACTTAAATGGCTTCTTTGAGACAGGGTATTCCACAACCAGTAATTGTTTTCAAGGTTTATTAATCTAATGTTTCCTAGTTTCCAAAGATCTCTGGACAATATGATCAGTGTTTATAATTTTTTTTTTAAATAAAAAGAATAAACACAAAGTAAAATAGTATAGCTTTCAGGTTTTTACATTCTTATTTAGGGTAATATTTAAGGTTTTTTTTTTTTTCTTTTTCTTTTTGAGCTGTGTTTTACTTATTATCCCTTTTCTGAATTTAATGTTTTAAATGTGTAACTGAACCAGTTCATGTTCAGACAGTGATCTCGGGCGAAGGTAAAATGTGCACCATGCAATGTATGTCCAGCTCTCTATTGTTTTAGATATCTTCCAAGATTTTGCATATTTTCAAATTTAACCACTGTATTAAACCTATGGGTTTTCCTCTCTCACTTGCTTTTTCTGAGTACAAGTCACAAAAATGATAGGTTTTTTTCTCCATCCATCCTTCCTTCTTTTTTCACTTTCTCTCTTTTTCCCTCTCTCTCTGTTTCTTTGTTTCTTTCTTCATTCTTTTCTGTCTATATATTGCAACAGACAAACCAAGAGGCCTATGAAATGTTAGGAGGAAGATAAGGGAATAAAGAAATCTGAGATCAGAAATTAGATGTTAATATTACTTCTTGCTGAGATTATTTACCAAATAATTAAGTAAGCATGACATAACTTTCTTCTTTTGTCATAATCCTATCTGAAAGGAATAGTTGGAGGAAATATCCTGTAAAGCCAATTCAGTGTAATACTTTAAATACTTAGGAGTCAACATTAAATATTTTAGCAAATGATTTAAAATATAATTCACCTAAATTAACCATGGTTTTAAAGATTCTTTTGGGAATTATAATCATAAACCATGCATATTTTCTCTTTTTCTTTGAGAGATTTCTTATTAGAGTTTAGGAAGTTAAATCTTAAGCTGTAAGAAGATTAAAAATGTCAAGCTTTGTTGAGTATTTGATCTTAGAGATAATAAATTATAAGTGACTTTCTTATAGTGTGGTCTCCTTCCCATGTGTTTCATATTCTCAACTCGGTGTTATATCATTTATTCAAGTACATCTATTCAAAACAAAGCAAAACCAAAACTGCAGGGAGAGAACACAAATGTGTTTAAATATACATTTATGCACCACCCATCAAGACATAAACATCCTAAATTTTTTGCATGTTTGGTATGTCTACAAACGGCTAGTATATATGTTGAGGCTTAATTGGTTATTAAAAGATCTATTGCCAGTTTCAAACTTTTCTGTTTCTACTCTTCCATTAATAACAACTCCACTGTGTCCAAGACTATACAGATTCATAACTCAGACTCAGAAAGTCTGAGGGAAAAAAAATTGGATGAAGGCACCATGAATCAATTTTACATACTTTCTTGGTTTTAGCCTAAAACAAACAAAATGAAGAGGGGGGGGAGAAAGCAAATTAGTCTAGCAATTGAAGATATTTGTTTCAGAATTAGAGTAATTAATCCTATCTTCCATAAAAAAATAGAAAAAAATTATCTTGGCTTACACAGCATTTCTGGGTCATTCTTATGTAAGTAATGACTTAGGAAGCTAGAAGTCTTTCATTTTGTTGCTCCTTTGTCCCCCAGGGCCTTCATGCCATACTCTGAATGATTCCCTACCTCAGGGTGACTGGGGAGCCAAAGAGATCCAGTAGGCTGTTTAGGATGTTTTAAGGGCCAGACCTGAAAGTAATATAAGCCTTTGTCAAAAAATTTTCTTGGCAAGATGTTAGCCACAAGGCCAAATATTTGCCAGAGTCCGACAAGTGAAAAGCAGTACAGGCTTTGGCACAGTCATAATCTCTACCAGTTTGGGCAAGTAAAAAAGCCACAAAAATATATAACAGAGATTGAAGTTAAAAAATTTCAACACTAAGTATCTCCTAAGTGCTTTAATATATCAGTAGATGCAGAAATGACTGGTTTTAGGGCTAAGAAGAGTCTTTTGTTTAACTATACCAAATTCCCTCTATGAGTACGTGGATCTCCATTCACTCAGTTCTTCTTTCTTCCACTTAGCATTCATTTACTAAATGCCTTGTGTCTGTTAGACTAGGCTCTCTGTTTGTGTAGTGGGAGTGGGATACTATTTCTGCTTTAAAGAAGTTCAGAGACTTTGGAGATATCACTAATTAACAATGCCATTAATAAGTATATGTGCAGGGTGCTATGGGAGCATAAAAGACAGAGCACCACACTCTACATAGCGATTAGGATTGAGACCTTAGAACTAAAAGAAGCAAGTTTATGCAGAGTCTATAGGACACACACACACACACACACACATGTGTGTATACACACACATGCATGTATATATATGTAATTTTTTTTTTTGTGAGAAGTAAATGAAATAGTGTCAAAAAGTCACTTAGATTAGTTCTTGGTTTACAATTCTCACTTAATACACACTTAAGTGTATAAGATATTGACTATTTATAAGGCCTTAATGACTTAAAGACTAATTCACGGATTCATTAATTCACTAAAACTCATTGCATAGAAAGAAGCCAAAGTCATACTACATTGGATTCTGTGGTTTATTGGTTAAAAAAGCTTTGGTTGTTGAGTCCCCAGTTTGTCCAAATGATCAAAACATTATAAAGCTATGAAGTATAAAGTATTATATTTGCCATAAATATCATGAGATGGAACATTTCAAAAACATTTATTGAGATTTAGGAGTAGAGAAGTAGTATCTTTTTCTTAGTAATCATGACTTAAGAATATGTTAAAAATCTATTGTTTGGTTATAGCAGGGTCTCTTTATAGATTGTGGCACAAAGCTATTAAATAAGAGTCATGAGAGGCAATTCTAGAAGTGAAACAGCAGTGGGACATCATCATTACATTACATTCCAAGTTGCAGTGAACTCATAAGAAGTGGAAATCTGTATGGAGAAAATGGCCCATAGAGTCAGACAAATTTGATTCTGAATTCTGGCAGTGTTAAATATTAGTTGTGTGTTCTTATCATTGTTACTTAATAGTTCTCTACTAATTTTCCCTATTCTATTTTAAAGATTTATTTGAGAGAGAGAGAGAGGGAGAGAGAGAGGGAAAGAGAGAGAGAGAGAGAGAGAGCGCATGCGCACAAGCAGGGGAATGGGGCAGAGGGAAAGAATATACAAGCAGAGTCCCACTGAACTCAGAGCCAGTAGTGGGGCTCAATCTCAGGAACCATGAGACCATGATCTGAGCTAAACCAAGAATCAGATGCTTAACTGACCGAGCCACCAGGCACCCCTAATTTTCCCCATTTTAGGAACAGAACTAAAAATTCATTCCACATGGTATTTTTGTAAAAATCAAATGAATGATTTCTACATTTGTTCTGAGTACATACATTTAACATTGTGACGTCCCTAAAATTAAAACTGGTTCTACCATAGGTAGCATGCCATAGTTTAATTGATAATGTTTATTTTTCTTTTTTAGGGATACATAAATTAATGATGTATCTTGCAATTGATGGAGTTGGTAAAAATGAAAATATGTAGTTCACCTTAGTACTTAATGGTGACACAGGAGGTTTTATTTTCCTTTTCTCTTTTATTTTTCTGATTTCTCCATGTCACAAATTATTTGGTCATATAAGAACATGTCTAAGAGCCTGTGAAAATAAAGTAAATGAACAATCAGGAGAATTATCTAGATATTTAAAACCAATAATAAAATTTCACAAAACTTAAGCTGTGCAGCAGAAATGTTTGGATTTGAATTATGGAGACAGAAAGTCAGTTTGTATTATGTAATTATTTATATAAAGGAGATAGTAACACATATTACCTCTTTGAGGGATATAACAGAAATGGTAACATGTCAGTATAAAAGACTCCTTGAACTTCTCAGGGAATATTCATACTGTATCTCCATGAATGGGCTTAACTTCTTTTCCTACCTGGTGTGTGTGTGTGTGTGTGTGTATGTGTGTGTGACACCATACATTTGTATGCCTAATAGTTAATTCCCAACACCTAAAGCATTATATTTCCTGTAGTTTTAAGAGAATCATTTAAAGTTAAAAGTAAAAGTATATTATAAGGGCATTTTCCAACTTGCTTACAATGTTATAATCAAAGAACACTTTATATAAAGAAAATTTACTCAGAAATCTAATATTTAATACAGAGGAAAGCAAGCTCCTCAAAAAAAGAGAGAGCTCAATCCAATGTCATCTCGTTGGTTCTTCCTTTACAACCTTCCTCCCAGGAGGGACTCAGGGAAGCTGGCTCTTTGGAATATTCAGAACACAATTTGCAAACTACTTCTACAAAGTATAGGTGTGTAGAGTATGAGACTGCATGCTATCCTGTAAAGGTGGAATTCTGTATTGGAATTTGAAAACAAAGTGAGAATGGTTCTAGTATTTTCTTTCTTTTCTTATGATAATTTCATCTGTTTCTAATTCCAATAAAGATTCAATTACTCTATGCATTCGGAAAAAGATGAGTTGTGAAAATGTTTTGGAATTTTGTACCAGTTAAAAGAGTTATTATTGACTGCTCATTCACTATAAATGTAGCAATACTCTGTATTTTGATAATTCAGAATAAAATATGTTGACCCTGCGGCTCAATAACAAAACAAGTAACAAAAGCAAAAGAAAAATCACTCATTGTCAGACTATACTTTGATAAAGTTGATAATACCAAAACTCTTCTTGAATTTAAGGATGACATTAATTCTTTGGAATCTTGAGGGCAATAATCATTTTAATACAGAATAGAGAGTGATACTCTCTCTAGCATATTAGATATAGTTACTCAATATCCAATATACTTAAAAAATATTGCTGTATTTTAGTGCTGGGATTTCTTTGTATAACAATAACCACAAAGTATTAAACTCTTCTAACAAACATTTTTTACAGATTTTTATTTTGTATTGGTAATATGCCATGCTACAACAATTAGTTATTTTCCTTTTGTCTGTGGTGGGGTTACTAACAGAATATCATTTTTTAACTTATTGCATAGGTATTTACTAATGTTATTCAGTATCTTCCTTTCATGTGTAAAAGAATGTATTTCTACTTAACAGCTCTTTGTTAACATTGAGCATACAAATGACACAAAAGAAACGGTGTTAGAAACTAGATTGGCAGCAGCTAGAATAATGAAAATTTTAAAAATTTGTATAATGCATATGATTCAGAATGTTTTATGAAAATCAAATGTTAAGCATCGATTTTTTGGAAAGTAGTGTTTGTTCTATATCAAACAATATGATGTGGTATGCATACACATACACGAATATGTATAAATATATAAATAATTCAAAATTAGAGATGTTTTTAATTGGAAAATCTGGAGTTTTTTTTTTTTTAATTAGAAAACTAATTTCCTAT
Source organism: Canis lupus dingo (assembly GCF_003254725.2). Classification (NCBI taxonomy): domain Eukaryota; kingdom Metazoa; phylum Chordata; class Mammalia; order Carnivora; family Canidae; genus Canis; species Canis lupus. The sequence continues at coordinate 52,148,123 of NC_064255.1, read as the reverse complement.
CACCTTCCTGTTTTAGAATAAAAGCAATTTTTTTTCTGTTATTGAACTATATCTGACATAAAACATCATGTAACACTGTTTAGATTTCTTCATATGTTATAATAGAGTTGTGACTGTAGCACTAGCACTGTATCATGGCACATATTTGTCATTTCTTTAGTGGGAATAATTCAGATCTAATCTTTTGGCAAGTTTGATGATTATAATACAATTTTATTGTCTATATTCACTGTACTGTACATTGTCTAGTAGTTGCAGCTTGTACCCTAAAACATCTCACCTATTCTTCTGCCCCTGAGCCCCTTTTACCCACTGCTGTACTATGGTTTTACAAGTTTGTATTTTTTAGATATCACATTAAAGTGGTACCATACAGTATTTTTCTTTGTCTGATTTATTTCACTTTGCCTAATGTCTTCGAGGTCATTCCTTGTTGCCACAAATGGAAGAATTTTCCTTCCTTCTCATGGCTGAATAATATTATACACACACTTGGGGCGCCTGGGTGGCTCAGTCAGTTAAGCGTCTGCTCAGATCATCATCTCAGGGTCTTGAGATCAAGCCCCATGTTGGGCTATGTGCTCATCAGGGAGTCTGCTTGAGATCCTCTCCCCTTCCCTCTCTCTCTAAAATAAATACATAGATAAACAAATAAATATCTTTTATAATATTGTACACACATACATTTTACTTATGCATTTGCACTTTGATAAACCCTTAGGTTGTTTCCATTTCTTGGCTATTGTGAAAAATGCTGCAGTAAACATGGGAGTGCAGATATCTCTGATATAGTAATGTCACTTCCTTCAGATAGATACCCAGAAGTGGAATTGCTGAATTATAAGATAGTTTTTCCTTCAACTTTTATTTATTATAGTAAAAGTAAATAAATAAATATGTGCATGCACATATACATATAGTAAAAGAAATAAATATTGTTTTTCTTTTTTTTTCTTAATCTTAGAAATTCTCAGATATATGATGATAGGTGGCTGTGGGTAACAGTAATATGTTAGTGTATTATATTATTAGCAAAAACTTATTTATAAAAAGTTATGTGAAATAAAAGCAACATCTTTATATTCAGTACTGTTAAATTTACTATTAAAATCAATAGTTTAAGTATTTACATGCATATTTACATATACATAAATAAGAGACACAAGAGAAAGGCATTAACGATTTAGAAAGAACAATTATGCAAACACATACATATTCAAAAGCACTTTTAAAAATTGATTTCTGAGACGCCTCGGTGGCTCAGTGGTTAAGCACCTGCCTGTGGTTCAGGGCATGATCCTGGAGACCTGGGATTGAGTCCCACATCAGGCTCCCTCCGAGGAACCTGCTTCTCCCTCTGCCTATGTCTCTGCCTCACTCTCTCTGTGTTTCTCATGAATAAATAAATAAAATCCTTTTTTTTTTAAAAAAAGAAACTAACACCTTACTTATTTAAAAAAATAAAAGATAAAATACAAATTGATTTCAGAGTTTATAAATATAGAGATTGTTTGGGATTAGAAAGGAGGCATTAAAATAGAATATTATATAGGCTAAAATATATGAGGACATATTTAGAGATTTCCTAAATTATAGGATATGATAAAGTTGCTTTCTTCTCTTTATATCTGGTATACATGAGTAATATGTATTCTCACATGTTAAGAATAGATGAGTTATTTTCCCTACTTTGTCCTTTTAACCACACAACTTAAATATGAATGGTTTAATATGAAAATGTGCTCCTATATTCCTAGAGATTTTTTATTTACTTTACTTACTACTTGAAATCTCTTAGAGAATTGAAATCTAAACAACAATTATTTATTGCTGAATACAGTACTCTAAATTTAGATGAGAATTTCTCAGACGCTAAAATGGCAATTCTTTTATTTTTGGCAAAATGCTATGCTATTTTAAAAAATCAACATTAAAAAAATCAACATTAATCCATTCTAAATATTGTGTTACTTAAACATAACAGCTTCAAATACTGTTTTCCTAGAATGAAGAGCAAGGCAGCTTTTTATCTGCTGGTGAGAAATGTATTATTATCTCTACATGCCATGAGTAATTCCTCTCGGAAGCAACCACATTCTTGTGGAGACGCTGACTTGAGTTAGGGCAAAACAGTCCTTGTTGTACCTCATTTACTTCATTTATCTAAAAAAATGAAAAAAAATAAATAAAAAAATGTGTCAGTAGCAACTTTCTATGCTTACACTATATGTGAAGAGGTCATTAAAATGAATTATGCTGAATTATACTGAAGAGGTCAGAGAAATATTAAGGGTTGTATGCTGCTTGCCTAAATCTTGACCAAGACTAATTACTTTATGTGTTTTCTAAGTAGCATCTATTGATACATGAGGTTTAGGAGTTAAAAATGGACCAAACTGACACCTGATGGAAGACTTCCAGCCTTCAGAACTATGAGAAACTAAATTTCTGTTGTTAAAATCACCCACTCTATGGTATTTTGTCATGAAAGCCTGACCAGAATAAGACAAAGGTTATGTGGCTCACTAGGCAAAAATCAGACTAACACAACAATTAAGACAATTGCATCCTCAGTTAAGAACTCACTTGCTATTCCATGTGGAAGGGATGACAGCCTCCTCCGAGGTCTTACTGCTTCTCCTGGGGGAGGAAGGGGAAGGAAGAGGGGGCCTCCAACACAGGCCTCCACCTCCTCTCCCATATCCCTTCGGGTTCCCCCACCCAACGTCCTGACTTTTCCAAGGGAATCATGGGGTGCCTAGGTCCCTGAGGGTCTTGGCCGTTGTCTTGAATCCTCTTCTTTATCTTCTTCTGGGGTGGGGTGGACAATTGGAAGCCGCTTGGGGGCAGCTACCCTCCTACTTTCACCTGCCCTGGGTCAGTTCATCTGTAGCTGTGGGTAACTGTCTAACCATGATGCCTTGACGTGTGGAATGTGTGCTGTGGTCTCCTCTGGTCCCTGCCCCATCTGCAACCCCCGAGGCCTGAGGAGTTGTGTGGGATGTGCTGCTGCTGCTGCCCTGCCACCAGGGACTGACTAACCAGCCCTCTCCCCAGGCCAAGGCTGTGGGGACAACTCTAGGTGCTTGGGGAAAGCCAAATTGTCAAATTTTTGTTTTGTTTTGTTTTCAAATTGTCAAAATTGATGTGACTTCCATTCCCATCTGGGAGGCCAGGTGTCCTCAGGTCTCTGCCTTCTTTGTTCTAGTGGGCAGCACCTGAGCCCACAACCCAGCAGACAGGCCTAACCAGACAAAGCCAACAACTGAGCCTTACTTGTCTACCTGGGCCTGCTCGTAGAGTCTTGTGTGCAGCCTGTCAGCATTTACTGCTTCGATATGGGCAGTCCTCTGGGCCCCCTGGCCTGTCACCTCTGTCCCCAGGCTCGGTGCCACTGTCCCTTGCAGGCCCTCCCAGATATAGCCAGGACAACTGTGACACTAAGTACCACAGTTGGAGTCCTCCTTTGTGCCTCCTCTCTCCTTGCCTCCCCTTTCCTGGAATGCTCAGAAGCCAGACCTGCTTCTCCTTTTCTGACTGGGAAATTGACTCCTGTGAAAGGAAAAAAAAAAAAAGAAAGAAAAAAGAAAAAAGAAAAAAGAAAAAAAAGAAACTATTTGCTATCCACATAAGAATAATGACTGTTCCAAGTGTTTATTAAGTGTTTTTTTACACCAGACAACTTCTAAAAGGACTAATTTAGATCAAACTAAACAGACTCACAGATAAACACACTTTTTCCTTTTCCCAAATTTTTATTTAAATTCCACTTAGTTAACATACAGTGTAATATTAGTTATAGGTGTAGAATTTAAAGATTCAACCGTTACATAAAACACCGTGTTGGGATCCCTGGGTGGCTCAGCGGTTTAGCGCCTGCCTTCGGCCCAGGGAGTGATCCTGGAGTCCCAGGATCGGGTCCCACATCAGGCTCCCTTCATGGAGCCTGCTTCTCCCTCTGCCTGTATCTCTGCTTCTCTCTCTTTCTCTCATGAATAAATAAATTAAATAAAAATCTTAAAAACAAAATACAAACAAAACAAAACAAAAAAACACACTGTGTTCAGGACACCTGGTGGCTCAGTTGGTTAAGAGTCTGAATCTGGATCTCAGCTCAGGTCTGGATCTCAGGGTCCTGAGTTCAAGCCCTGCATCTGGCTCCACCCTGGGCATGGCGCCTACTTAAAAAAAAAACAAAAACATACAACACCCAGTGTTCCCCACAAGTGCCCTCCTTAATCCCCATCCGCTGCCCCCTCCAGTAGCCCTCAATTTGTTCTCTGTAGTTAAGAGTCTGTTTCTTGGTTTGACTCTCTTCCCCCTCTACCTTCATTTGTTTTGTTTCTTACATTCCGCATAAGAGTAAAATCATACGGTATTTGTCTTTCTCTGACTCATTTCATTTAGCACAATACTCTCTACCTCCATCCATATGGTTGCAAATGGCAAGGTTTCATTCTTTTTATGGCTGAGTAGTATTCCATTGTGTGTTTATGGCACATCTTTATCTATTCATTAATCAATGGACATTTTTTTTTCTTTCTGCTGCTTCATTATCGGTGCATAGAAATGCAACATATTTCTGTACATTGATTTTGTATCCTGCAACTTCACTAAATTTGTGTATAGGCCTAGCAAATTTTTGGTGGAATCTTTTAGGTTTTCTATATAGAGTATCATATCTTTTGCAAATAGTCAGGAGTTTGACTTCTTTCTTGCTGATTTGGGATTTCTTTTTGTTGTCTGATTGCTGATGCCAGGCTTCTAGAATTATGTTGAATAAAAGTGGTGAGAATGGACCTCCCTGTCATGATCCTGTTGATAGAGGAAAAGCTCTCAGTTTTCGCCACTGAGGATATTAGCCATAGGTTTTCATATATGGCCTTTATGATGTTGAAGTATTTCCCCTCTGTTCCTATTTTGTTGAGGGTTTTTATCATGAATAAATATGCTTTGTCAAATGCTTTTTCTTCATCTATCGAGAGGATCATATGGTTCTTATCTTTTCTTTTATTAATGTGAGTGTATCACATTGATTGATTTGCAAATATTGAACGACCCTTGCAACCCAGGAATAAATCCCACTTGATCATGATGAATGATTCTTTTAATGTACCGTTGGATTCGATTTGCTAGTATTTTGTTGAGAATTTTTGCATCCATGTTTGTTGTTCACTGGGGATATTGGCCTGTAGTTCTCTTTTTCAGTGGAGTATTTGTCTGGTTTTGGTATCAGGGTAATGCTGGCCTCATAGAATGAATTTGGAAGTTTTCCTTCCTTTTCTATTTTTTGGAGTAGTTTGAGAATAGGTATTAACTTTTCTTTAGAGGTGTGGTAGAGTTTCCCTGGGAAGCTATCTGGCCCCAGACTTCTGTTTGTTGGGAGATTTTTGATTTACTGATTCCATTTTTTTTTTTTTTTTTTTTGCTGGTTATGGGTCTATTCAAGTTTTCTGTTTCTTCCTGTTTCAATTGTTGGTAGTTTATATGTTTCTAGGAATTTATCCATTTCCTCCAGGCTATCCAATTTGTTGACACATTATTTTTTCATAATATTCTCTTTAATTGTTTGTATTTCTGTGATCTTGTGATTTCTCCCTTCACTTTTATAATTTTATCTCTTTGCATCCTATCTCTGTTCTTTTTGGTAAGTCTGGCTAGGGAGTTTATCAATTTTATTAATTTATTTTAAAGAATTAACTCATGGTTTCATTGATATGTTCTGTTTTTTGTTTTGTTTTTAGTATTTATTTATTTATTTATTTATTTATGATCTTTATTATTTCCCTTCTTCTGCTCACTGTAGGCTTTACTTGTTCTTTTTCTGGCTCGTTTAGGTGTAAAGGTAGGGTGCTTATTGGATATTTTTCTTACTTTTTGAGGTAGGCCTGTATTGCTCCATACTTACCCTGTATGATCACTTTCACTGTATCCCAAAGGTTTGGGGCTGTCATTTTAATTTCATGTTTTCATATTTTTTTAATTTCTTCTTTGATTTTATGGTTGACCCATTCGTTATTCAACAGCATGTTGTTTAACCTGCATGCATTTGTGGTTTTTACAAACTTTTTCTTGTGTTTGACTTCAAATGTCATAGTATTGTGGTCAGAAAATATGCATGGTATGATCTCAATCCTTTTGTGCTTGTTAAGTCTTGATTTGTGACCTAGTATGTGATCTATTTTGGAGAGTATCCCATATGCACTTGAAAGGAGTATGCATTCTGCTGCTTTAGGATGAAATGTTCTGAATATGTCTGTTAAGTCCATCTAGTCCAGTATGTCATTCGAAGTAATTGTTTCCTTGTTGATTGTCTGCTTAGATGATCTGTCCATTGATATGGGTGTTAAAGTCCCCTACTATTGTTATATTGTTATGAATGAGTTCCTTTATGTTATTGGTTGTTTAATATATTTGCATGCTCCCATTGTCGAGGACTTAAATATGTACAGTTGTTAGTTCTTGTTATATAGTCCCCTTTACTATGATATAGTGCCCTTCTTCAGCTCTTGTTACAGTCCTTGGCTTAAAACTTAGTTTGTCTAACATAAGCATGGCTACTCCGGTATTGTTTTGACTTCTATTTGCATAATAAGTGCTTTTCCATCCCCCCAATTTCATTATGCAGGTTTCTTTATTTTTATTTATTTATTTTTAAAGATTTTGTTTATTTATTCATGAGACACACACACACACACACACAGAGAGAGAGAGAGAGAGAGAGACAGACAGACAGACAGAGACACAGGCAGAGGGGGAGGCAGGCTCCATGCAGGGAGCCTGACATGGGACTCAATCCCGGATCTTCAGCCCTGGGCTGAAGGCTGCGCTAAACTGCTGAGCCACCCGGGCTGCCCATGCAGGTGTCTTTAGGTCTAAAATGATTTTTTTGTAGGCAGCATATAGATGGGTCTTGTTTTTTTTTTAATCCCTTTTGACATCCTGTGTCTTTTGATTGGAGCATATAATGCATTTTCATTCAAAGTAATTATTGATAGATATGTATTTAATGTTATTTTATTACTTGTTTTGTTGTTGTTTCCTGGAGATTTTCTCTGTTCCTTTCTAATCTTTTTCACTTTTGGTCTTTCTTTCCCATGTAGTGAGTCCTTTTTAATATTTCTTGCAGGGCTGATTTAATGGTAAGAATTCCCTTCTGCTTTTGTTTATCTGGGAAACTCTTTATTTCTCCTTCTATTCTGAACGATAGTCTTGCTGGATAGAGTATTCTTGGCTACAGATTGTTCCCATTCAGCATGTTGAATATATCATGCCACTCTCTTCTGGCCTGCCAAGGTTCTGGGGAGAGATCTGCTTCTAATCTTATTTGTCTTCCCCTGTAAATTAGGAGCTTCTTTGTTTTGCTGCTTTCAGAATTTTTTCTTTATGTCTATATTTGGCAAATTTGACTATAATACATCTTGTTGTTCCACTGCTATCGTTGATTTTGATGGAAGGTCTCTGTGCCTCTTGGATTTGGATGTCAATTTCCTTCCCCAGATTAGGGAAGTTTTCAGCTATGATTTCCTCAAACTTTCTGCCCCCTTTTCTCTCTTTTTTCTCCCAGAACCCCTATGATATGAATATGTTTCATGGAGTCACTGATTTCCCTGAATCTATTTTCATGATGCATAATTCTTCCTTTTCTCTTTTGTTCAGCTCTATTATTTTCCATAATTCTGTCTTCTATATCATTTGTTCATTCCTTTGTCTCTTCCATCCTTGTGCTCATTACATCCATTTGGTTTTGAATCTGTTATTGCACTTTTCATTTCTGACTGTTTTTTAAATCTTATCTCTGTAGTATGGGTCTCCCTGATGTTTTCCATGCTTTTCCCAAGCCCAGTGAGTATCCGTATGTTGTTACTTTAAATTCTGGATCAGGCATCTTACTTATATCTGTTCTGATTAGATCTCTGGCCATCGCCTTTTCTTGTCTTTTCTTTTAGGATGAATTCCTCCATCTTGACATGTTATCTGTATCTCTGTCTTCTTCTCTGTGTTAGAATAGCCTGTTATGTTTCCTGTTCCTAAGAGTAATGGCTTTATGAAGAAGAGGCCATATACTGTCCAGGGCCTGGAGCTTCAGGGAGTGTCTCTGGTGTGTGCCGCATGCACTCTGGTGCTGTGTTTGACTGCACTTTCCCTCAGGCCAGTTGTCTGCACAGGCTCTCCTTGCCTGCAGTGGGGGATATTTGGACTTGGCCATAGTGTGGTGAGTTTTAACTACGTGTGCTCTGGTCTGCTTGTTAAATGAGACCTGCTGCTACTTCTATTAGAACTGAAGCCCTGTAGAACTCTCTAGTCTATCGAGAGAGTGTGTGCAAGAGGGTTTCTGCTGGCCTCTTGGGGAAGGATCCTGCTGTGCTGGTCCTTAGGCCTACCTTCTCAGGAAAAGCAGTACCAGTAGAGTGCAGGTGGGTGGGATTTGGTATAAGTAGTGTTGGCACTGCACTGTTTCCTGAAGTTGGTTTATGCTGAGGGCAGGAGAGAGAAATGGTGCCAGCCAGCTCTTTATCCCTGGAGAGTGGTCTCCATGCTTGTTGCTCTCAGAAAAGCACTCCCAGAAGAATGATTAATTTCCCCTCATGCATCCTAAGCATTTTTCAGATGTCTGTTTTCATGCTGCCTTGTCTCTGGGTTTCTTTCCTGCCTGGAGCAGAGCAATGTACTTTGGGCTCTATCCCAGCCAAGCCTGCCGACTTTTAAAACTCAATACTTTAGGGAACTGGTGTGACAAGGACTCGTGCTGGTCTTCTGCGGGAGGGTTTTACTAGGCTGGGATGGATGCAGGTTTGGCTAAGAATGGCAGTTATGACAGAGCACAAGGACATGGGATTTGGATCAAAGAAGGCTAAAAATCCAATGTCTGGGTTTTAGCCCTCAGCAGATGTCTCTGTGCCTATGGTTAGGGGCAGAGAAGGGAAATGGCACCCACTGGCTCTTTTGTCCCTGGTGAGGCATCTGTGTGAAGGTCACCTTTTACAGATGCACTCCAGGAAGAGGGAACAGTCTCTCCTCATGCACCCTGTGTGATCCTCAGATTGCACGTCTGCCTTCTTTCTAGAAGTAGGACAGTGCCCTCAGTGCTCTATCCAACTGTACTCCCTGACCTTTAAAATTCCAGCCTTTCTATTTCTTTTTCTATTTCTGCATGACAACTTGTTCCCAAATTTAACAGCTTAAAAAATACACATGAATTATTTAACAGTTTTGTGGGTCAAATTTCTGGGTACATGTTAACTAAGTTCTCTAGTTCAGGGTTTCTCATGGACTGCAATAAAAGTGTTGGCTGGGCCAAAGTCATTTCAATGCTTAACTGAATTGGATGTTAGCAGAAATAAGTTCCTGGTAATTTGTTGGACTGATGCTGCCTTTAGCTCCTTGCCAGGTGGACCTCTCCAATGTGGTAGCTTATTCATTAAAGCGTATAAGCCAAGAAAGCAATAGAGCAAGACTGCTAGCACGAGATAAAAGCCACAATCATTCCCAACCTAATCATGGAAGTTATGGCTTATAGCCATGGGGTTAGTCTATTGGTTAGAAGTAACTATGTCTGGTCTAGACTTAAGGAGAGGGGAATATACGAGTGGTGAATATCAAGAGGTAGGCATTGTTGAGGACCATTTTTGGAATCTACCTACCATACATAATACCTGTTAAATTTATCAAATTTCTTTCACATGTTGATTGTTTTCATGTGTTTATAGATATTGAAATAATACTGCTTTATCACTGAGATTGTTATTGAGGAGTTATTGAAATTAAAGTAAATATATTGGGTGGGATTTACCCTAGTAAAAATTCCATATAGATTTTTTTCAGCAAAATAATGTATTAGCAGTTATACAGAGAGCTATTTAAACTAAGAAACTGTCTCTAGCAAAGGGAGCTAAATGAAGTAGGTTTTTTTTTTTTTTTTTTCAGATTGGGAAAACTATGGCAATACAGATGTCTAAAAGCTTTGAGGGACTAAATTTGTGATTTATGTGAATTTAGAAGAATTATACTGAGATAGATTAAAGTAATGTGAGTTCTGCTGAGGTCCTGTTAATAAAATTAGCTGAGCTGGCCAAAGGTGAGGAAAGAAATACAAAAGTAACATATATTGGCCTGTGATTAATGAATTTATTATTATTGTTAATATTTAATGTAAGAACCATATACCATTTCCATGTGTTGCTCTAAGTATTTTATAAACAATTTATTTTATTCAAGCAATAAATTCATGAGGAGCATTCCAAAGCCAGGTGGTAAAATGTAGTAGAGGAACATAGAAAAATCTAAAAGTAGAGAGGCTCATACCCCTGAACTGAAAATGAAATTAATTATAATTTTTCTAACTAAGTGGCTAATTGAAAACAATAGGTGTGATAGGTTAGATTATCATGGTCTTTAAAACATATTGTTTCTGGATTGTTAACATAAAGATTCAAATAAGAGAAAGATTGACACATATAACTTGACCTGATTCAATAATACCTAAATAGCTTATGAATAATTAATAATTTAAGTCAGTAGAAGCCACTGTTAATCTATTTTCACTATGTCTATAGAATTTGTTAAGATAAAATATGTTTTGGGTGTTTAAGTAAAATCTTTAACTTAAGAACTGAAAGTAATTCAATAACTTATATTTCATGATTCTCATACTATTTTGCAACCTTTATTATAGTTTAAAAATGCAGATATTATGCACTCCTCAGACTAACTTGGAGATGGTATTTTCCTTTACCACTAAAACATCTCAGAGCACATTTCCTAAAAATAAGTCTGTTTTCTTATATAACCACAACTAAAATTTAAAGATTTAATATTAACAGAATTATATTATCTAACCAATAATACTTATTCAAATGAACTATCAATTATCAATTGTGCCAACAATATAACTTATATTTTATCTTTGTCCCAAATCCACTCCAGGATGACATATTGTACTTAGTGATTATTTGTCTTTATTATTCTTTAGTCTGAAACATTTTTGTTTCATGGGCTTTTATGGCTCCATTCCGGTAGTTTTACAAAGTTACTTAGCGAAATGTCCCTCAGTGTGGGTTTGTATGATGTTTCTTCGTGTAAATTTGAACTTTGCATTTTTTAGCAGGAATACTACAAAATTAATGGATATCTCTCAGTGCATGATATCAGTGTGCACATGTTGGTGATATTATCCCAACATTAGCAGTATGAAATGATCATTTGCATAGAGTAGTAAATGCTAGGACTTTACACTATAAACTTATTTTTCTCTTCATAATGAATAATTTTTCACATACTTATAAATTCTTTTCTGGTTCATCTATAATTTGATGAGAGAATAGTGCTTAAAGTTTCAAAACAATATTATTGAATTTGTCTACTTCACCCTTTTGTTAATTGTTGCTTGATCTATATACATTTTTTTTTTTACTTTTTTAATGGTAATTTTGCAAGTGAAGTATAGTTGACAAGTTTATGTTTGAATTAGCCTTCTATCATTATGAAATACCAGTTTTTAGTGTGGTTATTCTTTGTCTTCAAAGATATTTTGTTTGCTCTTATTATAGCCATTTCATTCTTATTCATAATGTTTGCAAGAATTTCTGTTTATATACTTTTACTTTATACTTGTCTGTGTTTTCATATTTAAAGAATGCCACTAGGACATAGTCAATAGGGTTTGGTTTTTAATTTAGTCCTGTCAGAAAATTGCTACATTTTAATTAACATTCCATTTATATTTAATATAATTATGTTTGGGTATGTTGATCATTTTTCTAGATGTTTTCTCTGTTTTGTTGGCTTTTGTTGCCCTTTACTTGTCTCTAACACTTGGGGCTTAAATTTTTTTTCCTACTCCCATTTTAATTTTTATATTTACTTTTTTTCTATACCTCTTTCCATTACTTTCTCTAGTCACTTTAGAAATTATACCACACATCCTTAATGATCATTTTCTACTTTCCAGTCAGTGTTTTATCACCTCAGTTAGAATCTAAGACCCTTGTAACAGTATTGTTCCACCCTCCTGATTTTTGTGCTATTGTTATTATGTACATATTGGATCCACCCACGTTAAAGACCCACACTATATAGTTAATATTTTCTTTATCTATCATTATATTTTTTAAGATACTAAAAGACAAAAAGTGTGGTTGATTTTATATTTACCCATATATTAACCATATCTAGTGTTCTCCTTTTAAACCTGTGGATCTAATATCCATTTAATATTGTTATCTTTCAGCTTAAAGATTTTTCTCAAGCAATAAGAAAAGATCTAGTATCAAGTACTCCATGATGGATAGTGGTGGAAGTCTTTCATACTATTTTTGAATTATAAAAAGTAGAGTATTGCCATTTTTTTAAATAGGAACTAAATTCAAATGATAAAAGGGGTATATCATCAGAAAAAATAGATTTAATATGCAGCTCATCTGATATTAGGATTAAATTTTGTATTTAACAATTTGTTCATAAGCTTGGTATTGCAAAAAAATAAAAAATAAAACCCTCAGTATTGCATGTCTTCTTTATAGATGCCCCATCTATTCATTAGAATTCTGGCTAAGTTATCGTAGCAAAGAAACTCAATGTACAGTAAATAAAATTTTCATGCTCTCAATAATAGCCTAAATATAAACAACCCATGACTATGGGAAATATTACTATCTGTAAGTGACTTCCAAAGTTTTCTCAGTCATTGTAGGCCAACAAAGGAATAATAAAATAAATAAAACATCTATATTTTGGGATGGCTGGGTGGCTCAGAGGTTGAGCACCTGCCTTTGGCTCAGGTCGTGATCCTGGAGTTCTGGGATTGAGTCCTGCATCGGGCTCCCTGCATGGAGCCTGCTACTCCTTCTGCCTATGTTTCTGCCTCTTTCTCTGTGTCTCTCATGAATGAATAAATAAAGTCTTTAAAAACAAAAGAAAAAACAATATTGTCTTTCCAAAGTGCACTTTAAATTTGCCCATATCCTTTTCACAAACATCTTTGGCCCTAAAGTTAGTTATGTTACATGATAACATTTAACTATAATACAGGATTAGAAGTACAGCCTTTTATAAGGAAGTAATGTGTGTAGTTAAAAGTCAAAGGATTCTAGTAATAAAGAAGAGAAAAATGAATAATGGGTACAAACAGCAGGCTATATTGTATCTCTGTATTTGCAGAGAAAATATTTTCTATATATTCTTTATGTAGAAAGAAAGGAAGCAATGTAGTACCATGCGGGGTAAGAGGGATTTGGATTTAAATACATTTATGTTTCTATATATGTATGTGTTCATGAAAAAGGTACTAAAAATCTACAACCCTTATTTTCCTTATTTTTGTAATGGATATATGAAAATCTAAATTAAAGATTTGTTTTGAGATAAAACATACTTGAATTATAATATAGGAGTTGTCTTACAGTACATACTGAAAATCTTCCTCTTTCATTTCCTTTTTCTCATCTTAGCCCACCTCTTACCTAGTAAGCATCATGAAGTTTTCAAAGAGGCAAAGTTTGAATTAGCTAATTTTATGATCTGTTTTCCTATTATCTATAGAGTTTTGATTATATCAGTTAATTAATTATAAAATATTTCCATTTTAATTCTCTGTCAGTCTGATAGATATAGGTAATTATCCCAATTGAGCTAGATTTAAAAAATATTGTTCATATCATGCTCACAGTCTCATATTTTTCAATATAATATGAACTCTTAATTATATGTTCATATTACATACACTTCCCTTATCAGTTTTAATAAAGGTGGCATTTAATGAAGAATATATCTCTCCTTGTATTCCTAAGTCTTACTTTAGCAAATACAGAAGGGGACACATACTTCTTTTTTAAAGAACCCGTATTTACTATAGACAGGGTATTATTTTGACCCCAGGAAAATTTGGTAATATCTGGAAACATCTTTTGTTGTCACAAGTTTAAAAGTGCTGTTATTAGTAGGGAGAGGTTACAAATACTGTTAAACATCCTACAGTACACGGGACAGCTATCCACACCAAAAATTATTCAGTCCAAAATGTCAATAAAGCCAACGTTTCTAAACCCTACTGTGGCAAAATGCCTTTTAACTTTGTTATTCTGTAGGATATGAAATCAGTTTCCTGAGAAAATGTAAGGAAACAAGTTTAGGTAACATAAAAATGGGAAGGCTATTATATAGGTGTTGTGGGAGTTTAACATGTGTTAAAATACATTTATTTAAGAGGAAGTTTGTCAAATGTTTTGAGTTACAGAGTAGAAAGCCTGGGTAGTGTTTGTTGCAATTGATATAGTAGTCACTTATATGCAGATAATGGCTCCTAAAATACTTTGAAAGTTCACGTTTCACTAAGAATTCATTCCATTTCAATCATTCCAAAGCAGAAATCATTGCTGTCCTATTTTTTAAAGATTTTTATTTTATTTATTTGAGATAGTAAGCCAATGGTGGTGAGGGGCATAAGCAGAGGGAGGAGTATCTCAAGTAGACTCCATGCTCATGAAGCCCATTGCGGAGTTTAATCTCATGACCCTGAGATCACTACCTAAGCCAAAACCAAGTCTTCACTTAACCTACTATGCTGTCCAAGCACTCCATTGCTCTCTCATTCATAGTTATGACTCAATTACCAGTTAAGTACCTAAAAGAGAGAAGAACAAAAAAACCTGTGTCATGTTAGTATGAATTAGTTCATAGATAGGCATAATTTTAATAATCACATTTATGTTTCTTAGCTGTTGAATAAAATATTTTTACAAATGGTTAAAAGCAAAGGCCAAGTTAAGACTGAGTTACAAACTCTGAAATTTTAAGGTCTAATTTATTAAGATGTTTCCTTTATGCATAGATCTTTGAATACTTATCAGCTATCAAGGAAAACTATTTTTATTCCAATAACCAAAAAACTTTTCAATGTTCCTCTGCTTGTTGGGAGGCAAAGAATAGTGAGTATAGCTATTGTACTTCTTGAAACCAATACTCTCACACTGGTGGCATTATTTTCCCATTGTCTGATGTGATAATATAATATTGGAGACTCCTGATGTTACTATTCTAGAGGATTTCCTGTCATTAATGCATATGATTCCTTATCATCTGTTACATTTGTCTTCAGAAGGAGCCATCAGATTCATAAGATAATGTTTTGAGATCTCTCAGTATCTTGGTCCCTACTGGTTATACCTAAAACCATAATTTATGAATGTTAAGTCTTTGTGACAAAGCATTGTTTCAAAATATACCTTCAAAGCATAGCAACATATTCCCTTGTCTATTTTGACATATGCTTAGAATGTTAAATTTCGTACCCCTTTAACATTGCTGCTAAGCCATTTTCTTTATGATAGTTAACACAAAGTATACTAAGACTCAAATTGAAAGTTTCATATTTCTTTTTTACATACAATTATTTGAAGCCCTTTTTCTCTGATGTAATAGTGGTTATCAAATGTTTTAGCAAAAGGATCTTTTTTATTTGAAATAACATCTTAAACTACAAATACATCAAGGGTACTATTGTATTCTATACTATTTTGAGTTAAAACATAATACAATGATTATGTAACATCATGCATTGAAACTAATAAAGCTGTTTTGGCATATGTAAAACTGGTGTCATGGATTTAGATAAAAATTCTACTTCTATCTCTTTTCGTCTAAT
Source organism: Canis lupus dingo (assembly GCF_003254725.2). Classification (NCBI taxonomy): domain Eukaryota; kingdom Metazoa; phylum Chordata; class Mammalia; order Carnivora; family Canidae; genus Canis; species Canis lupus. The sequence goes on along the minus strand of NC_064255.1, from coordinate 52,132,483 downwards.
TTACTGCAATATATTAATTATTATTTTTTTAATATTTTATTTATTTATTCATGAGAGACACACAGAGAGAGAGAGAGAGAGAGGCAGAGACACAGGCAGAGGGAGAAGCAGGCTCCAGGCATGGAGCGCAACTCAGGACTCGATCCCAGGACTCCAGGATCATGCCCAGGGCTGAAGGCAGGTGCTAAACCCCTGAGCCACCCAGAGATCCCCTATATCAATTAAAATGTTTAGATCCACAAACTATTTGTAAATAATAGGCTTTTTGTAAATGTTTTACTTTGCCATCTCATTCTATGGCAGATTGTCATTTTCAAAAAACAGACACGGAAATAGTTCTAGTCCCAAACAATCCCACCTCCCCAAAAATAGTAGAATTTATTTCCCTTTCCCTTGAAAATGAACAAGACTTATTGGCTGCCTTGATGAATACAATGTAGCAGAAATTACACTGTATAACTCTGAATCTAGGTCAGAAAAAGTGGGATGGCTTCCAGGTGATATTCACTGTTTTCCTACAATATTGCTCTTGAAACCCAGTCACCATGCTGTAAGGAAGCCCCACTTAGTCCATACAGAGTCCCACAGTTTGAAACTGAGATGGCCAGCTTACGAAAAGGATCTGCTACCATTATGAGTGAACAAAACTACAATTGAATTTAGCTCCCAGGTTTCCATTCTTCTTTCTGAGACCCGTCTATTATGAATCAAAAAGCCATTCCTGCTGTTCCTTGTCTTAATTCCCATATCCACAGGATTATCAAAACAACAAAAAATGTTGTCTAATACCACTAAGTTTGGGATGATGTGGTAATGTGTTATACCGTCAGAAAAATTTAAAAAGATTTTGCTTCCCAGAGTAGAGAGTGCCATAACAAAAAACAAACAAACAAACAAAACACTAAAAACATGTCAGAGGTTTTCAAACTATGGTGGTTCAGAAGAGATTATTAAGTGAATCATGATAACCCTTAAGAAGGCTGTCAGGGAGTACTTAAATGAAAGCAAAAAAAATATTGGAAATTAAAAAAAGTGTTCCTCGTATGTGATGGCTAAAAGTTTAACAAACTATTGACTGTGATAACATGGAAAATTTTAAAAAATGGATTAAATAAACCTAATGATCTAACCAATAAGAATAGACAGTGGGTGGAAAGTGCTGTTTGACATTTTCTCGCTCCTTATTAGATATTATGAGAGGGATCATATAAGTTAAAGAAAGATCTGTTAATACAAAGGAACCAAAAAATGATAGATTGGAAAACAAAACTGTCTTATTTCCAGTATCTTCAGTATTTCCAAATTAAAAGACCAGGATAAGCATCAAATCCAGGATAAGACTATTATATTCTTTGTTAGGATCCCAGAAAGAAATGGTGAGGTTGTGCTTCAGAGTATCTTTCATTGAGGCAAAGGCCTTCTAAAAATCATGGAGTCATGACTCAGAATTTAAGTTTGAAATCCTAGAACATCTGTAAGGGAGGTCAAAATAAAGAAGAACTTGATGAGATTTGTGGGTGTAGGAATTTTGTCTAAGGGTTACAAATCAATTAAAAGAAATGCCAAATATTTTTAATAATTGTATTGGAGAGAGTACAATGGGATATTTGAGCCCCCAAATTTCAAAGAGTAAGAAACATGTTGGGAAAAGAGCTTAGTTGCAAAAGGACCTACTCTTTTAATGGAATAGGAAATATGACTCAGATGATAGACCATAAACCCAGAAGATGGAGCCAAGAGCTACAATGAATCATTTGCAGGCAAGAGGACTGATCATTAGTCAAGAAACTGCCAACATATGTCCATCTGAGTGTACCATGTGTATGGAGGAGAGTTCATTGTTATTGCCAGAGGGTGGAATGTGGAAGATTGTATTTTCAGAAAATGGTTACAGCAATATGTCTGGCTCCTCTTGTAGAAAATTGATATTCCTCATTAAAAAATAGGATCTGTTCCTACTGTCCTTGAACCTGGGAAGGACTTTGTAACTGTTCAATGAAGATAATACGGTGAAACTCTGTTACTTCAGGCTAGTCTAACAATGGCAGTACAATTTCCATTTGGCCACCCATTTCTCTTTGGGGCATCCACCTTTGGAACCCAGTTCCTATGCTATGAAGAAGTCTAAATTAGCCAATGTGAAGACATCATATGGCAAAGTCCCGTTCAGAGTAACTAAGACGCTCACCTCATAGCCATCATCAACCATTAGACCTGTGAGAAAACAAGACATTGTGATTCCAGCCCCTAATTTTCAATCATCTACCTAAAGCTCCAGATATTACAGATGAGAGACAAGCTATCCCTGTTGTGCCTTGTACAATTCATGACTCACAGAATTTTGAGCATAATAAATTCATTTTACATGGCTTGATTATGGGATAATTAGTAACTCGGCCAAAGTAACAGGGATAAATTCCTTTAAAAGTATAGTCCAGAAACTTGGAAGACAGAATATGAAAAAATGTTCCCCCAGCTTTGTTGACATATAGTGGACATATCTTTGGTATTGTGAGGGATGCTGCAATGAACATCAGGGCAGATTTTTCTTCAATGAATTAATAGCAGTGTATGAAACTGCTTATATTTCTAATTGTTAAGTGTTTTATTTGGAACAAGTAAATAGTACCATCAGGCAGTTGAAACTTTTATTGTAAAAACACTTTGTCTTAGATTATTTATTAGCATTTCAGAATCCAAAAACAATTTTTTTGAATAATTACTTAGTGCTACATTAATTTTAAAATCTGTCTATGGACTTGTACACGTAGTTGTAAGCATGGTAGTATTACAAAAATGTATTGTATCAAAGTAACAATAAGATAAGTAATATAATATCATTATACTGGGAAAATCCTTTATTATATTTATATTAACAAAAATGGCATTTTGTTTCATTTCAAATATTCATGTCTAATTTTAATGGAACCACCCATTTTAGTTGTGAAACAGTAAATCTGCCGCATGTTTCCCATATAATAGCAAATAAAATTGAAAATTTATAAATTTAAGCTGATGTCTGAAAGACTGTCAAATTATTTGGATTATTAAATGTTCTTTGGCAGGTACTAACAATCTTCTCAAAAACCACTACAAGGGGAGATCCCTGGGTGGCTCAGCCATTTAGCATCATCTTCGGCTCAGGGCGTGATCCTGAAGACCAGGGATCTGGTCTGCTTCTTCCTCTGCCTGTTTCTCTGCCTCTCTCTCTCTGTCTCTCATGAATAAATAAATAAAATCTTTAAAAAAATACTTATCAAAGCACAAGTGCATTAAGAATATTTATTTTTTTCCACAAAAAGGTTGTAATATTAAGAAGCAAGGAGGTTTTAATATAAAATGTAGAAAGGAAGTTTTCAGAATTTTCAAAAGGTGTAAAAATGATCAAGTATTCTCATAAAGCAATGTTTTATCCTTTTACTTATTCTAGCATATAAGAATGAGAGCATGCTCCTAACATATAAACCAAGCTGATATACCTAAGCCGATATCAGCTAATATACCTAAGCTATGGCCCTCATTTGAGTGTGATGTGTGCACACACAGACACACACCTATTTGGGTAATAAATGTATAATTTTACAAAAATAGGCATGTATATAAGTTATACTAAAACTTACTGAGCAAAAAGTCATAAATCTCAAAGTTTACATTTGTAAGAATTTCAAATAGATATATGTATAAATAGTAAATTAACTTATATTTTAAAATCTGAAAGAAGAAAAAGACTCCTCTAAGTGCATTATATAAAGAATTTGGTTGTCTCTAAGAATTAGCATTTATTCTTTGAGTAAATGCTAATATTTATAAAAATGCAAGAACCAAGAAAGCATTTTTTGGTGGTATTTTCACATCATTTTAATTGTATGCCTGAGGTCAGACCTTCATATTGTATGTACTTATTATTTCAAAAGGCATGAAAGGGAAACTAAGCACCTGTTGGAAGAAATAAAAGAATATGTTTGAAGATGTCTTCCCCATTTTTATTTATCTTTTTATAATTTTCTTTAAAAAGTGAACAGTCATATGTTTCAAATCCAAAAATATAACAAAATATATAACAAAAATATATAACATTTCATTTAGTGTATTATTCACTATCCATTATCCTCTTTCCGTCCTCTATCCATTATCTGATTATCTTGTCTATCTTCTTTGTGTCTATATATCCATCTCCTCACCATACTGTAGCAAAACATTTTAGTTTTTTTTTTTTTTTTTTTTTTTTAAGATTTATTTACTTGAGAGAGAAAGAGAGAAAGTGCAGCTGGGGAGGGGCAGAGGGAGAGAGAGTTTCAAGCAGATTCTGCTCTGAGTGAGGAGCCACATGTGGAATTCAATCTCAGGACCATGAGATCACTACTGACCCAAAACCAAGATTTGGAAGCCCATCCAACTGTGCCACCCAGGTGGCCCCTTTTTTATCTTTTGATCGCATTCTTCCTTAGATTTTATATACATATCAGCACATCTGCATGAATACTTTCACCCTCTCCCCGGCCCAAAAACATTGCTTACTACACATATTGTTCTGTCCCTCATTATTCAAAACTGTATTTTTGGAAATCTTCCCATATCTGTATATAACCAGCTTCTTCCCCCCCTTCCCCCCCCCCTTTTTTACTACTCTTTATTATTTCTTTGGGTTGGTTGTATTTTAAATTATCAACAGATCTATTGGTTGATGGCTCTTTGGAATAGTGTCATTTGAGTGTTCTAACAGATAATGCTGCAGGGATTGGCTTTATATATTGTCCTCGAAGTATTTTCTGCAGTTTGCTAAACCACTGTAATTGATAGTTTTATGTGTCAAACTGCCTACACCATAGTGTCCATTTGTTTGTTCAAACACCAATCAGGATGTTGCTGTGAAGATATTTTTTAGGTCTCGCCATGTCTCTCTCTCTCTCTTACTCCTCCCCTCCTCCTTTATCTCTTTCTGTCTTTATCTATACCTACATCATGTCATATCACATCATATCATATCATATCATATCATATCATATCAATCAATCATCTATCTACCTACCTATCCTATTGGTTTAGGAGAATCTCTTTTTTTTTAAATAAAGATTTATTTACTTATTAATGAGAGACACAGAGAGAGAGGCAGAGACATAGACAGAGGGAGAAGCAGGCTCCATACAAAGAGCCTGATGTGGGACTCGATCCCGACACCCCGGGATCACGCCCTGAGCCGAAGGCAGATGCTCAACCGCTGAGCCACCCAGGTGTTCCATTTAGGAGAATCTTGATAAATACAGTCATTCAGCCAGAGTTCGGATTGGTAAATTCTCTTCTATTAAGTTTTTCATTGAAGTCAAAGCACCAAGAATTTTTCTGTTTTTGTTTTCAGGACTACTAGATTAGTTGAATTGTTTTAAAGATCTGTATATATAAAAATATAAAAGAAGTGTATATATAGCAGAACAATGATGCTTCTGGAATAAGAGAGTGAATGATGATTTTATTTCCTAATCTACTTAGGTTTGCCTGACTGCATTACTATTTTGCCCTAATGAACTCCATAACTTCCTAAAGGAAACAAGTGAGCTACTATCTTTGTGTATTATAACATCTGTGCTTGATTATTTAGATGGATTCTAAGTCTTAGGTATGATATTCCCAAAGAGAAACTGATATACAGGTGCTCAAGAAATTACTTAAGTGAACTCACTTCCTCATCTTGAATTCAAGTGATATCCAAAAACCCAAATATGTCTAATTCAATATGAGTTTTAGAAGTCATTTGAAGATTTTGTGAATCTGTATACTTGATACAGCCTATAATAGGGCCTCCTGGTGTCATTTTATGGTAGTGCCAGCTTTGGTCTTAAGTGGAGGGAGAGATTATAAGCAGGCTTATCTTCTAATTATAATCATTTCTAATTTGTTCTTCTGTTTCACAGCTGGTGCACATCCCAAGAGGATTTGAAAAGGGGATAGTACAATAGACAGGATGTTTCTTTCCAAGGAAAGTATAGTACATTTTAAAGACAAGCAATACAATTTATGGTACAATCATAAAGAATTAAAAAAAATTAAGGGAAAGCCCCATATACCTAATAATTATTTTAATCAAATTTAAAATGTGAAAATATTTTTATGAATGTATGACACTGAAATACAAAAGGAAAAATTGTTAGGATACACTGTTAATCCAAGATCATATTGCTTTTGGCAGCCATAAAGAAATGAATTATAAAAGCTTAGAATGGCATGAAAGTACCATTTTAAGAATCATTTATCACTTGTATTAAAATAATTTCATCTATGTATGCTGGTACTAGGACAGGAGTTTGATATCATTTGTAGTACACAAGGATCAAGAATACATTTAATTGTCGGGACTAAATTTGATTCTTGGAGACCTGAATTTCAAATGAGGAATGTTACTGTTTTATAGTTTTAATCAAAATTATCAGACAGATTATTTAATTCCAGCATAAAAGTAAAAATATTAACTGGATGCCTTTGTGCTTATAACTACAAAAGAAACATATCTGACTAGTTTTCATTTAAAAATTTAAATTCTCAGGGCACCTGGGTGGCTCAGTGGTTGAGCGTCTGCCTTAGGCTCTGGTCATGGTCCCAGGGTCCTGGGATCAAGTCCCACATCAGGCTCCCCACCAGGAGTCTGCTTCTCCCTTTGCCTATTTTTTCTCCTTTTCTCTCTGTGTCTCTCATGGATAAATAAATATAATATTAAAAAAAAAAACAAAATTTAAATTCTTATATGAAAATAATGAAAAAAATAAAATCAAGTGAAATATTTTCCTAGAGTTCATAATAGCAATATACTGTATTTGAAAAAAAATTGCCACTCAGAGCACTTTTCACTTATATAACTCATGTGTTACTTCCAAACCCTTTTTGATACATTTCATGCTTTAATTGGCTTTTAAATAAGATAAGTAAATTATCTGGGTCCCAAAAGATTTAGTGACTTAGCTGGTGACAGAACTTAATTCATTAACAGTATAAATTTCCTTTAAAAAAGTAGAATAAATTTATTTTTTTCTATGTATTTCTTTCTTTCTTCATGCTATTGTGCTAAAAATGGAAGCTAGGGTTTTACTCTGCCTAACAACAATTTCTGTGTGAAGAAAATATTAGTCAAATTTACAAGTGGAAATTTGGAAACTCTTCAAATTGAAGGGAATAGCACTGTCACTTTAGACATTACAAATTAAATTTTACAAATGTAACCTGTTAGCTGATAAGAGAGGTGAGTGAACTGCATAATATAGGTTTAGTGCTAAATTATTTTTTAATCAGGTTTGTCAATTCCTTTAGAATTAGAGTAGCTGTTTCTTCTCTGTAACTTCTGCTCTTTAGTCAAACAGATATTTCCACAACTCATGACAAGTCCAGGAATGAGAGAGAATAGAAAGCACTGCAACCTTGCATTAAATTTTAAGTTAGTATTTTAATATACACAATTTCATAATGTAATTTTGTTTTATGTTTATTTTAACAAAAGACAAATTTTTCATTCATACCCTGAGGCAACATAGTTGTGAAAGTTCTAGCTTTATTACTCAAATAAAATCAGATGTAAGAATGACTTCCATGATTTCCCTCAGCTTTCTAAATTATTTCTAGTTTGATCACAATAAAATAATTGTAAAGAATCTTAAATAATCAGAATATATCAAACATAACAGTGCATTTAACACATGTAAAAGTATTTTTATGAAACACAAAATACTTAAAACCAATATACTTTCTGCTTTAAATGGATAGATTGCTTAAAATACATTAAAAATATGATTGCAGCCAAGTGATTTTAAAAACTTAATGTAAACTAATTCATTTTAATTATAACTATTCTTGGTAAATTTCATATGCCAAGTATTTGGGTTTATATTGTATCATCATAGTACTAATAACAGATTTTTAAAATTAGGACTTTGTTGTTTTAGAGCTGTTTCAGGTTCATAGCAAAATTGAGGGGAATGTGCAGAGTTTTCCCATATACTCTGTACCCCCACATGTGCACAGCCTCCGCCATTGTTAACATCCCACCAGACTGGTGCATTTATTACAGCTGATGAACTTGCATGACATATCATAATCCCCCAAACTCTGTTTATTTTAATGTTTCATCGTTGTACATTCTATAGGTTTGGACAAGTGGAGCATAACATATACCCATCATTATGGTATTATACAGAGTATTTTCATGGCCCTAAAAATCATTTGTTTTCTGTCTATTCATCCCTCCTACACCCTCCCTGTCTCCTACCTCACCAACCCCTGGCAACCACTGACCTTTTAGGTGTCTTAATAATTTGCCTTTTCCAGAATGTCATATAGTTGGAATTATATAGTATATAGCCTTTTCAGATTGGCTTTTCTTTTGCTTATTTAATATGTACTTAAATTTTCTCCATAATTTGTCATGGCTTGGTAGCTCATTTCTTTTCATTACTGAATAATACTCCACTATCTAGATAGACTGCAATATATTTATCCAGTCACCTACAGAAAGACATCTTGATTGCTCCCAAGTGTAGGCATTTATGAACAAAGTTGCTGTACATACCCATGTGTGTTTTGTGAGGAAGTACACTGGCAACTCCTCTGGATAAATACCAAGGTGTGCAATTGCTATACATATGGGGAAAGTGTGTTTAGTTTTATAGGAAGCCACCAAAACATCTTCCAAAGTGACTGTACAATTTTCCATTCCCACCAACAATGAACTGTTGTGTTCCTGTTGCCAACATCCTGACCACCATTTGGTGTTGTCAGTGCTCTGGACTTCGTCCTTTCTAATAGGTGTGTAATGGTATCTGATTATAGTTTTAATTAGCATTTCCCTGATGGCAGATAATGTGGAACATCTTTTCATATGCTTATGTGCCATCTGTATATATTTTTCAGTGAGGTGTGTGTTAAGATTTCTGGCACATTTTTAAAAATCTGGTTGTTTTCTTATTATTGAGTTATAAGAATCTTGTATATTTTGGATGAGTTCTTTATCAGATGTGTCTTTAGCAAATATTTTCTTCCAGTCTGTGGCTTGTATTCTAATTTCCATGACATTGTCTTTTGCAGAGCATAAGTTTTTATTTTGATTGATGTCCATCTTATCAACTACTTATTTCATGGATTATACATTTGGTGTTTTATCTAAAATGTCATTGTCTGTACCTAAAAAGTCAAAGGTTTTCTAGGTTTGTTTGCTCCTGTATTGTCTTCTAGGAGTTTTATAGAGTCGTACTTACATTTAGTTCTGAAATCTATTTTGAATTCATATTTATGAATTATGTAGATCTGTGTCTAGATCCTTGTTTATTTTTATTTTTTTATTTTTTGGCATGCGGATACCGAGTTCTAGCACCATTTGTTGAAAAAAAAAAAAGATGTTTGTTTCATTGTGTTATATTTACTCTTTTATCAAATATCAGTTACTTGTATTTAGGTGAGCCTTTTTTCTGGACATTATATTTGTATTCCATTGAACTATTTGTCTATTGTTTTGCTAGAGCCACACTGTCCTGCTATTGTAGCTTTATAAGAAGTTTTGAAGTTGGGTAATGTCAAAGTCTTCCAATTTTGTTCTTTTCCTTCAATATTGTGTTGGTTAGTCAGGCTCTTGTTTCTCCATATAAACTTTGGAATCAGTTTATCAATGTCCACAAAAATATTTCTTGCTAGTATTTTGATTGGTATTGCACTGAGTCTCTAGGTCAATAAGGGAAGAAGTGACAACCTGACACTATTGTGTCTTCTTATCCACGAACATGGAGTATTTCACCATTTATATAGGTCTTTTAAAAATTTCATTCACCAGAGTATTGTACTTTATCTCATATAGATCCTGCACATATTTTGTTGGATTTATACCTATGGAGGATGCTAATATAAATGGTATTGTGTTGTTAAACAATATATTTTTCATGACAATTGTTTATAATAATTGTGTCAGTATGGTAGTAGATACTCCTTATTGAATAAAATGAACTTTAAATATATTTTTAAAATCTTACATCAGCTTTGGGATGGTTTTGTGGCTCAGCGGTTGAGTGTCTGCCTTTGGCTCAGGTCGTAATCCAGAGTTCCGGAATGGAGTCCCCACATCGGGCTCCCTGCATGGAGCCTTCTTCTCCCTCTGCCTATGTCTCTGTCTCTTTCTCTTTATCTCTCATGAGTAAATAAATAAAATCTTTAAAAAAAGCAGCAACCTTACATCAGCTTTATCTTTAAATGTAGATACTATTCTCATTTGAGACATGAAGAAATGAGAGAGTATAAAATGAGAGGAAATGAGAGAGGGTGATCAATAGGGAGAGACAGAGACAGCAGCACTAGCAACAGAGAGATTGAAGTCTGTGTACATGTGTCTGAGGTCATTCAGTCAATATGTGGTATCATGAAGTTTCAATATCAGAATTCTTTGGTTCTAGAGTACATAAATTTTGCATTAATTTTGCTAACTCCTATTTTTGATACTGGGGTAAAGAGGTATTACTGTGACCATCCTGGCCATTAAGCCAATGTTGTCTGAAAATTAGAAAATAAATATCTGTACCTTTAATTTTAGGAACGAACTAATTATTTCAACTTGTAGGACAATGATTTTAGAAAATGTAGATTTCTGAGAGTAATTGCAGGGTTAACCATACTTATATCAGTTTCTTTATCTATAAAAGTAGATAAAGAATGTAATTCCCTAATTTTCCCTAATTTTCTCTTTTAGCTGTAATTTTTTAATCTTTAAAATTGACCATGTTAAAAAAAATAACTGGATAATTGACAGAAATTTAATTTCTACCACATTAGATATATACATATTTCATTTAGTGAGAATACTTATGTCAGTACTAGAGATTTCTGATTACAAAAAAATAATCCAGGTTTAAGAACACAGCCAAGTAACATTTCTAAAACTGGAATATACATTAATTAAAATTTAGAAATGAATGCATCAATTAGAGAAAAGATAAAACTGCAGAGACAATTGGTAAACAAGAAGACAAAATTAAATAAATTATCCTGAAGGTAACATTAAACATTAGAAATTGAAAACTGAAAAGGAAGAAAAATGAGGGAAGAGTAAGAATATCTAAAATTCATCTAAATAAAATACAAGAAAGACACACTAAAGGACATAAAGTACAGGGAATATTTAATTACAAAATGGTTAGTGTCATTCAGATATGATGAAAGATATGAATCTACACATAGAAGAAACATAATATGTGCTATATAGATGAAATAAAAGGCAATGAATATCAAGGAACATTTTGGTAAAATCATGGAGTGCCTAAGACAGAAAAAAGTATGCTAAAAGACCCTAGGTGAAAAACAAAGTATTTAAAAGAAAAATAAGAATATCAGCTAAATACTTTATAAAACTACCACCCATAGCAACAAACAAACAAACAAACAAAATCTCAGAGAATACAATTTCTGGAAAAAAATGTCCATTAGCATAGATATCCTGACAAAATAAAGCATTGAGATCAGTTAATATTTGAGATAAAGATATTTTAGGAAAAGATTAAGAAGTGTTTCTACTAACAAAATTTTGCTACAAGAATGTATATAGAATATGCTTTAGACAGTTGAAAAGTAACCCCTGAAGGAATGAATATCTGAGCTGTAAGAAATTTTAATGGTTAAACAAAATAGTAAAGGCATGAGTACATTTAAACAATAGGCTCAAAACTATTTTATTTTAAAAGGACAAAAAAAACACTAGAAGGAAGGTCATAAGATTTTAAGCATTCAAAGGTCTGTATTGCTCATAAATATATATTGTATAGCATAGATTTAATACAGGGAAATTTCTAGCCTAACCTGCAAAATAGAAATAGAATATACATATGTAAGTTGATAGAAAGAAAGAAATAGAACAGGTGGGGGGGACAATACTTCAATCACTCCAAAGACATTAAAGAATGAACATAATACACATAGAATGCAGAAAAAAATAAAAGGTTTTAAAAATTATAAGCCCTGGGAAAATGAGAAGGAAATGGCATACAGATAGCTGTTCTATATATACTAATAACATGAAAATTTCAGCATCTCTAGAAATAATATGCATCATTACTTACTAATAAAAGCTTTAGTCAACTAACTAGAATGTGAAAACTCATTCACCAAAAGTTTCAATACAAGAAAGCAAAAATTGTCAGTTCTCCAAAGGAAAGACAAATTACCAATGCTTTAGCAAAATAAGAGACTTAGGTTTTTCTACAGATGTATAGATCAATTAAGAAACAGTTACATAGCACAATTAAAATGCATGGTATAGTGGACATAATGCACAAAATAAATGGGAGAATATATGTCTTTCCAAATGTAAACAGAGTATTAAGAAAATGAATCTTAAACTATGAAGTAAGCTTCAAGCAAATTAAAAAAAAGTAATCATCTCTATCAACACTGAAATATTGTTTAGAAATCATATACACAAATATAAATTAAAACAAAAAATACCTAAAGAAACAAATTTTTGTTTGTGTATTTGACACCAAAAGAATAATCCATAGAATGAAAAAATTGTTAATTTGAATTTCATTAAAATTAAAAAACTATTGCTCTGTGAAAACCCCTATGAGGAGAGTTAAAAAAAAAAAAAACCTTCTAAATTTGAAAAAAAAATGCATTTGCTGATCACATATCTGACAAAGGAGTAGAATCCAGAATATATATAAAACTCCCCCAAATCAACAGTAAAAAATAAAAACAAAACTAATTGGGAAAGGGAAAATACACAAAGTGACTTTTCACTGTGGAAAATGGCAAATAAGCCCTTGACAGAATGTCCAACATTATTAGGCTCTTGGCAAATTCAAAATAAAACCACATTGAAGGGTGTCTGGGTGGTCTAGTTGGTAGAGCACGTGACTCTTGATCTCAGGGTGGAGAGTTCAAGGTCTATGTTGGGTATAGAGATTATAAATAAAGAAGCTTTAAAAATTATAAAAAAAAAAAGCCAAAGTGATATATTCTATAGCTAGCTAAATAGTTATATTTTAATGGAAAAGAAAGTACAATTGCAAATGCTGGTAAAAATATAGAGAAACCGGATCACTCATACATTGCTGGTGAGAATGTACAATTGTAGAATGGCTCCAGAAAATATTTTGGCAGATTTTTTTTTTTATTTTTTTTTATAAACTAAACCTGAAACTGCCATATAGCACAGTATATGCATTTTGGGGCATTTATCCAGATAAGTGGAAACATATGTTCACAAAGGTTATACACAAATACTGAAAGAAGATTTATTCCTAATAACCTAAAACCTGAAACAAACCCAGATGTCTCTCAAAAAGTGAATGGTTAAGCAAATCATAGAGCATCTATCCCGGGGAATATTATGCAGCAATAAAAAGGAACAAACCATTGAGAAGTAGAAAAATTTGGATGACTTTATGTTGAGAGAAAAAGTTCCTTAAGATTAAGTACTGTCTGATTCTACTTATGTAGCATTGCTAAAATAACAAAAGTATAAAAATGGAGAAAGAATTAGTGAGGTCTAGGGATAAAGGAAATGGGGATGGGACATTAGGAGGTGAGCACAACATGAAAATTCATTGTAGGGATGCGGGTGTTCTATATCTTGGTTCTATCAATGTTAGTAGTTAGTTGCAATATTTTACTATAGTTTTTGCAATATGGAACCATTGGGGAGACTATATGGAGCCTCTTTGTATTATTTCTTACAATTGCATATGAATCTATAAATTTCTCCAAATACAATTTACTTTAAAAATGTAAATGGAGCAAGATTGTAAAATACAATGTCAATTGATGAAAACCAGTTACATTTTTTGTATATTAGCAGCAAACATTTGGAAAATAAAATGTTTTTAAAAATTCATTTTCTATAATATGAATAAAAAAGAATATTAACTCTCAAGAATAGAAAAAGATTGGGGGGAAGCAAACAGATTTTAATGACTCTTCTATAGTTTTGTGTCGGGATAGAATGTGGATTCATGGCATTTATTTTACTAATATTCTTTAAAGTTTTATAATTAGCTTTATAGGATATGATATACTTCCAAAAATAATATATTGATACCACTGATAGCAAATATCAGAACCTTAGATTTGTATTTTATTCATGTTAACATTTAATTTTTTATCTTACATAAGTACTTCGGGAAAAAGTTTTCTAGTTTGAAACAAAAATATATTTTTTTGCAGAGATGCTTTTGCCACTTTCTATCTGCCTTGTTATCTGTCTATTTTTAATCTAGACTATATTTATTAATGGTAACTTGTTTTGTGGTGGTTATAGGAATACACAAATAAATATAAATAATTAATCATTTTGAATTTATTTTAGTTTTAGGTTTTCTTTTTTCTTTTTTAATAAAGATGTACTGCCTTGTCCCAGTGTCCTCTCCTAGAAATGACAAAGGATATAATCTTCATAAATTACTTGATCTTGCTCCAGGATGATCTAATAAAGTGTCCTCATTTAAAAACACATTTGAAAGATTTCATCAATATTTCACTTATATAAAAAATACACTACAAATGCTATTTTTGAGGTCATTGGTTTTTAAAATTAATAGCATATGATCAGCTGGAAGTCTTATAAAAGATTATTGGACCAATCCTTATAGTTTCTGATTTAGTAGATCAGATGTGGATGGGATCTGATAATTTTTATTTGTAACATGTTTATTGGAGAATAACTATCCAAGGTCAGTGGTGTGCTGTATCTATGATTGCTGGTGTGAAAGTCCATTCAAATTCATTTATTCACATATGTGTATTTATTTATATATGTATATATGAATATATATGTATTTGTGCTGTACATATACAGATATGTATATTTATTTATATTTTTATATGTGTCTAAATGCAAACTTGCATAAAGATACATATAAAGATACATATGCAGGTATATATTCGCACATATGTGTACCACACACATACATTTACACAAACATAAATATGCACATGTATGCCACGCACATAAATATTGGCTCATCCAATAAGTTATATCCCTTTCTGTTTAATTTTCAACCAGACTAACTTCATTTTTTTCTCTGCGTGGGCACTAATTGGGACTTCAGTGGGATTTATTGATTTGTTCAAGGAATTTACTAAGCAGCAGGAACTAAAGGAATTATATAAATGACTTCTTTATAAATCCTAAAAACTTATTTTTACATATACATAATGCATTTACAAATAATATGCACAGAATATGTAAATCTATTTGAGTTTTATAACATGGTCCCTGTCTTTCTAGTCTTTACCTCATGTGTGCTTTAATTGTAATAACATGACTACATCCTATTTTCTCATACTGAAGCTTTTGTAAAGTCTTTACTCTCTACTTCTCCAAGCCACATTCAAAAATTTTAAGTTTCGGCTTCTCTTTGAACATCTTGCCAAAAGGGTCTATTCAAAAAAACCAAAACCCGTGTTATCAGGGAACTCCTCAGACCATCATCTTTTGTTCCCCCATCTCAGCTGGGGCAGCAGTGATGGAGGAACAAAGCCTCCTTCTAGTTAAGCACCTGCTGCTGGACATTTCTACTGGCCCTACATTGTAGATGAGGCTCCTGATAGTGATGTGGGGCAGAGTCTTTGCAAACAAACAAAGCCAGAAGGTCTTTAATGAGTGTATTGATCTTATCCATAATACCAAGTTCTTTGTAAGTAGTTCCTAGTAGGGACACCCTCCTTGTTTTTGAATGAATTAATAGAATAAATTAGGATATATTAAGTGTATCTGGAAATTTTTCAAATGACACTAGATTTAAAAAATCTAGTTAAAAAGTTTAATGGGTGACCCATAAATCTAAAACAAATAAACATTCCTATCTAAAAGCAAACGAAGTGTCTTCACTTTCAGCCCAAATAGATGCCTCATGTTTCAAAGATGTATGTAGGACATCAGCTGGGAAATTAAGCAAGATTTGCCCTATTGCCTATTAATGAGTTTATAACTTGTCAGGTTGCGCTGTTACTTCCCATACATTCAGAGACACCAACTCCTATAAAAAAATGACAGTGTCACAAGTAGAATATGGCTAGCATTTATGCATTTAATTCGAGGAAATATAGAATCACAGGACACACAATGCATGGGAACAGAGTCAGGTTGAGAAACTCTTGAGGCCAGGCATAGATCTACTAACCTGTGTGATAAACATATATTTAGACTGCCAGAGAGATAAGCTGCAGAAACAGAAAAATATCCCGTCTCAAAAAAGCTGATCCACAATAGATGAAACTCTCCTAAAACCAAAAGGAGAAAACATGGTTGAGAACTGGGATGAAACACAGGTGTGAAAATGAGTAGCTTAAATTATGGAAACCACTTTCAAAGTCTGCCTACCACTCAAACTAGGAAATCTTGGTATCGTTTTTGTATTAACTGGACTGATTTCTGATTTACCTAATAAGTGAGCTTTAGTAAAACTAGGATAAAGTATACAGCTTATGCTTCCCACTGACCGATCTCCCCCTAGCCCATGTAAGCATACATGTGTGTAATTCAGTACTCCCTACTCACACTATGTACATGATGAATGGAACTATAAGAAAAATATCACATTGGGCAGCCCGGGTGGCTCAGCAGTTTAGCGTCTGCCTTCAGCCCAGGATGTGATCCTGGAGACCCGGGATGGAGTCCCATGTCGAGCCCCCTGCGTGGAGCCTGCTTCTCCCTCTGCCTGTGTCTCTGCTACTCTCTCTCTCTGTCTCTTATGAATAAATAAATAAATAAAATCTTAAAAAAAACATCAAATTTCTCTGTAGTATATGTTTGAAAGGAATTGACAAAATATGTTTTAAAGGCAAAAATTGCATTAGGAATTTCACATCTGGCTACAGAATTGGTGACTTTTGTCAAGAACGAGAAAAAAATATTCTCAGATATGTAATGAGTCAGAATAATAACCTTTGAATAGACAAAAGGAATATAAAAACTAATCTTGATAAACAAAGGATAGTTAAAATCAATAACTAAACAGTTGGAAAGAAGTAGAATAATAAACGAGATCACTAAAGTGTTTAAATGGCCTTTATTTAATATGGTTACAAACAAAAAAATATATTGAGCAAGAATACACAGAATAGAAAATTAATTATCTGGGTCTAAAATCCAATTATGTCAATTAAAACCTGCAGGAGACATCAGCTGAAACATATTAAGGAGTAAGTGAGGTAATTCAAATTTCAAAGATTAAAAATATTTACTTTTTGCCTTGCAAAGTCATTTTGTTCTGGCAATATATACTAATGTTTTTAACTATAACTATTTAAATATTATATTGAACAAGAATAAATATTTCAGCATTTAAATGCTTTTCACCGACATACTCCCCCCCCCCCACTTCCAGATCTGTCTCCAATATCCATATCAGTGTCTAGTCTTCTAATTCTTTTTCCACATATTTTTCCAATGACCAATTATATAAGTAATTGAAATAATTTTTAGTTTATTGTGGTGTGCTGCATAAGTGCTAAATAATGAGAAATTAAGTACGAATATGAAAGGCTTATTTTTAGTGTGTAAAACATCACTATCATAATTCTTATAATCATTAAGAATAAAACTGATGAGAGGTGACTGGGTGGCTCAGTTCATTAAATATCTACCTTAGGCTCAGTTCCTGATCCCAGGCTCCTGATCAAGCCCCACATTGGGTTCCCTGCTCAGCAGGGAGTCTGCTTTTCCCTCCCCCTCGCCTCCCCAGTCATACTCTCTCTCTTAAATAAATAAATAAAATCTTTAGAAAAATAAAACTTATGAATCTAAAGAGAATTTTCCTATAATACAAAAAATTAAAATTTCAAATATATAAAATGAGTAGCATCACAAATAATTTAGAAGAGTTTTTTTAAAAAAACAATAAAATAAAAATAAAATACCAATACAATATATAGCCATGTGGAAAGATTAAAGTGAATGTAAAATCACAGCATAATGAGTAGAGATACTCATTAAAAATGTAATATTTAAAAAATAGTGAATATAGGATACCGTTTAATGCTATAAAATTGAAACATTCCAAAATACATGCTTTCATAAGCATATCTAATTGACATTAACTCACAAAAGTAGATAACTTCTTATGGGAACAATTGGGAAAAAAATGACAAAAAGTTATCTTCCAAAAATATGCAGAGTAATCTGTTTCAAAGCAGTGGAGCATTGTTAAAGAGTGTAACAAGCCACTTGTACCAAGACCATTTAGATAGCTAACATAATAGCGTAACAAACTTTCAAACATCAGACACACACAGTATTTTCATGCACGATAATATGCACACAAACATGCACAAATACAAATATAGGCAAAACTTACTCATGAATTGAAATATGCATACAAAGTGACCTAAAGTATTTGAATGTAAATAATCCTGTTATTTCAATTTTAACATAATATGGAAGAGTGAGAAAGTAGGAGAAGGAGGAAGAGAAAGGAAAATTGCCAATCATATAGATATTAATCATTAAAGACTGACATTCTTGACAAAAATGCACTCTGACTTAGGAATAGAGCTACATTTTCTTAATATATTTAGGAAAACTAGTCACAAAAGTGTAATCAATCCATAATCAAGCAACCCTTGATCATTTCCATTAAATCAAAAGCAAAAATAGGTATGATTACTACAACCATTATCACTCTACATTGTTTGGGACAGTTTTAATCACTTTGGTAGCACTGGGATAGGAAATGAGAGAATTATTAGAAAGGAAGACAATTATTGGTATTTTAGATATGATTGCTTATAGATAAATTTTACAAAAGCCATGTCAAAAATTTTAGAACTAAAAGCACAATTATGCTAAATGGACAAGGAGATAATTAGAAGAGTGTCCAAAATTTTTTAATAAAAAAATTGATGTGTCGATATTTGTGGAATGAAATTTTGAAAAACAATATAAATCTCTGATTTTTCTTGTTAGCTAAATGTCATCAGAACATGCTAGGGATATTAGATTTGCAATGACTTTGTACCTGTCCACCTACCTACCTTTCAAAACTCTACTCAGGCTTAACAACTATTGTAACAATTATCAAGACTACACTGATAATATCACCATGTAAAAAGCTAAAACATAAGAGAGGTAACAAAAAATTTGGATATTATACCTGAATATAGGTATATAAATAACATTTCATTTATTTTCATAATCATGATAGAGTCAAGTAGCTCTCTACATTACACCATGGATCACACTGGGAAAAAGAATTGCTTTATAGATTGCATATAGAACATATCTACTTGGCTTTTTCTTCTTCTTCTTCTTCTTCTTCTTCTTCTTCTTCTTCTTCTTCTTCTTCTTCTTCTTCTTCTTCTTCTTCTTCTTCTTCTTCTTCTTCTTCTTCTTCTTCTTTCTTCTTCTTCTTCTTCTTCTTCTTCTTCTTCTTCTTCTTCTTCTTCTTCTTCTTCTTCTTCTTCTTCTTCTTTCTTCTTCTTCTTCTCCTTCTCCTTCTCCTTCTCCTTCTCCTTCTCCTTCTCCTTCTTCTTCCTTCTTCTTCTTCTTCTCCTTCTCCTTCTTCTTCTTCTTCTTCTTCTTCTTCTTCTTCTTCTTCTTCTTCTTCTTCTTCTTCTTCTTCTTCTTCTTCTTCTTCTTCTCCTTCTTCTTCCATCTTCTTCTTCTTCTTCTTCTTTCTTCTTCTTTCTTCTTCTTTGTATATATTTCATTTCATACGGATTTTTCCATTGTTTTTCCTTGCTCTCCTATTGCAAAATGTTAATGGAATTTTAGCTCAGTTTGACCTATTTTTCACTCTTGATAAACTCTCCAAGTAAAATAAAAAATAATTTCATATTGAAATGAGGCATAATGACAAATGAGTTTCACTGCCACTGAGATTTATTCTTTTGTATTATAGAGAGATTGTGATAGGTCTTATTGGTAAAGATCCTTTAATCTTTATCTACTTTCACTATTTAAATGAGTTAAATCTGCCTTTTCAAAAGCTTTTTTAAAAATTAAATAAAAAATATATCATATATCACGTTATAAAATAAAGAATATGAGTAGCAAACATATTTTCTGTTAATTTTCAATAAAAGTTTAACAATTTAACTACATTTTAAGTGAATAATGGTTTCTGGTCTCACCTGTAAACATAATAAAATAATATGTTAACAAAAGTGCTGAAAAAAACATTTAAAGGGAAAGTAACATAATCAGTTAAAACTTTTTTAAAATCTATCCTACTATATATAAAATATGATGTTAGGTTCTAGCATTTGTAGGATAGTTTTTATTTCTTCTCAATATCTGATTTAACTTTTTAAACCATAGGCTATATATAAATTTAATATGTCAGATATTAAGGTTAAACAGCCAATCAACTTTTCAATTATTTTCAAAACATATGCCCTTCCTATGAGAATAGAGAGGTGATGTCAAAGTGTTGATATTTTTAAATTCATGTATAAAAGAAAATTTGTATTCAATTTAAATGAATAGAACATATTCTTCAGGAGAGGATAGAAAATTGTCAGGTGGGAAATATATTGCAGGAACGCTTCACAGAGATAAGTGAATTCCACAAACTCCGTATACCACAGTAGTACTCTGGGAATTTGCCCACAGATTCTGCTGAATGCAGCAGGATCACAAAACAGCACATGCCTCAAGTCTGGTTGAAGCGAAGCTAAGTTTAGAATCTGTTCTTTCCTCATTCCGACACGATACACCCAATATATCCTAGAACCATGTTGCAGATATTTACACTTCCCAAACTTGGAAATAAGAGATTTGTAGGCTCTATATGATTGGACTAAAAGTTTCCCTAGCACTAGCTAGATCAATTTGATATTTAGTGCTATATTTTCAGTTTCAGATCAATGGGGTTTACTTGCCATTGTTTTAATATTCCTGTATCTTTTATATTCACGCTTTTTTGAAAATTTCAGTACCCTGAAACAGATCTAATATTGAAGGTTGTATGTGTATGAATGCATGTAGCTTTCAGCTTAGATCTAGGCTTTGTCTTTTTGTTCAGAAAGAGGTGCCTGTGCCTATCTGGTGAATCGGTGGGGAAGTCTAAGCAGAAGTCCACTCATGTGGAGGTTTGAGGCTCTCCTAAGAGAATTTGCAGGAAGAGAAAAAAGAAAGAAAGAAAGAAAAAAAAAAAAAGAAGATTGCCTGAATATACAAAGTGAGAAGAGAAAATGTGAATTCAAAGAGATTGGTCATTTGGACATCTGCCCTCCAAAAGGAAAGAGAGAAAAGCATTTCAACAAAATGCTACATTTCAGAACCTGGACACAAAAATGTGGTAGTTTATAAACAGAATCTGACACTGAAGAAATGGGAAGACGCTCTCCCATTTGTTCTACCAAAGAGCTTATGGGTATTTCTGGTGCATCCAATGGTGTGGTCTGAGAAATAGTGAATGGAGTGGTGTCCAGTGAAGGAAACGATGTCCAGAAGTCAGAAGTACCTCTGGAGGGCTTTTGTGCAGCGAATTGAATCTCAGTGAGCAACAGGAGTAACAGTACCTAACAAAAGGGGCAGTAGCAGTCAGAGGATGACATTGTCTGGACGTGTTCTACATGTGAGACAACCTGGGAAATCCAAGAAATTTTAGGTGAAAAGAGCAGGGACCAGAAGGGAGGCTGATGTTCCACATCAGCCAGTGGGGAAGGGGCCTGAGAAATAGAAATTATTTCTGTTAATGGTACCCCATAGGCTGGTGAGGCCTGTGGAAAGTCTACGCATGGCAGTGGTGCTATTCTTAATCTGTTTTGACAGGAATATGAATACACACATATACTTCCACCTCCTCTGAGAATTGCACACTGTCTACGGATACTTTGTATCCATACTTTTTTTTTTTTTACTGTTTTTGGTCACACATCTGTATTTTATCAGACTACACATACTAAGCAGGGCTTATTTCATGTCCCTGTTTAATCTCTGCCTTCACATTCCCATGTTATGTTTCTGTCAACAGTAAAGCCTTTTTTTTACTCCAAAAAACTATAACCTCTAAATTGTATGTTGCACCCCTTGTGTATTCATTTCTTCCAAATTGAAATCACTTTCAGTTTGGTTTTAATTCAGTCATTATCCTCAAATGGATGCCACAATACTGACACAGATAATAGGCATATTTCTAAAAATTTTGTAACAGTGACATTTTATATTATAGATCGTAAATACATCCAAGTGTTAGGTTTAATTTATAGTTGCATGTTAACAAAGAATTTAGGTACTCAGAAATTTTCTGAGACAGTTGTCAAATATGTATAAGTTTACATTAATAAAATCATTTTGAAATAAAATATTATTTTTCGCATGCAATTATTCCTATGAGATAAACTGGCTTTTTCTGTATTCCAACTAGATTGGTCTAAGCATGTGTTTGGTGTGAAAGAAACATATAGGCTATGAACTTTCAGATATTTCCAAAAGTTCTATTGAAATGTGTCCCTTTTTATCATACATATAATAATATATAATATGAGAGTAAGATATCTTAGCTAAAGTTTTCTCTGCATGGAAAGTTTCAATCATTGTTACTCTTAGCAGAGGTGGTAGATAGAATAACAGGTGCCCCAAAATGTGCTGTGTACTAATCCAGAACTTGTGATTATGTTTCTTTACTTGGTGAAAGAAACTTTGTTAAATATGATTATAGGTATGGACCATGAGGTGGGGACATGATCCTGAATTATACAGGTGGGATCAAAGTTAACACAGTCTTTTGAAACGGAGGAGAGAGGCAAAATTGACAGAGATGAGACTTTAGGAAAAAAAGTCACAGAAAAATGTAAATTTATTGGCTTTAAAGATAGATGAAGGAGACCAAAGAATTCTGGAATTCTCTAGGTAGTTTCTAGGTGTGAAAACCACAAGGAAAAAATTTTCCCCTAAAATCTGCAAAGGGGAACATAACCCTGATTTCACCGTCATGTAAGCCCAGTGTGCTGGACTTTTAACTTACAGATCTGTAAGATAATAGATTCATATGATATCAAGTCACCAAATTTACGATAAATTTCTATAGCAGCAATAGAAAAAAACAGCAAAGTAATTTTTATGGAAACGTTTTTTTTTTAAAGAACAAGGTTGTATATGTTATTATCATATAGTAAATATCTATTTAAAATATACTCCCCCATAACTGCATGAATTAAAGAAGTGAACCTTGGGAAATTGTCTTAATTATGAGTGGCCTGAGTTTGACTTTTACTTTTCACATGACTGTCAATTGCTGATTATCTCAAAATACACTGAATATGCTTCTATCAAACTCTTTTAGGATAGTCCTGCATTGTTCTGATTTTAAAATCTCTTTCCAAAAATGTATTCAATTTCTTTTTTTTAATGTTTTTTTTTTTTCCATTGGAATAGTTGTTCTTCCTGCCAGAACAGAAATATCCTGTTGGGTTGGGAATATACATGTTTTTTAGGGAGTAAATATTAATACGATATGCTGTCACATTATATTTAACATATATTTGATTCCTATGTGGAGTTATACTGGTTAGAAGTAACCCAGTTACTAGAACTTATTAACCCACATTAGGCATTCAATCTAATATCTTATGTAATCTTATGTAAACCTTCATTCACTATAAGGCTGAAACTGAAAACATGTAATTCCCAGACTCCCTTTCAGCTAAAATTCTGAATGCAAATTCGGTTTCACCATTTAGATGTCATGGAGGTATAGCACGATTTGAAAGGCAAGAGTTAATCAGAAACTATCCTTTTATGTCTTTTAGCTGTTACTATTCAAGAGATGTAAGGGTTCCCAGCAGTAGTGTGATGGGGTCCAAACCCCAACTTTCTTCCTTGTTAACAAGCAGAGAGGTTCAGTGTCTGCACCTCTGGTGTCTCATCCCTGGAGAGCAAAGCCAGGAGCACATTTTCCAGCTTGCTGGCATGGGGCTGTGTTAGCAATGGCAGAGATTCTTGTTTCTGGCATATTTTCAGTTGTGACCTCAGAGTTAGTGCTCCAGGAGTAGGTCAATTCTGTAGATGCAGGAGTTATTTCAGGATCCCCCAGTTTAGGAACAGTTCCTTCAGCCCTGGCAATGCTTTGGCAGGCACATGATTTCCTGTATAAAATTTCTTCATGTTGAAAACTGCCTACAGTGGTTTCTGTTTCCCGCACTGATCTTTGGCAGAAAAGTCCATTCAGGAAATCTAAAGACATATTATCCATAGAAAATTGCTGTGCTATTTGTGACAAAAAGTTGAAGGCTTCTCTATTATTAAGTGGAGACTTAATTGTAAGGCAATTACAACACCTTAATTACCAGACATCTGCATCTATAAATTTATGAACATATTTTTTCCTAGAATTTGAATATGTATATTCATTTCAGGGGCAAGGATTATACATATGTCTGTCATCATTCTAAAGAATGTGTTAAATGAAAAAAAAATTATAATCATGCAACAATACATCAAGTATCATTCTGGTTATATACAGGGGAGAAAAATCACAAAATTGATCTATATACATGTATGTAGGAGTATATACATTTTAAGTAAGATATAATATATGTGTATATATCTCTATATCAATCTCTATCAAGGTAGATATATAAAATATTCATATATTAAATATAGAATAATAGAATATTGAATAATATAGATATAGTAATATAATACAGAATAATATGTATAGATTTAATACCATTACAATATTGACATACAGATCTATAAAGGTAAAGATATATAGATAAGAAGTATACTAAATGTGAAATGACAACTGGATCTGCATTTTTCAAAGTTATGGGCCAAATAACACAATCGCTATCTCTCTAAACTTCAAGAGTAAAAATACTAAAAGGAGACACGTAGGAATATTCTGGTTCAATCCATTCATAATCAGTCCTGCCGATAGTTCCCAACTTTAATGGCACTTTCTTCCGGGAGTTAGTCTTTTATTTTAGTGGAGATTTATGAAGCCTCTTGCATGTAGTCATTAAAATTGAGACCACCTCTCACTGCAGCCCTGTCATTTAGTTTGCTTCCATTATTAGCTGGGCAAGGCACTGTATGTGGTAATTATGTGCTCAATAATGGAATCTACTCGGCACACATTAAGTTTCCATTCAGAGTCACTCTTTTTGAATTTTAACATGAAGGAGTTTGCAAATAGGTAGGCACAGCAATTTGAATCTGTGAAATGAAGCTTTTATTGCATTGATATTTTTAGATCTGAAAAACATTGTGCATTTAAGCAATAGACTTTTTTATACATCTTCTTCAGCCATATGTATTTTATACTCCAGCTTTCAAATCAGGGACAAAACTTATTAATTTCTGGAGAGAGATATTTTTACTCTCTGAATCCATTCCCTAACATTAAGGTATTTCACAAACCTGTTTCTATTGCCATTGAGTAATAGATTTTTCTTCTAAATACCGGAGAAATTTTAGCAAGACGTGTCCTTGCAATATTGAGAAAATCCTAACAGCAAGCAAACAAAATTTTTCTATGATATACTTAGGCATAGGGAAGGGGATTTTCATTTTGTGGGTTGTATTACTTTTTTTTTTTTTAAATCTTTGGTGAGTAAAGTTTGTAAATTTAAAGCACAATGTGTTCATTCATTCATTCATTTCCCTGGACAGATGCTTTATGATATCCCCTCCTAAACCTACCCTATTCATTACCACTTTTAGTTGCTCATAGCTAATAACGCTGTATTACAATTTTATTCTGTGACCAGGCATAAATTTGTAACCAGACAACCTTCTGGAATAATTAGAAAGCTTCCTTTTGCCGAGAGAGATTTTATTAATGCATTTACACATATAATTTTTGTGTGAAGATGAAGATTTTATTACCTACTTTAAAAATTTTTTCAAAACAAAAATTTTGCACTTACAAAAAGTTTTTTGAGATAAACTCATAATTTCCTGTGGCTATTTTACCCATTCCCTACTTAGAGAAGTTGATGTGAACTTCTATTAAGTCACAAGCCTCTCATTAGAACAATTTTGTAAGAGAATGCCAAAATTTTCATCAGTTTATTTCATTTTGAAGGCACATAGTAATAATATTTATTAGCAGCTGATATTTTCTAAACTTCAAGAATCTGTCAGAATAGAATCTCAAATTTACTGCCACTCTCTACAATAGAAATTTCAAGTAAGAGAAACAATATCAATTTTCTAATTAAATGTCTGTTATTTTTTATTTTGGACATTCTAAAATCTCTCTGTAGATAATTTAGATTGTCATAAAGATTAGAATCTGGTCTACTTCTTTGGCATCTTCCATTAAGTGAGACCAGGGCTTACACTTAGGAGTAAATTCAGAATTACCTTTTGAGACTACTTGCTATATTTATTTTAATGATCTCTACTGAGGATATTATTTCATTAACATTTTCCACAAGAATGAAACCAAGAATGAAACATGAGAGAATCATTCTGGTATCCATATAAGGGACAATTATATTTGTTAGCAACTGCTTACTTTTAGCTTATGAGCTGAAATTTTAGTTTATGTAACTGAACTATTACCTACTTTGCTGTGGCTATTTGTGAATTCAGAAGCAAATTTATGATCCATTACTCTTTGCAGTATTTTTTGTTCTAATAGTCACTTCTGGTTTCTATTTTCTCTTTACTTTTCTTCCTCCATTACTTTGCATTCCCCGCCCCCCACTTGTGCACATATTCTTGTAAGCTGCCCTAAACTCTTTTTGGATCAATGAACATTATAAGTAAATACATATATAGGACATCAAAAATGATACTATTTTAAAATTTTAATATGCCCTATATTTGATGTGTTTATTATAGAATTATTAAAAGTGTAAATATGACAATGTTGAAAATACATTTTACATTTTTTATCTCTATGATTTCTTAATTTTTCATTTCACTTAATCTTATTTAGTGTTAGTGTCCTGAAGAATGAAAAGTTTAGAGATATTTAAATGATTAAATTTTGATACTATTGTAATTATATGATTGTATTTTCTTTAATACAGTCCTTTGGGAACAGGTTACTTTTCTGCTTTGTAGATGGATAAATAAGGTACTGAAAGGTTATTTGTCTCTTCTGAAGCCAAAACAATTGAAAAGTATATATGGTAATTGAAATAAAGAGATCATATGGTTTTATTTTTGCTTATATGACTAGACTTCTGTGCTTATTTTTTATGATTTATATAAAGCAAATAACATCCACATTCTTCTGCTAAATTAGAAACAAAAATATTGCTTCTACATTATCGATAAGACTGAATAAGAAGCTTAAAACATTTCCTTCTGCTTTATGTATTTTCTGAAATAAGAAAATAGCAAAGAGTGTTTGACTTAAGAACACCTGACTAGGGTATAGGAAACCTCAGATGTATTTCAACTAGCTACAAGTAAGTAATGCTTTTTCAGGCAGGTGACTTGACCATATTTATGGTTTTACGTTTTTTCTTTTGTAATATAAGTGAGATCAGCTCTTTCTTCCAGCCCCATGATTTTTTTTTTTTTACCTTGGTTGAGATCTTCCAATAATTCATGCACAGGTAGTTTTCTAAACTCAACTATAAGAATAATTTTGTATATACCTTGTTTACTTTCATATCACCTTTTAAAGAAACAGTAACATAAAGTGGTAGGTTTCAATCTTGAAAAAAAATACTGTATGAGAACAAAACAAAATGGCAAGTAAAAACACTAAATGCCAATGAGAAAACAAATCCATTATCCTTTAATAGCTTTTCCATCATTCTCCCTTCACATACATAGTGACTATAGATACATTTTTGTCTTCTTCCCTTCAGTTATGAGGTTATCCAATACTGTCACCCAGTTAGTTATGTAATTTTCAGGTTTTTAATTACATGGTATTTGATTAAGTAAATATTTGATTAAGTAAATACATCATTACTGTATGTAGTGCATACCTTAATGCATGATGATTATTAGTGTTATTACAACTAACATCTTTATGCATGTGCTTGTCACTTTTTCAGTTTTGTTATTTTTAAAACTAAATTTCTTAGTCAAGGGTAGAATGACAGTTTCTTGCAAATGATTCACTTTTTAAGAAATTGCTTAGGATCAGGATATTAATGTCATTAATTAACATATAGAACATTGCATTGAGAATGTTATTTTGGAGTAGCATTTATTTAAACGATCTACTAGTAAAATTAAATAATTCACAGCTCTTAGAAAGAACTTGGGAGAATTTGACAAAATTTTGAATTGCTAGCTTATAAATATTATCTCAACATGTAGCTAGCATGTACTAAAAGGGTCAGAAAACTTTTTTTAAAGACCATAAAAAATTTCAGGTTTTGAGGGTGAGACAGGCCCTCTTGCAGCTACCATTATAAAAAGCAACTATAGATAATAAGTAAACAAGTGGGCCTAAGTCTTTTCCAATAAAAGTTTATATACAAACATAGGCGACAGAGTGTGTTTAGCCATCTCCTATAAAGACAATGTCCAGTTAGAAGAGATCTGTTACTTTTTGAACACTTATTATGAGATTAAAGGGAAAATAAAGGTTTATTTATTATAAATGGGAAGAATTTGGGCATAAACAAAAATATTCACAATTTTAGTGATTTTTCTCTAAAAGTATTTTTTCTCTTTTTCTTGTTGGGTGAGATTTCTACAGATTCATTCATTTGTTCATTCATTCAACAAACATTTATTGAGCTTTGATTTTGTGCTAAGCCCTGTGCCAAAGATTGAGATCTGTGAATATGTCATTCACGGTCTCAAAGAGCTAGAGTCTAGGGAGACATAAATACAAATTAACAAATAGAATTTAATAACAGTTGATGTTTACAATCTATGAAGACATACAAAATTGTATGGGACAAAGTAACAAGGAAACTATTTAGTTTAGGAATCAATGTGAGTTAATAATGACATAATTATATGAAACACAGGACTCTCTTGCCATATAAACTATATTTATATTTTTATACAAAAATATATACAGACTTTCTATAGCATAAATGATTAGAATATGAGGGTATATGACATATCTATTGTTTTATTTATATGACCATTTTCCTCAGAATGACATTTTTCATCAATTACCTAATTTTATACCAGTTATTAGAGCACACATTTTGAGAAACTATAAAAGACGGGAAAAATATATACCCAAATTTAAATGTATATTTACACTTCCAATGTTCTCTATATTTCAATTTGCCAGAGGTTCTTTAAATGATCTTTAAGTAGTGGGATATCTGAGCTCCCTTTAAGCTTGTGACTGGAGTCTGACTTCTTTAACTTTGAGTAGGCTCTGTTTAAGTGTCACCCTTTTTAGAATGATGAGTAACAAAAGGTGGGGACAGAAAGTGACTCATGAAAAATGTATTTGAAGTTGCCCTTTAATTATGAATGTGCAGGGATGCCTGGGTGGCTCAGTGGTTGAGTGTCTGTCTTTAGCTCAGGGCACCGGTTCCGGGATCGAGTCCCACATTGGGCTCAATGCATAGAGTCTGCTTCTCCCTCTGCCTATATCTCTGCCTCTCTCTCTGTCTTTCATGAATGAATTAAAAAAATATTTAAAAAATAATTATGGATGTACCAATGGACAATGAATTTATCCATTATTCTATAAAATGCAGTTGTCTAAATGTCCACAGGGGGAAAATATCTGCACTATGACACTGAAATTGTTATAGCTGTAAATCAACAAATCTTGCTCACTGTGTGAAAAGAGTCCCTTTCCCTTTCAAGATGTTCTGTATTGTTTTTCCTTGTAGTTGTGGTTCTCTAATCCCTATTATGTAATACTACATGTATATAAGAATTGTTGGAGAATTATATTATTTTCCGCTCCTGATTTAAAATGAATCATTGTAATCCTGATTGTCCACTTATAATAGTGTCCCTGTAAATGCTATTAATTTCCTTAAATTAGGGACACCTGGGTGGCTCAGCGGTTGAGTGTCTGCCTTTGGCTCAGGGCATGATCCCGGGATCCAGGATCGAGTCCCACATCAGGCTCCCTTCATGGAGCCTGCTTCTCCCTCTGTCTGTGTCTCTGCCTCTGTGTGTGTGTCTCTCATGAATAAATAAATAAAATATTAAAAAAGAAATAAAATGAAATCATTTTTAAAAATTTCCTTAAATTAAACCTCAAAGAATTAAAAACAAAAATTATATATAAAAGAACAAAAACAACATCTAAAACCACTTTAACTTCTAACATCCAGAGCAATAGGAGGAGACTTCAAGCAAAGTGGAGCTAGAGAGGCCCCTTACAGTGATATAATATTTCTAAGCATTCACAAACTCAATTACTGTCAGTCAAATGAGGCAAATGGGAAAAGTAATTGTAGACTCTGTTGACACTGACTACTCCAGCATAGGAGCCACAACTAAATAATGATTTGTATCTAAAATACTCAAACACATTTCCCCTGTCAAGAGTAAATAAGAATGTATTTTTTTTCTGTAAGTTTCAAGTCAAGCACTGTTTGAGAGCAGCATTTACTTGGTTTCCTAAAAAAAAATGCCAGAGACATTAGAAAGAAGCAACACGATATGATAAAAAGGACAATATCGACAAAGTAAAAACTCTTTGGTTCAAGTCTTTTTTCTATTACTAACCAGGGGGTGTTAAAGCAAGTTATTTCATTTCTGTTTTACCTTAGTTACTTCAAATGTGAAAAATGATCTAAATGTATTAGAAATTTTTGTAGAGACTGGATTATATGATGAAAATAAAGTAGCTGTTATTGTAATGATAAGGAATAGTAAAATTTATAACAAAAAATATTCATAAGTTTCATATATGTAGTAAAATATGGTTCTATTTTTTAAATTTGGCTTATTGTATAATTTTTAGATGGTTAAACACAGTTTATTTTAATACTTACTCTCCCAGTCACATGAGAGAATGATAACTATTGATTAATTCAGTAATATTCCTTGTTCATTGAGTATTTAGTGAGCACCTACTGGGCAGACTGTGGAAGGCAGTGAGAGAGATTAGTTAACTATTAGAAACAAAATTGAAGTCTTCATTTTATTTTCCATGGTGCCTTTTCACAATATTTTATTAAAGATGTTTTAGAATGTAGAAGAAATTACAACCAAGGCTCATTTGCCCTCCACCTTGAAAAAAATGTGTTACCATTATTCCATAGTTGATTGATATTTCACATATACATACACATATACACCTATATCTGAATCACTTTGAAAGTAGCTTATTGACAGCCTGACTATTCAATTTTTTTTCAGTGTGCATCACCTAAAAGTTCAACAACATGCAGATGCCAAAAATTATAGCAATAATTCCATATTTTCTAATATCAAATCTATACTCAAATTTTCTCTGATGTCCTCAAAATACTTTCTCTAGATTGTATTTTTAAGAATGAGGATCAGAATTGCTAAAAACTCAGAAACCTGGGTGTAGAGAAAACATACTTCAACACAATAAAGGCCATATATGACAAGATATTGTGTTTGCTATTTTCAAAATCAATAGAAAAAGTATTATACTCTATATATCTGAAAACTATCTTGTAGAAGTTTCACTACTTGTTTATTCTCTCAACTTGCCAAAATGTCTTTTCCATCTTTTCAAATTGTTCTATGATTTTTTTTTTCTTCATGATGGAAAGTCATTCATCAGGGGATTAATCCTTTCTCATATGATAGGAGAGCTAGTAAAAAATTGGTCAAACTGTCATAAACAGCTATGACCTTGAATAAAGTGCAAATGGGGCCCTGTTTTCAGACTTTGAACATCTAATGGGGGAGGACAATGATTCATGAGAGAAGAGCACTTATGAGGTAAGTCCCAATATTGCCACAGTCCTTGACCTGGAGATAATTACTCAAGCACATTGGAAATTATGAAATATTAAGTCAATAATAATAATACAATATATCAAAATTATAGTATGCAACTAAAGCAGAGTTCAAAGGAAATGTTTTACTTCAAACAATGATTATATAAAAAATGAACAAAGGTATAAGATCAATGACCTAAGTTCCTACCTATAGAAGCTATAAAGAGATATGAAAAATGAACCCAAAATAAATACAAAAAATTAAATGACCCAATGCAATCTACAAATTCAATGCAACCTCTGTTAAAATACTAATGGTGTATTTCACAGAACTGGAATAGATAATTCTGAAGTTTGCATGGAACTAATAAAGACCTGAAATAGACAAAGCAATCTTGAGAAAGAAGAGCAGAGCTGGAAATATCATGCTCCCTGATTTCAAAATATACTTCAAAGTTATAGTAATCAAAACAGTATGGTAGGGGAACATAATCAGATACATGTATCAATGGAACAGAATAGGGTCCAGAAATAAACTCATGCTTATATGGCCAATTAATTTTCAAAAAAGGAAGCAAGAGTATACAATGTGGAAAAGAGTCTCTTCAAGAAATGGTGCTGGAAAAATTAGCCAACTGCATACAAGAGTGAAGCTGGACCACTTTGTTGTACCATATACAAAAATTGAATAAAAATGCATTAAAGACTTAAATGTAATACCAGACACCATTAAGTTGCTAGCAGGAAACATAGGCAGTAAAACCCTGGATACTGATCTGAGCAATATGTTTTGGATCTGTCTCCTCAAGCAAAGGCAATAAGAACAAAAATGAACAAATGGGACTTTATCAAACCAAAAAGGTTTTGCACAGTGTGAAGGAAACTATCGACAAGACAAAAGGCAATGTATTTAACAAGAGAAGATATTTGCAAATGATATAACCAAAAAGGTGTTAATATCTAAGATATATAAAGAATTCACACAGGGGAGGCGGGGCAAGACAGCGGAGGAGCAGGGTCCCCAGGTCACCTGTCCCCAATAACTCACCTAGATAACTTTCAAATCATCCTGAAAACTTAAGAATTCGGTCTGAGATTTAAAGAGAGAACAGCTGGAACGCTACAGTGAGAAGAGCCTGCGCTTCTATCAAGGTAGGAAGATGGAAAAAAATAAAAAAATAAAAAGCATCCAAGGGGGAGGGGCCCCGCGAGGAGCCGGGCTGAGGCCCGGTGAGTGTCCCCAGGACAGGAGAGCCCCGTCCCGGAGAAGCAGGAGCTGCACCAACCTTCCCGGGCGGAAAGAGGCTCCAGGGAGGTGGAGCAGGACCCAGGAGGGCGGGGATGCCCTCGGGCTCCCGGGGACACTAACAGACACCTGTGCCCCGGGAGAGTGCGACGAGCTCCCTAAGGGCTGCAGCACGCACTGCGGGACCGGAACAGCTCGGAGGGGCTCGGGCGGTGGCTCCGGCGGGGAGGGGGTGCACGGCCCGGGAGCCCAGGGCACCGGGGACACAGCCCAGGATCCGACGCTCCCCCTGGGACAGGCGAAGGCCGGGAGGACACAGGACAGCGAGGACGCTCCTCCCCCTGGGGGCCGGAGCTGTGCAGGTCAGCGCCCCCGCCCCGGGAGCACCCAGGCCCCTGCAGACTGAGAGCTGCAGTAGTTACTGCGGGACCTGACTCCAGGGCTGGAGAGCTGGCCACCGCCACTGTTGTTATTCCTCTTGGGGTCACCTTGTGCCTGGGACTGAGCAAGAGCCTCACAGGATAAACAGCTCCCACTGAGCTGTGCACCTGGCAGGGAGCTAGGCAGCTCCCCCAGGTGCACACACCTGAGAATCACACCCTCCAGCCAGAAGACCAGCTAGAAGGACAGGGGAAAAACAAGTTAGTCACAAAGCAGAACTAGAAAGTTCCAGGGGAAGTCCAGGGATTTACAGTATATAGAATCAGAGGATACTCCCCCTTGGTTTTGTTATCTGTTTGTCCCCCCCCCCTTTTTTTCCTTTTTTTTTTTTTTTTTCTATCTTTTTCTCCTTTTTTCCAGTACAACTTATTTTTGGCCACTCTGCACTGAGCAAAATGACTAGAAGGAAAAACTCACCTCAAAAGAAATAATCAGAAACAGTCCTCTCTCCCACAGAGTTACAGAATTTGGATTATAATTCAGTGTCAGAAAGCCAATTCAGAAACACAATTATAAAGCTACTAGTGGCTCTAGAAAAAAGCATAAAAGATTCAAGAGACTTCATGACTGCAGAATTTAGATCTAATCAGGCCAAAATTAAAAATCAATTAAATGAGATGCAATCCAAACTGGAGGTCCTAATGACGAGGGTTAATGAGGTAGAAGAATGAGTGAGTGACATAGAGGACAAGTTAATGGCAAGGAAGGAAACTGAGGAAAAAAGAGAAAAACAATTAAAAGATCATGAGGAGGGATCCCTGGGTGGCGCAGCGGTTTGGCGCCTGCCTTTGGCCCAGGGCGTGATCCTGGAGACCTGGGATCGAATCCCACGTCGGGCTCCCGGTGCATGGAGCCTGCTTCTCCTCTTGTGTCTCTGCCTCTCTGTCTCTCTCTGTGTGACTATCACAAATAAATAAATAAATAAAAATTAAAAAAAAAAAAAGATCATGAGGATAGTTAAGGGAAATAAATGACAGCCGCAGAAGGAAAAATCTACGTTTAATTGGGGTTCCAGAAGGCGCTGAAAGGGACAGAGGTTGAGAAAGTGTATTTGAACAAATCATAGCTGAGAACTTCCCTAACTTGGGAAGGGAAACAGGCATTCAGATCTAGGAGATAGAGAAATAGCCCCATAAAATCAATAAAAACCGCTCAACACCTCGACATTTAATAGTGAAACTTGCAAATTCCAAAGATAAAGAGAAGATCCTTAAAGCAGCAAGAGACAGGAAATCCCTAACTTTTATGGGGAGAAGCATTAGGATAACATCAGACCTCTCCACAGAGACCTGGCAGGCCAGAAGGGGCTGGCAGGATATAGTCAGGGTCCTAAATGAGAAGAACATGTAGCCAAGAATACTCTATCCAGCAAGGCTCACATTCAGAATAGAAGGAGAGATAAAGAGCTTCCAAGATAGGCAGAAACTGAAAGAATATGGGACCAGCAAACAAGCTTTCCAAGAAATATAAGGGGGACACTGTAAAAGAAAGAGG
The DNA here is from genome assembly GCF_003254725.2 of Canis lupus dingo. NCBI lineage: Eukaryota > Metazoa > Chordata > Mammalia > Carnivora > Canidae > Canis > Canis lupus. The sequence goes on along the minus strand of NC_064255.1, from coordinate 52,097,574 downwards.
AAGTACAAGGAAACAATCCACAAAAATAGGGACTGAATAGGTATTATGATGACACTAAATTCATATCTTTCAATAGTAACTCTGAACGTGAAAGGGCTAAATGATCCCATCAAAAGACACAGGGTTTCAGACTGGATAAAAAAGCAAGACCCATCTATTTGCTGTCTACAAGAGACTCATTTTAGACCTAAGGACACCTACAGCCTGAAAATGAAAGGTTGGAGAACCATCTACCATTCAAATGGTCCTCAAAAGAAAGCAGGGGTAGCCATCCTCATATCAGATAAATTAAAGTTTATTCTGAAGACTGTAGTAAGAGATGAAGAGGGACACTATTATACTTAAAGGATCTATCCAACAAGAGGACCTAACAATCATGAATATTTATGCCTCTAATATGGAAGCTGCCAAGTATATCAATCAATTAATAACCAAAGTTAAGACATACTTAGGTAATAATACACTTATACTGGCAGATTTTAACACGGCACTTTCTGTAAATGACAGATCTTATAAGCACAACATCTCCAAAGAAACGAGAGCTTTAAATGATACCCAGGACCAGATGGATTTCACAGATACTTACAGAACTTTACATCCAAACTCAAGTGAATACATATTCTTCTCAAGTGCACATGGAACTTTCTCCAGAACACACCACATGGGTCACAAATCAGGCCTCGATCAATACCAAAAGATTGGGATGGTGCCCTGCATATTTTCAAACCATAATGCTTTGAAACTAGAACTAAACCATAAGAAGAGGTTTGGAAGGAATTCAAACACATGGAGGTTAAAGACCATCCTTCTAAAAGATGAAAGGGTCAACCAGGAAAATTGAGAAGAATTAAAAAGATTCATGGAAACTAATGAGAATGAAGATACAACTGTTCAAAATCTTTGGGATATGACAAAAGCAGTCCTGAGGGGGAAATACATTGCAAAACAAACATCCCTCAAATTTGGAAAAAACTCAAATGCACAAGCTAACTTTGCATTTAAAGGAACTGGAGAAAGAACAGCAAATAAAACCTACACCCAGCAGAAGAAGAGAGTTAATAAAGATTCGAGCAGAACTCAATGAAATGAAATAGAGACCAGAAGAACTGTAGAACAGATCAACAAAACCAGGAGTTGGTTCTTTGAAAGAATTAATAAGATAGATAAACCATTAGCCAGCCTTATTAAAAACAAAAGAGAAAAGGCTCTAATTAATAAAATCACGAATGAAAAAGGAGAGACACACAACCAATAACAAGGAAATACAAACGATTTTAAAAACACATTATGAGCAGCTACACGCCAATACATTAGGCAATCTAGAAGAAATGGATGCCTTTCTGGAAAACCACAAACTACCAAAACTGGAACAGGAAGAAATAGAAATCCTGAACAGGCCAATAACCAGGCAGGAAATTAAAGCAGTCATCCAAAACCTCCCAAGACACAAAAGTCTGAGGCCAGATGGCTTCCCAGGGGAATTCTATCAAACATTTAAAAAGGACACAATACCTATTCTACTAAAGCTGTTCCAAAAGATAGAAAGGGATGGAATACTTCCAAACTCGTTCTATGAGGCCAGCATCACCTTAATTCCAAAACCAGACAAAGACCCCACCAAAAAGGAGAATTATAGACCAATATCCCTGATGAACACAGATGCAAAAATTCTCAACAAGATACTAGCCAATAGGAACAACAGTATGTTAAGAAGATTATTCACCATGACCAAGTGGGATTTATCCCCAGATGCAAGGCTGGTTCAACACTCATAAAGCAATCAACATGATAGATCATATCAACAAGAGAAAAAACAAGAACCATATCCTCACAATAGATGCAGAGAAAGTATTTGACAAAATACAGCATCCATTCCTGATCAAAACTCTTCAGAGTGTAGGGATAGAGGGAACATTCCTCAGCATCTTAAAAGCCATCCTGAAAAGTCCACAGCAAATATCATTCTCAAAGGGGAAGCACTGGGAGCCTTTCCCCTAAGATCAGGAACAAGACAGGGATGTCCACTCTCACCACTGCTATCCAACATAGTACTAGAAGTCCTAGCCTCAGCAATCAGGCAACAAAAAGAAATAAAAGGCATTCAAATTGGCAAAGAACAAGTCAAACTCTCCCTTTTCGCAGATGACATGATACGGTACATAGAAAACGCAAAAGACTCTACCCCAAGATTGCTAGAACTCACACAGCAATTCGGCAGTGTGGCAGGATACAAAATCAATGTCCAGAAATCAGTGGCATTTCTCTACACTAACAATGAGACTGAAGAAAGAGAAATTAAGGAATTAATCCCATTTACAATTGCACCTCAAAACATAAGATACCTAGGACTAAACCTAACCAAAGAGGTAAAGAATCTGTACCCTAAAAACTGCAGAACACTTCTGAAAGAAATTGAGGAAGACACAAAGAGATGGAAAAATATTCCATGCTCATGGATTGGAAGAATTAATATTGTGAAAATGTCAATGCTACCCAGTGCAATTTACACATGTAATGCAATCTCTATCCAAATACCATGGTCTTTCTTCAGAGAGTTGGAACAAGTCATCTTAAGATTTGTGTGGAATCAGAAAAAGACCACAAGTAGCCAGAGGAATATTAAAAAAGAAAACCATTAGCCGGGGGCATCACAATGCCAGATTTCAGGTTATACTACAAAGCTATGGTCATCAAGACAGTGTGGTACTGGCACAAAAACAGACACATAGATCAATGGAACAGAACAGAGAATCCAGAAATGGGCCCTCAACTCTATGATCAACTAATATTTGACAAAGCAGGAAAGACTATCCACTGGAAAAAGGACAGTATCTTCAATAAATTGTGCTGGGAAAATTGGACATCCACATGCAGAAGAATGAAACTAGACCACTCTCTTTCACCATACACAAAGATAAACTCAAAATGGATGAAAGATCTAAATGTGAGACAAGAATTCATCAAAATCCTAGAGAAGAACACAGGCAACTTCCTTTTTGAACTTGGCCACAGCAACTTCTTACAAGATACATCTATGAAGGCAAGGGAAACAAAAGCAAAAATGAATTATTGGGGCTTCATCAAGATACAAAGCTTCCGCACAGCAAAAGAAAGTCAACAAAACTAAAAGAGAACCTACAGAATGGGAGAAGATATTTGCAAATGACCTATCAGATAAAGGGCTAGTTTCCAAGATCTATAAAGAACTTATTAAACTCAACAGTAAAGAAAAAAACAATCCAATCATGAAATGGGCAAAAGACATGAACAGAAATCTCACAGAGGAAAACAAGACACATGAGAACATGCTCCACATCACTTGCCATCAGGGAAATACCAATGAAAACCACAATGAGATACTACCTCACCCCAGTGAGAATGGTGAAAATTAACAAGACAGAAAACAACAAATGTTGGAGAGGATGCAGAGAAAAGGGAACCCTCTTACACTGTTGGTGGGAATGTGAACTGGTGCAGCCACTCTGGAAAACTGTGTGGAGGTTCCTGAGTTTAAAATAGACCTGCCCTACGACCCAGCAATTGAACTGTTGGGGATTAACCCCAAAGATTCAGATGCAGTGAAACGCTGGGACACCTGCACCCCGATGTTTCTAGCAGCAATGTCCACAATAGCCAAACTGTAGAAGGAGCCTCGGTGTCCGTCGACAGATGAATGGATAAAGATGTGGTCCATATATACAAGGAATATTCCTCAGCCATTAGAAATGGCAAATACCCACCATTTGCTTCGACGTGGATGGAACTGGAGGGTATTATGCTGAGTGAAATAAGTCAATCGGAAAAGGACAAACATTATATGGTCTCATTCATTTGGGGAATATAAAAAGTAGTGAAAGAGAATAAAGGGGAAAGGAGAGAATATGAGTGGGAAATATCAGTGAGGGTGATGGAACATAAGAGACTCCTAACTCTGGGAAACGAACAAGGAATAGTGGAAGGGAGGTGGGAGGGGGGTTGGGGTGACTGGGTGACGAGCACTGAGGGGGGCACTTGGCGGGGTGGGCACTGGGTGTTATGCTATAAGTTGGCAAATTGAACTCCAATAAAAAAATAAAACAATTAAAACTTTTAAAAAAGGATTATAAGATTGCCAATGGAAAAAAAAAAAAGAATTCACACAATTTAATATTAGAAAACAACCAATCTAATTTAAAAATGATCATAGGACCTGAAAAACACATTTCTCCAAAAAGAGATACTGATGGCCCACAGCTCCATGAGAAGATAGTGAACATCACTAATCATTAGGGAAATACAAATCAAAACGACAATGAAGTATTTCCTCACACCAGTCACCATGGTAGTATGTATGCATGCATGTATGTATGTATGTATTTACTTTTAAAGATTTTCTTTATTTATTCATGACAGACATAGAGAAAGAGGCAGAGACACAGGCAGAGGGAGAAGCAGGCTCCCCGCAGGGAGCCTGATTTGGGACTCAATCCAGGACCCCGGGTCACTCCCTGAGCCAAAGGGGAAAGCTCAACTGCTGAGTCACCCAGGTGTCGACACAGTGGTAGTATTTAAAAAGACAAGAAATAACAAGTGTTTAGTTGTAGAAAAAAAAGGAAACTTTGTGCACTGTAAGCAGAAATGCAAAGTGGTGCAGCCACGGTCAAAAATATCATGGAGTTTTCTCAAAAAAATTAAAAAAAAAATAGAAGTACTGTATGATCCTGTCATTTGACTTTTGGTTATTTATATGAAGAAAACAAAAACACTAGAGACTCCTGGGCGGCTCAGTGGTTGAGCGTCTGCCTTTGGCTCAGGGCGAGATCGAGGGTCCTGGGATTGAGTCCGGTATCAGACTCCCTGCATGGAGCCTGCTTCTCCCTCTGCCTGTGTCTGTGCCTCTTTCTCTGTCTCTCATGAATAAATAAATAAGATCTTTAAAAAAGAAAAAGAAAACAAAATCACTAACTTGAAAAGATATATGCACCTTTATGTTTATAGCACTGTTATTTATAGTAGCCAAAAATTCCAGGCTCAGCTATCACACACCAACAAGGTAAGCCAGCAGATCAGCAACAATATGCACAAGCTTCAGTAGCATCTAGCACCTAAATCAGTCCTCAGTACATAACAGCCTTGGTCAACTTAACCAACTTTAACCCAGCATCATATGGAAGGCCATTCTGGAAAATATACTTCAAGTTTACCAATATTGATACAGAACAAAACTAATACTGCCCACCTCTTGGCAACCTGAAATTCATAACCATCACTATTTTTACTTGAAATAAGGACATAGCAAAATCTTGCTTCTGCATAGTGTCTTACAACCTAAATGAAATGAAAAAACACCACAGTCTCCCCAAAACAAAATATACACTGTTTTTATCCATGATCAGTCTGCTTCTACTTAAGTTGCATTCTCCTTTAATAAACTGTACCTAAAATACACATATATAAGGTTGACTACTATTAATATGTTATAGCAGGTAGGGAAAGAATATTTTTAGAAAGTGGTAAAGTAGTTATTTAATATATGCTGAAATGTTTTGAGATCCTCTACATTGAAAAACCATAAAACATTTCTGAACAAAGATAAATGAACCTCTTTCACCTACTTTGGGTTTTTCACATCTGGCTTTTTACTCTCACATGACCACAAGAGCTCTTGACATGACATTTGACTTGATTGACTGACTTTTTAACTTTCAGGATGCTGCAAAAATATAATTCTTCAGATATATCATTTCTAATAATAGATTTAAATACCCTGCCCCTCAAATTACATTTTCTCATTAAGCTCTGCCTTTACATTTATCCTAAGTTGTAATTATATTTATTCCTAAATTGTCTTGCATAATTTCTCAAAGTTGAATGTAATTTTCATGGAATTAAAAAGAATACTTTTGGGGGCACGTGGGTGGCTTAGTGGTTGAGTGTCTGCCTTTGGCTCAGGTCGTGATCCTGGAGTCCTGGGATCAAGTTCCACATCAGACACCGTGTGGGAAGCCTGCTTTCCCCTCTGCCTATGTCTCTGCCCCTCTCTCTGTCTCTCATGAGGAAATCAATAAAATCTTAAAAATAATAATAATATTTTTCCAGTTATATATAGAGAGTTATACACAAAGGCTGAAACATATTAGGCTTGCAAATATTTGCTGAAAGAATGAATCCAAACTCTTCTTCTCAATTCATCTTATTTTTTTCATATATCGCAAGATTAAAATCTATTCACTTAAGACATAAGTTTCATGACTTCTCCTCACTTACCTTCTGATTTTAAAGACTTTAAGACTTAATGATTCATCATCCTCACTCTCTTTTATGTTTCATTTCTCATCTCTCTGCCATTGTCTTAGTTCAGACCTCATTACTTCACTCCCATTTTATTTATTTTATTTATTTATTTTTCTTGCTACACTATGTAGCAAGAAACTCTTCACATACTTTCATCTAGTGTTGCATCATCCAATGGGTAAGCTGTGGATACCACAAAAAAGCAATAAGCAATAATAAAGTTTTTTTTTAAGGATGAAAGCATTTTCTATATTTTTATTTGATGTGTTTGTACATTAGGCACAAAATGTTTAATTTGGGTGAAAATAAAAGTTAATTATCATTTTTTTAAAGATTTTTATTTGAGAGAGAGACAGAGAGCAAGAGTAGGGGGAGGGGCAGAGGGATAGAGAAGGAAATAAGCAGACTCCTTGCTGAGAGCAGAGCTCTCTGACTATGGGGCTCAACCCCAGGACCCTAAGATCATGACCTGAGCTGAAGTCAGATGTTTAACAGACTAAGACACTCAGACCTCTGCTTACCAATTTTTGGAATGTAATATAATAATTAAGACCATGTTGTCAATAGTTACATTGTCATAAGTTGAGGTCGTGATTCTGCCTTCTAAGAATTGTAACATCCTTTGGATCCTCATAAATTAATCCATGTAAAACATTTAGAAGAGTGCAAAGTGCACATAGTAAGTGTTCAGTAAGTGTTGCCTACATTTATTTATAATTATCTTTTTTTATTTATTTACTTTTTTTTTAGTTCCTAGGGTTTTACTTCCACCTTGTATGTCATGGCCATATCTTATAAAATAGTACCTTGGTAGGGTCTCACAACACTCAGAAATTACCTCTTTCATACTCTATTGCAGTTATCTCTTTATTTATTTGAATCTCCATTAGAAATGAAAACCTCAAAAGTAGAGATTCTCACTTCAATCAGGAACAGTTGCAAAACTTTGCAATTTCATCCCACTTGTAACTAGCAATTTCACAGATAGTACATCAGGCAGGACTAAAGAAATCCTGACATGTAGGATGAAAAAAAAATAGATAAATAACATCTAGAATTGATCCAATTTAGAAAAGATAATCCATTTAGAAATTGAAGACCATATTAATAAATGCTTAATTCTGGAAAGAAGTTAAGCAAAAGGTTAGGAAAAAAAGATATAGTCAGGAAGGTGCTCATATAATCTGCTAAATAAGAATGTGTTGTTTCAGTTCTGTATCTGTCCTACCTGTCCATTCTTTGGCTTACCATGATTGCTAAATACGTTCTCTCAAGCTTTGGATGCCCTGAAGTATTAAAAAACATATCATGTGTGCAGTAGATGTTCATTAAATTTTGGGAACTGGGGGCAGCCCCAGTGGCTCAGCAGTTTAGCGCTGCCTTCAGCCAGGGGCCTGATCCTGGAGACCTGGCATCAAGTCCCACATCGGGCTCCCTGCATGGAGCCTGCTTCTCCCTCTGCATGTGTCTCTGCCTCTCTCTCTCTGTGTCTCTCATGAATAAATAAATAAAATCTTTTAAAAAAATATTTTTGAAAACTGTGTTATTAAGCGGAATTGTTATTTCTCTAGTCATTAATTCCTATCCATAATAAAATAGGAAATGAATTTAAACCTTTAAAGGTGTGTATCTCATATATGTAATAAAGTTTATGGTCCATCATTAATTCTTTCACATTTACTCTGCTGCTTCTTCATGTAAGTTGCCATCTTTAGTTATTGCACTTGATAATGAAGATTCATGTCAAAATTTATAAACAAATCTGAATTTAGTGAAAAAATATTGGCAGCAGTTTTGAGCTGATTTTTTTCATGGAAAATGTGAATTCATATAAGCCATATGAAATAATTTAACGTTAAAAAATAACATAATGAGCTATAACATAATGAATAATATGTTGATATAACATAAATACTTCTAGTAAATTATTTTTGAAAAAATAAATATTAAACATAATTATAGGTTTTAATTTATTTAGAGTATGCTAATTTTTGACAAATATAGGACATTATATATTTCTTCTCATTTTTTCCTTGAGGTAGCAAGCAAGTGTAGATTTTGTGTTATATTGTTTATTATCTATAGCTTACTACTGGTTGTATTAATTAATTAATTAATTAATTAATTTATTTATTTATTTTACTGGTTGTATTTAAAGCTTCATGACTTAACCAAAGTTACAGAATATATCAGTAAAGGAACTATGATTAAAATAGTAGGCTTTTATAAATGGAAGCCTGTGTTTAATGTTTACCTTAAAGTATACATAATCTAAATCCAGTATTCATCCATAAATCCTGAAGAAGAGAAAAAAAATATTCTCCAGATATTTTCAGAGTAATTTACAGAGAGTTTTGAAATTTACAGAGTTTTCAGTAATTAAGTGCAGATGACTGTCCTGTATTTATCTTCATTAGTCATCTCTAATGCTAAAATACTTTCACTAGGGACACATTTTGGGGCACACAAACCCTAGGAACCCTTTAAACCCTAGGAACACAATTTTGACGGAGACATGGTTCCTTGTCTCAAGATCTGAGCTGAAAAATAAACCAAAAGAAATATTATTTGCATTGAGTAAAAATGGTGCATGTAGATGTATCTATGCAAAGTGTAAGTGAAAGAAGAAATGAGCTTGCCAAGATGCTGATGGTCTAGATGATATAACTAATGAGTTTTTTCTTCACTCCTTGAAAAGGAAGTGTTAAGAGAAAAAAAAGAAAAGATTTTATTTTAGTCTAGAAAAATGATATGATAAAAGCCACAAAGATAAGTATGCACTGTCCCTAGTCTGTGCTGAAAAGAGTATGAATATTAATTTTGATGTAATAAAATTTGGAGTAGTATAGAGGGAGATAAGATTGGCAGGGTAAACAAGAAACACATTTTTAAAAACCTCAAAAATCGTTAGAAAAAATACTTTAGCAATGTACTGAAAAAGTCAAAGATTGACATGAGTCAAGCAATGTTTTAGAGAAAACACTGGTGAAAAGTGTGTTAGATGCTTGACATGCCTGAATGGCTCAGTTGGTTTAGCATCAGACTCTTAACTTGGGCTCATTGTCATTGGATCAAGACCAGGCTCTAGCTCTGTGGAGAATCTACTTGAAGATTCTCTTCCTCTGTCCCTGCCCCCTCTTGTGTGCTCTCTTTCTCTCTCTCTTTCTCCATTAAATAAACAAACAAACAAATAAATAAATCTTTTTTAAAAAAGTGTGTTAGATGTTAAAATTATTCTGAAAGTTTAAAAAAGTGTATAAGGAAAGGATGCTAGCTGAACTGGATGGGAAAAGTTGGAGTCAGGACTAAGTCATTAGAATAGGCTTATAGATAATGACAGAAGTCTATGCAATAAGGATGAGAAAATAACCCATAGATATACTGAATAAGAGACAATGCCTTATTGTATATTAGGGTGAGTGAAATAAAAATAATCTATCCTTTTGAGGCTGGGTAACTAGTAATGGGTATGTCAACATAGAATCTGGATTGTGGAAGATGACAAATTGAAGAGATCCTAAGGCACTCAGGTAAAATATAAAGTTGGTGAATGACATTAAGTTATCTCCAAAGAGGTAAGATATCAAGTCATATGAATAAGTAAGCTTTATAATGCCACATATACCAATGCAAGGAGAACAAAGTGTATTGGATACCTTTTCTTGAGTTCTACATCTACAGTTAGTACTAATTTGAGTGATTTTTCTGAATTATTGGCAAATGTGAGTACTCCTTCATTCCTTATATCATAATTTCATATCTTTCTAATCCACAAAATTTGCTAGATCATATCAATAGGCTCTCCAAAGCTAATTAAATTATGCATCTCTTTTAACATTAGATAAATTAGGACTCTTTCACTGATTATATATATTTTCTCAGCTACTCAAAATGATTGTAGTAGGTAGGAATTATTTTACAATATTTCAGTTCAATATCCCACTTCAAATATTAATTTTAGTAAGGGTTAGTAAGATCAAGCACAAGTGATGCTAGAAACCTAAAATAGACATGAATTATAGTTGTATTGCTCTTCTTGAACTTCATAAATATGTCTTAATATTACATTTCTCTTCATGTATTCTGAATCTCCTTTACATATTATAATCAGTAGTTCCTAGAGGGCTTGTACCAAGTCTTAGTCTTAGAAGTTTCCAATTATTAATACAATACCTGTAAAACAATGGTCAATCAACTTTTTTCTTTTTGATAATAAATTATGAATGATAGGGTGGTTAAAAAATTAGAGTAATATTCTGAAGTCCTCACATAAGCAACTGTGGTTGAGGAAGACACTATTTTTACTCCTAGTCAGAGTGTTTTCTAGCTTAATTTTCCTTGAACCTCCCATGTCTCAAATGCTAAATGATGTTAACGTTGATTTGGAATATTGTTTATCTTTTTACTTGCCTCCCTATGTTTGTTTGTTTGCTTGCTTGCTTTTGCCTCCCTCTGTTCTAATACCCTTGTGAAGAAGTAAGAGGAACCCATGCATCACAATCTTGAATGCTTTTGAGTCAGTGCTAAAGATTGTAAACTGCCAACAAAGTTGAAAAGATTAAAATGAGAGAATATCTCCTGGGATAAAACAAAAACAAAAACAAAAACAAAACCCAACCAACCAACCAACCAACAAAAAACACCTGGAAAGTGGCATTATCCAATCTCTCCTGATAATATTCCTCTCACTCTGCCACTACATATATGTAATGAATGTTAAGCCAGAAAGAGGCGGTACTTGAGAGAAGCTTATTTAACATTCTTTATGAAGGAAAGTCTTGTGAGCTAAGTTTTGGGGGAAAAAAAACAACAAACAACAAAAACAAACTTCACATGCGTTTGAGACAAGTGTAAGGCCTTGGATTGCTCATGATCTCTGAAGGTCTATTGCTGTAAAAGGACAATAAAACCATCTATATTAACAATTGCCAGGTTGAGTTTAATTCTAATATATTTTTAGATTTAAAATGATCACAATTAAAAAAGAAAGTGACAAAAAAATGACAATACTTCTATTACCATGAACCATAAATATTGATAGAGTGAATAGATAAATGATGTGCAGGCATATGAGGAAGGTGGTGTTATCTTGCAATTAAATAATTTGAATTTTATGGGTATTCAAAAAAACAATGCTTCAGAATCATAGCATGGAAAAAAACAACCTCTTTCTGAGTTATCTTTATAGTTCTAGATACATTTAATATAAAACACTTAACCCTCTCAGACTGGTAAGAAAGAGAAAATTAATTAATTCATATTTGTAAATTCCTACCATATACTAAGTTGTTTAGACATTTGATAACATAGCCTCATGTAATGACTCAAAAACATGTAAATTACACAATTTTTGTGATTGCCAATATATTGGCTGCATCTCCACTGAAATTAATTTAGCCAATAACAATGTCGTCTAAGAAATTTCATTTTAAATAATCCAATCAATGGAGATTCCATTTTAGAATTTTTTAAATTGTTATAGTTATCTGATAATTCACAAAAAAGTAATATAGAGACTTTCAAAATCCTGGACTCAATTTAAATTACTAAAAATTTTAGGATACCTTCTGAAGCATTTTAACTACTTTATACGATTTATTTTAAGAGAAATAGCAGTTTTTAGTTGCATTGAGATTGTAGAAAATAACTAATATATTTTAAATAAACAGAGAAACACCTTTTTACCTAAAGAGATATTATTTTAACTTTATATTTAGAGGCTAAATTTGTCACTTATTTACACTTAGACAAAAAAGTTTAAAAAATATAGATAGGTTGGAGTACTTAAGGTTCTCTTTAAACTCTTGCAACAAGATGCAAATTACTTTATTCTATGGTTCACCAAAATCATGTATCTCTTAATTAACAGAAAGTAAAAACAGGATTGGTTACTCTATTCAAAAAAGCAAATGAAGAATTTTCTCTATTTGAACATTAAATTGAGATGTTCTATTTAAATAATGCTTTTTTCACAGACAGCTCAAAGCAGTTTGTGTGTGCTGTCATCACATATTTTAGACTTTCCATTAATTAGGTAGGACATGCACCTATTATTTCAAGGAGCTACCTGGGTAAGAAAGGACACTGTCGTTGGTAATAATATCACCACAATTGGTCCATTCTTGTGTAGAAATTATTCTGGTGTAAAAACAAATTTATTTTGTCCCTTTGCAACATGAGTATTTTCATGTTATTCATCATATGGTTCCCTTAATTTACTAGAGGTATGTTTATTTTTTAAGATATTAAATACCATGTCTTCCTGCTGAAGACTGTAATCACTAAAAGAGTTCATTCAAGCCATAAATTGCTTATTTGTAAGCAAATAGAGCAAATTCATGATTTCAGTTACCGCTTTGGAATACCAACTAAATTGAACTCATAAAATTTTCTGCTTCCTATAAAATAGAGCAGTATAAGGTTATTGAGCTGTAAGTAAAAAAATACTATCAAGGAAACTTAGTCCAAAACGTATTCCCTATGCATATGCACATCTGCCTCCACATAAAACAGAGCTTTAGAGAAGAGGGAGACTTGATAGTGTCGTATATTTATGAAAAGAATATTGAAGATCAAAACATAACTGGGGAGGGTGGTTCAAGATGGCAGGGTAGCAAGACTCGTCTCACTTACATCAATGAATAGATCATCCAGACAGAAGATCAATAAGAAAACATAGTGCTTACATAACACAGTAGATCAGATGGACTTAATAGATATATACAGAACATTCTATCCCAAAGGGATAGAATACAAAATCTTCTTAGCCATGGGACTTTCTTCAGGATAGATTATATGTTAGGCCACAAAATAAGTCTCAATAAATTTTAATAATACTTAAATCACATCAAATATATTTTCAGAACACAATGGTATGAAACTGGAAATCAATCACAAAAACTGAAAAAAAAATCATAATATGTGAGATTAAATTACATGCAACAAACAGTGTGTCAGTGAAGAAATCAAAGGAGAAATTTAAAAAAATGCTTTGAGACAGATGAAAATGAAAATATAACATATCAAAATCCATGAGGTGCAGCAAAGGCAGTTCGAAGAGGGAAGTTTATAGCAATAGAGGCCTATCTCAAGAACAAGAAAAATTTCAAACAATCGAACTTTACACAAAATGGAACTAGGAAAAGAACAAACAAAACCCAAAATTAGTTGTATGAAAGAAAAAGAAAGTGAAAATAAACGGATTTGAGACTAAAAAAAGCAATAAAATAGACCAATGAAACTAGTTCTTTGAAAACATAAAATTGATAAACTTTTCACTGGACTCAGTAAGAAATACATATTTCTCCAAAGAAGTCATACAGGGGGTCAACAGACACATAAGATGTTCAACATGACTAGTCATCAAGGAAATGCAAATCAAAACCACAATGAGATATCACCACATACCAGTCAGAATGGCTAGTATGAAAAAGATAAGAAATAACTAATTTTGTGAACATGTGGAGAAAAGGGAATCCTTGTGCATTGTTGATGGGAATATAAATTGGTGCAGCCACTATGAAAAACAAAACAGGTATCTCTCAAAATAATCTTAAAACCTAGAACTACCATATGATCTCACAATTCTGCTTCTGAGTATTCACACAAGAAAAAGGAAAACACTAATTTAAAAAAAGATATGTGCACTCCTATATCTATTGCAGCATTATTTACAATTGCTCAGACACAGAAAAAAAACTAATGTCCATTCATGGATGGCTGGATATAAGATACAGCACACACACACACACACACACACACACACACACAGAAATACTACACAGCCATAAAAAGGAATGATACCTTGCCATTTGTGACAACATGGATGGATCATGAATGTATTATGCTAAGTGAAATAAGTCAGACAGAAAAAGACAAAAGCCAAGTACCATATGATTTCACTTATATATGGAATCTAAAAATCAAAACAAAGAGAGACGCCTGGGTGACTCAGCAGTTGAGCTCTGCCTTTGGCTCAGGATGCGATCCCTGGGTCTGAGATTGAGTCCCACATAGGGTTTCTCCCTCTGCCTGTGTCTCTGCCTCTGTGTGTGTGTGTGTGTCTCATGAATAAATAAGAATATTTTAAAAAATAAATAAAACCCTCATTCAGATAAGTAATACATTAAAAAATAAAAATAATATAAAAGTTAAAAACAAAACAAAGAAACAAAAAGCAGAATTAGATCCATAAATTAACACAAAGAATAAACTGATGATTGTCAAAGGGGGAAAGAGTAAGAGATGGATAAATGGATGAAGGGGAGTGGGAGATACAGGCTTCCAGTCACAGAATGAATGTCATGAGGTTAAAAAGTACAGCACAGAGAATAGAGTCAAAGATATTATAATAGTGTTCCATGGCAGCCCCTGGGTGGCTCAGTCGGTTAAGTGTCAGATTCTTGATTTTGCTTCAGGTCACAATCTCAGGGTTGTTGGATGGAGCCCTGAGTTGGGCTCAGCACTGAGCATGGAGCCTGTTTAAGATTATCTTTCTCTGTCCCTCTCATCTCCCCCCAGCCCTGCTCCCATTCTCTCTCTCTCTCAAAAAAAAAAAAAAATGGCATCGTATGGTGGCAGATGGTAGCCACACTTGTGTGAGCATAACAAGGTATAGAATTGTCAAACCACTATGCTGTCCCTGAAACTAATGTAGCACAGTGTATCCATATAATTCAATAGAGAAAAAAACACTGGTAGCTGTATTAAATCCACCATTAGATTTGTAGCATGACTCCTGGTTTTACTGTTCCCCCTCCCCCCCCACCTTCTGATATTTGCTATAGCTACTTTTGTTACTTTTTGTTTGTTTGTTTGTTTGTTCCTATTTTTAGTTGCCACTGTTCATTCCAGAGAGGAAAAATGATGGAGAAATTCTGTGGATACCTAATATATTCTTCCTCTTATGAAGACATCTGATAAAAAGGCATTTGTTTACTTGCTATATTCATTCAATAGACTGAAAGTCTATTTTCCTATGCAGAAAGTTCAGTAACTCTCCCTCTCCAACCCATCACTCACTCTGCATAAGAGGTGATGGGAAAACATGCCAAATTGGTAACGCTGGGAGAACAAGTTGATCACATTCAGTCTACCTTCCGCCTTTCTCATCCATGGTTCCAGCCTGCGTGCAGAGAAGAAAACTATTCTCCTTTCAGACAAGCCCTTAGCTACCCTTGACACCTACCCCCAGACACAGGAGACTTCACTGGTCTAGCAGTCCCTGTGATTCTGTGAGTGAATTTACATACTTGTAGCGTGTAGTAGGCACTTAATCACTTTACAAGCCCTTTCTCTAGTATTTTAGCATCCACAATTGTTGACATTATAACCCAACTTTAACCCTTGTATTCCTTTCCGTACTGTTATTTACTCAACTACCCATTAATTCCAAGGTGTGTTGTGTTAGGAATCACAGAACATGATAGGTATTGTGCCAAACATCACAAAACGTATGAAAATTATTATAGACCATTTAGTGTGCATTTGATAAAATTCTAATAATTAGACACTGTGCTAGATACAGATAGATACATGCCTAGAGAGTTGAATGAGCGAATTAGATCCCTAATCACATTTTATTTTTATTTTATTTTTATTTTTTTCATTGGAGTTCGATTTGGCAACAAATAGTATAACACCCAGTGCTCATCCTGCCAAGTGCCCCCCTCAGTGCTCGTCACCCAGAACCCCAACCCGCGGCCAACCTCCCTTTCCACTATTCCTTGTTCGTTTCCCAGAGTTAGGAGTCTCTTATGTTCCATCACCCTCACTGATATTTCCCACTCATATTCTCTCCTTTCCCCTTTATTCTCTTTCACTACTTTTTAATTTCCCCAAAGGAATGACACCATATAATGTTTGTCCTTCTCCTATTGAGTTATTCACTCAGCATAATACCCTCCAGATCCATCCACATTGAAGCAAATGGTGGGTATTTTGATAGGGGTTGCATTAAATGTGTAAATTGCCGTAGGTAACATTGACATTTTCACAATATTAATTCTTCCAATCCATGAGCATGGAATATTTTTCCATCTCTTTGTGTCTTCCTCCATTTCCTTCAGAATTGTTCTGTAGATTTAGGGTATAGATCCTTTACTTCTTTGGTAAGGTTTATTCCTAGGTATCTTATGCTTTTGGATGCAATTGTAAATGGGATTGACTCCTTAATTTCTCTTTCTTCAGTCTCATTGTTAGTGTAGAGAAATGCCACTGATTTCTGGGCATTGATTTTCTATCCTGCCACACTGCCGAATTGCTGTATGAGTTCTAGCAATCTTGGGGTGGAGTCTTTTGCGTTTTCTATGTACCGTATCATGTCATCTGCGAAAAGGGAGAGTTTGACTTGTTCTTTGCCAATTTGAATGCCTTTTATTTCTTTTTGTTGCCTGATTGCTGAGGCTAGGACTTCCAGTACTATGTTGAACAGCAGTGGTGAGAGTGGACATCCCTGCCGTGTTCCTGATCTTAGGGGAAAGGCTCCCAGTGTTTCCCCGTTGGGAATATTTGCTGTGGACTTTTCAGGATGGCTTTTAAGATGCTGAAGAATGTTCCTAGTATCCCTACACTCTGAAGAGTTTTGATCAGGAATGGATGCTGTATTTTGTCAAATGCTTTCTCTGCCTCTATTGAGAGGATCATATGGTTCTTGTTTTTTCTCTTGTTGATATGACCTATCACGTTGATTGCTTTATGAGTGTTGAACCAGCCTTGCATCTGGGGATAAATCCCACTTGGTCATGGTGAATAATCTTCTTAACGTATTGTTGGATTCTATTGGCTAGTATCTTGTTGAGAATTTTTGCATCTGTGTTCATCAGGGATATTGGTCTATAATTCTCCTTTTTGGTGGGGTCTTTGTCTGGTTTTGGAATTAAGGTGATGCTGGCCTCATAGAACGAATTTGGAAGTATTCCATCCCTTTCTATCTTTTGGAACAGCTTTAGTAGAATAGGTATGGTTTCTTCTTTAAATGATAGAATTCCCCTGGGAAGCCATCTGGCCCTGGACTTTTGTGTTTTGGGAGGTTTTGGATGACCGTTTCAATTTCTTCCCTGGTTATTGGCCTGTTCAGGATTTCTATTTCTTCCTGTTCCAGTTTTGGTAGTTTGTGGTTTTCCAGAAAGGCATCCATTTCTTCTAGATGGCCTAATGTATTGGCGTGTAGCTGCTCATAATGTGTTTTTAAAATCGTTTGTATTTCCTTGTTATTGGTTGTGTGTCTCTCCTTTTTCATTCGTGATTTTATTAATTAGAGCCTTTTCTCTTTTGTTTTTAATAAGGCTGGCTAATGGTTTATCTATCTTATTAATTCTTTCAAAGAACCAACTCCTGGTTTTGTTGATCTGTTCTACAGTTCTTCTGGTCTCTATTTCATTTCATTAAGTTCTGCTCGAATCTTTATTAACTCTCTTCTTCTGCTGGGTGTAGGTTTTATTTGCTGTTCTTTCTCCAGTTCCTTTAAATGCAAAGTTTGCTTGTGCATTTGAGTTTTTAATTTTGGCCTGATTAGATCTAAATTCTGCAGTCATGAAGTCTCTCCAATCCTTTATGCTTTTTTCCAGAGCCACTAGTAGCTTTATAGTTGTGCTTCTGAATTGGCTTTCTGGCATCGAATTGTAATCCAAATTCTATAACTGTGTAGGAGATAGTATTGTTTCTGATTCTTTCTTTTGTGGTGAGTTCTTCTTTCTAGTCGTTTTGCTCAGTGTGGAGGGGCTAAAAACGAGTTGTACCGGAAAAACGAAGGAAAAAAGAAGAGAAAAAAAGAGAAAAAGATAAAACAAACAACCCCCCCCAAAAAAAAAGAAAGAAAAAAAGGAGGGGTACCCTCTGGTTCTATATATTTTAAATCCGTCGACTTCCCCTGGAGCTTCCCAGCACTGCTCGGTCCAGAACTTGCTCTTCCCCTGTCCTTCCAGCTGGTCTTCTGGGGCAGGGGCTGCTGTGCTGGTTCTTAGGTGTGTGCACCTGGGGGAGCTGCCCCCTCCCCTCTCTCCCACCAGGTGCACGGCTCAGCGGGAGCCCCGCCCCCCCAGGCACAGGATGACCCCAGGAGGGACACCACCACTGGCGGCGGCCGGGTCCCCAGCCCTGGAGTCCGCTCCCCAGGAACCACCACAGTCTCCCGGTCCGCAGGGGCCTGGGTGCTCCCGGGGCGGGGGGCGCTGCCCTGCACAGCTGGGGGCCCCGGGGCAGGAGCGTCCTCGCTGTCCTGGGCCCTCCCCGCCTCCGCCTGTCCCGGGGGGAGCAGGAGCTCGGTGTCCCCGGCGTCCTGGGGTCGGGGCCTGCTTCGGGCATTGCGCTCCGGGGTGCGGCTCCCGAAGGCAGCAGGTGCAGCCCCCCCAGAGCCCCCGCCCGACCCCCGGCTTCTCCCCGAGGCCCCCCGAGCCCCCGCCCGACCCCCGGCTTCTCCCCGAGGCCCCCCCAGCCCCCCCGACCCCCGGCTTCTCCCCGAGGCCCCTCCATCCCCCCCGACCCCCAGCTTCTCCCCGAGCCCCCCCCGACCCCCGGCTTCTCCCCGAGGCCCCCCCAGCCCCCGCCCTCTCCCAGCTCGGCCGCGGGGTGCAGCCTCTCCCCGGGCCCCCTCCTCCGTGAGTGACCCTGGGAGCCTGGAGGCCCCGCATCCCCTCCCGGTCCTGCCCGAGGTCCCTGCGAGCGCCTTTCCCTCCGGGGAGAATCCGGTGCAGGTTTTTAAAAGTTGCTGCTTCTCGGGGACTGGGCTTTCCTGTCCTGGAGGCTTTCGAAGCGCCCCTTAGCCCGGCTCCTCGCAGGGGTGGCTCCCCCACTTCTTTTTATTTATTTAGTTTTCCCCCGTCTTCCTACGTTGTTAGAAGGGAAAACCTTTCTCTCTATGGGGTTCCCGCTGTTCTCTCTTTGAATCTCAGGCCGAATTCATAGGTTTTCAGGATGATTTGAAAATTATCTAGGTAAGTTGGTGGGGACAGGTGACTTGGGGACCCTACCCTTCTACCATCTTGCCCCCCCAATCACATTTTAGGCAGAGGTGTCATAGTCCCGAAATGCCAGATACCATGTGTCATGCCATAGGATGGAGTGAAGGTCTTGCTTGAAAAGTAAGCACAGGGACCCCTGGGTGGCGCAGCGGTTTGGCACCTGCCTTTGGCCCAGGGCGCGATCCCGGAGACCCGGGATCGAGTCCCACATCGGACTCCCAGTGCATGGAGCCTGCTTCTCCCTCTGCCTGTGTCTCTGCCTCTCTCTCTCTCTCTCTCTCTCTCTCTGTGACTATCATAAATAAATGAATTTTAAAAAAATTTAAAAAAAGAAAAGTAAGCACAACATAGTGGGTAAGAGACTGCACATTACAGACTGATGCATGGTATCAGATACACAGCAGCTACTGGAGTATATCTTAGAGGCATCTAGCACAGGCTGGGGAAGGGAAATGATTACTAATGAAGGCTTTCTGGAGGATAATATCTGAGCGACTTCCCCCAAATTTATAGGATTTGAGAAGAGATGCTAAAGAGAGAGAGCATAAAATGCCATGAGCAAGTTGTCTTAAAAAATAAGGCAGGGGTACCTGGTTACTGGTTAGCTGAGTGGGCTCATTATCCATCTCTTGATTTCGGCTCAGATTCTGATCTCAGGATTGTGAGATCAAGCCCCACATGGGGCTCCACACTCAGCATGTAGTCAACTTGTCCCTCTCCCTCTGCTCCTCCCCCACTCACATACTCTCTCAGAATTAATTAATAATTCTTTTTAAAAATAAGGCAAATAATTTTCACACATGTGCATTCAGCAGTTTTTTTTCTGAAGTTATTGGAATTAAGATACATTAGTACTGCCGGAGTACTTAGTACTTAGTGAGGTGCCAGCTGATTTCAATTTTACATTACTCTTTGAAGGAATACAGAAAAAAACGAGGGTGTATGTCTAATGACAAGCTAGGGAAGTACCATGAGCAACCAAATATGTGCCCTGGTACCCTAATACAAAAGGTAAGAGGCAACTCATGCCGTCTGGAAGTTTAATATCTAGTAGGCAAAACAAAACACACAGGAAATTAAATTAGTATGGCATGATTTAAATAAATGCCATCCTGTCATCTATGATTCATTTACAAGTGCATGGGAAAGATAAAAAGTGTTTTGGGAATTCAGAGGACTAAGAAATCACAGCTGACTGGAGAAGATGCAAAGTTTGCTGGAGAATCAGAATCTCAAAGGGGTCCTCTGCAGGACCTGGAATAGTTATTTACATCTAAGAATGCTTTTGTTTGTGGAAGTTAACAACACATTATGAGTTATTTGAGGATCAATTATCCTGTCTTAAAATACACTTTGTTAGTAATATTCAATCATTAAAATTAATCTCATCAGAATTAATTCACTTTTATTTGATAATTTGAATCAACCTCTTAACTTTTCTCGGGTCGTTTTGTTTTCCTCTGCCACAAATTTTCACAGTGCCTGTGTATGTTCATGCTTTTATTCTAAAGATCATGATGTTTCTGTATATGTAGGCAGAAAGTCATAGGCATTTTTTTCTTAGGCTGTGGTAGATAGGATGAATGCAAGAGGGCATGTTGTTACCAGAATACTTTTCAACGACAAACTTTATTTGTAAGATTAATTTTCCAAAAACTTGAAATCTATTTTTATGGGCAAGAGGAAAAGAAAATAATGCATTTTTTTTCTATTCAAATTCTATTGAGTTGTCCATTTTAACACTATTTACTTCAAAAATATTTCAATTCTATTAGCTCTAATTCCACTATTAAGAAAGCATATCTTAGATATGTGTTTTGATCTATTCATTCTTAAAGTAATGTTATATCTATATATAGACATAATAGAGACTACCGTGCTGACAATAGAAATTTTTCAGTGCCTCAGAAAAGTTTATAGATTTGATGGGCATATTACCTTGTCAGACATTCCTGTGTGCTCTATTTATTTTTTTATATTTCCTTGGCTGAAAACTATCCTGTCCTAATTATTTACAACAGTGAGGTTGAACAAGTTATTTGATAACTTCTTTAGAAACACTTGGTAAATCTGAATAATTATGTCCAATAAAAAGAGTCCTTGGAATTGATAATTTACCATCAGCCATGGTAATAAAGATTAATGTCAGGAACTCATTTAATCTTAAGGCAAATCCGTCATTTAATTTCACTCACTTCTATTATCCTTGTATTACATAATGAAATTATAGGTTAAAATCTTTGTGCTGCTTTTTTCTAATATTTTGAATTGCAATTTTAATCTCATGTAAAATTATTTTTCCTTAGAAAAATGAGTCAAGTGTTTAAACCATATTTATTAACAGAAATAATATGGAGGAAGGAATTTTTGACTATAATTTTTCCTACTCCTTCCTACAATGGAACCCAACTGGCTGGTGAATGTTGTAAATTACATATTCTCCCCTTCCAATGAATAAAATTGATCTCACAGAGTACATTGCATTTATTCTGAGATAGAGAAGAAAATGTATTATAGATTTATTAGATGGACAGGAAATTTTAAGCAAACTACTTCTAGCTGGAGTGTATAAGATTATGTAATTGAAACACACACACAGATACACACACACACAGTGACCTGATTTTCTAATTTTTATTCAGAGAAAAAAAGAAACCAACAAAACATACTCTTATATATAGATGACTTCATTATTTTTTCCATACTTTCTTTCCCTTACTGTGTAGCTTAATAATAGAATTCAATAGATACATTATATTTGTATATGAATTTCTAATTAATAGAATCTACCTTTGTAATGTAGTTTTATGGATTTCAGTTAGCTGACTATATAGGAATAGATAAAACAATATTGAGAAATCTACAAATATATGATAACTATACCTAAATCTTTCTATATTTTTAAATTATTTACATTGTAGTTCTTGTAGATTTATTATTTATAATGGTAACTAATACTAAAATGATTAATCTAATTTCAAAGATACAAAATCCAAAAAGGGTATTTCTTCTAAATTTTTATACCTGTTCTTTTTCTACCTTGTTTTATTCCTCTCGGTAAAAGGCATTCAAAGTAGAACTAATAATTTGTATCTTTCTTTCCCAAAATAATTTTTCACTGTTAAGTCTATTAACGGATAAAACATCTTTCAGGTTGATGCTATCTTCTCATTCAGATGCAATTTGTCTTAACTCTGATCTTTTCAGTTATGTAATTGTTTCACTTGTAACTTATGCAATATCAAAATAACTTCTTTATCTAGATATATTACTGGGAAAATCAAATTCATGTGTAAAATGTTATTCAAATTCAAAGTGTGTCAGTTGAGAGACCAATTGGTCTATTAGCACAGCCAATATTGCAGACTAGGGGGTTATTTAGGTATCCACCATTTTAGGAAGCATTTCTTGCAAATTTGAACAATAGAGATATAGTGAGAGTTAAACATTGCAAAGAAATTGCACTAATTTCCTTTTTTTTGTGAACCAAATCTACAATCCCTCATTTTAAAAAAATATGTAATTTAAAAAAATGTGTAATTAAATTCATTTTATTTTATAGGGAAAAAAACATAAAAATTCAGATAAAACAGGGTTGCACATACAGAGTTTAATATGTGACAGGTACTGTTCTCAGATCTTAAATTAATTAACTCCTAAAGTCTTCACAACTACTTTATGAAATAGTCACTATTATTATCCCCAACATGCAGATGAGTAGACTGAGGCATGGAGAAGTTAAGTAACTTAAGTGACTTCACTCAATTGTGGAGTTAGTATTCAAAACCAGAATCTCTGTTACTAGAATCTGAGCTTTTAAACACTATGCTGTTCTAAATAAATTGGAAAAAATTTCAAAGAATATTTAGCTATTCAACTGAGAATGTATAAATATGTATATTTATATCTCAGATATATATATGTATATATATATATAGAGAGAGAGAGAAGGAGGGAGTATATATATATATAGATAGATAGATAGATCTATTTGTGTGTATGCAAATCTCTATATATGGATATAGATACAGATATATACATGTATGCATGCATGTAAAATTACATACTTTTTTTTTAATAAAAATGGGTTTATATTTAACAGTTAACCAGGACTTTAAGTAAGAATGGCTTGGGGGATATTATAAAATATTTACTTCAGGGAATTATTTTTTCCCTGCTCTTGGGTAAAATGTCAGGGAGCATCAGTAATTATCTGGTGATTCTAAAGGAAAAGAAAGTCTTACAGCAATTTTAAATTGAAAACATTATCACAATTTAGCAATTTAAAATGTGCAGTCCTATGTAATGATTTAAAATTTAAAAATTTTACCATGATTTAATGTTAAATCTTTTTGCCTCCCCAGCTAAGGTCTTCTGTGGTCAGGAAACCTCAAGTAGGTTCTGTAACCACTCATGGCAATTATTTTTCAGTAATGAGTGATGCTTTTGGAGCAAGTCCATTTTTACCCTTGTGGAGGTAAATTATCTTTTTCCTAGGAAGAAGAGTGATATGGGATGAGAGAAGCTTTTATGCATCCACTATTTTGTTCTTTTTTCTATTGACTCAATATATTAAATGGCCAAGTCCTTTTGGTAATCCAAGATTATGCCCAAGAGAAGGGATCAATCAACTACAAAGAACCACAATCATAATGCAAAAAATGTTTGAAAATTTGGGTTCAGATTACTGGAGTTTAATTCATTAACTTGCATGAGTCTACGCAGGTAGCTTATTAAGAGGTAAGTAAGGGAACAAGAGCTGAACAATCCAAATCTCTCCTTGTTCTGGTTGTGTTTTGGCAACACTTGGTTGTAGTTATCTAATCTGGTTTCAATAGGAGTGGGAACAAGTTTAGGTCTATGATTAATTAGAATTCTAGATAGTAGAAACAAATTCTGGGAGTTCCCATTTAGTTGGCAACAATTGTAATTAGCCTATCCAAGGAGAAATGACTAGGTGAAAATTGAGGAAGCAAAAATTCACACTTGATTTCCCAGTTTCCCAATAAGGTTTCCTGCAGTTTTCCCAACCAGCATTGCCTTCCAGTCCACACCTTAACATTTCCCTTCTTTGCCTTCCCAATTCCAGTAGTTTTAAGAACTTTAACCTGTCATCATTTGGTATATGATCATGGGCAAAAGATGGAGAACAATAATTATCAATTGTGCCATATCCAAATATATTCCTGGTCACATTTCTGTTTTTTCATTGGGCTTTACAGAATAGAAATGATGTTTTATCTTCATCAAATTGCTTTTCAAATATAAGACTTCATACATACTTACCCATAAAATGGACACCTGTATGTATAAAGATGACTCCTAAACATCACTGCCTATAAAACTAAAAGTGATCAAGAATTCCTATTCATTACTTTTGCCCCAAAGAGACATTTTGCTCTAACATGAGCAGCAACTCCTCCTAGTTATAGTTCTTATTTTGGAATAGATTCAGCCACATTTTCTGATTGCGTTTAGAGACAAGAACACATTCACAGAGATAGAAATAAATTATTGATTATTTTAGGTGTAATTATTAGATAATGTTAATTTTTTAAGATTTATTTTTTACTTTAGAGAAAGAGAGAGAGCACGAGCATGTGAGTGTGGGGAGAGACAGGGAGAGAGAAATAGACTCACCCCTGAGTGCGAAGCCCAACATGGGGGCTAGATCCCATAACCCTGAGATCATGACCTGAGCCAATATCAAGAGTTGGATGCTTGACCGACTGAACCACTGAAGCACCCTGATAGTATTTTAACATTATAATTATAGATGGTGAAGAGAAGGTGTGTTGTATAATCCCTGTATTTCGGCGTTATAGAAGGAGGTTCAGTAAGGGTATATCAGAGAATTGGAATCATCACAAATGATGTAGAAGAAATTTGTAGTAGAAATGAGACCTTACAAGATTTTTGGAGCTCGTTAAAGTCTGTATGTAAGATTGATGTTTTTGTGTCTGATGTGGATGGAAGTCAGCTATCTGGTAGCTGGTCGGAAAAGATGGACACAAAGTAAGGGAGCTCAGGAAAACACTGACATTTGGAACTAAGAAGTTCAAACTGGAAACCACACCTTTCTCTGACTCACTCAAACCTCAATAATAACGATGATAGGCAGAAAAGCTTTACCAAAATGACACACCCACTTGGCTCAGACTTGAAGAACTTGAATGATGTGATTCAGGGCAACTGGAGGAATTTCAGGCCTTGCTGCAGTTCCATGGCAACAAGGTGACCCAGCAGATCCACAGCAATATGTAGAACTGCAATTGTACCTGACAAACCTTCAGAGCAGTCACAGCTCCTCTAGCTTCTGCTTACAAAGAACAGACACCAAAGAACTCTTAAGATTTCTGAAATTTCTTTCATATATGTATTTCTTACCATCTTGATAAAGGGAGCCTCCTCTGTATCCTCTCAGTGAAAGCAGTTAGTATAAGGTTGGAGAATTTATAAATAAGCCTTATATGACTAACTCATTATAGCTTTTCAAACATCCTATGTGTTTAGATACCTTCTATACTATACCAAGGAAGTTCTAGCATTTCATCTCCATTGGTTCTCTGTCTGTGATCTGTTTTGCTCTCCTAAGAACAATGCTAAAACTGTTCTTAGCCCATAATAATATGTTAAAACAGAATCTCTGCTTTAGTATGTTCATATGAAAGAGTTCATCCCGGTCCAACATTATATTTATTCCACTCTGTTTAAATACTGGTATAGGTTCAGAATTTCCCCATGCATATTCTCAGAATTTCTGCTAATACAAATTAGCTAAAGTCTTACAATTCTTTTGATGCTTATTGTACCTTCACATGTGTCATACTTTTGGGTTCACCTCTTCTGCCCTGCCAGGACTTGAATCTAATTATAAGTTCAGAAACAATAAGCAGTGATGGATAGTTACTAAGGAGTATCCACAGTTCTCTACAACTCAAATACTTCAGAAGAGGCCATTACAGGTTATTCAAGCAAAGAAAAACTTACCTCTTAATAAGGAAGATAAATCCATTTTTTTAAATTTTTTTAATTTTTTTATTTTTTAATTTTTTTTTTAAATCCATTTTTAATGGTAAAAGCATTCCAGGATAATTTATGAGGTCAAAGTCTCCAGCTTCAACAGACTATGCTCATAAGGATCCATACCAATTTTGAGGGTCCCTATTCTTCCAAATAAATGCCTTAATTTTGATTTAAAAAATACCCATGATGTTACAAATGTAATTTGCATTGTCATTTACTCACTTGTAGGATAAGACTTCAGTTTGGCTTTTAAAAATCATAATTCTGTGGGTAGAAGACACAAGGGTTTCATTTTAGGACATAATAGAAGTGTTCAAGTCTCTTACCTGGACCCAAAATTGAGAGGAGATTTTAGTACTAAGTTTGTCAGTTTATTTCCCCAAACCACTAGTATATTTAGAAACCAACCAACCCCCTTGCATTCTCTTATTTTTACTACTGAATTCTGTGACAGCAACTACATAGCCATCCAAAGACTTGCCTTCTGAAGCACTTGATTACAGATATCTCCAGATGGTAACGTAAATAACTCTTTGTTAGGGTATGCCATGAATTACCACCAACCCAATTACTACTTGAAACAGTCATTAATGTTTTCAAAACTAATAAGACCAAAGAAACAACTCTGTATAACCTAGAACCAATTCAGAGAACTAATTCTTAAGGTCCTGATCCCTTTACACCACTTGTGGCATCCTATTCTGTATGACTTCAGGTTTGATCAGAGAATAAGAACCATGATGAGTGATATAGAGTAAGTGACTTATTATAGGGATTAGCCTCTACATAATTATCAGAGAAGATTATGCAGTTTATTTAAAGCTGTTGCTTCAACAACTGTTGTCGGACTTGAAATCAAAGTCAGGATATGGAAAGAAATATTGGATGTCAATTTGTGAGGAAAGACAAACTTTAGTTGATAAGGATAACGAGGAACCTATGAGATATACAGGAATCCATGGGGGCAAGATGAAACTGATTAAAAACAAAGTAAAACCCACCTCTGTTGCTCATTGCTTCCGCTTCCAGTTTTAACGACATGAGAAACCTATGCTGTAATCTGGGCATACTTTGCCAATGAGCTGCACATGTGGCTTGGCCATGATGTGCAGAGGCTGAAGCATAAGATCTATCAAGAACCTCACAAGCTGAGGGCTCAACTGCTTCTTTGCACCAACAAATTTACATGACCTGTTAAAGGCCTTGGCTCTACTTTGACCTTCAGAATATTAAAAAAAAAAAAAAAAAAAAAGGCAGCTATTCATTTTGGTCTTGGCCTTCCAAACTCCACAAGTTTCTCTTATGGCTGACTACACCCAGAACCATTTGAGAAAGGGAAATCTGAGAAATGAAGTTAGCAAAATTGACACAATACAAAGTTACCACATTGGAAATAAGATTCCTATTAGTATGTCAGGAAGAATAGAAACCAAGTAAGCTCAAAAATCATTTCCCTTCTAGTGAGGAGTATTGGAGGACCAATTGTCCTTTTTTTTTTTTTAAGATTTTATTTATTTATCCATGAGAGACACACACACAGAGAGAGGCAGAGACACAGGCAGAGGGAGAAGCAGGCTCCATGCAGGGAGCCTGACATGGGACTCAATCCCAGGACTCCAGGATCAGGCCTAGGACCAAAGGCAGTGCTAAACCACTGAGCCACCCAGGCTGCCCACCACTTATCTTTATTGTGTCTGTTATAGCTAAGTTTTAAGGACATCTGATGAAACATCAATTCATAAATATGAAACATATATTTGAGCTTCTAGTATGCACAAAGCATAAGGCCACATGAAAAATATGAGGCAGATCTGTAGTCAAAATCCTTACCTTCAAAGAGTTTAAAATGTAGATCATTGCCCCATCTTTAGAATCATTCTTGACTCTATCTAGTATTTCCCATCATCATTACCAATGGAGTTTTACCAAAAAGATGAGAATTTTTTTTTTTCAAATTATCTTCACTCTTAATCAGTTTCCACCTATTTACATGAAATGACATTTAATGATTCTACTGATTGTGTTTCCACTCTTTTTTTGAGGTGCTGAAATATGGGGAAATACCCAAGTGTTAAAGATAAAATTTTATACTAAATTCTCTAAGAATAGGAATCACACATAAAATTTTATTTATTTAACATATAGGTATAATAATGTTAAGATACATGATGGGTTAGTTAATACATTGATGTATATCACAGTGGTGTGCATTTTTCATATGTCAGGCCTTATTGACAGCAAGAGATAAAATTGAGCTAGTGAGGAGCCATGAAAAATGTTGTAAACTGGAAATATCAAAGTAACAAAGACAGAAGAAAGTTACAATGAGACAGTTAGCCAGCATATGGCTTCTAAGTTTAGAATTCTGAAAAGGTTTCATCTTCATAAATATTTATTATCCTTGAGTCTAGATTTACTTTGTGGCAAAAGACAATCATTGAATGTATATGATTTATAAATCTTGAACAATCTATTCTTGAATTCACTCATCCTGCACAGCTTATAAAATTGGTTGAAAACAAGGTCTGTGCACCAAGAAAAAGCCATATTTGCCATGTTTCAGTGAAAAAATGCCATATGTCATTCACTAACTGAATATTTAATTCAATATGTCAGGCAAACAAATCCAAAATCAACAAGCAACAGATCTTTTTTAATTATTCAAAACACATAATAGTTCTACTCATGGGTAGAAGCAGTAATAACCCACTGAAAACAGCCATACACTATAAAAAGACATTGTTGTTCTCAGGCCAGCAGTTTGCATTTTTTTTTTAAATCACGTTATTTAAAAAAATCATATGATTCTGCAGATTATTTTTTAAGATTGAATACAATTTGAGATTTTAATGAATCTGCTTGAGCACAATCATCAAGAGTTATTCACGACTATAGTAAAAACAAATTGCAGGTCAATATATCTCTGAAATATTTTTTAAACAATTTTGTTTAAACTAAGGAAAGTAGCAAAAAAAAAAAAAGTGAAAGCAGATTTCCTCTGTTGGCTATGATGGAGTAGCTTGTAGTAGGCATTGCTTCTGCCAAGAATAACAAGAGTAGTCATAAATTAATATAGAAAAAGTTTTAGTTCAAAGCATCATAAGGTGACAAAGCACCCAATGCTCCACAACCAAGATCCTTGCAAGAAGGGAGGCTCAAGGAAGGCAGGAATGGAGAATCTGTGAAAAACAGAAGGTGAAGGATCTAACGAGACAGTAAATTAAAAGTGCAGAGAAGTGTTGGGAGCCTTATGATTTGATCTGGAGGTCAAGAAAGAGAGGCCATAGTAAAAACCTGGAGCTTTCTGAAGATACTGAAACAAAATAAAGGTACAGTGAGTCTTGTAAAGATGGGACATCTACCTTGACACAGACAGTCACTGATGTGTTAGAGATGATTCTCTCCATACTCGCTGTCAAAGAGGATAGGGATGCCAGTATCTTCCTAAAGAGCCTTTCATTATTTTTTCTAAAGTCAATAAAATATTACCAACCACACCAAGAAAGTACCATGAAGAAAAAAATGAAAATAGAAACCTAGCCATAGAAAATGTAGAGTTTGAAATGTTTTCTCTTCCTCCCTTCTAGGTTCTTTGGCTGGTCTAATAATTAAATTGATATAAGACAGATTAATAGGATAAAAGCAAAAGTCTAAATAATATATATACCCCCTGCATACAAGGGAGAAGCCAAGGTAAACTGAGTAACTCTCCAAAATGGCCATTACCTTAAGTACTATTTTCAGCTAGAGGCAAAGGAAGATAATGTGAATGCAGAGTCAGTTATAGGAGGTTACCAAGAAAAGCACAGTAAACAGGGTATGGTTGTTAAGTAGATTTAAGTCCATGTCTTCTCTATTAATAATACTCTGTAAGAGTTGAGTCATTCTTCTTTTTTGGGATAGAGAGGAAGACAGACACTTTTACAAATGGAGAATTCTTTTATAAATATTTTTCTTATAAAAAAGTGATTTCAAAAAAATTTAAAAAATTAAAAAAGTGATTTCTTAGGTTTCAAAGTTTCACCTGTGCCCTGCTCTTTCTTAAAAATAACCAGCTTAAAATAATCAATATGCCAAAGAGATATATGTTGGGGTGATAAATTTCGCTCCCCTTTAATATTATACAGACACTTTGAAATTGCTATGGTTAAAATGTTCAAGAAAACAAATGACAAAATGCCATATTTCACTAGAAAAGTGAAATCTACTTAAAAACCAAATACGTACACTAGGACTGGGAAACAATGTAGGTAAAATCAATTTAATATATGAGTTTATCAAGTCTATTAAACATGGCTAAAGATGACAGGGTTGAAGTTTATGGAAGTCCAATGTTCCCAGAAACAGGTGAAAATTGAAAAATCTCACTGTACTTTTGTGTTCTGAGGAGAGGCAAATGAAAGAGAACCACTGTGTTTTCATATATCCCAAGACCCATCCTCAATTTTTCTCATTGACTCACATAAAGCCACCACTCTTCTTCCTGATACTGCCTATAAGACTCGCTGATGACTTTCTTTGTAAATTAGTCTCTAAAAAGCTCTGGTTCCTCCTCCTTTGATTGAGATGATCCTCATTAATGAATGTTCTCTCTGTCTCATAGCCTGAAAGGCCTTATCTCCTTAATTGGTGTGTATTTTACCTTTTATAGAGAAAACAAATGAATTGAAAAAATAGGTCAGAAGGGGGGAAAAAAAAACATAGGAAATATCAAAAGGAATATAAGGGATGTATATAGGAATTTGATAAAAGCTTATATGTAAAAAAAAAAAAAGCTTATATGTATTTGGGGTCCTCAAATGGGAAGAACAATGGAAAAATGAGGAAGTAACGATATTTGTTGTGATAGCTGAAAATATATCAAAGTAAACAAAAATATCAATCCACAGATCCAAAAAGAACTACAAATTTGAGCAATAAAATTACAACAAAAACAATGTTGACCGAAAGAAAGCCAACCTCAAAGTAGATTAATAAATCCTTTATTCATTGTCTTACCAAAGACTGCAGTCTGGGAGACAGTACTTCAGATTGCTCTGAAAAACTGCTCCAAAGCTTGTTAGCTACAGGGGATTACCTATACAAAAGGGGAAAAGGAATATAAATGCTTGAAAATAACACTTCAAATACCCGTGCATCACAAGGTATAATTTGTTATAAAAATTAAGGTTTTCTGATTTTCACATAGACTCAAGAAAGACCGTTAGGTCATCTTAATACATTATGTTTCTGTTGTATCTAATTGTTTAAAAATATTACTTGCATGCCTCTGCTTAACTATATCCTGCTTCTTTCTGTTTTTGATACCTCCTTTAGATCACCCGAGCCAGTCACAGAAGGCAGACATCAGTCACCTACTGCAGTTTTAGTACATAATGGTATTGAGGCATACCATATGAAACATGAAAATGAAAGACAAGAGAATCATTTAAATGAAGCCAGAATTACAAACATACTACAATCAAATAAGCAGGAATTATAATGTAGCTGATTTTTCAAAAGAAAAAAAAATGTAATCCAGACAATTGATATATCAATGTTTCAAATAGTGTTAGAAAATCAGATCCACCTATATTTTCACATTCTGAAGATATATTCAAATGTGAAGCATAAATGAAGTACTCATCACTAATAGACCCGATGTAAAAAGAATACTCTGATTAGTCAGTCATGCACATTATAAAGTCTAGGGTAATCACTAAAAGAAAAGTTAAAAGAATGAAAATGAATATATTAATAAAGGTGGGTGGAATGAAAATACTTGATTAATCTGAGTATTTGGAACTAGCTAAACTCATGGCTAAGTAAGGCAACAATGCTCCAGGTTATTTAGTCTGATCAAGACTTCCGATTCCATCTGAAAATTTGAGGGAACCAGAATGATCTTCAATTTTGTAGAGGGGCTCACAGAACCAAAGAATAAGATATGCTAATTATTATAGTTGTCTTATAGCAAAAGGATACAAATTAATACCAGTCAAAAGAAGAGACACATAGGGCAAGAATCTGAGAAGTTTCTAAACCTGAAGTTTCCATTGTCCCTTCAGCTTGACTAAACATTAAATAGGTTTCTTCTTGAAGGCTCTCTCCCTTAGAAAATGTACTTTATGAAAATGGCCATTGCCAGTCCTTTCTCTGTCCCTTTAAAATGCAAATCTTCTCCCAGCCTATTGTCAGTTTATAGCACAGGGATGTCTTTCCAAAGGACCTGGGAGACATCCCTTTAAAACAAAATGATCAAAAAAAAAAAAAAAACCATCAAGAAAGATAATGCTCCTAACTCCCAGGGTCTATAGGAGCCTATCTTCAATACCAATTTAGTAAACAAGATAGTCTAGTCATATTGACCAGTCTCTCTGATGTCTTCCGGTACACTTTCACTAATGCACTGGTGCTTAGAAACTCTTGCTCCTTTTATTTCATGGAGTTGAGTTCAATTTCCTCTGTGGAAGTAGCCTTGAGCAATGTCTTCCTTGCTTTTTTTTTTATTTCATTTGGTGCGATCTTTCATTGACAAGAAGGAAAAATAAAAAAGGAAACATTGCAAGGAGGAAGTAACAGACATATCTTTTCAACACAGAAGCAAAAGTCCCTAAGAAAATATTAGCAAACCCAAATATGTGATTTATTAAGTAATGAATGCCTGATGGCTGGCTTGCATTTATTCCAGAAATACAAATTTACCTGGCTATTTGAAAATTAATCAAAGTAATTTACTAAATTGACAGGATAAAAAGGAGGAAAGCATTTAAGCTTAAGATCTATGAATGTAAACAATTCTTTAACAAGTAAGAATAGACAGGACATTTCTTAATCTATTAAAAAATAGGAGGAAAAAAAATCTCACTTCCCCTGGTTTGCAGTGCTTCAGAACCAAAAGCAGAGGCAAGCATCCAAGAATAAATGGGAAGTAGTTTATTTACTTACTTGGTGTTGTAGTGAACACCAGTAAGAATGAGGGAGATCAATACAGGGAAGGAACTCCAGAAAGATATTTTTGAACTGGCTACTACATGGGTATTTGAAGCTTAATTCAACAGGGGAAACTCTGGGAAATGCTTCAAACACATGCCTCAGGGAAAAGGAGTATTTATATACCACTGTGATTCAGTAAGTGGTTAAGGGCTTCTTCCTTGAGGTGTTAATTTCCTGCTTTTGGAAACCTACCAAATGGCGAGGCTTGGCAACTTTTAATAGAAAAACCCTCCCTATTAACTATACAGATATTGGCTGTTGGAATTCCAATGGACCACTATGCTAAGGTAAGGACTGTAGGACAAGGACAGAGTAATTCCAGTGTCGGTTACAATGTTTAGTGGCAAAACAAAACAAAACAAAACAAAACAAAAACAAAACCAGAAAACAGAAAACAAAAAACCACTAAACTTTCCTTCAAGATCAGAGACAAGAAAATCATCTTCACTATTGACATTTTAATTCAACCCTGAACAGTACAATTCATGGAAATAGAGCAAAAAATTAAAAAAAAAAAGTAAAACAAACAAACAAAAAAACGTTCAAGTGAAAACATTGCTTGCTGATAACATCATTATTTAATAAAAATATATTAAAATTACACATTCTTACAATAAATATGAGTCCTTAAGGTGGCAGAGTATATCAATATTTTCAAAATTAGCCATATTTCTATAGATAACCAATAAATAATATCCTTGGTTATAGCGTTTCAAATAATACATAAACAGCAAATACCTGAAAATGTAATTAAAAAAAAAAAAAAACAACAACAGGTGAACGACATCTACAAAAACAACCACAGAGCATTACTGAGAGATTTTAAATACCTAAATAAATAAAATTAATCCAAGTCCGTGGGTTGGAAAAATGAAATACTATAAAATGTTAATTATTCTCAAATTGATCTTTAGATTAACTGCAATCCCCAGCAAAACCCAAACAGTTTTTCTGTGGGTGATTGTAGAGAGAGGCAAATGTCCTGTGTTTGTGGAAATGCAGGAAGCTAAGAATACCCAGACTATCTTGAAAACAAACACATTTGGAAACTTTATACTAACAGAGATATTAAAATAAGTTATGCAATAAACAAAATGTGGTCTTATCATAAGAATAGACAATATTTTAGTGGAACACAATAGAGAACCCAAGAATAAACTTACACATATATTGACAGGTGTTTTGTGACAAATATCCGTCATAAGTGAACTTAGGAAGAATACTGTTTTTAATAAATGGTATTGGACTGATTAAATATTTATGGGGGTGGGGAATGACTCTTTACAAACAGTCCTAAAACCCTGATGATGGAAACATTCTACATCTCCTTGATATGGCACCTTTAGCCACATACTGTTGTTAAGTACTTCATATTTAGAAAAATTAGGCAGGAAGACTGAATGTTTAATTTTAATTAATTTTAATTTAAATAAATGTAGTGACTGTGGCTATCATATTCTATGCCTGTTCTACTTTGTACCATTGAGTACATATATATTAAATAGGTAGTACATATAAATTGGAAAGAAAAAAAAAACTGATAATAAAACATAGGTGCATGCATATCTTTATGTCCTTGAGAAGGCGAAGATTTCTGAAACAGGACAAGAGTATTGACTATAAAGAAAAAGAATGATACATCGAAATATATTTAACCTATGATTTTTTATCATTAAGTGTGAAAATGCAAATCAAAGAGTCACAATAATAGTTTCTAAAACATACATCTGACAAATGATTCAAATACAGAAAACATAAGAGACTACCACGTATCAATATCAAAAGGAAAGCAAATCCAACAAAAATGGGGAAGAGGTTGACCAGGCACTTATATATTTGAAAAGATAATATTCAAATAGCCAAAAAAAAAATTCAAATGGCCAGTGAACATGTGATATTTTGTTCAACCACATCTGTTACCAGGGAAATGCAAATTAAAACCACATTGTATTGCTACCTAAAAGGAAGGGCTATAATTTTAAAAGGAAGCTTTGCCATTGTTATCAAAATGTAGAATAAATGGAATATTTATATACATCAACTGTTAAAATTGACACAAACTGCTTTGTGTAGTTTCTTTATCTTTTTCTATTACACTAGATGTATGAATTCCCTATGACCCAATAAGTCCAATCTTAAACTAATATCTGTGTGTGCATGTTTTAGAATGTTTATAATTGGATTACTCATATTAGCGTCAATCTAGATACAATGGAAAGAGACATTCAAAGTGAAATGAATAAACAAATTGTGTTATTGTTAGGCAATGCATACTATACAGAAATGAGAAAAAATGTTGCAACCTTTAATGATCTATATAAATCTTGCCAGGTAATATTAAATTGTTGAAATCAGACATAAAGTATGACATAACATAGGATTTCATTTATTTATAGTTCAAAAATATGTGAACTAATCCATGGTGATAAAAATCAGGCAAGTATTTACTTTTGTGTGTAGTAATAAGTCTCCAAAAAACACAAAGGTCTTCTTGAGGGCTGCCAACATTCAAATATTTTATCATAATGGTGGTTTCACTAGTGTGTTTATTTTATAAAAACTCACTGAAATTTGCACTTATAATTAGACTAAAGTAAAATACCATTAGATTTTACTTAGAAATGATAAGACAATCTTGAAAAACAGTTAGTGGAAGTACAATGAAAATGAATAACCGACACTAAAAGATGCATAGTGACACAGGTAATAAGTAATTTTCTGAAGACAGGTAACTTTGTTTCCTTTTACTGTATTCTCTAAAAACAGTGACTTACTGTATTTTAGTATTTTGCTACCTCTTTTTTCCATGATGTCTGTACAATCAATGGAGAACTTAAAGATATACATACATATATATATATATATTTTTTTTTTTTTTCTAGTTAGGAGAAAGAGTAGTACAGATGATGTCATTTCTTTGGAATATAGGATATATTTCAGGTTTAGGTGCATAAGACAAAATGAAGTACAGTACAAGTATCTCAAAAATTCAACAAAAATTGTCCAAAATATCTTAAGAAGCTAACATTTATGAGATAGTTATATTAGCAAAGAAAGTGTAGAAAAGTATGATGAAAGGTAACCATTTCCTTTCTGATTCTCATGTCTCTGAAGGGTTCAAAATCTCTGAAGCTCAAGATCTTCCCTTAGAGTTTCACAATACGTTGGATAATACTCAAATTGCCTTCAGAATTGAGTGTGAAATAGTTTTAAAGTACCGTACCACAGACATAGATGATACTGCATGCTGTGACAAATGATGTGTCACAAAATCTGTTTTTCTTGTTGATTGGAGATCTATTTAAACCTTCACAATGGAAGTTAGTAGCTCCCTTTAAATAATTATAGCCACATCATTAATTCCACTATTCTGCAAGTATTAATGTTTCCTTTATGTTATATGTGCTGCCTGTGTACTGAACATAGAGAAATAAATAAATTACCTCAGTATTCAAGAGACTCATTCTCCTGAGAAGTCACATACATTGATGTGTATAGTAGAAAATGGGTGTTTTAACCATCCTGTGGGGAAAAAAAAAGTAGTATTAGAGGATTTCCTTTCAAAAGGTGAAGATTGGGTCTTGTAGATAATTGGAGAGTGACTGAATGAATTCTAGCAGGGGATTGACATGATCAGATTTGCATTTTTAATATCTTGCTCAGTCAACTGTAAAGACGATGAATTTTAGTGGAATAAGAGAGATACTGGGAATCCAGCTAGATTACAGTTGAAATGGAAGAAGTAAGAAACAAGAGTCTGAGAAGTGGAAAAGATAATGTGCCTAAAGTGAACAAACACATTCAGTATTTCTTTATGTGGATGTTTTGGTCAAATGAATCCCAAATGACACTTATCCTCCAACAGACTATTACATCAAAATAAAGACTTGGAGGATGAGCAACTATTTCCAAAAGGTGTGATATTGCAATGAGTGTCGTAGACTAATTATGATTTTTTTTCCTCAAGACTGGGTAAGATCTCGTCTTCTCTGAACTCATTTGTGCCTGACACCTGAGCAACACTAAGTTCCTGCAAGCTTAGAAATATGGACTAGGGAGGCCTGTGGTTAAAGTCACAAATAGTGTCTCCTATGGCACTGAAAAGTTAATAATTTCTTAAAATATTTTCCTAAACTATAAATAAACTCAATGTCATCTCAATGTTTGAGAAAATGTAACCATTTCTTATTTAGCTTTAACTTCTTTATACATTCATTACTTGGAATAAATTGAAATGGAATTAATTTTATGCATATAATGTAAATTCATTTTTATGCCCTTATTAGTCTTTAATATTAGTTTCTCAATTTTAAATTATATTTAAATTAATTTTTTTCTCTGTACATGACTTCTTTCTAATTAATGGCTTTCTCCCTATGTCAGAAGACTGCACAGTCACTTTTTAGTTAAACAAAATAATTTGTATTCTTTATCTCAAATTACATATTTCTACCAGTCTAAGACTTCTAAGATATCAAGCAAAAAAATATATTTTTATATTAGATTAAAAATTTCTGCAAACCAAGAATTCTTGAGATAGCAGAAAAATTTAAATAGTTAATGATATTTTCTTATTATTTTTAATGGATGTAGAAGACCAACATATAGATCTATGCTCATTCATTCTGTTTGTGCATTTGGTTTGTGTCAGTTTGCCTTGATGCCACTGTTATTGGAAAAAACTCCCACTTCAGTGAGCCATAAAACTGACAACTAACTGGAAATTCATGCTTTGCAAGCCAAGAGTATGTTTAAAGAAAATGTTTCTGGTGAATCTAAAAGAAACTGATAATGAAAACTTAGTTAACATATGGCATACTTCATGGTCCATCCAAATATGTCCCCATTCCATTAAATTAAGATTATTTTACCCAATCACGATTAGGACACTAGTGTGTAGCATAGAGAGCTTTGCAGAATTTAAGCAACTCTGAGAACAGCTTCCATTTAATTTTGAACTTTCCTACCTCAAAGATTTTTTTTCACGTAGTACTAATTAAAACAATGACCTCCCGTTACTTTCCTTCATTTACTTTGAAGATACTTCCTCAATATTATCAGCAAATTGCTAATAAGATCAGCAGTTTCTAAATTTATGGAATACTACAGAGGCATTAGTTGGTTGTCTCATTTATTGACTGACAAAAATTATAATTGTCCCTGGGTCATATGTGTTCGCTGCTATACCAGAATGAACATCCAATACTTAAGTTATATCATTTTCTCTTGCTCCTGATATATGACTTCACTGTAAAGTTTGAGTATGGATAGTCATGTATGTGATTGTGTTTTCAAGATGTTGCAGATCATTTAACCTAAATATCCTGGTAAAGTAGGAGTTGAGCTATTTTTTAAAAATTCACTCAAGAAAAAAGAGTTAACATAAATTTTAAAAGTTTTATGACTCTTATGTGGTAACCTAATAATGTATTCATAGATAATAATTATTACATATACAACATAAATGATAAGAATTTTTAAACAACTAATTATGGCAAGTAAATAATATGAAAAGTGATATGGAAGGAGAAGAATATGGGGTTCTTTTCTTTTGTAAATTTATTTTTTATTGTGTTCAATTTGCCAACATACAGAATAACACCCAGTGCTCATCCCATCAAGTGCCCTCCTCAGTGCCCATCACCCAGTCACCCCCACCCCCCGCCCACCTTCCCTTCCACCACCCCTAGTTCGTTTCCCAGAGTTAGGAGTCTCTCATGTTCTGTCTCCCTTTCTGATATTTCCCACTCGTTTTTTCTCCTTTCCCCTTTAGAATATGGGGTTCTTATTTTCAAAGAAGTACTAAATATTTCAAAATTATGCTAAATATCCTTTCAAATTTTCCTGCAAAAAGACATTTGCACTGAAGTTAAAATACTTCTATAATGTAGATACTTTATGCAGATAAAGGCAAAAATAAAAATTTGAAATTAGGGAAATTTGCTACATTCCATGTCTGATTTTATTACTCATAGTTTTGTTATCATATAAATATTTGAAGCACTGCTTGTCTGGCTTTCTCTGTGTTCTGACAGGGCCTATAAGGCTTGGAGGGGGAGTGTTTTTCCATCAACGTCTCTGGCTTTAATTATGTCATAGTATGGGCCACTGATTTATGGTATTCTTCCAAAAAGATATGTGATGTGCTGACGACTTAAGTCTGATACTGCTTACTTCATCCCAATAGTTATTCTTGCCATTTTCATTAGTCTTCTTATATCATATTCAATTTCCTTAATAATTATCGGGTCTTGACAAGCACTGGGCAATTCATTGTATTAGAGGCTATAAATAACTGTTTAAGATAATTCTGAAGTTTATACACAACATATTGACTTATTTTAATCTGCTTCTCAGGACTCAAGAGTGCTATAAGTTTTATTTGAGATATTCTTAGATACAACTATGGGGGAAAATGCATGCTCTGTTGAAACAACACAAAAAATTATTATCTTTTTTCTAATAAATTTCAGTTCATTAATGAGTTGCATATGGCCATTCATTGCAGATACTCATAATTACACCATATATGAGTGCATTAAGTACCTAAAAATTATTGTATTTTTAGCCTATTTGCAGATGTTGTTAGCATTTTCAGAAATCCCAACCCCTCCCTATTTCCTTCCCCCAGCCCTCATTCCTGGCAGTCACACAATATGAAACTTTGGGCACAGCTCCAGTCCTTCTCTATCAGTTGCTATAACTGAATTTTTCATTTACTAGCCCATTTTGACTCAGATATAAATGCATTCTATCGTGGTTAGTATACTTAATTAGGTTAACATTTGTTTTACATATATTTTGATATTGGTTAAAGGACCACTGTTTGTGTCTCCTAATCATAGTAAATTATCAGATTATAATCACATTGGATATATGAGTAGCTCCCAGTCACTTTCTAACAGTAGATCTGAATGAATGGGTGAAATCAAACTTCATTTATTCACAGCAGGTCATCCATGTTCACAATTAGTCAAATGTTTATCAGTTTCTTGGGTAACGTGGCATTCTCATGTGTCATTCCTTATATAGGCGTAGTCATATTTTTTTAGGATGGGAAGGAGTTACTGCTATAACTAGGACTTTGAGAAAGTCCTCCCACATAGATACATTTGTAAAAGGAGAACATTTTACCTGGTCACTATACTTAAATTCTTGGACCTTGTTGGACAAACCACTGTAATATGTATGTATGTGTTCAGTGTATCCTTACTGTGTGAAAAAACCTGGGCCAGGTGAGTTTAATGGTAAATACTAAATGTAAGTAAATATTAGTAAATACTACATGTAAGTCTGGACTTATGTCTAATGAGAAATTACAGTTCTTTTCTTCATTGCTTTCTTGAAATTCTATTGCATTTATTTGACACAGATTTTTGGTCAATTTCAGAATAAACAAATATTTGGATTTTAGCTTATTTGAATGCAAATTAGCAGTTAAGTCTTTCTTGTTTGCCTACAGTTAGCACAAATAATGGCATTCAAAGAAGACTGGGATAAAAGCAAACAACATGACGTTTCCATCTTTCTAATATTGGCAAATAAAAGACGAAGAATGATTGCTTTCTATAAGTTGAAGAAATACATGAGCAACCAGAATGAGAAAAGAAATATTATAACCAAACAAAAAGCAATAAAGTTCTCTAGGGTTGTGGTAGATTCTAAAGAGTCATCTAGTATGTATTTATAAGCTCATTTAAGAAAAACAACTCAAACCCTTTTCAGTTATCTCTAAGGATGCTCTTTAGCAATGTTCCCACAGATTAGGATCCAAGGGAAATCATGTTTAAAATAAAGATTAAAGGATGAGCAGAAGTTAGACTAGTAGGGTTACCTATATACAAAATTGGGGAGCAGGTAGGATGTGATATGATGTGGATAAGTGTGGGGAGAATTCCAGGCTGAGGAAACAACATAAAAAACAGAATGGCACAGGTCATGCTGTGAACAAAGAGTAAACTTATTAGAATGCAAAAAGTCAGAGATGTACATTTTATATTTTGTCTTAAATCCCATAGAGTAAAATATAAGGATATGAAGTTCAGAAGTGTTTTGTGAATATTGACATTAAATAAATGATAATTACAATAGAAATTGCATTCTTAGGTGCTAACACAACTGAAAATTGCAAAGACCATCTCTGTATTTGACTTCCTGGGATATTTTAGATTGCTTTCCGGGCCAACTTCAGGAGCTATTCCTAGGACACTTCCGTTTCTCACACAAATAAAGACACTATCATAATAGAAGTTTAAAACAAAGAAGAAACTTTTAAAGCATATGTGTAGAACAAAAGGAAAATTCCCCCTACCCCAAATATCTAGCTGCTCATTCTTAACCTTTTTGTCCCATGAGACTCTTGAACTGTGGATATCTTGTTTGTACCTCCTCCTGGACCATCGTTAAACTGGATAAGTTCTGTGGTAGACAGCCACTAAGATGGCACCCAACGGTATCCCCTCCTGTTATATATATATATATTACATATATATATATATATATATATAATATATAATACCTTCCACTGATATATATACCTTCCACTAAGTAAAAGATATATAATACCTTCCACTGAGTAAAAGTTTATTGACTGACTTTTATGAATATTATATAGCAGAAGAAATTGAATGTAATTTCTGAAATTAATTTATTTTTAAAAATGTGACTCCCATCCTAAGTACTCTCATTTTCTTTTGAAATCATTCACCC
The DNA here is from genome assembly GCF_003254725.2 of Canis lupus dingo. Taxonomy (NCBI): domain Eukaryota; kingdom Metazoa; phylum Chordata; class Mammalia; order Carnivora; family Canidae; genus Canis; species Canis lupus. The sequence goes on along the minus strand of NC_064255.1, from coordinate 52,055,632 downwards.
TAGGAGAACCCCAGTCCCATGTTGTAAGTCAATCTGTTGAGAAGGCCCTATAGCAAGTGACAAGGTCAGCAAACAGTTGTATGAATGAGTTTATAAGCATACTCTCTGGTCAACTCCTCACAGGGAACTGGAGCCTCAACTGAATGCTACTGCCTGAGAGGCCTTGAATCAAACATGCCCAATGAAGTTGTGCCCAGATTTCTAACCCATTTAAATTGTAAAATATGAATATTTGTAATTTTTTTGCCATGAAGTTTTGGAGTTTACTTAGAAATAGTTAACTGATACAAAGTTTGGTACCAAGATTGGAGTATTGTCATAATTAAAACTAAAATGTAGGTGTCTCCTTGCAACTGGGCAGCCATGTAAGAACAGGGTAAGTTGAAGACTAAAGTACCTTGAAAAAATTGTTACTAGAAGCCTCATAGTCTTTGATAAGGTGGCCAGTATGAGCTTACCAGAAGATAAAGAAAATCACCTTAAAAACTCCAGAAGGGTATCATTGCTAAAATAGTAGCAGAAATTTTAGCCATCTTCTTGCCTCCAGGAATTAATAAGGTAGAAAATGTGCCTTATTAACAGGGCAATCTGACTAAGGGTTTATTATTATTATTATTATTTGAGAAAAAGAGAATGAGCACAGGTATACAAGTAGGGGGAGAGGCAGAGGGAGAGGGAGAAGCATACTCCCTGCAGAGTGGGGAGCCAATGTGGGGTTCCATTCTAGGATGCAGAAATCATGATCTGAGCCCAAGGAAGACACTTAACCAGCTGATGCCCCTGACTAAATAGTTTTCTAAGCAGTGTTGAAGGTGTACTGCCTAGATTCTTTATTCTGCTTCTAGGAAAGTGTGAGATGAGAGAGATAAATTGAGAGAAAGACTGTTAAGCAGAGAGGAAACAGGACTTGATGGTTCTAAAAATTCTCAACCTCTACAGATGGCAAATGATGCTGAAAATAACAAATTGTTTTGAAGCAAAGATTAAATTCAAGACACTCTTTGAAAACTGTAGTTTAAAGATGAGATGAGGATGTGACTGTAAAATCCTTTGTTCAAATCTCAGAATGATCAAAGATGGTACCTTAGAGCATTGAAACAGAAAACACCCTTTAAAGGATTTTAAAGATATGCTTGATGGGTCTCTCAGTTAAACAATAGCTCTTCTAAGATGCTTAAGGGTGCTATCCTTCAGCTATCGAAGACAAAAGTTGATCTGTGGATGTGGGTTTGTCAAATGGAATGAATACCAGTAAGACTTCCAGAATACCTGAGAAGTTTTTAGAAGAATTATATCAGCAGAAACACCACGAGCCTGGACTGAAAGGCACAGATAGAAGGGCACAAATGGAAAAGGAGCTCTTGCAAGCTCTGAATTCTACTAGCATGTCAGAAAACTACCTCCATACATGTGCTATTTTTTAAGAAAATAAAAAGGATACATCCCTCTAGAATGTGAACTAACAGCCATGGAAAATAACTCCTGAGCTGAAGAATAATCGAGTTTTCATTAAGGAGTATCCAAAAGTTTCCTAGCTAGATTTCAAATCTGCTATGGATAAGTTATTCCTATATGCCTATCATTTTCTTCTTTTTTTTAGATAGGAATATTTCTGGAGAAAATCCTAGGCCTATTTTACTGTGATATGTTTGTGGTGTGTGTGTGTGTGTGTGTGTGTGTGTGTGTGTGTATGTGTGTGGTGTATTGTCTCCTTAGTTCCTAGGTTTACAAAATGAGAGGAAGTTTACCTAAAAAACTATACTTGAGAGACTATATCAAAAAAGCTACATTGGGCAGCCCCGGTGGCGCAGCGGTTTACCGCCGCATGCAGCCCAGGGCATGATCCTGGAGACTGTGGATCGAGTCCCACGTCAGGCTCTCTGTATGATGCCTGCTTCTCCCTCTGCCTGTGTCTCTGCCTCTCTCTCTCTGTCTGTCTCTATGAATAAATAAATAAAATCTTAAAGAAAAAAAAAAAACAGAAAAGACAAAAAAGCTACATCTGACCCTTGACTTGATTTGATGACAGGATTCCGGGCATTGAATTGACCTTAAAATAGGATTACTCTCTTGTGGGACTTAGTATCAATGAAGAAGGATCATTGAGACGCAGAGTATATTGTGGTATTAATTTTCATGATTATTTTCAATGATCCCCACCTCTATGTACTCATACTCTTGTGTATTCCTCTATCACATCATCCTATGGTTTGTCTGTAAAAATAATACAATGTAAAGATGTGATGTTATGTCACTTCTGAAATTAGGTTATAAAAGTCATTTTGGCTTTTGTCTTGGCAACTTGGTTTTTTTCTTTCTTGGATTACATTTCTGGGAGGAATCCATTTGTCACATTATGAGAAGTCCTTTTTTTTTAAGATTTTTATTTATTTATTCATGAGAGACACAGAAAGAGAGGCAAAGACATAGGCAGAGGGAGAAGCAGGCTCCTCTCAGGGAACCTGATGTGGGGCTGGATCCCAGAACTCTGGGATCAAACCTAGAGTGGAAGGCAGACACTCAATCACTGAGCCACCAGGCATCCCACATTATGAGAAGTTCTATGGAAACTCCATATAGTAGGATACTGAAGCCTTTTATCAATAGCCATATGGTGAGTTTGGAATCAGTTGCCTAAGCCCCAAGCAAGCCTTTAAATAATTACAATCTCAGGGCACCTGGGTGACTCAGTCAGTTAAGCATCTGCCTTTGGCTTAGGTCTTCATCCCAGGGTCCTAGGATTGAGCTTCTGATCAGACTCCCTGAGTCTGCTTCTCCTTCTCCCTTTGCCCCTCCCCCTACTTGTGCACTTGAGCTTGCTCTCTCTCTCTCAAATAAATAAATAAATAAAATCTTTAGATAAATAACTACAATCTCAACTGACAATTTGACTCAGAGTCAAAGAGACCTGAAGAGAGATTTTGAGCCAGAAACAGCAAGCTAAACTGACTCTAGATTCCTGAGCTTCAGAAATCTATTGAGATAATAAATGTGTTTGTTGCCTACAGCTAATAAGTCTTGGAATAATTTGTTATACAGCAATAGACAGCTGTAATAACCCAGATAACCAGAACCAGAGAAATAAAACCAATAGTGATATATATATATATATATAAAAGAGATCTATTATGAGATTTGGCTCGTGCAATTATGGAGGCTGAGATATGCCATGATATGCCATCTACAAACTGGAGAATCAGGAAAACAGTTAATATAATTCAATCCAGCTGAAGACCTAGAAACCTGGGTGGGAAGTGAAGGAGGGGTGCTAGTGTCAGCTTTGGAATTTGAAGGCCCAAGAATCAGAAGCTCCAGTGTTTCAGGGCAGGAGAAGATGGATACTGCAGCTCAACAGGACAAAATTCACCCTTCCTCTGCCTTTTTGTTCTATTTTGGCCCTCATTAGATGGAATAAGTCTTCCCCCACCCCCAAACATTGGTGAAAGGGATCTTGTTTACATGGTTAACTGATTCAAATGCTGCTCTCTTCCAGAAATATGCTCACAAACACTCCAAGAAATAATTTTTTATAAGCTATCTGGGTATCTTTAGCCTAGTAAAGTTGACGCATAAAATGAACCATTATAATAACATTAGAGGTACTAATATGGCCAGTTACATGAAAGCCAGAGAAGTAGAATTGTCTTGATGTTACTCATGCATTTAACTTTCCTTACATTTTCTTCTCTTTTCTTCCTTTTTTCCTTCCTTTCTCTCTCCCTTCCCACTTCTTTCTCCCCTTTTACTCCTTTTTGCATGCCTTTTTTTTTTAATTTCTATCTCTCTGAAAGTATTTTTTGAGCTTCTTCCATGTGTCAGAAGCCAGAAATGCAGCAATTATCAAGGCAAAGATATCTTAAGCTGCTTGGATTCTGGTAGGAGGGATATATACAGAGTGCTTTCAACCTAGTAAATAAAATGGAAAATAAGTATGTACATACAGTAATAAATAATGTGAATTTAAAGAGCAATGCGTTATGAAAATCAATATAACATGAAATGTTAGTTGTGGTAGGACACCTAGAAAAGAAGTTGTAGAAATACCAATTTTAATGGGTAACAAATAAATCCATATCTGAGTAATACAGAGGAGGAAATGTGACAGCCTTGGGAAAAAGTGCTCAGGCAGTGGGATCTGTTTGTGCAAAATCTATGATTATAATTCTCTCTTTTTATGTTGTTGTGGTCATCAACAACCTCTAGGCCTTCCTTCTGGTAAATGTTATTGGTTCAGGAGTAAAAAATATGACTTAGCTTGAATGATTTGGGATCTGTCTTCTTTTGGGCATGAACAAGAAAGCACATTACCTTATTTGTTGCTAGCAGTCTTCTTAAAATCCTGATAGAAGCCAGGCTGGGAACAAAGCCAGCCTGGTGGGCAGACATAGGCCATATAATACAGAAAAGCGGAGGAGAAAACTTCATGGTATTTTACCCTAATCCCACATAATTCAGAAACTTCTTTTTTTGGGAGATAACTGGTTGAATTATTTTCTAGAACACGTTTGCAGCATGTTTCTGTAATGTGGTCAAAGTATCTACCTGATTCATTTGGGGTTCATTTATTCCACTTCTATAAATTTGTCATATGAAAAGTATTATTTCTTGAAGTATATGATTATAAAGATATAAACAGAATACCAAGAAAAAATTTAAATATCTATATAGGTAAAATAAATAAATTATGAAAACAATCTAAATATGTTTAAAGTATAAATTATTTAACTAGGTAAAATTTATTATTATTATTTTAATTTTATTTTTTCAGAGAATTTTAAGATTCACAGGAAAATTGAAGAGAATGTAGAGAGACTTCTCATATACCCCTGGGTTCACACATGCTTGGCCTCTCTATTATCAACATTCTCACCAGAGTCATGCATTTGTATCACAACTGATGAAACTACATTGATATATCATAATCACCCAACGCCCATAGTTGCACAAGGGTTTACTCTTGGTGTTGTATATTTCATAGATTTGGGCAAATGGATAATAACATGTGTTCATCATTATGGTATCATATATTTTCACTCCTGTAATATAATTATATATATATTTTTAAATTTTTATTTATTTATTCATGAAAGACACAGAGAGAGGCAGAGACACAGGCAGAGGGAGAAGCAGGCTCCATGGAGCCTGATGTGGGATTTGATCCCGGGACTCCAAGATCACGCCCTGAGTCGAAGGCAGATGCCCAACTGCTGAGCCACCCAGATGTTCCTATAATTATATTTTCAAATAGTGTTTAAAGACAGGATATGATGCTCATAATCTAATGCTTAAAAGAAGTTGCAAAGTACTGTATATACACAGACATATACACATGCACACAAATACAAACACTGGGGAAAATATGCCAAAATATTTATTAAGATGATCCATAGGTTCTGATTAATTTTTATACTTGGTATATTTTCCATAGTGTCCACTTCTCCAATTAGCTCATATTACTTTATAATCAGAAAAATTCAATACTGTGCATAAATAGAGAATACTACATTCACTAAACCTAGCACAATGTTAACTTACTATTCAATTTAATTGCAAGTAGCTATTTGCTAATAGTAACAAGTAGGCTCATGTCTAATACTCTTGTAGTAAAAATAAAATTAACTTTGTTAATACCGACACTTACAAATGGTATTCATTTCATAATCCATCCTTTATTTCAATACTTATTTGATCACTTTGTATTTTATCTTGAATAAGTAAATATAGCCAAACTCTTATATAACTATTCTGAACACAGAAATAAGAGCGAACTGGATAGAGAAATAAGTGGAAGATGATTTTCAAGAATTTACTTAACATAGAAATATAAACCATGAAAAATTTTAACAAGCTAAGAGAAAATGAATCAGCACATTCTGAATATTATGCATATGTTTAGACCTCTCATCCTTTCCCTAATATTAAATTATGATTCTTTAATGCTTTAATTGTCTGAAAATTCCTCCTGGGGAATTTTTGTCCCAGTTTTCTAAAATGATTTGGGAGTATAAATTTATAATTACATATAATTTTGCATATTTCATGGATATAAAAGTAAACTAGATCAGAGCCTTGAAGTTAAAAAGATGAAGAAAATAAAGTCAAAGGATTAATATGTTAATAAGCAGAGGAGTAAAACAGAAACTTTTTTTTTTCCAAAATTCTGTAGCATTCCCTTTTGCACTGTTGGTGGGAATGTGAACTGGTGCAGCCACTCTGGAAAGCTGTGTAAAGGTTCCTCAGAGTTAAAAATAGATCTGCCCTACGACTCAGCAATTGCTTGCTGGGGATTTACCCTAAAGATACAGAGGCAGTGAAATGCCGGGACACCAGCACCCGGATGTTTATAGCAGCAATGTCCACAGTAGCCAAACTGTGGAAGGAGTCTCGGTGTCCATCGACAGATGAATGGATAAAGAAAAGGTGGTCTGTGTATACAACGGAATATTACTCAGCCGTTAGAAACGACAAATACCCACCATTTGCTTTGACGTGGAGGGACCTGGAGGGTATTATGCTGAGTGAAATAAGTCAATCAGAATAGAACAAACATTATATGGTCTCATTCATTTGGGTATATAAAAATTAGTGAAAGAGAATAAAGGGAAAGGAGAGAAAATGAGTGGGTGGCTTTCATATGTTCATATATGACACAAATCTAGTAGAGGATCCAAATGGCACTGTGAGTCCTGTAATACTGTCAAATCAGTATCTTCACCTAATAATTTCTGAAAGATCTGAGTATTCTCTTTTTCCCTAATACCTGAGTAAATTTCCATAATTCCCTTTGTGGAAAGACAAAGGCAACAACTTCTCAATGCATATGTCACGGTATTGCAGGGTACTTCCTCAAAAGGGCCTGTTTAGTCCAAAGGGTTCCAGGTTGGAGAAATAACTCAGATCTAAAAACATAGCCAGAGACAGTGACTTTTCACTGGAGTTTTCAGTTTCCTGATCATTCATCCTTGATGTTTTTTCATTATATAAAGTAAACAGCCCTCTTGTTGGCTGCCCATCTGTCTTGCCTTGGGGGATTGCCATGTCCTTTTAATGATTTGATGTCTTTCTGCATGACAGCCCCCAATGGCTACCCTCTGATTTTGCTGTTTATTATAATATTTGTAACCATTTTGCTTCTGATAGATAAGTGCCACCACCTGCCTTCTGTTATTTAGGGTCTTATCATTTCTTTGCTATCAGGACATCCTGTTTTATAAAAGCATCTCCTATTATTAGCCATGGCGTCCAGTGAGGTACTCAATGATACTTATATATTCCTTACCATGGTGGTAAACAGACGTCTTTTCCTTTCTCTTAGAGAGCTTTGACAGCTGATCATTTTCCCAGCCTTCCAGAGTGTACCTATTCTGGTATGCTCGCCTCTCTGAGCTTTGGATTCCATCTTCTACCATCTACCACTACACTTAATATTTCCTCTTTACTTAGTATGTTCTATATTTTTTCCAAGTTCCAAAGATCTATCTAGTCATCTTGCAAACACTATTTGTCCTTGACAAAGCACCAAATCCTGTTCCATGGGATGATGTTCTCTTATCAATAAGCTCTTTCTTATCCATCTTGATTCCTCCCTACTTTTTGAGGCAGCAACATTAGGATCTAGCCCCATATATTATTTCTCTTCTCCTACTGGAATACTTGAGCAAGATCCTGCAGCTATCTCAAAAATTCAGTACATAACCCCACTTAGTAGGCCTGGTATAGCCTGAGAAAGGTATTGAAAGTATTTGAAACTTGCTATGATTCTGGTTTCCAGAAAAGGAAGTGGAAGTAGGTGCCAAGAAGTTAACAGAAATTTTCATATAATACCTTTTACTTATTTATGTCTTTCATTCGTTTCTAAAAAAATTTTCTTGTGGTCCCCTAACTCATAACCTTTAAGTAGCAAGATATGTGTGTAGGGAAATACTACTATCTTTCAAAGGGATAGTAAGCCATATCTGCAGGCCTATCTGTTCCTGGGTAATCTGTGAGGTTAAGGTTCTCCTTTGGATATTAACAGATATCTCTAACTGAAGTTTAATGTTTCACCCCTTCTCTGTTAGATCCAGATTTTGACATCAGTGAACTGTCAGAACTGAGAATTCTTAATTCTCTAAAGATCTATTACATTTAGATTTTAATCCTGAGCCTAGCTTTCTTTTCTGCAGGAGATTGGGATTTCCTTTATGGCTGCCAATGGGCTCTTGTTCTTTCACATTTTGGCTTGAATTGGTGATAATTTCCAATAAATCTGTGTTGCTTGGCAACAATCACTTCATGTCAATTTTCCTTATAGGTAACATTTCCCCTGATGCCTATCAAGGGCTATTAACATTGTACCAATTGGTACATCTCTTTATGCTATTATCCCATCACCACTGATAAAAGTTTTAACAGTCGTTGGGTGTGATTTCTCCTCCACTTATCAAGATGAGATCCTCACTGCAAAATGGGGAGTTAGTGATCTATCTTAAAAATCCCATATTAGATTCTACTTCTCAGGACCATTCCAGGTTCCAAATGCATCAGACTAAATTCCCTGGGATTGAAGTTGTGCATAGGTGCTTCATTTAAGTGTGTCTTGGAACATATAAGTACAAGGAAGTGGGGAACGTAGGAGAAAGTGGAAAGAAGGAGAAGCTGAACCATAATGCAGTTGCCACTGAGGCTGAAGCCAATCTTATGTGGGGCTACAAATCTGGGAGGATCCTTTGGAATTGTCCAAACTAACACAAAGGGGCTAAGACTTTGTTTCCTTGCTTCATCCCAGTACTTGTCATCCATCAATTCATAAGAAGAAACATAAACTTCAGCAAGACAACTTCCTGTGTCTGAAGGCAATGCATACTGAAGAAAATATCTGTCAATTTTTAGAAGGTGCTGGATAATTTTGTTGTCCTTGAATAAGAGGACTGGTTGAAGCAGCACAGATATCCACTACAGCAAGGAATTAGAAAAACTAATGGAAAAGTTGGCTTCCTAACAAAATGATAGTAAATGAAATTAACACAAGAAATGGAAAACTTATTTAGGACAACCACTATCAAGGGATTTAGAAAGCTGATTTAAAATGTATCATTGAAAGATATCCAAATAGATGATCATAGAGCTATGTCCATGAACATTTAAAATTTTTTATGGAAAAATTTGTGATGAAGAGAACCACAAAAAGTGGAGAAAAAGAGGACAATGAAAGAGCCTGTTTAATCTGATTAAAATTCCATTTTTATAGAAAAGTCAAATATTTAGCATGTCAGCAGAACAAGCTAAGGAATTGAGAAATATATCTCAGAAAACTTGACATACATATATATCCATATGTGTACGTATGTTATTTAATTCAATAGGCAGAGGATGGATTTGAGATAATTTGTGCTGGAACATTGATTAATCAGTTGGAAAATATCGATGTAAACCCACTTACAATAGAATTAAATTCTTGAGTATTAAATATAAATATAAAAAGAAAATTGGGGTACTTCTATTTAGACAAGTTATCTCAGAGTTAGACCCTGAATTTATAAAGTAAAAAGTATTCGTCTATGACTAAAATTTAAAAAAAAGGTTTTATGTTTAAATATATAGCAAAGAAAATAAGCTATGATAGGATTGGAGAAATGTGTAATGTAGATAATAGAAAAAAAGAATTACCATCTATAATATTAAAAAAAAATCATGTATTTTTAAGAAGAAGGCAAAACCAAAAAATTATAAGGATATTAATAGACAATTCACAGAAGTTCAAGTTAAAGCACATAAAATATGCAACCTCAAATTTGCACTTATTATTAGAGAAGTACAAACTAAAGCAGCAAAGATGTAATTTATACTCAACAAACTGTAAAAAATTAAGAGCCTGAATAATCTAATGATTTGGACTTCTTTTCTTTTCTTTTTTTTCTTTGTTTCTTCTTTTTTTTTTTTTTTTTTTTTTACTCCTTATTCAAGTATCTATATGGAACCAGATGACTGTATGGTCTGATTTTGTTAAAAGAACTGGCCTTTTCAAAGATATCATTTAATCTGCCTCTTACTTGTCATGTCTCAGCTCTTCTGACCTGTATTTTAGTATTTTCCATGGCTTTTCACAACCTTTTGTGATCTCGTTTCAAAGGGAGGTAAGGGAAATAATTTAAGTTTCATGTCATTCTTAGCATACTAGACGATTTTATTCCATTCTTACTCTTCCACAGCCTAAAATTTGTGTATTGTATATTGTAAATGATTTTACCACACAGTCACCAATTTACAATTTTTCAAAAATAATGAAGGAGTTCTAGAAAGCAAGTAATTGTTTAGATTTTTTTTTTCTGAACATGCAAAACAGGAAAACTTCTCAATATATTTCTAGTGTTTCACCACTATGTTTGCATTATCTTTCTATCTGAAAAGACTGATTTTATTCTCTTAAGAGTCAGAGAGGACAAACATCTACTCATTTAAATTGACTAATATTATTTGGAGCAGGAGCTGTAATTTTACAGAGAATACAATTAGTTCATCAATTTAAGATGAACTAATTTAAGATGAACTATTCAAGAGGCAACTATTTCTCATCCATCATGTAGATAAAAGTTTGCTCTGCAGAGATCAAGGCTATACTTTCCTTATTTTGAATTCTCAGTAGAGAGAACATATGGCGTATAAGTGCTTGTAATATTAGTTACATATTTACATTTTTAGCACAATAGGATATTCAAGAGAGTTGTACACTAAGTCCATGATTGCCATCTATGGTTCATTATTAAGCCAATGGTAAAACAGGTATTCATTCATTAAGGAAAAAATCAATTATGATTAGTGTTATATTTATTATTTTTTGTTTCTATCTTGCTTCTTTAATTTCTTTCAGCTATGGCAATCTAATAGCTTGGACAATCTTCTTTAATAATTTGCTTAATCCTTCTTTTCTGCTTAATGTTAATGTCTAATTCCCTAACAAAACTGTCAATGCCTTGTAGCAATTTCCATTAAAACAGCATTTGTTTAAACCCTTGTATTTTTCAGCTTTATTGAGGTATAATTGACAATCCAATTGTAAGATATTTAAAGTGTATGTGATGATTTGATACACATATACAGTTTTTTAAGATTTCATTTATTCATTCATGAGATGCACAGAGAGAGGGAGAGAGAGACAGAGACACAGGCAGAGGGAGAAGCAGGCTCCATGCAGGGACCCCGATGTGGAACTTGATCCCAGGACTCCTGGATCATGCCCTGGGCCAAAGGCAGGTGCTAAGCTGCTGAGCCACCCAGGGATCCCCACACATATACATTATTAAAGGATTTATACATCTATAAATTCTAGAACTTTTTTGCCTGTGATGTATCTTATTTAAAAATGCATATATGATCAGGGTGCCTAAATGTCTCAGTTGGTTAAGTGTCCAATTATTGATTTTGGCTCAGTTGTGTTCTCAGGGGCATGAGAATGAGCCCTGCTTTGGGCTCTGTGCTGGGCACAGAGCCTGCTTAAGATTCTCTCTCTCCCCTCTCTCTCTCTCTCTCTGACCATAAACCCTTCTCCCATTAAAAAGAAAAAAAAGCATATGTGATCATATCACCCAATGATTCAATCTTCTCTAAGGGTCCTTACTGCCTAATGAAGAATTCACAAACTTTTTAGCATGAGAGAAAAGATGCTCTAAAGGACTTGACATTTGTTGATGTTCCCATTGGCATTTCTCACCAATCCTCATACAGCAGAAGACCAAATCCAGTGCCAATTATCCAGTTTTTTTCTACACTTAAACCACTGCAGGTTTGCATCATTGTTCCACATTCAAATAACATCCAAACCCATACTTGCTTTCTGAGGCCTTTCATCCTCTGAGAAACCTTCCCTGATGACTCACTTCTCTTTCACTATTTCAGATCTTTCTACTCCATGGCCATGCCTTTCACATATATTTCTATCATAACGAGTATTGTAGTGCATTACAACATTTAGTTGACTTGTCTGCTTTCCCTATTAGACTTGGAATTTTTATTTTTATCTTAATAGTACTAGTGTATGGGCATAATAGCTAAAAATTGATAAGTACTCAGTATTTTGAGTAATAGGATGAAGGGAAGAAAACAGAATATTTAGTAAACCCTATAATTTCTTAAATGTGTACTTTATATTTATTCATTTTATTTTCTATGATTTTATTTATTTATCTGAGAGAGAGAGAGAGAGAGAGCAAGCAAGCCAGAGGGAGAGGGAGAAGTAGACTCTCTCCCAGGACCCTGAAATCATGACCTGAGTAGAAGGTAGATGCTTAACCAACTGAGCCACCAGGTGCCCCAATTAATTAATATTCTTAGTCATTCTCTTATATATTTCATATGCCTATGAAGAATAAACAAGAGAAAATATTTAAAGGCTAAATATATTAATAATATTAGCTACCTTGATAATGTTGATTTTGAACTCTAAAAAGTTTTTACATCCTAATTGTTACTATTGACATTTTACAGATTAAAAAAAATGAAGTTCAGTGGTGTTAAATGCTTAGCATAGGGCTAACCATATACATCCATTCAGAGCAATTAAACTACTTTCCCATGGTCACACAAATACTTTGTGTTTCCACTGGAATTTGCTTTCACTAACTTTGAATCTATAGTCTAAGGTAAAATTTGGTAAAAGTAGCAAGTGAATTTTGTTTGGATGGAAAATGGGAAGAAAATTTTTATAAACAGAGTTCTGAGTTAGCTACACTTAATATCCTATCAGCTAACTTGGGGCTAAAATTTAAAGGTTTAATAATCAGAAATGATAGTTAGTTTTTTTTACATTTTGTCCATCATTTCTGTTTTAGGCATACGCTAAGGAATATTTTCCAGGCTGTATCATCAAAAGGGCAAATGATAAAGAAAGGATTCTCTCCATTTCTAAAGGATATACACTAGTAATTACATAGGTATTTGGATAAATGCATGAAGTATATGTGTATGCACACACACACACACACTGCACACACACAGAAACTTGTGAGCTTATACAACTCTCTGAGGCATACAGAGATCCAGAACATTGTAAGTTTATCTGGAGAAGTTAAACTGGTTAAAACTTATCTCTCTCTCTTCCTCCAAAACCCAATCTTCTAGGTTATAAGAATTCTTAGATTCTTAGATTCAAATTATATACTAGAATAAATATATTAGTTATCCACTTGACTTCTAGATGGAAAAGAATCTTTAATTTCTTTGTAAACTTCCTTTATAAGGGACATTAATATGATTTTTTAGTGGCTCTGAAACTAATAGAAAATAGATGATCAAAACTAGAAAATTTAAAAACATATTTTTGAGAGTCAAAAAATCGAGAACAATTACATTCAGGGATTATAAGAAAAAGTAATTCTCTGAACTTTCGATTTCACTGTATACTGCCAATCTCTTGATTATGTATAAAACTTAATTTCTTGTTTTAAGGATATATTATATTTTTATATTATTATTATTTTTAATATTAAGATTTCTTTTTTTTTAAGATTTTATCTATTTATTCATAGACACACAGAGAGAGAGACAGAGACACAGGCAGAGGGAGAAGCAGGCTCCACGCAGGGAGCCCGATGTGGGACTAGATCCCGGGTCTCCAGGATCACACCCCAGGCTGCAGGCGGCACCAAACCGCTGTGCCACCGGGGCTGCCCTTAAGGACATATTTTAATGGTACTTCTTATATTTTATTATTACTAATTATATCTGTCTTTCATTGATTCTGAACGCCTTTTCTTACATTTCATTGTGATGTGCCAATAGGATGGATGGAGATTAAGCGTGGGGTATATTTACCCTAACTTGTCACTATGTTATCTTACTAACTCCTGTGTCATCATTTTTATACAAATTCACTATTAGGTTAGAAAGTTTGGGATGCCTGAGTAGCTCAGCAGTTGAGAGTCTGCCTTCAGCTCAGGGGTGATCCAAGGTCCAAGAATCAAGTCCCGCATCAGGTTCCTGAGGGGAGCCTGCTGCTGCCTCTGCCTGTGTCTCTGCCTCTCTTTCTCTGTGTCTCTCATGAATAAATTAATAAAGTCTTAAAAAAAATGTGTGATACACATATACATTTTTTTAAAGAAATGTATGTGTGTATCATATTCATGAGAGACACAGAGAGAGAGGCAGAGACATAGGCAGAGGGAGAAGCAGGTTCCATGCAGGGAGCCCGACGTGGAACTCAATCCCAGGACTCCAGGATCACGCCCTGGGCTGAAGGCAGGCGCCAAAACGCTGGGTCACCCAGGGATCCCCGCTCATTTTTTTTTTTTTAAAGAAAGTTTAACTGATATTTAGATGGAAGAGGTCAACAAATTCCAGTTCAAGAAATCTTTAAAACGAAGGTTAAAATGACAGTAGATAAATTCATGTACTCATTATTTATTTTCTAAAAAAAAAAAAAAAAAAAATTGTCAAGATTTTCCTGGTTATTGGTCAAATTGCAGTCTATGTTATCAATCAATAGATAATATTTTTAAGGTTCAAACACAAAATTAAGGTCAAAAGCAATATGTAAAGTAACTAGAGTATATTATATATTCTTTAGGTCACTAACGGACATTGAGATTAAGACTTCAATTTATTTTTTAGGCTTGCAGCATAGATACAATTAACTAAAGGACAGGAATATAGCTTCATTCTTCTTGAAGGTAAAACATCCCATAGAGTTAATATAAATCTCAAGTATTTAGAATGACATTCCAGTTCTCCCAGAACTCTTCACTATTTCCACTTTCCTAATTCTTACTGCAACCATATAGCTAAAATTTGTAATTATAGTAGTAGAATAGTTTTCAGATCAATATTTATTTACATATTTTAGATAATCATGTTCATGCAGGCAAAAATTTTTGTAGAATGTTAAAATGTTTTTTATGGTAAATCACACATATTAAAAGACACAAACATTGTAAGAGTATATACCTATGAATTTTTGAAAACTGAACACGTCCGTGTAATGTGTACACAGATAAAAAACAAAAATAACAAAATACCTAAAATTAAAGCAATACAGAATATTACTAGTATCCCAGAAGGTTACTCATGCCACTTTCTAGTCACAAACCTTCCCCCAAAGGTAACCAAACTCTGGACATATAATAAAAGCATAATTTTTCTTGTTTCTGAATTTTACACAGATTGAATCTCACAAGTTCCTCTTTGGCTTATTTCATTCTCACTTTGTTCTTAAGATTCATCTGTATTGTTGTGTGTAGATGTGATTTTTCATTGTCATTGGTGTATGTCCTTTAACTGTGAGATTATACCACAATTTATCTCAGTTTCACCGGTGGGAATTTGGGTAAACTCAAGATTGGGACTACTGTGAGTGCTGTTTGTGAACATTTTTATTCCAGTCTTCTGGTGATATTTGTTAGGTATATACCTAGAAGTAGAATTTCTGGGCATTACAGCTTGCCTATAGTGCCATTTTTAAAAACATCACCAACAGTTTTTTTTTTTTCAAAATGGCTGATGATTTTATAGTCCCTTTAGCAGTATACATGAGCCTTCTTTTTTCTTTTCTTTTTCTTTTTTTTTGGGGGGGCGGGGGGTCTTCTCTTTTCTACCTCATCTAAACTTGGTATTTTGAACCATAGTCTTGTGGATACGTACAATGCACAATAAAACTCAGTCCCAGCCCTCCTAGGATATCCTGGTTTATGAAATACCTATTCAAGTAGTTTGTCTATTCTTCTATTAGTTTGGCTGTTTTTTCTTTTTTTCTTAGCTAAATTCGTAGTAGTTTTTTATATATTCAGGATAAAATCCTTTATCAGATGCATGGATTGCAAATATCATCTCCATGTCTATTACTTACCTTTTCATGGTCTTAATAGTGTTTTTTTTTCACAGCTCAATATATAATTTTATAATCTCTATGGATAGTGTTTATTGCATAGTGTAATATATCTTTGCCTACTTTATGATTATGTAGATTTTCTCCAGTGCTTTCTTTTTTAAGCCTATTATTTTACTCTTACCCTGAGATCTGCAGTCTATGGAATATTACTCAGCCATTAGAAATGACAAATACCCACCATTTGCTTCAACGTGGATGGGACTGGAGGGTATTATGCTGAGTGAAGTAAGTCAATCGGAGAAGGACAAACATTGTATGTTCTCATTCATTTGGGGAATATAAATAATAGTGAAAGGGAATATAAGGAAAGGGAGAAGAAATGTGTGGGAAATATCAGAAAGGGAGACAGAACATAAAGACTCCTAACTCTGGGAAACGAACAAGGGGTGGTGGAAGGGGAGGAGGGCGGGGGGTGGGAGTGAATGGGTGACGGGCACTGGGGGTTATTCTGTATGTTGGTAAATTGAACACCAATAAAAAATAAATTTATTATAAAAAAACAAATTATTTGCTGTTTATATAATGAAGTAGAAGTGAAGGTGAAGACTGTTTTTTTTTGTTTGTTTGTTTTTTTTTTTTTTTTTTTTTACATGAACACCTATTTGCTTTGTACCACTTACTAAAAAGTCAATCCATTCCGCATCCCAATGCATGGTCACCTTTGTCATAAATCCTATAATCACATTTTATAATTTAATATATATTGAACATCTGAGATGACTGATTCTCCATTATAGATGCTTGAGGGGAAAGTTATAGAGATAAAATAATAATAATCCTAATGAGAAAGTCATAGTAAGAAGTAAATTTAATACAAGACAGACTAATAAATGTTGCAAGAAAATCATTACAGAAGTGTTAAAGAAGCACCAAAGTTATTCCTAGTAAATTAAAAAAAAAGTCCTTTTGGTTCTCTTTGATGGATGAGATTGGGGAAAGGAATGAAGCCTGTTACCCGCTGCACCTTGATTAGGGTGCATGTCTAGCAGGAGGTAGAAGAGCCACAGGGAATGAAAGATTAACTATCATAGATAGCAGAGTATCAATGTGACGCCAAGTCTTCTAGGCTTACTTTTTAAAGCTACCTTTGTAAACTTGTAGCTGTTGAGAATTATGTTTTAAGGGTATTTATAGTGGATAGTAGATTTCAGTGGATAGTAGTGGATAGTAGATTTTAGAAGGTAGTAGACACAGAGAGATCAGCTAGGAAGTTTTCCAACTGACAAGAGGAGCCAATTGGCCAGGACACATACGTAAAATATAGAAGAACAGGTATATTTTTAGAAGCCTTTTAAGGTCTTGAGGCGTTGGTGACTGATCAGTTGTGAGAATGGAAGTGATGGAATTTCTGGCTTGAGCAGTTGGTAGATTTAATGTCATTAATAAGAGAGCACAGAATTAAGGAAAGTACAGAATCCCAGAAGGGTGGTGACAGGAGGACAGTGACAGTCTCAGTGTGACATTGGAATATGAATCAAACTTGGAAGAGAGCCTAGAGTATAAAATTTGAGATCATCTTCAGAGTTAATCCTAAAAAATTAGAATGAGAGCACAATGTAAGAGTGTGCATTTAATTAAAAAAAAAGAGTAAGCACTGCATCTTTTGTTACTTTTAACCACTAAGCTTTAGAGTGGTTTGTTCTGAAGCAATAAATAAACATAAGAGTTTGTTTCGAAGGAAAGTATATTAGTACATGTTTATAGAAGAAGGAGAAGGAAGGAGCTGAAATAGGGACAGTCTATATTCATCGGTGGAGAGTTGAGAGGAGACAGTTGTGATCTCACAAGTAGAATTCTTAGTATTCTTAGAATTCAAGTTATTTTCCTAAACATTTACTCCTTCTCTGTACAAAAATACATAAAATTTGTGGATAGGTCTCAACATGTTGAATTGGAATCTGCTGTCATTTCAGTCTAATGGGAATTTCTCATGCTGATTCATAGCAGTGATGGAGCAGGTGCTGCTGCTATCTGCACATTAACGGATAAAAGCCTGTCTCCAATTTAGTTATGACCTTTCATTTCCATTATAGAATGACACTTAATGGGCCTATATTCTTTCTGCAAGTGGATAAAATGCAAACTTAATTTTTTCAAAAAAATTAGCGTTTGATCCAGTAGCTTTTGAAAGAGATGATATTTGAAATGTTCGGGATAATTATCTTTTTCTGCTTATCACTAATTATTTCATTCTGCTTATTACTGCTCTTTGCTCTTAAATCAGTAGTTCTTGTCAGTGTCACATGAGTAAATACTGTGAAGTGGAAGTTGAACTTGTGACTTTCTTAAGAAATTTGAGGAAGGGTTCGAAGAGATTTAAAAGGAAAACTGGCCTTTATCCAAGAGAACCTTACTTAAATCTGAATCATCTTTGGAACTATAAATTTGTAAGGCATTATTCTGATAAATAGGTTTTTCTGACACAAATTGTTGAACATCATGGTAATGCATTTGAGTCTATATATAGCTCACTTAAAACTAAGTTGTTTATTTTCTTTATTTTTCCCCAAGAGTAATTTTAAAGCAAGGTTTAAGTTATTTTATGCATTTAAATAAAATGTAACATAAATAAATAAATTAGAAGTGAGCATTAATCCCTTTCTTCTTCCTCTTCCCTTCCCTTCCCAACAATTCAATCCAAAAGAATTAGATGGAATAAAGTAAGCATTACTGCATGCAGGTATGGGGAGCAGAGGTGGTCCAAAGCTGAGTGTCAGAGTACAGGCAGGCTGAGAAAGGGTCTCTAAAGGGGATTTGAAGCACAGCTTGGCATGGGGTATCAGAGCATAAGTTAGTGTGCAAGCCTTCCCACACAAGAGGCAGCCTAGTAGGCAGTAGCAGAGTCTGTGCATCATGAAAAGATATTCATATAAGATGGCTGCCCAGCACAAGCAGCTAGATCTTGAATAGGATAAGAATAGCATCCAATATGCAAGGAAGAAGGGCTGGCAGAGAGTGTAAAAACCTGAGAAGGGTGATGAGGGTGACAATATGGGGACTGTCATGCAAGGTGTTGGAGCTTAATTGTGTCAAGGAGAATAATACATAAGAAAGGCAGCTGGCTTGGCTTGGGAGAGACAGAGAGAGAGAGAGAGAGAGAGAGAGAGAGAGAGCATCTGACTAGTAGGGTAGCTCAAAGTGGAGTGTCAGGGCCCAAGTGAGGGATGGGTGTCCCCATGGTAGAGAGTTGCCCCATAGGGGATCATGGAGTCCACGCATAGTGAGGAGAGCTTTCATGGATTAGGGGATAGCCAGATTCGGAGCATCAGAATCCAAGCAGAGTGAGTAGGGCTTCCATAGAGGGGATAGATTGCTGTGAAATGTCAAAACCTATTAAAGATTTTTAAAAACATCAATGCAGGGCATTAAGCCCAGGCAGGTAGCCAGGTTGACTTGGAGTGTTTGAAGTAGACCAGAATGGGGTAAAAAGGCAAATGTCATAAGAGAGGTGCCATTTCAGGAGCCAGAGACTGAGAGGTATAAGGTCATTCATACAGTGAGGCAGCCCAGCTAAGGGGTCTGAATCCAACTGAGGTGAAGAGGGCATTCACATGGGGTCAGCTACATGTGATGGGTCACAGTATGAGGGCTGTGAGGAGATTATCTATATAGGACAGTGGATGTTGGTACATAGTAGGGGAGAAGAAGGAAGAGCTTCACAGGAACCAAATTAGATGATCTAAGTCTCTTTAGTAACAAGAAAATTGAAGCAATGCCACCTGATAAGATGAAATAAGAAGTCTCTTCCTGCGAAAGGTGTATAACCTGTATCTAAACATGGGGAAACATTGGACAAACCCAGATTGAAGAACATTCTACAAAATAACTGGCCTATAATCTTCAAAAGGTGTCAAGGCTATTAAAATCAGTTATTTTTCCTGATTGATGGAATCTCAACATGATTAAATGCAACACACTAGTTAGAACTGAATTTTTGTGATAAAGGATATTGCCACAATTGGAGAGACATGAATGGAATTTTAAGATAAGGTGTTAGGAATGCATCACTGATATTTTCCTCATTTTGATGACTGAATTGTGGTTACATAGGAGAATGTACTTGTTTAAGGAAATCCACATGAAAAAACCCAAGGATGATACAGCATTATGTCAGCAAATTTTCTCAAATGGTTCAGAAAAAGAATACTCTGAATTGAATTCAATCTTTTGGTGATTTTGAAATTATTCCACAATAAAACAAATTAAGAGTAAGTAAGAAGCAAAGAGAAACTAAGGATAAAAATGAAATATTCTGTTAAGGGTAAAGATATTTTAAAAAACTCCATCACTTAATATGAGTAACTCTCAAATACAGTGTCATTGTTCTAGCCAGAACAAAGGATGAATCTGATTGTTTTAAGTATATTCTAAGGTTTTTACAGTTCTCCTCAATCTGTCTTCGTGTTCACTAAAGTGCTGTGCGTTTGTGTGAGCAAATTATATCTAATTATTTTTTCAGGAATCTCTAAGCATATTGGTGTAATACACAGAGCAATAATTTATTCAGACTCTTGAATCATATTAAAGTGATATTCCTTATATTTCTGGATAATTAATTATATCTCAAGTATAATATTATAATGTAGGAGGGTCTCTATATGTCCATACACAATCCCTAGACTTAGTAATAATTGATTTAGACATTTTTTTCTTCACCTTCATTAAAAGTGATTTGTATATAAGAAATAGGAGAGATAATTCACATAGTTGAGAAAATACAATAGAATCATGAATGAAGATGGACAAAGTTTGAATCCCAATTCAGCTGGGGTTTTTATTATTTTTTTTAATTCTGTCTTTGGAAAAATATCTTATTGTCACTTAGCTTTCATTTCTTCCCTCATAAAATGGAAACAAACATATCCAACTAGCAGAACTTAAAGATAATTAGCTATGCAGAGACATACATATGGATCTATAAAAGATCCATATGTACAAAGATATTTGTATGGAGATATTAATATATGGAAATATTCATATATATATGCATATATATATATAGAGAGAGAACCTGTGATGTGATATCCTAGGAGGTGGAGATAGATCTGTCTATCTCCCTGTACAGATATAGATACAGATAAATAGATGTATCTAACCCTTGGGTATATCACATCACAGACTTCCACAGCTCATATTAATTGTTGCAGTTTTTAAAGGCTTGAATTCTGAAAAAATACTGAATGAGACCATTCAGAGTAGCAGACAATTCTGAGCTCTTATGAAAGCATAATAATTGTTAAAACATCTCCCTTAAGTTTGTGTACAGAAAGTCTTGTATACAGCAAGGTGTGATTGGAAAGACTAATCCTCTAGCAAGCTGCCCATCATGCCTTCCTGGGGACTGATGGACTATGTTGATTGGAAATTGATAGTTGGAATGACTCTCAGAGCTTATATGAAGCTAGTTGGCCAGGTAGACATCCTCTAAAAATCATTTTGACTTATACACAAATGAATGGTCAGAGTTGTGGATTCTGTGGATAAAAATAATACTGACATTTACTTAAATATATACTTCTCTTTGAATATGTATGTCTCATTTTAAGGTGAGTGTATTCTGCTAATAGATAGCATATTAGTCAATTTTTTGAAAATTAGCTTCTATTTTAAATTCTAACAAAGGAATTTGTTTTGAAAAAATCCCTTTGTTTAAAGTCAGTAATAATGTATTAAAGTATCCATTGCATAGTATAAATCCAGATGTTTATATTGAGTTCATTTAAAGTGATGCAAGCCAGGATCAATTCTGATGAAAAGCAATTATTTTCAGAAGATTAGATAGATAGATACTAATCAGATTATTCTTTTTACTATTAATGCATAATACAGCTATGAATTATAAAATACACAATTGTCCATTTTTATTTATTTCATATTCATGTATAAAATTAGATAATCTTTAATTATATTCCAGGACTTAGGGCCTTATGGTACAAAGAAAGACATCCTGGACTTCAAAAACTTTGCTATGTCCTAGAGAGACATTCCAGTAAACAGACATAGAAAATCAATATATGCACCATGAGAGAGATATGGAACATACATAAGGTGCAAGGACGAGCTATTAAAGATAATACCACTAACCAGGGAAATAGATAGAAGATTCCAGGGAGACATGGCATAGAAGCTTCTCCTGGAAAACCTGGTAAGAATCTCATGAAAAGGAGAGAGGCTTGCAAGGGTGAGCCACTGACGAGGGAGCCTGAAGGAAGGTGATCTATCTATGAACAAATACACAAAGTTGAGAGAAGATCTCACAGTTAGGCAATAGCAAGAAGTTTAGTTTAGCTGGATTGCTGGAAGGCAGAAGTAGTGATAGAAGAAGACATAGAAAATGAGTCTGAAGTATTAAGCAGGGTCAGTTCATCACAGGTCTTTTATGGCACAATATAATGATGCCATATGATTTTTCACCCCAATAAGGATACATCTTAAGAGTAAATGAGGCACGATTAATGATAATGCTGACATAATAAGCTTAAATCAAGACAATCTTTAGCAAACTAGACAAATGATCACACAACCTGTTAAGAAAGCGAGGCATTATCCTAATGAGAAATCTTCTAAAAGTTTTCACTGCGAATTGGATTTGTAAAAACTATCTTGCCTACTCTTGAGAACAGTTATGCTGGAAATATGTGCATAGATCTCAGACCTTTTACAAATTTGCAATAAACTGGGAAACACCTGGAGAATTTACGTGAGCAAAATCTCCTGCAGCTAAAAGGTTGATGGGACTTGTGCCTTCAAGAAGAAAGGCAGATATATGGGAAAGCTGCATAGCCTTTTAGGCCAGTAGAGTAGTATTGGGGAAATTACAGCACTGAGAGTTAATGCGTTTTTCAAACTTGTTTAAAGGGAATGCTTTGAGTAGTTGGATACTGAGAAAATCTGGCCTATCATCACTGTATCTGAAAAACACTCAGACTCTAGAAATTGAAATTGTGTGAATGAAATCGAAGAGCTCCTTGGTTTATACTAGAGTTGTCCTATCATCGCCTAATATTTTTTTCCGTTTTGACTGGTTAGTACTGAAAATTCACAAAGGGCAAACCACGGAGTCAGTTTTTCCTATGTTTCTGCCAATATTAACTGTAAATAGCTTTAAAGTTTTATTTTTAAAGGGAAAAGAGAATTTGACTTAAGAGGTTTTTTTTTTTTTTTTTTTTTTTTTCCTGGCAGCTTCATTAGTGCCCCATATAGACAGCTTCATAACTCACTGTGTGAATCTTGATTTTAACTTTAAGCAGTTAAACAGATTTTGGGTCTCTCCATGGTATTATATGAGAAATCAGAGAATTCGGTATTGTTTTCCTACTTACTCTATAGGCACATTTGTTCTGGTTTTCAGATTCAGTCGGTAAATTGCTTGGCTTCCTAGCTAGACATTCTCCATAAAGAAGGTTGACAAATTTACTGAATATATGATCAGTGGGCGGTTTATAGAGATGTCATATTCTATTTCACATATCAAGAATTGTCAGAATGGAAACTTTTCCAAAGGCTTTATGAGAAGAGAAACAGCTGGCAACCTAGAGTTTTATTTCCCTAACGCAAGTGTGAAGCAATTTGAAGAAGCTTCTTGAGATGTATGTTTTTAAAGAACCATGCTGCAGATAGTTGCCATTATAGGCTGTTAGAGAGACCCCATCGTGACTCGCAGGAGGAGCTGCTAAAAAACTTCTGGTAAGAGCTTCTGAGACCTGTGACCCCCCAGGGAGCAATGCCACCGACAGCTGTGGGAAATGTCAGGAGTAGCAGAAAAAAACTAGTAAGAGACCTCAGGAAATGTTGCAGAGAACAACTGACATGCTTGCTGGAAGCGAATAAAGGGGCTGATGAGAACTGCCATCACTGAAAGAAGAAATTGAGGTAATCAATTGCTTAAGAGACAATTTTGGTTAAACACTTCATAGAATCTAGTGAGGTATGAAACTAGACACTCTTGTTTGGGAACAAAAACAAAATAAAGTCACTTGACTCCTTTTAAACCCACACAAAGACAGTGAATTACATCTAAGCATTAGTTTATCAAAATGACTGCCCAGTTTAGGAAGTTTCTCCTATGTTGGCTTTGTTCAATCTAATTATGTCTATGAAATCAATTGTTAAACCATCAGGCATACCAAAGAGATTCACATGTGAAGGAAATAAATCATTATTTAAATAGTGTTGCAACTCAGTTTTACCTTCCAAAGATATAGCTTTAATAACTTCAGACAGATACACCATTAAATTTAATTTACAGTTATAGCAATAACAATTGTTATTCTAATATTCAAAAACCTTTTCTTGTTTCGTGACTTTTGTCATGATTCTTGTGTTGAGAGCATTCTTTTTCTTTATAGTACCTTTTTAATTCTCATTCATCTTTCGTGTGTCTGCTTAAATAACGCTTCTTCACTGAAGGTTTTCCTCAACATAATTATCACTTGGCACCTTTTATTTCCTCTCAAAGCACATATCAAAAATATGCAGTTACCTACTTATTTTACTTATATTTGCTTTCACTAACTTGTTAGCTACATTAGGCCAGGCCCATCTAGTTTTCTGTTTGGCAGGGTTTACTTAATACCTAGCAAAGTGTTTATCTGACTGGGTCCTGGATTAACATTTATTTGAAATATGAATAAAATATGTTTACAGAGATGCTGCAGAAATTAAAATTCATCTTCAGAGTTTGGGAAAAATATATATGAATGGTAAGAATATAGTGCTTCTTGGTGAAGTTGAACATCCTAGACCAAAGGACTGTGAGTAGGTGAAGCATGTTATAGAAAAATGCTGGACTCCTCAGTCCTCACATCCTTGATTTCAATAGCCAGCTGGTCTCCAAGAGAATTACCTCTAACTGAAAGAGAGAGAACTGCCAATAGCTGAGCTGGATCTTCCTATGAAGACTGACTCCATTACAAATATTTTACTCAAGCAACTATGGGATTTGGGGTGACATCAAAATTTTCCCTTACTAAAATCTCCTTATTCTAGATGAGAAAGAGATAGTTGGAGGGTTATATGGTTTGGTCCCTCACCTTCAACATCCTCCTCCAATATCCAAAATAAATACTACACGTGTAAAAAAAATCCAATCTTTACTGAATTAGTTTTTTATATTTAATAGCATATTTAATAAAGGGCTGTCTTGGGAGAGGGTGAAACAAAACGTGGTATGGGAATCACCTCTACTAAAGGACCAGGAACTGTGAAGTTGTTTCTTTTCATGGGTTTTTACATTCTCTTACTTTTATTAGCACATATTTTCCCAGAAGAGCTTTGAGATTGAAACACTGAGTTGGATTTAGAACATTGAACAGCTGAATTATTACTGAGGAAATATGATTGCATTGAAACCACTAAAATAAATCATACATATAAAAGTATAAAAATGGATCTTTACATTTACATATTGGGGATGTGTCTGTGCCTGAAACCTGATCACAAAACAGTGAAGGTTAAAGAGAAGGAAGAGTGGTTTTTCTGTTTTGTATTATTTCATCCTGTACTAGAGTTGTTGATTAAGTAATATTTTGAGACTCATAAAAGTAGGAAAATGTATGTAAACCAACCTCAGTTTGATACTCTAGCCCTAATTTTTATGATACTTATTTTATCAAAATACTACCTTTGTCACCCAAACAAGCTCATCACTTTCATAAAAAGCAGCAAATAACACAAACTTCAAGATTTTCTTAAAACAAAACAAGACAACAACAACAAAAAAAACCCTCAACTCTTTTTAATTCTTTTTTTAACATTTTCTTTAATTGTAATTATAAAGAGGAGTAGAGAGATAATTCTAAATTATTTTGCATTTGCTCATAAGTATAAATGTCCATATAAATGAGGTTACTGAAGAGGTTCATAACAAATCTGAAAGTCATTAAAGCATATTAAATAAATACAATCAATACTGAAAATCATCTAATATACTAATTATCAAATTACACAATTATTGAGCCACTTGATAATATATAATTATAAATGGAAATTTGGAAATTCTGCATAAATTTCAGGAGGTTACTTAACTTAGCAACAATTCAGGAAAAAATGGCCTGTGTTTGTGGCTGGCTATAAGATTAATATAAGACATGAACATGATATAAATGGTACAAATCAAATGTACAATTAAGTTGCATTACTAGAAGTATGATGTGGAGATTATGGGAAATATATTTCCCATTATATTTGGTACTAATCAGCATACATATAGATTATTATATTTAATTTGAAAATCTACATTTAAAAATTTTTACTGTATAAAGATGAGAGCAGTATGGATGGTGAGGGTTAATACACTTGGTGGATTCAAGAATTATTAGCTTTTAAAAGAATAAGACTAAGGAGAGATTTTTTTTCATATAGCTGAAGGGCTGCCATATCAAAGTATGCAATAACTCATTGTCCATTGTTCTCAAAAACATCATAAGGATTGGCATATGAAAATAATTAGGAAGCAAATTTTGCTCAAATTAGGAAAAAAAATTAAAAACCTATGATAGATTTTTAACTTCTTGAACACAGAGCCATGTCTTAACACATCATTATGTCCTCTTTAGTACTTGGCATGTTGCCTTTCACATAAAGGTACCTCAAAAATGAATGTTGAATCAATAAATGTATTAAAGGACATGACTGACCAATAATGAAATAATTGGCAGTGCAAGAAAGTGAGCTTTCTACTCTAGAGAATATTGAAGCAAAGGCTAAATGACTATCAAATTGGAATGCAATGCAGGTTGTGGTTGTAAAATACGCTTGGTATCATTTGTGCCTTCTAATTTCCATCTAAAACCCATCTTATTATTGTATAGTGTATTATGTTGTAGACATTTCTATTAAGTGGGAAGTTGCCATATTTTGCTTTCCTGCACCTTAACATTGGAAGGTATATTGGTTATGAGCACAGATGTTGGCGTGAAGGTAGAGTTGGTTCCAAATTGGAATACCACATAAAGTTGTATAATCTGCAGTATGATTGTTTCTGTCTATAAATGTGGATTATAGCCATAGAAAACTTTCTAAGGTGTAGTGAAAATCAACTGAGATGAGATTTTTAAAGTCTCAGGCACAGAATAAGTTATTGGAATAGTCTATCTCTTACTAGTTACTTCCTGATTTTATGTGTATTTAAAATTGTTCCCTTGGTGATAATATATGCTTACTTTTGATTGTATTGTCATTATAAACCCATCTATTTAGATTGTCATTTCAAAGTGCTTAGTAAAAGTGCTGTGTACAAAGCAGGTGGTAATTATATGAAGGGATTCGTGGGCACTCAATACATGGGGTTTCCAGTACAACTTAATGTAGTATAGATCAACATCAACAAGGACACACTTACGTGTCTCTTCTATGCCCCCAGACCTTAGCAAGGTCTGAAGGCTGAGTGGAGTCTTAATAAATATTTGTAACATCATAACCCCTTCTTTTGGCTTTGCTATTTTTAATTAGCTATTATGTGGGACAGACTAAAAAGATGAGAGGGTAAAGTAATGAAAAAATGGTGGGGTAGGTACAATTGCGTTAGAGATGAGGAGAGTTTTCTTAGAACTGGAGTCAGGGTTTAATACTGAAATTGATAAGGCAAGAGAAGCGATGAGTGTCAGGTCAAATGATGGCACATTTAATGGGGGAGTACCTTAATTAAAAGAAGAAAAGGGGAGGGTAGTCTGAGTGGGAAAAAGAAATTTTAAAAAATGAGAAAGCTAAGGATTGGGGGGAAATATTTAGATCAGTGAGAGAAAATGTTGGATATTATATTTTCCTCCAAAAGCTATGATACCATTCGATGTGCTACCTAAAACTGTAGGAGGAAATGGAAGTACTTTGTAGATATATGATATTAACAATAACACTAGGAGTACTTAAGCAAAGCTGTTCGTATGCTTAATAATAAAGAACACCACATTCTATCTCACCACTGTGCTAGCTGAAAGTCACAAATATATATAATTATTTAGGTCTTTAAATTCAGTAAGTTCTTAGGCAATCATGTAAGTGTGTGTTGGTGGGCATGCTAAGCCCTGCTATCTGGAAACAATGGTACAACAGCTACATTTCCTTTATCATGCAAAATCAGTTACTGGAAATCACAAAAGAAAAGGAAATTAACTGCGTGTTTCTATTTTTTATATCATTAATAACTCTATGAGTAAAGTTTGTTTGAAAATAAAAGCACAAGTTTGAGAGACCGGAACTGAATGTGAACTCCTTCTGTTAAATATTGATTGAATTGATTGCTAATTTCCTGAATGATGATGAGTCAGAATTTACAGTTGGATTTTTTAAAATATAGCTTGCAGACGTTTCTGCTTAAACATCATAGTTTCAGATTTTCTACCGTTTGGGGAATTTAATTTACTTTTAGCCACTGGAAATGGTGTCAGTAAAAGATCAGTATAGAATTGCCTACATTAAGAGTATTCATAGTCCTTCTACAACCATGTATTTAAAATTCATTTCAAAGAAATGAAATACCCAATTAAAAAATGCTCTTCAAAAACACTCAGGTTTTAGAATAGAGGAGAAGAAGATTGGGGCCCAACCGAGGATTCAGTTGAATTCAAAATGGCTTCAAATCTGAGAAAAAGCATCATTTATTGAAACTGCACCACTAAAGTATTTGCACTGAGACAGCATTCTCACTTGGTATGTAATGATAAAGACGTAAACTTTCAATTAGATAATTTTTTTCTAGCTCCTCTCATTGTCTAGATGAGGAAATTGATGATTCCAAACAACAAAACAGTGAGGAAAAAACTAGCACATGTGATTATAAAATAACCATTCCTCTACTGTCCAGCTACCTCTGAAACAAATTAGTTGTTTGAGAGGATCTCAACTATTCAATTTTCCCATCCTTTAGTCACAAATACAATACACAATAGTGAGATAATTGAAGTGAAGGGAAACCAAGTGAAGTTCAAAATGGGCTTGGAAATACCTAAGAAGTTACTTATGGTTACCACATTGAAATGGATGCCATTAAGCCACACATTTTCTTTATCACAGTGAACACAGTTATGCAGCAAAAATTGACTGCATGTACTTTCTCTTTGCAAATGCATAAAGATTTACAAGTCTTACAATGATGAAAATCTTACATAGTATTTCACTTGAACCCTACTTAATATAAACATAGAAAATATACTCATTTAAAAGAAAGCATGTGGTATAGTATGGTGATAGAACAGTTGTGCTTCATGTTTGTGGTAGTGGTCATATGAAAATATGAGTGACATAGCATCATAGAATTACACATATGCAGCTACATAAAACTAACATGATAAAATTTCATAGAGCTTCAAAATAGAGACAGATGTATGCACACACATACATACGAGTGCATAAAAAACATGCATGTGATACTTGAATAAGTTCTGTGGATTATATTAATGTCAGCTTCCTAGTTTTGACATTGTATTGTAATTTTGCAAGAGCCTAACATTGGGGCAAGCTTGGAGAAGGGTACATGTGTCCTCCCTGTACATTCTTTGCAATGTCCTTGAATCTATAATTATTTCAAAATATACTGCAAAAAAGAAGGAGAAATGCTTACCATAAGATGTACCACATGCAACATTTGAATTAGTATTTATGGATTATTTTATATAAAAGTATTTTAAAAGAACTAAAAGCATTTATATCTTAAAAATGAACATCAAAAAAAATGAACATTAATACCATAAAAGCAAATTAATCAATGTGAAGTTTTGACAATCACTCACATAATTTTATTTCTTTTCTTTTTTTCAAGTTAGTTTTAGTCAGGTTAAAACAAGATCAACTGTTTTGCTTCTGGTGGATAGTATCTTAAGTCTTTCTCCCCCATCTTTCTAGAAGTTAAATAGGTGATGATCACCAGGTATTGTATGGAAGTGTTGAATCACTATATTGTACACCTGAAACTAATATTACACCATATGTCAACCAACTGGATTTTTTTACTTACTTACTTACTTACTTACTTACTTACTTATTTAGAGAGTGCATGACCTGGGAGGAGCAGAGGGAGAGTGAGAATCTTAAGCAGGTTCCACAACCAGCACAGAGCTGAACAGGGGCCTGTCTCTCACAACCCTGAGATCATGATCTGAGCCAAAGCCAAGCGCTGGACACTTAATCAACAGAGCCATCCAGATTCCCCACCCACTGGGATTTCAATAAAAACTATAAAAGTTAAAAAAAAAAAAAAAAAAAAAAGCATTCTTTCCCTGGTATTAGAAGCTTAATTAAATTCTAAAACTCAGAGTAAAAAACTCTAGCTCTTTATTTATTTGAAAATTCACCAAGGTTACCTCAAAAGTCAATTTCAGTCTAATTTGAGACTAATCAGATCCATGTTGATTCTCAACAAAACTCATGGCATTTTTTTTTAATTAAAAAAAATTTATTGAAGTTCGAGCAATGGGTGTTATACTATTCATGACATTTCTTTTTTAAAGATTTTATTTATTTATTTATTCATGATAGACAGAGAGAGAGAGAGAGAGAGAGAGAGAGAGAGAGAGAGAGAAATGTAGGCTCCATGCCGGGAGCCCAAGGTAGGACTCGATCCTGGGACTCGATCCTGGGACTTGATTCTGGGACTCTAGGATTGCTCCCTGGGCCAAAGGCAGGTGCTAAACCACTGACCTAACCAGGGATCCCCTATTTGTGATATTTCAAAGCATAACTTATTTGTGTGTTTGGGGCAGTTGGCAACAACTGAAGGATCTCTCTCTCTGTCTGTCTCTATCTCAGCTTTTGGCAGGTTTCTTCTACATTTTGTTTATAGGCTTGAAATTTGCTTTGGACATGGTTTACTTTTTTTAATTCAGTTGTTTACTATTACTATTAATTCAGCTGTTTACTATTACTACTAGAGTCTGATTTTTTTTTAAATTTTATTTATTCATTCATGAGAGACACAGAGAGAGAGAAGCAGAGACACAGGCAGAGGGAGAAGCAGGCTCCCTGCAGGGAGGCTGATGAGGGACTCGGTCCCAGGACTCTAGGATCACACCCTGAGCTGAAGGCAGAAGCTCAACCACTGAACCACCCAGGCGTTCTGGAGTCTAATTTTTAAATTGAAGCATTTGCATCATTCTTATTTAAATAGAATTCATTTGTTGTTAATATTTTCCTTATAATTTTACAGTTTCTGAGGACTAAAGAAAATATTTCATATAAAATGTCTAGCCCAAGGTCTATAATAGTGTGTGTGTGTGTGTGTGTGTGTGTGTGTAAGGGCAATAAATTCCAGTGTACTGTGCAGAATCAGTTCTCACCTGTCTTGGATAATTAAAGTTAGATTTGTCAACACAGAACAGAAAGAACCAATGACTTAAAATAGGCAATCATTCCTATTGGCAAATATTATGGTTAATCTTATATGTCAGACGGACTGGACAAGAGATGCGCAGATAGCTGGTAAATAATTATGTCTAGGTGTGTCTATGAAGATGTTCCTGAGAGAGATGGCCATTTATGTCTAAACCAAGTAAAAGAAGATAGATGTGAATGGGCATCATCTAATCTGTTGAGGGCCTGAATAGAACAAAAATCTGGAGGGAAGGAGAATTTGCTCTCTTTGCTTGCACTGTGAAATCCGTCTTCTGCCCCCATTGGGCCACCTGGTTTTTAGGCCTTTAGACTCATACTCATACTGAATTATACCAACAATCTTCCTAAGCTTCTAGCTTATACGTGGCAGATCATGGGGCTTCTTGGTCTCCATCATCACAGGGGATGATTTACAGTAAATCTCCTCTTATTTATATCTCTATATAACCCTGTAATACAGCAGGGAATAGTAATAATGAGTGCAAACTTTGTATATTACTATGCCTTTGCTTGAAATACCAAAACAAAATAAACAACAACAAAAAAAGATATTATTGCTATGCTTGGAAGCTCTCAACAAAACATTCAGTAAGGGTAATTGATAAAACTAAAATCTTACAAGGAGTGAAAGTAAAGTCTGACCTTGCTTTTAGTCCATGAAAATGATATATGCATAAAATAAATAGCTATAGCAAGATGCTGTACCAGGACATATATTCTAGTACCTCATAAAATTAAACAAACACATCTTATACAGTTGAGAGTTTTAGGAAAACTTCACGCAAGAAATGGAATTTAAAGATATCTATGGGGAAAGAAATTACTCTTTCTTCATTCTCTTTTGATAAGAGGCCAATGTATACCACAATTGCCCTGTTTTTTTGGTTTTTGTTTTCCTTTTCGTTTCTGCTGTGATTGTACTCTATTTGCTTCAGGGAAGATGAAAATAACATTTTTTTCTATATGAACTACAATAGAGAACAAGTCATACTTGCTTTACTGGGGAAACATAAAGGACAAAAAATGATCAAAATAAGAAAAGTTAAAATGGACTTAGCAAACTAATTACAGCCATTGCCTTTAGCAGATAATATTCACATTTACAATGGATTAATCTATTTATCAATATAGCTATAGATTTTGGATGACCTATGTTATTTTAATATGAAAAGATATTATTCTCCATAAATATATTTATCACATTTCCTGCAATGTGATTTTTTTATTGATTTTTAAATAGGAAGAACTAAGCCTAATGCTTGTCAAGATATTTCGCTGTGATAGATTTTTCTCTGAATATCAGATGGATGTTGGACTATAAGATAGGCTATTTGGTGGATTTAGATAATTCTCAGGGATCTTTTTACCATAATTTCTATAAACATATTTTTTTAGGTGGGATATAAAGAGCTTCTGTTACGTATGAATGGATATCATTGATGCATTGTTTTTAACTTTTAAATGATTGGAATGATTAAGGAAATATATGAACTATGTTTCTTAGCACCATATTATGCATGAGTGATAGAGAAGCAGGCCATTGTCACTTTCTTCACAGAGCTTACACTTTAAATACAGAGACATAATTAATGTGCTTGGATCTCTATTTTCAAAGGACACCAATCCTACCTTGCCTTTCCTCCTGCTCCCCAGTGAACAAATAAAACTGTTTTATGACTCACAGAAAAATAAGATATTGGGCACTAAAGTCTTTAATTGTCAAACAGTGACCACTAATCTTCAATCTATATCCATAAGTCACTCTCACTTTTCCCTAATCTCAGTGGGAGAGGTATTTTCCTTATTTTACCAGCTTCTCAATGACCCTTGATGCTGTTTGAGTAAACTTCGTAAGCCTCCCCAAATATAAAAATATTTGTCATTTGCCCCTTCTAGATACAATATTATTCTCCTCTTTCAGATAAACTTCTTTTTTTTTTCAGATAAACTTCTTGAGAAAGGAGTCTATGCTTATGAATAGACTTCCATGACTTCCAAATCAATATGACTTTTTTCATAAATAAAGATTTTATTTATTTATTTTAGAGACAGAGAGAAAAAGAGAGAGCACGAATGATGGGAGGAGCAGAGGAGAGGGAGAAGCAGACTCCCTACTGAGCAGGGAGCCCAAAGGGCTTGATCTGAGGACACTGAGACCATGACCCGAGCCAAAAGTAGATTTTTAACTGACTGAGCCATCCAGGTGCCCCTAATCAATGTGAATCTGATAAATGGTTCCATCCCACTAATAAAATTGTTCTTACCAATGTCATTAATAAATCTGTATTGTTGAAATAAAAGGAAACTTTATAACTTAATAATTAATAACTTACTTGCACTTCTCATAATATTTAAATAGTTGACCATTCCTTTCTTGCAACTCCTCTGTATCCTTTCTTGGCCACTGTTATTGCCTTAATTTAAACCATTGTTAATATCATTGGATTTGTATCTGAAACCTCTTAGAGTATCTACACATTCTAGTCTTTTGTACACAACTTTCAGAATCTTTCTTCTAAGGTCAGATCTAATAATTTCATTTACTTTCTTGAAATTCTTTAAGGATTTCTCTGTAGTCTGAAGGGTAAAAACCAAATACCGTGCCAAAGAAAATATTTTGTGATCTGAACCATGTCTATCATTCCAGCTACATCTCCCAAGACTCCCTTACATTTACCTTCTTAGACTATGTTTCACAGCCAAAGACATCAAACTATATAACAACTTTATTTTATTCACTGGAGAGTTTTCATTTCTTTTAATTTTCTATCCATGATTTCCATTTGGACCTCATTAGAATCTGAGCCTCTCAATGACCAGATATAAAAATTAGATTTTTATATCTAATGCCTTACTTAGTCTGAGTTATACAGTACATTTAAAGTACATATAATATATAAATATATGTATATATGTTATTTACAATAGTATATGTATATTATATATAGTATTATATATATATAACATACTGCATATATATATAAATAATATTCCATTGACGTTAACGTACATCATCAATGGTATGCATAAAAATGAATTTTAATTCCTGATTTCTTTTTTTAAATGAACTGGTGGTAAGATTATTTTGTCTTATTGATAAAGTTGATGGAAAATTTATAGCTGTAAATTTATATATTAACATTACAGCAGTGAAATTGCTGAGTGAGTGTATGTGCATGTTTATGGACATTGACAAATTTCTCTCTTCCAAAGAGAAGGATGAACCAATATACCCTACATTCCTAACTATAATCTCTTTTCAAAAAACAAAATCTTGCAATTATTGTACATGACAATCTGATAGCAACATTTTCTTAGGCTCAGTTAAGATTTGTATTTCCCTATTAGAAACATATTATTTTTATTCTTTAGTATTTTCTTGGATTTTTTAAAATTTATTATTGATTTATAAAAGCTCTGTGAATAGGGCAATTCAGAACTTTTATCCTGTGAATGATTTTCTCACACAGTTGGTTATTTGTCTTCTGACCTTGATGTATTATTGTCATGTGGAAAATTGTGATATTCTTGAATTTATCAATATTGTCCTTTATTGTTTTTGAGATAGGTGTTCTAATTAAGGTTTATCATATAAATGAATAAATAAATAAATTAATTAATTACAGAGGTAGATAAGCACAGTATATTAATCAAGGTTCTCCAGAGAAACAGATCTAGCAGATCAATAGATAGAGACAGACAGAGAAACAAAGATACACAGAAAGAAAGACAAAAAGAGAGAAAAATTGGTTATACAGAATTAATGTAAGTTCTAGTTCAAAAGCTGGCAGGCCTACAATCCAAGAGGAGCCAATGTTTTAGTTCAAGTTCAAAGGCTAGAAAAGACTTATGACAGCAAAAAGTGTGGAGGCTGAGAAAAATCAAGGCCATTCCACCTCAAGTTTAGCATTAGCACAAGTACAGCCATCTTAGGCCCCTGTGAATAAGAGCTGAACTTTACAGGAAAAACTGCAGAATGTCTCAGCAAGGAATCCCATATCAGAAAGACAACAGATCCCACGCCTGTGGTAGAAAGTCCCATATTAGAATGAGAACAGAGCTTAATGCCTTTGAAAGCCCCATATCAGAATGTAAATAGAACTTGAGAAATTCCTCCCCGCCTTCTGAAAATCCCCTAGACCACCCCATAAAAAAACCCAGCTGTAACCCACTTCAGAGTCCAAGTCCCTGCTCTGCTGTGTAGGGTATACTTGGACCCAAGCTCGAGCTTGCAAATAAACCCTTGTGTGCTTGCATCGGTGTTGGCTCCTTGGTGGTTTCTCGGATTTGCAATCTTGGGCACAACAAAAGCAGTCAAGCTGCAGAAGTTCCCTCTTAGCTTTTTTTGTTCTATTCATATCTTCAGTTGATTGGATAAGGCCCACCCATATTAGGGAGGGCAATCTGCTTTACTCAGTCCATAATTCAAATGTTAAACACATCCACAAATACCCTCACAAACATATTAAGAATGTTTTTCAAATGCCTGGGCACTTCATGAAATTAAATATTGTAAGGCTAACTTATAAATAGCAAGTGTATATTTCTATAACACAGTAAGTTCATAGTCTTTCTAGATTTAAATCTCAATTTCATATCACTTATGTTTTTATAATAGTTGATGTTATTTAATCTCCCTGGCCACAGCTTTTATATCTGCAACATAGAGATAATATGACTAATCACTATTCTACAGACTGTTATGAAAACCAGATGAATTAATTTGTGTCAAGTGCTTAAAGCCATACCTGCTTGACACATAAGTGATCAATAAATATTAGCAATTAATATGTTTTCTCACAGTGATATTGTAAATTACATGCAACAGTAACCTTTAGCAGATTATGAAAAGCTCAAAAGTTAATTGAATACAGCGATGACATGTAAAGAGCTTGGAATTGTCACTCATCTGTACAATAAGAAAAAAAATAAGTTGAACAAATTAAAAATCAATGATTTCTCTTGACCCATCCGAGAATAGAGGTCACAAAATAAACCACTATTGGGAAATATGGAAAGACAGGTGAATCTAGAGATTATAGCCAAAATTTGCATACTTAAAGCAGAAGTTTCTGGAACCATAAGCTGGTCAGAACACTTTAATAGTATTTTTTTATAACCTACTGAAAGTTGAGTGTAGACAAGAGTGAGAGAGAGAGAAACTCCTGGAGTTATAGTCATAGTGGGTCCTCATACCTTCATGAGCTTTATTCCAAGATAAAGACGCTAACATGATGAACAGCTAAGACAGATACTCTCTTGCCTCTGGCAGTTCTAAGGAGTTCTTCATAACAAAGATCTACACTTCGAGGAAAAAAAATTCTACCAGAGTCTTATTCCATGTGTAGAAAGAGTATTTCTTCAATTAGAAAACTCCAGCCTAGAGACAGCTCTCCTAAGTGGAGGCTCTGGGGCTAAGCTAAGAGACAGTTGTCAAGGTCATAGCCTATTGACACAGGCCCAACTAAAAAACTGAAATTTAGTTATAAGAATGCTTTACAACACCATAGAACTATAGCATACTTCCCTTTTCCCAAGCTTTACCACATTAACAAGGATCTAGTATAATAACAATAGACTCCTTCCTCTTATAAGAGGGAGAATGTAGGGAAGTTGAATTTCAACAGAGGAGACAAAAGTAAAGTTACAAGAGGGACTTGAAGCCTCTGGCACCTACAACTATAGCAAACACCAAGCACATCTAAATTAACCTCAGCTAGATTAACATATAACCTCATTCCAAAGGCTTATATACCTATTTTCCTGTACTTAATATATAACAATCAGCTTCAGAAAAGATTTTAAGATATAATAAAAGGCAAATCAATAAAAAAACTAGTTTTTTTTTAAACAATAAAATTGATAAAACTTTAGGCAGGATAATAATCTAAAAAGTGAAGAAGACATAAATTATCAATATCAAAAAATGGTACAGGGATCTGTACTGGTGATCCCATGAATCAAAAATGGGTAATTAAAATATACTATGAATAACCCCTTGATAATGTACAGGAGGTGGATGAATTCTTCCAATACATAAATTATAAAAATGCACCCAAAGAGATACAGAAAATCTGAAGATGCTCATATCTGTTAAAGAAATAGAATAAATAAAAATCTCCCAGAAAAGAAAGTACTAGACCCAGAAAAAATTTATTGGTGAATTCTATCAAACATTTAGGGAAGAAACGATACTAGTTCTCGAAAATCTATTCCAGAAAATAGAATTAAGAGGAACACTTTCTAACTTTAAGATCAGCATTATCCTATATCAAACACAGATAAAGCCATTACAGAAAGAAAGAAAGAAAAAGAAAGAAAGAAAGAAAGAAAGAGAGAGAAAGAAAGAAAGAGAGAGAGAAAGAAAGAAAGAAAGAAAGAAAGAAAGAAAGAAAGAAAGAAAGAAAGAAAGAAGAAAGAAAGAAAGAAAGAAAGAAAGAAAGAAAGAAAGAAAGAAAAAAGAAAGAAAGAAAGAAAGAAAGAAAGAAAGAAAGAAAGAAAGAAAGAAAGAAATTAAGAAAGAAAGAAGAAAAAAGAAAACTAAGGCCAATATTTAAGATATTAATGGATGAAATCCTCAAAAAATATTAGAAAATAATTCCAACAATATACACAGAGAACTATACATCATTAGTAAGTGGTATTTATTCTGGGTGTGTAGGTCTGCTTCAACATTAAAAAAAACCAGTCAATGTAATCTATGACATAAGCTAAAGAAGAAATATAGTCAATTGGTCTTTGACACAGAAAAAAGACAATTCAAAGGAGAAAAGATAGTCATTTCAACAAATGTTGGAACATTTGGAAGTCCATGTGCAAAACTTAAGTCAAAATGGGGATAGACCTTTGCAAATATCTTCTCGCATTCTGTAGGTTGCCTTTGGGTTTTGTTGACTGTTTCCTCTGCTGTGCAAGTTTTTATCTTGATGAAGTACCAATAGTTCATTTTTGCCTTTTCCCCCTTGCCTTTGGAGATGTGTTTAGCAAGAAGTTGCTGTGGTTGAAGTCAAAGAGGTTGCTGCCTGTGTTCTCCTCTAGGATTTTGATGGATTCCTGTCTCACATTTAGGTCTTTCATCCATTTTGAGTCTATTTTTGTGTGTGGTGCGAGGAAATGGTCCAGTTTCATACTTCTGCACATGGCTGTCCAGTTTTCCCAACACTATTTGTTGAAAGACTGTCTGTTTTTCATTGTATATGAAATCTTTGTTGAGGATCCATTTCTAGGTTCTCTATTCTGTTCCATTGATCTATGTGTCTGTTTTTGTGCCAGTACATACTGTCTTACCGATTACAGTTTGTAATAGAGCTTGAAGTTTGGAGTTGTGAGGCTACCTGTTTTTGTTTTCTTTTTATTTCTTTTTCTTTTCCTTTTTCCTTTTTTTTTTAAGACTTTATTTATTCATGAGATAGAGAGAGAGAGAGAGAGAGAAGCAGAGACATAGGCTGAGGGAGAAGCAGGCTCCCTGCAAGGAGCCTGATGTGGGACTCGATCCTGGATCCCAGAATTATGCCCTTGCCAAAGGTAGATGCTCAACCACTGAGCCACCCAGGTGTCCCACAGTTTTGGTTTTCTTTTCCAACAATCCATTGGCTATTCAGGATGTTTTCTGGTTCCATACAAATTTTAGTATTATTTATTCCAGCTCTGTGAAATAAATTTATGGTATTTTGATAAGAATTGCATTGACTATATAGATCACTCTATGTAGCATAGACACTTTAACGATATTTGTTCTCCCAACCCATGAACATGAAACATTTTTCCATTTCTTTGTATCTTCCTCATTTTTTTTTTCATGAGTGTTCTACAGTTTTCTGAGTATAGATCTTTTACCTCTTTGGTTAGATTTATTCCTAGGGAAAAAAAAATAAATAAAAATAAAAAATTAAAAAAAAAAGATTTATTCCTAGGTACTTTATGGTTTTGGGTACAATTGTAAATGGCATTGACTCCTTAATTTCTCTTTCTTCTGTCTCATTATTAGTGTATAGGAATGCAGCTGATTTTTGTGCACTGACTTTATATCCTGCCACTTTCCTGAATTCCTGTATGAGTCTGTTTGAGTCTTCAGGTTTTTCATATAGAGCATCATATAATCTGCAAAGAGTGACAATTTGACTTATTTGCCCCTTTGGATGCCTTTTATTTCTCCTTGTTGTCTTATTGCTGAGGCTAGGACTTCTAGTACTATGTGGATCAGATAAAGGGCTAGTACCCAAAATCTATAAAGAACTTAACAAACTCAAACCCAAGAAACAAATAATACAATTAAGAAATAGGCAGAAGACATGAACAGACATTTCTCCAAAGAAAACATACACATGGACAATAGACATATGAAAAAAATACTCCTCAACATCACTCAGCATCAGGGAAATACAAATCAAAACCACAATGAGATACTACCTCACACTAGTCGGAATGGCTAAAATTAACAAGACAGAAAATGACAGATGTTGGTGAGGATGTGGAGAAAGAGGAAATTTCTTACACTGTTGGTGGGAATGCAAGCTCGTGTAGCTACTCTGAAAAACAGTATGAAAATTCCTCAAAAAGTTAAAAATAGAGCTACCTATGACCCAGCAATTGCACTGCTTGATATTTACTACAAAGATACAAATGTAGTGATCCAAAGGGGCACCTGCACCCCAATGTTTATAGGAGCAGTGTTCACAATAGCCAAACTATGGAAAGAGCCTAGATATCCATTGACAGGTGAATGAATATATATACAATGGACTTCTATTCAGCCATCAAAAAATAAAAATAAAAAGAAGAAATCTTGCCATTTGCAGTGGTGTGGATGGAACCAGAGGATATTGTGTTAACTGAAATAAGTCAATCGGAGAAAGATATTTATCATATGGTCTCACTCATGTGGAATTTAAGAAACAAAACAGAGGAGCATAGAAGAGAGGAGAAAAATAAAACAAGACAAAATCAGAAAGGGAGACAAAACATAAGAGACTTAACTATTGGAAACAAACTGAGGGGTGCTGGAGGGGAAGGGGGTGGGGGTTGGGGTAACTGCGTGATGGGCCTTAAGAAGGGCATGTGATATAATGAGCACCGGGTATTATATAAAACTGATGAATCAGTTACCTCTACCTCTGAAGCCAAAAATATATTATATGTTAATTAATTGAATTTAAATAAAATTTAAAAAATGGGTATAGACCTAAATGTGAAAACCAAAGTTATAAAATTTGGGTGAGAATATCTATGTGACTTTGAGTTTGATGGTAAGTTTTTAGGTACAAAAAGCATATGCCAAAAGTATAATCTATGAAATAATTTAAAAAATGAATTGAGCTGTATTAAAATTAAAAATGACTGCTCTCTGAAAAATGCTGTTAAGAGACTACAAGTAAGCCACAGACTGGGAGAAAATATTTGCAAAAACTCATGTAGTTAAAGTAATTTCATCCAAAACATATAAAGAACTTTTAAATATCCACCTTATGAAAACAATGCTATTAAAAAATCATTGAAAGGTGTGAAGAGATGCCTCATCCAAAAAGATGTAAAGATAGCAAAAAGTGTGAACATATTTCTATCTTATTTGAATGCTCACCAAAAAGTGATGTCAGCAGAGGAGGATTTTAATAATAAAGTGAGTAGGATGGCCTGTTCTGTGAATACGAGTTAGCCTCTTCCCTCAGGCACCATTGCTATTACCTAGTGGGCTCATGAATGAAGCAGCTATGGTGTCAGAGGTGGAGGTGATGCATGGAGTCAGCAGTATGGACCCGCTCTCATCAAGGCTGACCTGGCTATGGCTTTTTGCTGAGTATCCAATCTGCCAACAGCAGAGACCAATACTGAATCCCCAAGATGGTACCCTTCCCTGGGGTGACCAGTCAGCTACCTGATGGCAGGTTGATCACACTGGATGGTTTCCATCATGGAAAGGGCAGCCTTTTGTTCATCCTAGAATAGACCTTTAACTCTGGTTATGAATTTGACTTTTCACTATTATCATCCATAGGCTTACAGAAAGCCCTATCCATTGTCATAATATTCCATAGTGTATTGCTCTTTCTAGGAACTCACTTTACGGCAAAATAAATGAGACAATGGTTCCCTGCTCAAGCAATCACTGGTCTTACTATATTTTCCACCATCCTGAAGCAGCTAGCTTGATAAAATAATGGAATGGCTATAATTTTGAAGATTCACTTATAATGCCAATGAGGTGACAATACCTTGCAGGCTGGGAAATGTTTTCACAAGGCTGTATGTATACTGAATCAGCATCTAAAATGTGGTACTATTCTTTTCCATAGCCAGGATTCATGGACCTAAGAATCAAAACAGTGGAAATGGAAGTGGCACTGTTCATTATTACCCCTAGTAACCCATAAGCAAAAATGTTGCTTCCAGTTCCCATGACCTTATGCTCTGCTGGCCTAGATAGAGGTTTGAATTCCAAAGGGAGGAAAGCTTCCACCAGGAGACAAAGCAATGACTTCACTGAATTGGAAGCTAAGATTCCCACCTGGCCACTGTGGGCTCCTGATACTTCTGAATCAAAAACAAAAAAGGAGTTATTGTGTTGGCTGGGATGATTGACCTTAACTGCAAAGGGGAATCTGGATAACTTACTACACAATGGAGGTAAGGGGAAGTATGTCTGCAATATAAGAGATCCCCTGTACTTTTCTTAGTTTTACCACACCCATGAAAAACTACAACTACAGCAACCCAATCCAGGCAGAACTTTTAAAGGCTCAGACCCTTCAGGAATGAAAGGTCTCCTCCAGACCTCAGGAGGAAAAGAACCATGAGAAGCCAAGGTGCTTACTGAAGGTAATGGGAGTACAGAATGGATAGTGGAGGAAGGTAGTTATAAAAATCAGCTACAGCCCCATGACTAGTTACAGAAATAAGGACTGCACTTGTCATAAATATTTTGTCCTTATTTTGTTATTAATTCATTTGTATGTGTGTATATATATTCAATATCTTTGTTTTTGTTTTTAAAGATTTTATTTGTTTATTCATGAGAGACACACAGAGAGAGGCAGAGACATAGGCAGAGGGAGAAGCAGGCTCCTTGCAGGGAGCCTGATGAGGGACAGGACTAGATCCAGGAACTCTGGGATCATGCCCTGAGCCAAAGAGGCAAACAGACACTCAACCGCTGAGCCCCCCAAGTGTCTCTCAATATCCTTGTCTTCTCTCCTTTTATTGTCTTATCATGTAACATAATATAGGTTGCCTTTTATGATAATATTTAAGTATTGTTAATTTTATATCATAATATTTAAATTATAGGATATCAAAGTGACATTATTTCCTTTTGAGGGGAAGTGGCAATTTTTGGCAGTAGGCAGAACAGATATTTCATGGTAGATGGAATCATGACCCTGTTATTGTCTTTAGGAGTTAAGTATGGCTTGAGATGTGTAGGAGTGCCAAGTTGATGAGATGTGGGCTTTTGGTGCTTAATTTCCCAAGTCAGCTTGACTAGGACATGAAGTGTCCAGATTAATATTATTTCTCAAGGTGTCCCTGAGGGTATTTAGCATTTGCAGTGGTGGACTGTGTAAAGCAGATGTTCTTCCCCATGTAGGCATCATCCCATCTTCTGAGGGCCTGAATAGAGTATAAAGACTAAGAAAGAGAGATTTCACTCTCTGCCTGAGGATATCACTCTTCTGCTCTCTACTAAGATTTATACCATTGGCCCTCTGGCTCTCAAATCTATGCTACTGGCTTTCCTGAGTCTCACCTTACAGAGGGCAAATCATAGGACTTCGCAGGTTCCATAGTCTCATGGGACACTTCCCTACAATAAATCTCTTATTCTGTAAAACTGTCTTATTGTTTCTGTTTATCTTTAGAAAACCCTGATGAATACAATAAACTTTTTCTTAAGAAGTAACCACTGAAAAATTATGGCACAAAGAGGCATATTACTATATATGTTCTACTCTCAAATAATTCAGAAAAAATGTACATGAATACATAAAAATGTGTGGATATGGATACACATATAAGTATAATTTTATATATTTGTAATATATTATATATTATATATAGTATACATGGTATATAATAACAATACATATTATATAATGAATTTTATATATGAGTGTTAAAATTGAGGAAATTGGTGAATCTGGGAATAGTTTAATATAATTATATAATTATATAATTATAACAAATATTATTCTTTGAATTAGACTTGCAACTTTCTATAAATTTGAAATTATTACAAATTATATTTTAAAATTAAGTTGAATTATTTGGGGTTGTTTCCCAATTGGCAAATTGATTCAAAAACCAAACTTAATTCCTCATTTGGTTCTGATGCACTTTTAGTCACCCTCAAGTTTTCTGGTTGAATTTTCTACAACAGGAAAGACAATTTAGGCAACAAAAGGGGAAATGTTATTTTTAAAGAGGTTGATTTAGGACCAATCTCAAATTATCAAAATAGCATTTTTTAAAGATTTTATTTTCTTATTCATGAGAGACACAGAGAGAGAGGCAGAGACATAGGCAGAGGGATAAGTAGGCTCCCTCTGGGGAGCCTGATGTGGGA
Organism: Canis lupus dingo; assembly: GCF_003254725.2. Lineage (NCBI taxonomy): Eukaryota > Metazoa > Chordata > Mammalia > Carnivora > Canidae > Canis > Canis lupus. Next base: position 52,011,899 of record NC_064255.1, on the reverse strand, counting down.
CTAGATTCCAGGACCCATGACCTGAGCCAAAGGCAGATGCTCAACCACTGAGCCACCCAGGAGCCCCTCAAAATAATGTTTTAGTAGTAGTGGCAAGGAAGCCCCACTAGGCAAAATAGGATGAGATATAATTATATATATATATGTGTATATATATATATATATATACACATATATATATATAGTGATGTCAACACAAAGGCAATCTTTTAAGGAGAAACATATTTGGTTAAATAATAAAAGTTATTACATTATTAAATTTGAGCTACTACACGGTTAGCAGCTGGGACTAAATGATTTACTACCTTAAAAATGCTTATCTCAGACCTCATATTTATCTCATATCTCATATTAGGTCTTAGGTGGTCATGGAAATGAATAGTGATTTGACCAAATAGTCTTAAGAGCATATTTTTTTAAATCTTTTTTAGAGATGTGTTTCTCCTTAAAAGATTGCCTTTGTGTTGACATCAGTATATATATAATTATATCTCATCCTATGGTAATTTGTTATAGCAGTTTCGGATGACGAAGACACTTTCCTTGTACATTTTGGGATTGTATTTATTAATATAATTTAGTTGATTTTCACAGCATTTATAGGAGTTAGACAAATATACAGTTCTATGCACTTACATTTAAGAAAGCTGAAATAGCATGGACTATATTCCCACATCTCACACAATCAATGCAGCAGACAATTCTTATTTTTAACTGAATCAGAATGCAGTGAAATCACCTGATGTGTGTGTGCATGCATGTGTGCACACATATGCACCCATGTGTGAAACTAGGTGTACAATGGAAAGGAAGATTGATAGAAAATTTAACCTTTTAGGGTATATATTATAACAAAGAGCCACATATTACAATAAGAACATTGTAAGTGTCATTAAGAAAATCAAAATGAATTGCTCTAAAGTAACTGGAAGTCTATTTATTTCGGGTGGCAACGGAAATTTTCTGTGAGGAGGCAATTTTAAATATTAGACACAAGGATTTCAGGGATAAGCCATGCAAGGGTCTGGGTGGTCAGGTGTGGAAAGGAGAGTATAATGTTTTATGAAGAGGGAACTGCTAAAGCTGAGGTCTTAAGACAAAAATGAATAAATTGAATAAAGTTAGGAGCTGTGCAAGATAAGGCTGATGAGATAGGCAAAAAAAAAAAAATGTGTAATACATCCTACTGAGGACTATAACCATTACATTATATTTTAGCCTCAGTATGATAGAAAACCTTTCAAGAGTTTTAGGAAATAGAATAATATTTACTTATTCAACAGATATTTATTGAATATTTACTATATACTATATAATAAAACTCATTCTATAAATTAAGAATATAGTAATGACCAAAGTCAGGTAAAACTTATAAAGTTTAATTTATATTTTAAAAAATTTCCCTGTCTGAGTTATGAAAAGTGGATTTTAAGAAGAATGAAAAAGGGGGGTAGTTGGAAGGCTTTAAAAAATATGCCAATGGAGGGTTACCTGAGTGGCTCAGTCAGTTAGGCATTGGACTCTTAATTTCCTTTTTTTTCTTTTTTTTTCCTCTTTGAGTCTGGGATATGGAAGTGCTTGAATCTTTAAATCTTAACTTTATTTTCAAAACTTTGCAGAGCCATCTTAATTTTTTAGTAGATTAGCAGTTATTTTCAAATTCTATGCATTAGTATTAGATTTAAGTCAATCCAATATTTTCCCCATTTAGCTTATACTCCCTAACCATCCCACACAAGTTCTGCAGCACACCCCTTCATAATCTATTCTAATTTCTAACAATTTCATCTCTAGTCTGGGCATAAACATTGTGTTTATGAATATTAGTTTTCACCGAAGAGATCCCCTTTCAGGACTGAAAGAATGTTCATCTAGTGTCTGGGAATGGTTTTGCTATAAGCCTTCAGTAGCAGTCCTCTCTTGAATTTTCCTTTGATTACACAGAGTTAATTTACCTTCTTGGGATAGCCTGCTTAAAATGCCTGATGTTTGTGGGGGTATATAGGCTTGGCCCCTTTACCATCTGAAATAACTCTGAGGGGCTATTTTAGGTTCACAAATTCTTGTGGGGTCACTTCATATACTTTCACTACATCGTAGCCCAAATTTTCTCTTTGCCTGATTTTGCTTTCTTTTCATACCCCTCAGGTGTTTTTTCTGAGACTATTTCTAGAAAAATCCACCTATTGAGGAACCCAAATAACTTAATGAAGGTTATACAATAGTTTAAGTAACTTTTTCTCTATTTATAAGCATCTCTGTGTAACACCTAAAGTGAAAACAGATCTATAAACTAAAATAGTTCCTAAATTCTGAACTGAGATAGCGCCTTTCCCAAATTACCTATAATTTTGAGTAAGAACCATCAGTCAAAGCAGTTGACTCAGAATATACAGACTTTTATAAAACAGAACCAGTAACCTAAGGGTTGGTGCAATCATTCCTGCCCTGTCGTTTCTGGTCTTCTGTTTCCCTCACATGTTCCCAATGTTGACTTGTTCATTGCTGGTTTGTGGTCTGCATGTTTGTTTTCTATTCTTCCAAAAAGATGACAATATTGGAAAAGTAAATTGTGTTCTTGCTTGAGACTACAACTATCCTCTTGTCATTTGATTCTAGGAAATGGATAAGGAAACTAGAGGGACAAGGCATCGAGTGAGTGCATTTTTTTCCTTTTTTAAAAAATGCAAGATTTCTTACCTTATTTTCTGTGCCTCAGTTTCTTGACTATTTTTTTAACAAGTTACATAAATAAAACATTTATTTTGTTAATGTTAAATATAATCCCAAAGTGATATAAATACAAGATATTCAACAGAAGATGTTTTTCTTAAGTTTTAACAGTTACCTTACTGAATGGACTTATTTTGTACTGTTTAAAATGAACTTATTTCACAAAAGTTTTCTTGAGAAATTGTCAAGTAGGAAGACTGAAGCATATGAGCATATCTGAATGTATTGTGAGGTTTTCTTCTTCTTAAAGGAAAAGATACCAAAATCAGGGTTTGCAGGAGGAGAGAGCTATACATTTAAGGTTTAACATATACAGGGATATAACCTATGATTTGACTTTTGGAATGCTAATAAAGATATACCCAAGGTAAATTTGTGCCTGCAGAATATATAAGAATCAGTCTCTGTCCACAATATCCTTCTTCCCCTAAATATCTCTTCAGAAGAAAAAAATATATTAATAAATGTTAAATATTTAAGCTGTGGAGGGGGAAAGTGTCACTATACCTATGATATGAGGTTAGCTGTTTTATATTCCATGGCAATTGAGTTTAGTAGTAACCAGATTTGTAAGAAATTTGTGAAATGTTTCCTTGGACAAATTTCAGTTAAACAAATACCTAATTTGTTGCATAATTATAATCAGTTAAATAATGCCACTCAACTATCATGAATAATGCAGTGCATTTCATTCATATGCACTGCAATGAACTAATGTTCTGACTTCTCTCAGTAAACCCATTTTTGTCAGCTGAGAAAAGTTTCAAAAAGATTATCTAGATTTTAATTTAGAAATAAGAACGATGCCGAAAACAATTATATTATGAGGGGAAGGCTTTATTCATTATATCAGTTTTTAAATTTTGAGGAGTTCTTTCCATTTTCTCATTTTCATTCACCAATTTTATGTTCTAAAATTGAGTACGCTGATCATTTCTATGTGGCTGATCACCTCAATCACTTACAACTTGAGATCTGAGCACTGGATAAGTTTATGAAATGGGCAATTTGAGTCATGAGGTAATCAAAATAACTGGACTGTAAATGATTGGTCTGGTCATCCTAGCAACCAGATTGGATAAACCAATCAGCAATCAAATTTCTCTGCTCAACCACCCAAGCAATTGGGCAAAGCTAATCAAGGATCTCAATGACCAATTCCATGTGCTTCATAGGCACCCGCTGTGTTTCTAATCATGTACAGCAGTATTGCTTGTATTTCTCTTTCTATTCCTTGTTTTTCATGTGATTCATTTTTTCTACCCTATTTATTTTATTGTACTCTGATTATTTTGCTTAAATATGTAAAAGGATGCTTTAAAAAGTGAACCATTAGTTTAGTGTTTTAGCGTCTTCATATCATAGCTACTTATTTTACAACGTTCTGGGGAACATTTAGCATTCAGGATAATAAAGATGACACTTTGTATCTAGTTGAAATTTACCCACTTAAATAAGAAGCCCAACAAGGCTGATATCAGAACAAATACTCTGCTTGCTCAAGGGAGTGCACGGATGGTGATGCAACACTTTAGGGATCTCGGCAACTTGATCTTTTCCCTTCATTCCCAGAAGCAAACACACTGACAACCTGAAGTGATAAACTGTTACCATCTCCACACTAGGGATTGTCAATGTGATTTATCCTGAAAAGGTTTTGCTCACTGCAACTTTCAGCACTGGCACGGAAAATGGAAATGCATCTTATGTTCAAACTATTTCCGGTCTGCTGAAAGTATTTTCTTTACTCTTTGTTTGTTGTTTGTTTGTTTTTTTAATAGTTTATTTATTTATTCGAGAGAGAGAGAGAGAGAGAGAGGGCAGAGACACAGGCAGAGGGAGAAGCAAGCTCCATGCAGGGAGCCTGATGTGGGACTTGATCTCAGTTCACCAGGACCACGCCCTGGGCTGAAGGCGGTGCTAAACCACTGAGCCACCCAGGTATCCCCTACTCTTTGTCTTTTTATTTTCACAGCATACAAAGAAAAATGGATAGCAAAAAGAAAACAGAAATAATTAGGTATAAGGTATGCATGTGAATGTATATGCTCCAGTGGCCAGCTAAAAACCTTATAACCCAGTTGATTAGGTTAATATAAGAAAAAGTTAGAGTCACCAAGACAATGATGAGTAGTATTATCTTGTATTATTAGTTTCTCAGTGTTTACTTCCTAGGCTAATGTATGTATTTTTATATATGAATGCTACTCTCCCAGTAGAAAACTTTCTTAAGTACGGGCGCCTGGGTGGCTTAGGGGTTGAGCATCTGACTCTTGGTTTTGGCTTTGCGGTGATCTTGGGGTCCTGGGGTCAAACCCCACAATAAGCCCCACAACCAGCCCTGCATCCATACTCAGGGGGAAGTCTCCTTGGAATTCTTTTTCTTTCTCCTTCTCCCCTTGCTCTCTTTCTCTCTAAATTAAATAAATCTTTTAAATAGATTACATTTGTCACAAGTAGAGATCATTATTTTTAACATTTTGTGATTTTTCTTTTTTTTAAGATTCTATTTATTTATTCATGAGAGACACAGAGAGAGAGAAAGAGAGAGGCAGAGACACATGCAGAGGGAGGAGTAGGCTCCATACAGGAGCCCGATGTGGGACTCGATCCTGGGACGGCAGGGTCACGCCCTGAGCCAAAGGCAGATGCTCAACCACTGAGCCACCCAGGCATCCCATTTTGTACTTTTTCAATTTTGTGCTGTGTTGGATCCAATTTTCTGTGAAATGATCACACACACACACAAAAAATCACATTCACTGATAAATGTTTCAAGAAAGTTGTGAATAATGGAATACCATTTTTCTATTAAATGATTGTTTAGTGGCCTTTCATTAGTAATGAAAGTTAAAAACTAAATGTCATAATGGCTGACCCAATTGGTTCTAGAATTACTGTTGCTGTGGCTAAAGATTTAAAAAAAATCTATTTTTTGTTTGCTTGTTTGTTTCAAGTTCATATTTAAATTTTAGTTAGTTAACATATAGTGTAATATTGGTTTCAGGACTAGAATTTAGTGGTTCATCACTTACATATTGTACCCAGTGCTCATCACAACAAATACCCTCCTTAATACTCATCACTTATTTAGCTCATTCCCACTCATTTCCCTTCCACCAAACATTAGTATGTTCTCTATAGTTGAGTCTCTTATGGTTTGCCTCCCTCTCTTTTCCCCCCTTTATGTTCATCTGTTTCTTAAATTCCACATATGAGTGAAATCTTAAGGTATTTGTCTTTCTCTGATTGACTTGTTCCATTTAGCATAACACACTCTAGCTTTATCTATTTTGAAATCCAGTGATTTACATATATTTTTTATTTTTGTCTGGTTTCTAAACTATATCTTTAAAATATGACAATAATATACAATAATATTATTAAAAAGAATACAAGGAACAAAAATGTTGCAAAAGCCGGAGATGAATTGAGGCTGGATGGGTTGTCATATTTATGTTCAAAATGGTTTACTGAAGCTTGCCTCAGAGATAACTACTTATGAAGGATTGTAATTCTGTGTATAGATGGAGAGGGATATTGTTTTTTTTTGTTGTTGTTGTTTGTTTGTTTGTTTTGCCTATAAAGTCAGAGAATTGGTAAGGAAATAATTACCAAAATGATTAAAATAGTTTTTTAAAAGCATTTGCAGTTTGACTTCTCTTGAAAACAGAATTCCAAGGAATATCTTGAAAATAAAATTAAAAATAACCTTTAATAACTGATCTTTATTGATATTTAAAAAAGCTACTAAGTTGAACATCAATTTATCATTTCCACTATTCTTTCTCACCCATCCTTCCTCTGTCAAAACAGACAGATATACACACCCAACATGACTAAATGATCATTAATTTAAAAGTGATAATTTAAGTGTGGAAGATTAAAATAATCATAATGTCATAAATTCATGTCTTGAAAATTTGCATTCATTCTGTATATTTTGATCTCTTCAAATTTTCATCATATTTTAATCTGTTTTCATCATAGAACATTGTTAATGTATCTCAATGCCATAAATCATAATGAATTATTATTTAAAAGATTATTTATCTTAAAGAAAGAGAGGAGGGCACATGAGCTGGGCAGAGGGGCAGAGAGAGGAGAGAATCTCAAGCAGACTTCCCACTGAGTATGGAGACTTACGTGGGAATCAATCTCAGCACACTGAGAGTATGACTCTGAGATCACTACCTGAGCTGACATTAAGAGGCCCACACTCAACTGACTGAGCCACCTAGGCACCTGTAAAATGAATTCTTTTTATATAACAAGGACATAATAAAATTATTTTAATATCATTATGGTTGCCATAAACACTTTTGTAGATTAGCTATGAAAATGTAGTTATTATATTAACATAGTATCCACCAGTACTTAAAAAGTACAAGTTATTATGTATTAAATTATTAGATGCTCTGGAAAGAATTATTGGGTACATAAAGGATAATTTGGCACTTGTTTATCACTATTTCAGGCATTTTATCTCTGGTCTGTTTTTTGTTTTTTGTTTTTTTAGATAGTGAGGAGAGGCTGAGGGAGAAGAAGAGAAAGAATCTTAAGCAGGCTCCATGCCCATGTGGGCTCACTGGGGGCTCAATGCAGAGCTTGACTTCACAACCCTGAGATCATGACCTGTGATGAAGTCAAGAGTCAGATGCTTAACCGACTGAGCTGCCCAGTTTGCCTTGTTTCTGTTCTTTAAAGAAGACTTTTGGGAATATCTCTTGTTCCTTTAATATAAGGAACAAGAGATATTCTTGTTAATAATAAGATGCTTGCATGATTAAGTGTCTTTATTTTGTTGTGTATTGCAAGACACCAAAAACCTATTTTAAAAGAGGTAAGTGTATGATACATATATACTAAAACACATTTAAATGCATCCTAAAATTATGATAAAAACTCTAAGAATTAGAATAGTTTGTTGAATCATTTATGTTTTCCCAGAAAGACATCCTAGAAATGCAATTATACTATCTGGTAGAAATTAAGTGAGAAAATAAAATACATGAGGTGTGAGGATAATTAACATAAGTGCTTTCTTATTAAAATACTTTTTTTTTCTTAAAATATTATAAAACTCTTTTATCTCTTCTCATGTAAAAGTATTAGTAAATATTTATGAATTTTATGTAGATTGCCCTCATCATTAATCTTGAAGCTTTTTCAATAAGATGTCCAAATAATATCAGGAACATCTAAGCACCCAATAGCAACAATAACATCATCTGATATTGCTATTATCAGATAACTTCTTTTGTCATTTCCTTCACATAAATTCAATCCATGGTCGAATCCATAGCACATAATTACAATCAAAGTTGTGGGATTGGATTCAGAAATTGTTTTCATAAGAGTACACAGAGAAATTGTTTTCATAAGAGTACACAGCCTATTCTATTTGGTTTTGTGTTGTGATTCTCAAACAAAAGAACAAATTCTTTCATGAGGGATGATTTATTTTTTCCTTTGTTAATGGAAAATTTAAAACATGTACTAAAGAAGAATAGTAAAATAAAACCTATATAAAATTTACAAAACTTCAGAAATTATAAACTCATAAGCAATATGCTTTCAAAGGTGAAAAGAAAAACAATATAATTTCCCATCTACCGCCAGCCACAAGCTGCCTATCAACATTACTGAAAATCAAATTTCAGAAATCATATTATTTTATCAAAAAGTGGCTATCATGTATTATAAATGGCAAAGATTCCATTTTGTACACATAACCCCAATGTTGTTTTTGTCCACATCACAAATCAGCAATGAAACAATTCTCCATTACCAGTTTTCACAATATTACCAATATTCACATTATTCAAATTGTTATATAAAAATTTTATTTTTGGGATGCCTGGATGGCTCAGCGGTTGAGCATCTGCCTTCAGCTCAGGGCATGATCCCACGGTCTCAGGACCGAGTCCCACATCAAGTCTCACATTGGGCTCCCTGTGTGGAACCTGCTTCTCCCTCTGCCTATGTCTCTGCCTGCCTCTCTCTCTGTGTCTCTCATGAATAAATAAATAAAATCATTTAAAACAAATTTACTTTTGGTCCACATGTTAGGGTTAGGTATTATGTCTAAAAGTCTGTTTTAATCCTTCACATTCCCTTTTATTCTCCTTGCAGTTTTTAAAAATTGTTTTTGTTGAAAAAGCCAAATAGCTTTTCTTGTAAAGTTTCCCACAATTTGGATTTGCTTCCCTATCTAATGGGTTCACATAATTTTCTTTTGAAGTATATCCTAAAAATTAGTATTTAAATCCAAAGAAATGATTACTAAGTTTAAGGTTTTCGCAAAATTACTTTATAGATGTTATGTGTTTCCATTAGAAGGTATAAAATATATTATTTATTTTTATATTCTTAGCAGCCTTTGATAACCATTGTCCAGATTTAATCCATATGTGATACAAAATTCTTTTTTTCAGATATGAGGGAGAATATTTTTATAAAGAGAAACTCCCTCTCTTCAACTACTTTGCTACACTTAGATAAAGTTCATAAAGGAAAACAAGATAAATGGTTCATCCTCTCCAATAATTTGTCAATTTTCCAAATAATGAATTGGTTTCCTAGTATATTACAAAAGTGATCAAGGAACGAATGTGTGTGTGTGTGTGTGTATGATTAGGAATGTGTGTGTTTAAGATGTTTAATGCACTATAATCCATTATATTTGCAAACCTTATTGGTGATCAAAATGTTCTTCTTTAGTATAGGAACTGATTCCATTTGGGTTCAGAAAAGATTGAAAACATAAAGTTGGGAAAATAACATTTTGAAACTAAGTATTTGTCACAAAGATATGGCCTTAAAAACTCTTGGAATTTAAAGATAGCAAAAGAATGCCTTGGACCACTGTAAAGAAGAAGCTGACTATAATGAAGATAATATAGGGCAACCCTAGATTTCTTTTACATAGCATTATTCAGTGCTATATAACCTACAACGTCCTTAAGAAAAGGAAGTGACCCAAATACTATGTGCACATTCAGGCTATTATTCATGTAAGGGGCAATAGATACACATTTTTGCCATACATTAGTTGAGGATATAACTTTCCCAGGTGTTCTTGAAGAAATATCTAAAGTTCAAACTTCAAGCAACTCATTTGTTAAGAAGAGCACTGAAGCAAAAAGACTGAAGCTTACCCAAAATAAATGTAAATATATAGTATTAAATGAGAATTTAAGCCATATTAATAATATTGTTATACTTAAGAGAAGTTAATGTGTTAATTGAATAAGAAGATAAACTAAAAAGTATCAGGGGAAAAGAAGTGTAAGTATGAGATAATATGATTATTTCCCCAGTTATATTGCCAGAAAGGAAAGTAATTTCCCTATAATGTATATCAACTATGTTGCAGAAAATTAAAGATAAGAAAGCCAATATAACTAACTAAATTTGCATTTTTTCCCAGAGGAAAGTAATAGGAAGACAGTGGGAAAGAAAATATACTCATTATACCAATAGTCATGTAGGAGGTTGATAGATTCTGTCTAAAAAATAGAGGATTAAAAGGAAACATGAGAGGCGCCTGGGTGGTTCGGTGGATTAAGTGTCTGCCTTGGGCTCAGGTCATGATCCCAGAGTCCTGGGATCCAGCTTACATCCAGTTCCCTGATCCCAGGGGAGCCTGGTTCTCCCTCTCCCTCTGCCTGCTGCTCTCCCTGCTTGTGCTCTCTCTGTCAAATAAATAAATAAAATCTTTAAGAAAAATTTAAAAAAATTTAAAAAGGTAACATGAAGACTTAGTATTATGAAGTTAACTACTAGTAAAACAAACAGTAGAAACCAAACAAACTAGTAGAATAAATATAAACATATTGAAACACAAAGGAAATAATTTTTGTGAATTTTTTAAAGCTTTCAGAGGGGAAATTATAATAAACCTATAAGACACAATAAAACAATGTCTATCAGTGAACATATGTAGTCTGAACCCACTTATTGAAAGTTAGCTTTCCATTTTCTATCTCAAGGCAAAATTTCAATTTTCCTCTGGTTATAATATTCTAAAAGTCCTTCAAAAATATTGAAAATGTAAGGATTGGGAAAAGTACAGCAGGCAAATATAAAAAAAGAAAACCAAAAAACAAACAAAACAGAAACCATTATTAATTACATTAAAATTGGACAAAAAATATACATGCTTTTTTAAAATGGCACTTTATAATAATATTTGAGGAATAATTTGTAATTGTACGAAACAGTCAAGGATATCTATGCAACATTCTATAAAACTTTAAATTCCATGAAAAAAAGCTAAAAATGTAAAAGAAACATATTACTAATATCTTTATAACTATCATGATCCTTAATAAAGAAGATAAAATGAATAAAATCTAAAGGACATAAGATAACGTAGTTAAAAGTGTTGACTTCATTAAAACATACTAACATATCATCTTGAGAAAAGAAATATGCTAGTACATTCCATCATATCAAAACAATGCACTCAACAAATAACAAAACTTTGAAATTAGGTAGACAGCATTTTTTGATGACAATGCAAGAATAATGATAATTATTAATTATCAGTTGTAGATCAGTTGTTGCCTATCTTTTTGTATTGGTTCAGTATCCTGAGTCCAGGAGATTTTTCCTGGCCCTCCTTTAGAGAAAACACACACACACACACACACACACACACACACACACACACACGAGAAGCAATGGATTTTTGTCCTGTTTCTTGGGACAGAATATATATACTTTTTTTTGTTCTTCAGATGGGCATGATATTCTTGAGATTACTATATCCTAAGCAAAAGGAAATCCAGAAGCAACTATATTCAGCTTTGTTTTGAAGAAATAGGAGACAGAAATAGTGCTGAAAATAGAGAATAGTTATGTAGTGAATTATTTTGGTTTGCACATTTTTCTTAGTATGCTATTCCTACATTTATTATTCATTCATTATGTAGTCATCCTATGGCGTCAGGATGACCCCACCATCCAAAATTTGGTTCAAGTGTCAATACTTAGACACCACGCATGCACAGGAGTATGAAAAAGCTTATTACTCATAAAATGAGGCTTTCTGAGGAAAGTAGAGAGGCTTTTAAGAAGGTTTGAGGGTGGCCCGAGAGAACAGGGAGAAAAGACTGACTTAGGTTTTATATCTTTATATCTTTCCAAACTTGGGCTGTGGTTTATGGGTTTTATTTGCTGACACCAATGGAGGGGTATGTGGCCTTTCTTAACAGCTTGTGCAGATATGGAGCAAGAGGTTTTGAATAAATTGTCTAGTCTTCTTGATATTAGCTTTTATTTTAATGTTTTTTTAAACTTAAACCAAAGAGCATTAAATAAATGACATCATAAGGCAGATCTTTATAAATACCTCCAAAAACTCCTACAAGAGCTACTAACAGTCTATTGTGATATTTATCAATCCATAAGAGAACTCAATCATTCTTCACAAGCATCTTAGGAACATCAGAACTATTCCAAATACATCTGTAAAATGTTATTGCTATATAGCACCTTAAGGGTTTTGTGGACGATTCCAGAATACTACAGGGATGACTGAAGTTTATGGAACACTCTGTGTACTCAACAATTTAGATGACCATCATAAATTCCCATGGGGGAATCTAAGTCCTAGTGTAACTCTGACTCATTTAGTTTACTGCCTGAGATACCTCCTGCCACTCTAACATGACAGAGTTTGATGGTTAGCTTTTTAGGTGTTTAAATATAGGAATATTACAGAGACATCAGTGGTAACATGCAAGTCCATCAACTGATTTACACTTATTCCACTTTTTAGATTTTACCATTGTTTCATTATCATATAAATGCATGTGGACCAAAAGCTTGAATAAATGAATTTACCAGTTGTCATAGAGAAATTACCTAAGTTTGCTTCTTCATGCTGCTCATAAGTAAAAATTACTTATTTATAATTTGTATTTTAATAGCATGGAAGAATTGAATAAGTATTTAACTTATAACCTTAGAATCACTTAAGTGTGCCCACATAAGTATAGCAACCACAGAAATCACTTGAAGATTAACTTCCTCTATTTCTCAGGCAGGAAGTTATATTAAGAAGTTCGATCAGATGGATCAAATGAAAAAGTATTGATTTCATCCATAGAGATACATATGAATACAGTTATGATTCATTATAATATTGTCCTAACATTTAGAAGTAAGTTTAGTAAAGGATTTTTTCTTTGCTAGACTATTTTTTGATGTAAACATTAGTATAACTTTGGATTTTTCCCAACTTCAGTATTGTTAATCTTGCTTAAGGTAAGTATATTCAATTCTATTACTATATGGAATTATAATTTATTTATCTACATTTTCATGGAACCACTTTATTTGAAAAAAAATTATATTAGACATCATATAAAACATATGTTTAGGAGTGCATAAACAACATGTATAATTTATAGATGGATAGTGTTTATCTTTTTAAATACACAGGGTGGGTTGTACCCTACCTGGTAAATGATAACACCTTCAGGGTATCTCAGTCTAACAAAAATAGGAATTTTTCTATTTGTCTTGTGGCCCTGATAAATGACATATTCCAGAATGTTTGTTATCATGTGTTTAATGTAAGTTTAAGAAATTGTCTTTTCAATGTCCCTCTGTTATAACGATTTCAATGCTACCCAACTATGAATAGATCTGATCATTTGTTTTGCCTTTTATTTGTTGAGTACTGCAGCATATTGTTGAAAATATCATAAAACTTTATGTATATAAATATAAATATATTTTATTGAAGTTCGATTTGCCAACATATAGTATAACACCCAGTGTTCATCCATCAAGTGCCCCCCTCAGTGCCCATCACCCAGTCACCCTATCCCCCCGCCCGCCTCCCCTTCCACTATCCTTTGTTTTTTTGTTTTTCCCAAAATAACCTTATACTTACTGAAATCAGCCACTTCTCCATCTCCCCCAAAGCGACTAGGCAGCCTTTTCTCAGTTGTTTATCTTTATTTAACTCTTGGTCACATTTCCAATAGAATATATTTCTTCCTTTTTTTATTTTTTCCCCTTCCTCTTGGTACCTGTACTTAGCAAAAGTGTTGGTTATATTCTTTTTTTTTTTTTTTTTTTTGGTTATATTCTGTATAAGATTGGCTGTGTGTGTGTGTGTGTGTGTGTGTGTGTGTGTTCATTCTGATCATCTTTTATTTACCATGATGGCACTGAAAAGGTCCCCACCCTAAAAGGTATGAGGTGACCTAATACACAACACCTTACACTTGACAAATGAGACTGGCAGCAGTTTTTTTAGTCACAAATATTCATAGTCTGGGGAATAAGGACATTGCATGGCAACAGAGGGGTTGTACTCAGGATGAGAGTGAATCAGCAAAGGTGCTGTAAGGCAAGCTTTTCAGTACCAAGGTGGTAAGGTGTCGTCTGGTTGCTGGGGGTGGGTGGGTGGGTGGATTTCATTGGCTTATTTGAATAACAGGGAGATAAAGCCCATCAGGGGGAGGACTTTATGAGGTATAACTGGTCAGAAGAATGGAGGAAAGGGTCTGATAGCCTTTCACCCTGGGTGGGGAGCATATCTGGTGAGAACAGGGCAACTCAGTTAAGACGTTGGTGGCTCATGGAGAAGCTAAGATGGCAGAGTAGTAGGAGGACCCTAGGCTTGCCTCATCCCCCAAACACAGCTAGATAAATATTAAATCATTCTGAATACCCAAGAAACTGATCTGAGGTCTAACAGAACAAAGTGCACAACTAGGAGAGAGGAGGCCACATTGTGGAAGGTAGAAGTGTGTAGATGTGGTTTGGGGGAGAAATGGATCACAAGTGTTCCAGAGGGAGGAGCCCTGGTCAGAGAAAGGAGAGAGAGGACCCACACAGGGAATCAAATAAGAACACTTCCCCAAAGGCATTGGCTGGGATAATGAGAGGGGCTGATTTTCATGAGTTTTTACAACCAGTAGGGCTCAAAGGCTGGAGAATCAAAACCAATTGGCTTTAATGACTTCAAGGATGGAAGAAGGAGAGAAATTAACAAGTGACATAGAATTATGAAAAATAATGAAGCTGATCAAAAGAGGGAAAGAAAAAAAAAGAGGGAAAGAAAAATATTGGATCAAAAAAAAAAAAAGAAAAATATTGGATCATGAGAGCTGACTTAGGGAATTCAGTGACTTCATGAAATGTAATGACATTCATATCATAAGAGTCCCACAAGAAAGAGAAAAGGAAGCAGGTTATTTGAGGAAATTATAGCTGAAAACTTTCTTAATCTGGGGAAGGAAACAGACTTTCAAATCCAGGAGGCACAGAGAACTCCCATCAAAATCAACAAAAGTAGAGCAACACCAAGACATACTGTAGTTAAATTTGCAAAATATAAAGAAAAAAATCCTAAAAGCAGCAGGACAAAATAAGCCCTTAACTTATATGGGAAGACAAATGAATTTAGAAGCAGATCTCTCCACAGAAACTTGGCAGGCCAGAAAAGAATGGATGGCATGGTATATCCATTGTGCTGAATAGGAAAAATCTGTAGCCAAGATACTCTATCCAGTAAGGCTATCATTCCAAATAGGAGGAGAGATAAGGAGTTTCCCTGACAAAAACTAAAGGCGTTCCTGACCACTAACCCAACCCTGTAAGAGATATTGAAGGCGACTCTTTAAATGGGAAAGACCAAAAGTGACAAAGACTAGAAAGGAACAGAGAAAATCTCCAGAAACAATGACAAAACAAGTAATAAAATGGCACTAAATTAAGGTCTACTGATAACTACTCTGAATGAATGTAAATGGACTAAATCCTCCAATCAAAAGATATAGGGTGTCAGGATGGATTAAAAAAACAAAAACAAAAACAAGACACATGGATATGCTGCCCAAGAGACTAATTTTAGATCTAAAGACACATGCAGATTGAAAGTGAGGGGATGGAAAACCATTTACTATGTAAATGGATGTCAAAAGAAAGCCAGAGAGCCATACATATATCAGACAAACTAGATATTAAAGCAAAGACTGTAACAAGTGATGAAGAAGAGCACTATATCATGATAAAGGAGTTTATCCAACAAGATCTAACAATTATAAATATTTATGTCCCAAATTAGAGCACCCAAATATACAAAAATAATTAACCTCAAGCATAAAGAAATTCATTGATAATAATACATCAATAGTAGGGGACTTTAATACTCCACTTATGTCAATGGATAGATCATCTAAGCAGAAAATCAAAACTAGTGCTTTGAATGACAAACTTGACCAATGGACTTCACAGATATTCAGAACATTTCATCCTAAAGCAGTAGAATACATATTCTTTTCCTGTGCATGTGGGATATTCTCCAGAGTAGATCACATACTAGGTTACAAATCAGGCCTCAGCAAGTAAAGAGATTGAGAACATACCATGCATATTTTCTGACCACGACACTATGAACCTTGACATCAACCACAAGAAAAAGTTTGGAATGACCACAAATACATGGAGACTAAAGAAAATCCCTCTAAAGAATGAATGGATTAACTTTGAAATTAAAGAAAAAATTAAAAAAAATACTTGGAAACAAATGAAAATGAAAACATGATGGTCCAATACCTTTGGGATGCAGCAAAAGTTGTCATAAGAGGGGAGCATAAAGCGATACAGGCCTACGTCAAGAAGCAAGAAAAAGTCTCAAGTACACAACCTAACTTTACGCTACAGGAATAGAAAAAGAACAGCAAATGAAGCCTAAAGCCAGCAGTGGAAGGGAAATAATAAAGATTAGAGTAGAAATAAATGATATAGAAACAAACGAAAAATCAGTAGAACAGATCAATGAAACCTAGCAGCTGTTCTTCGTTTGTTGTTGTTGTTTTTTTTTTTAAGATTTTATTTATTTATTCATGAGACACACACATGCCAACAAATTAAACAATCTGGAAGAAATGGATAAATTCCTAGAGACATATTAACTACCAAAATTGAGACAGGAAGAAATAGAAAACTTGAACACACTGATACCAGCAAAGAAATTGAATCAGTAATCAAAATCTTCTAAAAGAAAAGTCCACGGCCATATGGCTTCCCAAAGGAATTCTACCAAACATTTAAAGAAGAGTTAATATCTATTCTTTTCAAAATTACTCCAAAAAATAGAAATGGAGGGAAAACTTCCAAATTCATTCTATGAGGCCAGCATTACCCTGATAACAAAACGAGACAAGGGCGCCACTAAAAAAGTGAACTACAGGCCAATATCCCCAGTGAACATGACTGCAAAAATTCTAAACAAAATACTAGCAAATTGAATCCAACAGTATGTTAAAAGAACCATTCATCAAGATCAAGTGGGATTTATTCCTAGGTTGCAAGGGTGGTTTTATATTCACAAATCAATCAGTGTGATACATCACATCAATAAGAGAAAGGATAAGAACTATATGATCCTCTGAATAGATGCAGGAAAAAGTATTTGACAAAGCACCACATCTATTTATGATAAAAACCCTCAACAAAGTAGGCATCTATAGAGGGAACATACCTCAACCTCATAAAGGCCATATACAAAAAATCCACAGCTAATATCATCCTCATTGGGGAACCTTAGAGCTTTTAATCTATGAACAGGAACGCAACAGGGATGGCCTCTGTCACCACTGTTATTTAACATAGTACTGGAAGTCCTAGCCTCAGCAATCAGATGGCAAAAATAAATAAGAGTCATGCAAATCAGCGACAAGGAAATCTACTTTTACCATTCACAGACGATGTGACACTTTATGTAGAAAACCTAAAAAATTCCATGAAAAAATTGCTAGAACTGATGCCCAAATTCAGTAAAGTTAGGAGGACTTAAAATCAATGTACAGAAAGTAGTTGTATTTGCATATACCAATGATGAAGCAGCAGAAAGAGGAATCAAGGAAGGAATTCCATTTACAATTGCACCAAAAGCCATAAGATACCTAAGAATAAACCTAACCAAAGAGATAAAATATCCATACCCTGAAAAATATGCAACCCTGATTAAAAAAACAACAACTGAACATGACACAAAGAAATGGAAAAACATTTCATGCTCATGGATCCGAGGAACAAATATTATTACAATATCTATCTTACCCAAAGCAATCTACACATTGATTGCAATTCCCATCAAAATACCATCAACTAGAACAAACAATCCTAAAATTTGTATGGAATCACAAAAGATCCTGAATAGACAAAGCAATCTTGAAAAGGGAAAGCAAAGCTAGAGGAATCACAATTCCGGACTTCAAGTTATATTACAAAGCTGTGGTGATCGACACAGTATGGTACTGGTGCAAAAAAAAAGACACATAGTCCAATAGAACAGAATAGAAAACCCAGAAATCAACCCACAACTATATAGTCAACTAATCTTCAACAAAGTAGGAAACAATATCTAATGAAAAAAAAAAAAGTCTCTTTGACAAATGGAGTTGGGAAAACTGGAAAAGCAGTATGCTAAAGAATGAAAGTGGACCACTTCTTATACCATACACAAAAAAGAAATTCAAAGTGGATGAAAGACGTAAATGTGAAACAGAAAACTGTAAAAATCCTAGAGGAGAACACAGGCAGTAGCCTCTTCAACATAGTCAGTAGAAACTTCTTTTTATATATGTCTCCTGAGGCAAGGAAAACAAAAGTAAAAATGAATTTTGAGGACTTCATCAAAATAAAAGCATTCTGCACAGATCAGGAAACAATAAAACTAAAAGGCAACCTATGGAATGGGAGGTGATATTTACAAATGACATATCTGATAAAGGGTTAGCATCCAAAATCTATAAAGAATTTATCAAACTCAACACCCCCCAAAAACAAATAATCTAATTTAAAAATGGGCAGAAGATTTTTCTAGGGAACACATACAAACGGCTAACAGACACTTGAGAAGATGCTCAACATCACTCATCATCAGGAAATACAAATCAAAACTACAATGAGATATCCCTCACCTCTGTCAGAACTGGTTAAAATTAACAACATAGGAAACAACAGATGTTGCTGAGGATACAGAGAAAGGGGAATCCTCTTAGACTGTTGATGGGAATGCAAACTGGTGTAGCCACTCTGGAAAACAGTATGGAGCTTCCTCAGAAAGTTAAAAATAGAACCATCCTACTACCCATCAACTGCACTATCAGGCATTTATACAAAAGATACAAAAATACTGACTTGAAGGGACACATGCATCCCAGCAAACTCACAGCAGCACACTATCCACAACAGCCAAACTATTGAAAGAGCCCAAATATCTATCAACTGATTACACACACACACACACACACACACACACATATACACACAATGGAGAGCACCTGGATGGCTCAGTTGGTTAAGTGTCCAACTCTTAAATTGCCTCAGAGTGATGAGACTGAGCCCTGCCTCAGGCTCCATGCTCAACCAGGAGTCTGCTTGAGATTCTCTCTCTCTCTCTCTCTCTCTCCCTCTGCCCCCTCCATGCTCACTCTCTCTCTCTAAAATTAATAAATACACACAAACACACACAATGGAATATTACAGCAACAATGTGAATAGAGCTAGACAGTATTTTGCTAAGCAAAATAAATCAGCCAGAGGAAGAAAAACACCATATAATTTCACTCATATGTGGAATTTAAGAAACAAAACAGATGAACATAGGGGAGAAAAAAGAGAGTTGAGCCATAAAAGAGACTCTTAACTATAGAGAACAAACTGAGGGTTTCTTCAGGGAAAGTGGGTGGGGGATAGGTTAAATGAGTGATGGGTATTAAGGAAGGGAGTTGTGATGCACACTGGGTGTTGTATATAAGTGGTGAATCACTAAATTCTACTCCTGAAACTAATATTACACTGTATGTTAACTAATTGGAATTTATTTTTTAAAAGATTTTATTTATTTATTCATAGAGACGCACAGAGAGAGAGAGAGAGAGAGAGAGAGAGAGGCAGAGACACAGGCAGGCTCCACACAGGGAGCCCAATGTAGGACTGGATCCCGGGTCTCCAGGATCACACCCCGGGCTGAAGGCGGAGCTAAACCACTGCACCACTGGGGCTGCCCACTAATTGGAATTTAAATAAAACTTGAAACTCTCCCCCACCCCCAAAAGACCCTGAAGACATTGGAGGGTGAAAGATTTCAAGACAATAATTACAATTTCAGGCCTGATATAACATGTACATGTCTTCAATGATCCCTTCTTTCAGTTTCTGCACAGTTGAAAAGCATGGGATTTGAATTCAGAAGACAACTCTCATGAAGTAGCTCCACAAATGACTAGGTAGGTACATGACCTCATCTTTCATTTCTACCTTGGCAATTCCTCAGTATGGGTAACCTGTGCTACTGGAAGAACAACACAACTGGGAAACGTGGATAATTGCTTACCCTGAAGACAAACTCAGGTGTGATCTGATGACAGATCTTCTCCAAGCAGTGATCCAAAGGGCCTACACTCCCTCCATTTGTAATGGCTGATCCCAACATGTGGCCTACCATGTAGGATAAAGGAGAAAAATGAAAAAAGTGTCACGCCTTCTAAACCATCTCTGCCAGACAGTGACACATACCGCTTGTACTCCTGATCTATTTGTCCCAAATAGAAGCCTGATTCTAGCCTTACTAGAATGGAGGTTGTACCATGGGGAACACTGGACATATAGGGTGAGTGGTAACAGTGAGTGTGTTATTTTCTACTGTAAGTGCAACTCTAGAGATTACCACACCCATATAGATGTTGAGTTCTTCTTTAAAGATTTTATTTATTTATTTGAAGAGAGAGCACAAGCAGGGGGAGGGACAGAGGGAGAAGCAGGCTCCCTGTTGAGCAGGGAGCCCAACTCAGGGCTCAATCCCTGACCTGAGCCGAAGGCAGATGCTTAACCAACTGAGCCACCCAGACACCCCAGATGTTAACCTTTTATTTGCTTTTTATAACATCATATTTTCTAGAAGTTAGAAGAAGACATAGCATTGTATAAGATTTTTGAGAATTTTCCCAAAGAACTGAACTACACTCTTTTTTAAGCTAAGATAAACACAGTGGAAGCTATGGATCTAGTAAAGTCTTACTTCAATGGATGGTTTAACACAAATAAAGAATAATGCTTTTTCAAGGGAAAGCACGATTGACTTTCTTTTTAAATATTTTATTTTGTTTATTCATGAGAGACACAGAGAGAGAGGCAGAGACATAGGTAGAGGGAGAAGCAGGCTCCCTGTGGGGAGCCTGATGCAAGACTCGATCCCAGGACCCTGGGATCACAGCAAGAGTCAAAGGTAGATGCCCAACCACTGAGTCGCCCAGGTGCCCCAAAATATGATTGATTATAATGATGGTTGATTGCTTTCCTGGCCTAGAGATCACATGTTGGCTCATTTTACTTATTGTGATTAATTTTAATGTGGATATTGTAGAGGGATTTGAAGCAATATTTCTTCACACAAATGTCTTGATGGTCCGTAAATTCGAAGGAAAATATCGCAATGCTAAAAGAGCAAGACCACAGTCACAAAATGGGATTGTTTTCATGAAGCAAAAAATCAGTACATTTCTTGTGTCTTGCTGAGAAAGCTTTGTTCCTCAAACTGATTTCAGAGTTACTTGTTTATCAATTTTCTTTAATTTACCACTGAGTCAAACATTGTGGTTTTAAAATATAGGTATTTGGAAGTGTTCCATTTTCATTATGGTTTGGGCAGAGAGAGAGCCTCAGGGGGCACATAAAATATCACCCAAATCTCATACTTAAGTACAACTCATCCTCATACAACATCGACAAACATTGTGCTAAGATAATCTAAAATAAATAAAAGTCTCCTGTCACTTGCTCAATTGCACATGCTGTTTGTAAGTGGACCAATGCAATTAAGTATCCCAAATCATCAGGGTTTCA
Source organism: Canis lupus dingo (assembly GCF_003254725.2). Classification (NCBI taxonomy): domain Eukaryota; kingdom Metazoa; phylum Chordata; class Mammalia; order Carnivora; family Canidae; genus Canis; species Canis lupus. The sequence continues at coordinate 51,990,284 of NC_064255.1, read as the reverse complement.
GCACACCATTGAATGAATAAAACATAACTCTTAGTGAAGTGATTCTTTTGATGAAACTGGAAAATTTTCCAAATATAAATCGTGTTGCTGGGTCAATTACAGCATGCTCATGTTTTCACTCAGTTGCGATGCTCACTGTTTTCCAGATTAATTGCTTTATTCATTCTAATTAGGTACAACAAAGCAAATTATGTTTTTCTTCCCCAATTTCTTACAATTGTATACATCATTTTATACAAAATGATTTGCATTTTTCTTGCCTTGAAATGGACAAGTTAAAATGTGCGCCATCAAATTTGGCTAATATCGAATATTCACTCTTTTTTTTTTTTAAAGATTTTATTTATTTATTTATGAGAGACACACAGAGAGAGAGAGAGGCAGAGACACAGACATGGGGAGACGCAGGCTCCGTGCAGGAACCCGATGTGGGACTTGATTCCCGGACCTAGGATCATACCCTGAGCAGAAGGCAGACGCTCAACTGCTAAGCTACTCAGATGTCCCATGAATATTCACTCTTAATAAAAAAACTGATGGATTTCTAGTTGTTTTTTTTTTTCCTTTGAAGTTCACAGTCAATTATTTTAGCCATGATAATACTTTAAAACATCTATTAGAACAAATAACAGTGGTTTCAACACTATTCAGTTTGGCTTTTTTTGTAATATAAACAATCAGATCATTCAACATGTACTGAGTTACTGTGTTGGCTTTATCCTATTTTCTGGAAGCCCACCATGTACCATTAGTCCAAGTGAAATAGAGACCTGTTGAATAAGTGGTTCACTTCATTTACTTAATAAACCTTTTAGGGATACACATTTTTTAAGATGCTTTGCTAGGAACTGAAAATTCCAGATATGTATGGCATATGTTCAGTAGCCTCAAAAATTTCACCATTTAGTGTAAGATACCCTCTGTGAGCAAATAATTGCAATAGAGTGTGGTAAGTCCTATAATAGCATTCAGAATAAGCATTTATGATAAGACAAAGAGTGGACATGGAAACTGTGACACTTGAGGTGACACTGGAATTTCATTTAAAGGAGAGAGAGGAGGAGTTGACCATCCTGACGAAGTGAAAAGATGTTCTGCTCAGGAAGAAAGTACATATGAGAGATCATAAAAGAGTACCGCAGCATGAGTGTAAGGATGGAGACTTATTGAAAATGTGTGTTTTGTCATTATTAGTTGATTTCATTGCCTCAGAAGCACCGTAATTTTTCATCCATGTTTTAGAAAAAAAAAAAAAGTAACTGAACTTGAGAGATCTCGTAAGTAGCCTTGCTAAGATTGCATGTGCTGCAATTGTATGTGTTGGTTGGGTACTTATGGTGCTCATTGTCTGACTGTAGAACTCCTGGTCTTTCCATGCATGCTTCCTTCCAGGGATGACTCTTTTTTTTTTTTTTTTTTTTTTTATTTTGGGAGGACTCATTTTTGTCCTAAATCCACAAAGCATGTACACAGTTGTTATCTCATCTAATGCTCTTAGCACACTACGAGGTAATCACTCATGTTTCCTCTTCCTCTGGGGCTGCTTGTCCTGCTTCTGAGGAAAGGCTACCAAATAGCCAGCAGGTTGGTGACTGTTATATTCAATGAGCCTCTGTAACATGATCTGAAATTTCTTCTATTCATGACACATATTTTCAAATTTAGGCCACATCACTCCTGCCATCTTAGGCTGCAACTTAAAACAGAAGTCCTCTGTTCAGCATCCTCTCATAAGCTCTGCCTTTGCTCTTGGCTATGGTTTGCTTGCACTATTTCTCTTTTATTCTGTTGCACTGTGCCATCTGGAACCTTCAATTCATTGATTTGTGAAATTCACTCTTTTAATAAATCCCATTCTTCTTACTCCACAGTACCATTCCTCTACCACTTGTACTTCATATAACTCCCCTCAAGAGTATTACATGTACTGTAGCTCTGAAAAGGCTAATTATTTTTCTTAGAAGCCCCTTAAGAATGGACCAAGTAGTTGCAACATTTTATTTTAGCTCGCATTGTTACAACAAAGCTTTATTTTTAAAAATATTTTATTTATTCATTCATGAGAGACACAAAGAAAGAGAGGCAGAGACATAGGCAGAGGGAGAAGCAGGCTCCATGCAGGAAGCCCAATATGGGACTCAATTATGGGACCCTGGGATCATGCCCTGAGCCAAAGGCAGACACTCAACTGCTAAACCACCCAGGCATCCCACAACAAAGCTTTTTAAGAAGAAACATGCTACCTCTTGGATGTTAAGATCATCTTATTCTGGTTCATATTATCTATGTATTTTGTTGTTTCTCTGAACAATTAGAATAGTTAAATACATTGTATTTGTGATTCTTTATTGACCATCGTCCTCAATCACCTATCCTCCATTCATGCATACTCATTCATTTCCGACCCATTTAAACTATATCTTCCAAATATTGTGTAACTAAATCTCCCATTCACTGGATGATTTTCCACATTTTCATAAATACATTTTCAGCAGTCACATAAGAGTTGATACCATTCATAGGTATCCATGAGGTAGTTTAAAAAGAACAAGGAGAAAAAAAAAAAAGTGTGTATTTGACATTGTATGTACTACATTGCCCAGGAATACACCCTCCGTTTCAGGTAAATTTGTGTGTAATTTTAGTTTTTGTTTTCTCAAAGCAGTAGAAAATAAAAGAGATAACATAAAGATAATAAATCTTAATCTTAATTTTCGCAGAATTTTGACTATTGCAGTTGCTTTGTAATTCCTGGAAAAGGGATTTTTAAAGAAACATATAGCTGACACATAGTGTTGCATTAGTTTTAGGTGTACAACATAGTGATTCAACAAATTTCTGACATTTTGCTGTGCTCACCACAAGTGTAGCTACCATCTGTCGCCATACAACATTATTACAATATCATTGACTATATTTCTTTTCCTGTGCTTTTTATTCCCATGATTCCATAACTGGAAACCTGAGTTTCCCATTCCTCTTCATTCACTGTGCCCATCCTTTGACCCCTCTTCCCTCTGGCAGCCATCAGTTTTTTCTCTGTATTTATAGGTCTGATTCTGCTTTATAATTGTTTGTTTATTCTTTTTTTTTTTTTTTTTTAAGATTCAACATATGAGTGGAATTATATGGCATTTCCCTTTCTCTGTTTGACTTATTTCACCTAACAGAATACCCTCCGGGTCCATCCATGTTGTGGCAAATGGCAGGATCTCATCCACTGATGGACACTTGGGTTGCTTCCATATCTTGACTATTGTAAATAATGCCACAGTAAACATAGAGATATGTATTTTCTTTTGAATTAATATTTTGTTTTCTTTGGGCAAATACCCAGTAGTTGAATTTTTAGATCACATGTACTTCTATTTATAATGTTCTGAGGAACCTCCATGTTGTTTCCCATAGGAGATGTACCAAGTTACATTCCAAACAATAGTGTATGAGGGTTCCTTTTCTCCACATCCTTGCCAACAATTGTCATTTCTTGTCTTTTTTTTTTTTTTTTAGCCATTCTGATAGGTATAAAGTGATATTGCATTGTGGTTTTGATTTGTATTTCCCTGATGATAACTGATGTTGTTGAGTAACTTTTTACATGTCTGTTTGCCATTTTTATGTCTTCTTTGAAAAAATGTCTTTTAAGTTCCCCTGCCCATTTTTCCAATCAGATAGTGTCTTCAATGAACTGTATGTAAAAGAATGTCACTATGTAAAAGAATAAAACTGGGCCACTTTCTAACACTATACACAAAAATAAACTCAAAATGGATCAAACACCTACATGTGAGACCTATACATAAAAATCCTAGAAGAGCACACAGGTAATAAATTCTCTGACATTGACTAAAGCAACATTTTTCTAGCTATGCTTCCCAAGGCAAGGGAAACAAAGGCAAAAATAAACTACTGGGACTATATCAAAATAAAAAGCATCTGCACAGTGAGGGAAACCATCAATGACAACAAAAAAAGGCAACCTACTGAATGGGAGAATATATTTAATAATGATATATTTGAAAAGGGGTTAATATTAAAATATATAAAGAACTTATACAACTCAACACCCCCCCAAAAAAAATCTGATCACTTTTTTTAGTCTACTATAACTTAACTCCCATATTGCTATAGTTATATTGTATCTGGTAAGTTCTTTAGATAAAGACTAATTTCTTAAAAGACTTTATAAGTATCTCTTAATAAATGCATATATTTTAATTAAAATATGTTAGAACTCAATTATTTTAATTTCACTAAACCAGCAAGCCAAAAATTCTCTCTCAAAAAAAGTAAACTCTCCCACTTCTCTTAAAAGACTTAATAGCCTTGTGCTACTTAGAAGTCTTATATTCTGTCATTAATTTTATACACTATACTACAGGACATTAATTGGTATATTATGAAGTATTATCATAAATAATTAAGACTAATAAAAATAAATGAGCAAAACCTATTCTGTAATGGTGTTTCCTTCCTTAATTTTATTGCTTTTATCTTATTAATTCTGAGAATTCAGTATTTTTCCATAAGCTTCCCAGACATTAAAGAAAATTATTCAGATTCCATTGAATACTTAATTGTCTGATTTCAGCTCCTATTTCTTGCCACCTAAGCTCTTAATTTGTCTGCTGTTCAGTTTTCTGGCTTCCTTACTGGGCCAGATATGGTAATTTCCAAAATTCTCCACTACTTACGAGAGTTTGGGGGTGCTATATAAATGACCTAATATACACTAAAAATGTGCTTAGAGTCTGCCAGATAATAAGTTCTCAACAAACACTTTCTATTATAAATATGACTACATTTCAGTGAAAATAGTGACTCACAAAAGAAAATCGTTTTTTCAGGGATGAAGCTGGAAATTGACAGAGATGAGAATCAAATTCAGCTCTGATTCTTCCAAAGTCAGGTACTTTTAACTAATTCACAAATATTCACAGTCAATAGTGAATATAAATTGATTCCAAACTTAGGCCAATGTGGATTCATGCTTTTATTTGGTATTTATGATTTATCTATCCACAAATTATGCAAATGAGAATCAAGCAATCACTTTATGGATTTGATCAATGTCATTCCATATGACTCAAGATCCTATATGATTTCTCCATAAATAGTCCAGCTGACCCATTATTCTACTATGTTTGGTATATTTTAACATTTTGAGAATGCTTTTTAAAAAATTTTTAGGGCAGCCCTGGTGGCTCCCCGGTTTAGTGCCGTCTTCAGCCCAGGGCGTGATCCTGGAGACCAGGGATCAAGTCCCACATCAGGCTCCCCGTATGGAGCCTGCTTCTCCCTCTGCCTGTGTCTCTGCCTCTCTCACTTTGTGTCTCTCATGAATAACTAAATAAAATCTTAAAAAAAAAAAGGTGCAGATTTTTTTTTTAATTTAGCTACTAGAACTATCATGTGCAATATTTTCACATTTCCAATAATGAGTTTAATTTGCTTGTTCAAAGTGATGAAAATAATTGTATTGGTGGAAATAGTGGTGTATAGAGATAATCCTTCTTGTTTATTTTCTCATTTATTCCAATAAACAGAATTCCTTCTAGTATGCTCTACCAGCCATTCCATCTCAAAGACAAATAGACTTGTTACATATGTAAAAGATACATAATCTAGACCCTCTCTCTAAAAATCTCAGTCAAGTTTTATTTATTTAAAGTACGTTTATATCAGGTTTGGATCATTCACTGTACAACTTAATGTAAATATAATTTAAAAATGAAGACTACTTTTGAACACATATTTTGGTTTTCAATTATTTAAGTGTTCTAAACCATTCAATGTCATATTTCTATGTACATGAGAATCTTATGAATAGAGGTTCAGAGTGGTTTCTGGCACAACATTCACATCATTTTTAATTTGATTTCTTTCTGTCTGGTGCAGCCCCACTGTAACTTGTCAGGAAGAGCAATTTGTAGACACCATCAGGTTATCTTTGCTATTAATGTGTACCTAATTTTTAATAGACTATTTGTTTCTCAGTCTCTTTAGGGCATCCAAATATAAATTTCAGTTTTCTCCTATTATAAACATCTATGCTTGTTCCATGAAAAAGAGCATTACTTTTGAAACTGGTTTGATATTTAAAGTTCCACTAGAGTCAGATAATTAGCAGCTGGCTTCCCTGATGCAATTGCATACCTGCTTGCCTGCCTGCCTGCCTGCCTGCCTGCCTGCCTGGAATCTAAATGATGCAGTTACTTGCCTTAGGTTGGCAACATTGAATGATAATTTAGCTTGTGGCTTGTTGTAAAAATAATGTGTGGACATTAATTTGCAAGTGATCTAATTTTGTTGTTTTTGTTTCTAGCACTTTAGATGCATTGGTTTCTGTAGAATCACTTTTAACCCAGTAAAAATGAATAATTTATGATTCTTTATACCCCAACCCGATATTTCAAATAATAGCAAACATTTACTGAGCACTTAATTTTGTGTCTGACTTCAACTTGAGTTGTCTAGTTGTTGTTGTTTTTTTATATAATAAGTCCATAAAAAGGTAATGTGATTCTTTTTATTTATAGATTAAACATCTGGGAACTAAGAAGGTTAAGTAGTTCAGCCAATGTCACACAGCTAGAAATATTTAGAACTTGGATTACTATGCAGGCAGGCTAACATCAAAGTCCTCTTTCTTAATCATTTTGTTATATGGTTGTTAAGTATATAGTTCTGGGTCCTAGCTGTATCCCGAGGTATGAGAGTGACGATATAATGGGTTTAGGAATAAGGCTTTGCATTCAATCTATGGGAGTTTAGTTTTATTGTGTAATCAATACTGTAAATTATCATGTGGCATGAACTACATGGGTTATATAATAACAAATATTTCAAAAAAAGCATTTATAAAAATAAAGTTTCTTAAGAAAGCCTGGTGTTGAATAAAGCACTGGTTTTTCAGTGGAATCGTGTCTTCTTTTTAATACACAAGTATTCATAGAAATATCAATGGTGACTTTATGAAGAAATGTTAGAGAGGTATTTTAGAAATGCTAAATGTCATTATTTAACTCACATTAGATTTGAGGCTATTGAAAGAGGAGGAAAACAAAGCTTACTTAGTTTATAATGAAAAAAATTTACAATACAAAGTATTAGATAAAGAAAAGCTTACATTTTATGTCTATTTAAATGAATGTCTAACTTGACCAAGGAATATTTGTCTGAAAGCAAGCTGCCATCATCAAAGCTATTTTGAATTCAATTTAATGGCCACTTACACTCTAACCTTGACATTGAACAAAAGCCAAGAAAAGACTGTTGCTCCTCTTCTTTTTTCTTTTCTCAACATTCTGTCCTATTAGTTAGTTCCACAATTCTAAAATTGTAGAAATTCAATACATGCTACAGCTTTCTAACTTCTATGTTTTTAACCAATTCTTAAATAAGCCTTGGGAGACAGACAAATGGTGATAAGCTGTCAATCATCATTTTGATCATTTCATTGGGGAATAAAGCTTGTGTTTCCAAAAGGACTGCCTACCATTACTGAGGCATCTCCCGGCTCAGTCAGTAGAACATGTGACTCCTGATATCAGGGTCATGAGTTCAAGTCCCCATGTTGGGAGTGGAGCCTGCTTAGAACAATATAAAGCAAAGCAAAAACAGCAACAACAGAGAGACTGCCTACCATTACCAATTCTCAGGCCTCATCTCAAACTAGACCTAGGGAGAGTTCACCCAGACATAAGCTTTTATCAGCAAGGTGAAACATGTAACCATGATCACTTCCTCATGGCATTCAATGTAAAGGAAAGAAGAAACTAGTGAATTTCTCAGAGGTTGGCTTCTTAATATTTTAACTCCATTCTAATTGGAAGTCACCTAAAAAAAATGGGGGAAAAAAAAAAGGAAATAATGGAGGAAGGAAAACAACTCTTTCCCTTAAAAGCACAAGGCTTATACTCAACAGAGTAAGAAGTTGGTAAGGGGTGCCTGGGTGGTTCAGTTGGTCAAAAGTCTGCCTTCAGCACAGGCCCTAACTTCAGAGTTCTAGGATTGAACCCCACGTTGGGCAGCCTGCTCAGTGAGGAGTCTGCTTCTCCCTCTCCTCAGCCGCTGTCCTTCTCCTCCTTTCCCATTTGTGCTCTCTCTCTCTCTCAAATAATATAAATAATATCTTAAAAAAAAAAAGGAGTTGGTACAATATTATCCACCACATGGTTGAGTGTGCTATGGTAACAGAGAGGGGATTTAATTTTGTTGAATTACTTCTCTAATGGGTAACAAATGGGTAGATGTCAGATTGAACTTTTTTAAGTATAGAAAGGTGAGTGAAAACTAAATTATTCCTCATCTCATCTATTTTTATTCAGAAAACAGAAAAAGTAGGTATTTAACATAAGAACAAGTTAGTGACTTACAGAACTGTTTAAATTTTGATAATCTTGCCAAGTTTGAAATATTTGAGCCTTCACCATATTTTAACACAACTCTTATATTGACACCTGGTTGTGGGTTGTAATATAATTCATTATTATTATAATTGTCTAAAATAAATATTTTCTTTGTAATTAAATTTTATCCTTTATTTTTTTTTCAAAAGATCCCCAAATCATCTCATGGTATACTGTATTAAAAAATTTTGAGTAGGAGTTAGATGAATAGGCCAAAGTAGGTCATCCATTTTGGTAAGCAATTTTCCATCTGTGAATTTAGTTCAGTATTATGTTCTACCTGGAAGTTTCATTTATTATAAAAGTGAGAAGCAAAAATAATATAAAAAGATATTCTGGAAAAAAATACATTTTAAAAAGGTGAAAAAAATCTTTGAACTTAGAGAATGCTTTGTAGGCCAACTGAAAATTAGAATATCATGGAGAAATTCTACATAATACACTAGTATTAAGAGTTTCAGTCATTAAATCAAGTGGCAGACATTTTAAGCATTGTTAGATGTCAGACACTGAAAATTAAAAGAAGAAAGTTCTCTGTGAAAAAGTTAAATATCTAGGAGGACAAATAATAGATGGAGAGGGAACAATAGAAATCAGTGAAGAGGGCAGCCCGGGTGGCTCAGAGGTTTAGCACCGCCTTCAGCCCAGGGCCTGGTCCTGGAGACCCGTGATCGAGTACCACATCTGGCTCCCCCCATGGAGCCTGCTTCTCCCTCTGCCTGTGTCTCTGCCTCTCTCTGTGTGTGTGTGTGTGTGTATCTCTCATGAATAAATAAAATAGAATTAAAAAAAAAAGAAATCAGTGAAGACTACAGGTTTCTGGTCTGAAAACTGAATAGATAGTGGCCCCACTATAGACAATAAACATGAGGACATACATATTTGGAAGGGGAAAAAATATTCAAGTTTGGAAATGGCAATCCCACTGTAGATATCCAGTAGGGAGGCTTGAAATTCAAGATAAAGAAGATATCATCTCTAACTTGGAGTCATCAACATGACAGTTACAAAAGTAAGAGAGAATGTGAATACCTGGGAATAAGAAGTGAAAAAGAATCTGTATAAATACTAAACTTTAGAAGAAAGCATTAAAAATTAAACATTAAGAAAAAAATGATAAGAAAACCAAGGAGAATGGTGTCATGGACGTTTAAAGAAATAGTTTCAGAGAGGAAGGGTCAAGATCTTCAAGTTTAAAGAGAGGTCAACTAAGAAAAAGATTGGAGAAAATGTCTATTATGTTGGTCAATTAGTTAATTCTTGGCATTGACAGTTAGGATTTGGAATTACGGAAAGTCTGTCACACTATGGTTACTCACCAACACAGGATGTTAATCACTACTGTGGTTTTCTGTGGAAGTAAGCCCAGTTTGTTTCTGTATCCAAAATAGACAACAGAATGTTTTATATTGGAAATAAAACAGAAAACACTTTCCTTTTTTTTTTTTTTTTTTTTTTTTTTTTAATGATAGGCACACAGTGAAAGAGAGAGAGAGAGAGAGGCAGAGACACAGGCAGAGGGAGAAGCAGGCTCCATGCACCGGGAGCCCGACGTGGGATGCGATCCCGGGTCTCCAGGATCGCGCCCTGGGCCAAAGGCAGGCGCCAAACCGCTGCGCCACCCGGGATCCCCAGAAAACACTTTCCAACCATTTTGTAAAACTGCTGGATTAGCATTTAGAATAATGTGAAGTTTTTCTAATAATGGCACTTCGATATAATCTTTCAAATAATAATGCAATTTATTCCATCCTAGCTTCTTCTTCTTACTTATCAAATAGTTATGATATCTGTTCTTCCTGTTTTCCAAGGGTATCAAAAAGAGTTTTAAAAATAATAATGCAACTAGAGAATGGTTTTCAAAGAACAACTAAAATAATTTGCAGTCTCAGTGGTTAAGACCGTGAGTGATCATTTCAGGAGACAGTAAAGGAACTCACCCATTCTATTTGAAAGGTAAAGGTAAAGTCTGATAATTGACATGAGCAAAATGTCTGAAAACATAAAAATATACAATATGCAATGTATTCATTTACATGGCAGATTATAGATATGAAATTTGGTACTTTAAGAGGTGTATTTGACAGAAATTATGAGAGGAAACCACGTCCATTTTATAGTGTCCACTTGTTCCTTGGAGTTTTGTATTATGTCTGTCACCTAGCCGATTGTTAATTATTATTTGTTGAATGAAATGGATAATATATTAACCATCCAATGAGAATATAGCAAAATATGTCTTTTCTGTGAAAATCTGGATTAACTTTGTTATGTTCTTTACCCCTATTTGTAGCAGTTTTTGTGAGATGCCTAGGACTCCCAGGTCATTCTTCATCACCTGTATTCTTATCCCCATAAGACCCCTTCTTCCTTCCTTCCTTCCTTCCTTCCTTCCTTCCTTCCTTCCTTCCTTCCTTCCTTTCTTCCTTCCTTCCTTCCTGCCTTCCTTCCTTCCTTCCTTCCTTCATCTAGCTATCTAGTTATCTAGCTAGCATCTATCATCTAGTTAGTTAATTAGTTAAATAATCTCAACTCACCCTTCACTCACCCTTCTCTTAAGTTCTTTTTTTTTTTTTTAAAGATTTTATTTATTTATTCATGAGAGAGAGAGAGAGAGAGAGGGAGAAGCAGACTCTTCCCAGGGAGCCGAAATTGGGACTTGATCCCTGACCCCGGGATCATGCCCTGAGCCAAAGACAGACACTCAACCCCTGAGCCACCTAGGCATCCCACCCTTCTCTTAAATTCAAAAAATGATTCTACCATGACATGTTTAACCCAGTTGATTTTTCAGATAAATATCCTATCTCTCCCTGAAGATTGTCATTATCTTATTATTCCAACTGAAACATGGCTCTGCCTTGAGGACATGACTTCCCATGCAATCCTTTCCAGGAATGGACATTTGTTTTCTCAACATCTTATTCTACTGGCTGCCATTGCCAGTTCTAAAATCTGAAACATTCTCTCTCTTTCTCTCTCTCTCTCTTTTCCCCCTAAAAATGTCCCAGCTTTGAATTTCATATCACCAGACTACACCACTCCTTACCCATTAGTATAAAGACTAATCATCTCTTGTCACCTTGGCCATTCCTCCTCATCTCTAGCTCACTTTGCCTTTCTCTAATGCTGTGTGCTCTTCCTTCACTCTTCCTCAGCCCTTCATTTCTGGTCAAGAGCTATATATAGGTCCTTAATTAATAGTAGTTAATTCCTTAGTTACACTAGCCACATATCAATGATTCAGTAGCCACATTTATTAGTGGTTATTGTGGCTCTATGAACTTTCTAATCATCACATAAATTTTTACTGGGCAGCACTTCTCTAAACCTTCTTATTCCCAGTAACTATATTGTCCCCCTACCCTCAAATTCAAAGGCCCAACTCTCCAGTTACTAACTTGTTTTGATCTTATTTCTTGTAGCAACATGATTTCTATGACATACATCAAATATTTCATTATAACATACATCATATCCTCATTTTCTTGATGACCTATAATTTATCATTATAATCATACCCTTGCAAGCACCATCAAATTATGCTTCTCTAGTATGGTCCATCTCAGCTGGCAAAATTCAAAGACAAATGCAGACTTCTAGCAGGACGTATGCAGCTCAACATGATTGGGTGGCAAACAAATTTATATGGAATAGCTTCACATTCTAATCATGACTATTAACCTCAAGTGGATCCTTCAAGCTGCTTGGAACGTCTATTATATTTTCCAAATCCTTTCAGTCTGCCACTTCCTGAGATGTCTATTTTATAACATTTCTCTCCCTTGTCTTCCCTCCTCTCATGTTAATTTGAATGACTGTTCATGTTTCCAGATGATGTCACCCCTCTATTTATGCACTATTTCCTCTCACCTAATCAAAGACATTGCTTCAGTGCTTCTCATCTTTCTGTCTCTAGAATAATGAATATTCCTAGGAGTATAAAAAAGCTGCAAACCCCCCCCCAAAAAAGATTCTGCTTTAAAACAAATAAATATAAAACCAGCAATAAATAAAGCCTTTCCTGACTTCATTTCTCTGGTCTCTTTTAACTTTGTACTCCTTAAAAATGTTAACTGCCCCTTTTATTCTTTAATATATATAATCAATTCTGACTACTAGTTTACCATTTCTAGTAACTTACTCTTCTCACCTTCTCATTACATTGATAAATACAATGGTCAAATTGCATTCGATCGTTTCTTAGCCTATCACCAACTTTTGCTTCAGTTCATCAACTGGAAGATTTGCATTATTTGGATTCTGGATCAAAATATCTTTTCCTATTTCACCCACTTCTCTTTCTCACCTTCCATTGGTGATTGCTCCTTTAGTTATCAAAACTTTGTGCTGTTCCAGTAGTCAGTCCTTGAAAAACTTTTCTTCTTTATTTTTATTGATCCCCTAATTGTTAACATATAGACGAATGGCTTTAAATAACATCCATTGGAGGAAAAGTTTGTTTTGTCCCTTTGTTTAGAAACATACCTGATATCTAATAAGTTCTCAATAAGTCAAATTTATGAATAACATAAGTGCAAATATTTGCTAAGAGAAACAGGAAGCTATATAACATTTCAAATTGGATATTAAAACAACACAAGAGAAACCCACATCCCTCAGCTTTATCTTTTGATTCCTTTTCCCTCAAAAAAGGATTAACTTCTGTATGCTTCATAATCCTAACTTGTGTTTCTAGAAAAAATAAAATTTCTCCCAAAAACATGATTGATGAGGAATGAGTTCCCAAATAATACAAAATAGTATATCATTCTCTTCACCTTCATGCCCTTAGCAGGTTAGCTTTAAGTTTCATTTAAAGAGATGTTAGTGATTAACAAACGCAATGAGGTGCAGATGTTTGCTAAAATTTTTTTCTTTCCTTACCTTTTAAACCTCTATTTCCATGTAAATACATAAATCCAAGTAGCAGTCACCTGATCAAGGATTTATTAGACATTATTTTTAAAGATGCTTTGACAGATAAGGATGATATAAAACACATGTTATATAATATCTAATTTATTTAGTACATTGATACTTCAATGAATTCAAATAAAAGAAATATATAACTTATATAGTGACATACATATGTCATGTGTTTAACATCTAAGTAAAATTTTGGCTACTTTAGAATATATAAGCTAAAATTTTTTTTTGTATCTTTCCCCACTTTTATCCATATAAATGCCAAATCCTTGCAACAAACAATAGCAAAATATTCTTTGTTTTCCAATTGTTTCATTTTTTATTGCTACTTTTCTGATTGAATACATTATATGATTTAAATCATTTCAGAATGTACCTATGAATTTCATGGCTTCATTACTTCTTAAAATTTTAACTTTTAAACTTTTCCCCTCAAACCTCACTATTGCTGTATTCTAGGAATCTAATAAAAAAAAATTGGGATCCCTGGGTGGCGCAGCGGTTTGGCGCCTGCCTTTGGCTCAGGGCGTGATCCTGGAGACCCGGGATCGAATCCCACATCGGGCTCCTGGTGAATGGAGCCTGCTTCTCCCTCTGCCTGTGTCTCTGCCTCTCTTTCTCTCTTTGTGACTATCATAAATAAATAAAAATTAAAAAAAAAAAAGGGTCATGTCCCCATTTAAAAAAAAAATTGTATCTAAGGCTATTCATCTACACATATATGCATATGTAATCACATGCACAATTATAAGTGTTATATGTCAATATTGGATAGGAGCTTTATGAACTAAGATGGTAGATGCACGTTCCTTCTAAGAAGGAATATCTATATCTTATTGTTATACTATTGATTTGAGATTCATTTTATCTTTTTCATTAATATATATGTAGATTCTTCATGGTTCCCAGTTCTCACTTTTTTCAATTAATCCTTATATAAATTTACAACTAATTTTTATTCCTAAATTTTCTAAAAGCTGTAGGAGGACATTTGAAGATAAGAATCTTCTATTTATTATAATCCCTATGTCTTCAAAGTAATGAAAAAAGGAGAAGAATCCAATATACTAATCAGGAGATGAAAAGACTATTTAGTAAAATTAATAAGGACATCTTTAATGTAGTAATAATTCTGTGGCCTATTCTTTGTAAAAGAGTCATAACACTGTCTCTAATTCCAATATTCTTGCTTTCTTAATCATTAATTGTGTTTAATTCTTGCTCTGTCCAGGCTTACTATTTTTTTTTTTTTACTAATAACTAGAAAAATAAATGACTAAAAATCTGATGTCATAAGTTATAATTATAGCCAATTACTTTGGTGAGACAATGAATATTATGATAGCTGAAATAAAGTGAAATAATCCAGTCATAATTTGTTCATGTGATATCTTTGTAGAAATGAATAGTTACCATCTCCCCTCCCCCCATGGAATACATGTCATTGTTTGTGTGAAATTATCTATGAATATATTTATATGCATATATGCATGCATATGTGTCTTATAATTTTCTTCATTTTCACTTAGTTTATTCTTTCAGGTTTACTATGACAAGTCCCTCCTTCTGTTTACTTTAGATAAATGACAATGATATTGATTAATCCATCAAAAGTGGAGCATCACTAAAATATCATTCATATAGTGTAGTTATTCTGAAACTGACTCATCAGCTAAGTGCAACATATAAGTTCATTTTAGAAGCAAATGCCACCTCTATTTACCTTACATACATACCGAATGGAGACTGGAGGTACAATCCAACAATATGTGAAAATCTGTATTTTAAAAACCTTTTCGGTTGGGAGATGCTGAGGCATGCTAGTTTGAGAACTAATATGTTATGGAACACACATTAAAAAAATCATTCCATTTGACTTGTTAACATTTCATTCTGGGGTATTTTCAATCCTGATTCTCCGTGTAACATATTTTTTCACAAATATCCTGACTCCAAAAGATTCTCTTTGTCTTTTTTTAAATTTACACCCTCTCTCTGGGAAATTTCATCTGCTCTTTTAGGGTCAATATTCAACCAATGTCTGTTTCCTGAGATACTTCTCCCTCTTCTTTCCTTCTTCTTTCATCTAATTGCCACTGACATTGTCTGGTTGTTAAAGCCAAAACTCAGGTAGCGAATCTTAACTCTTTTCCATCATCTCCCCCTTCTCTATTGCCTACATCTGAGAAGGAAACCACTTTTAATGATTTTCTATCTTTCAACCTTAATATATTTCTTCATTTACTCAGACCTAGAATATAGAGAAGGTATAAAAGAATGTCTAATCCCCACTGCCATTAAAATGCAAAAACTGAATCAAAGGTTAAAAAAAAGTGAAAGTGAAAGGCAAAATTTTAATTGTAAAATACAGCTAATCCTAACATTCTCAAGTATAGCACACTTCTGTCATTCCCTAGGAACTTCTCTTTTCCTCCTACCTAGTCATTCAGCTACACTCGTAGAGGCTACTGCTGTTCTTATTTTTTTCCTGTCAATTTATTTTAATGTTTCTATTCTACTTTACTTTATTTTTCTTCTTATGGTGAATTATTCTTAGTATTCATTTTTACCATTCTTTAATCATTATTTTTTCCCTATTGGCTATGCCATTTTTAAATTTCATTATTCACATTTTATATATCATGCTAAGCAAACTAGGTCAATCAGAGAAAGACAAATTCCATATTATCTCACTCATATGTGGAACTTAAGAAACAAAACAAATCAACATAAATGGGGGGAATAAAGAGAGGCAAACCAAGAAACACTCAACTATAGAGAACAAACTGATGAGACTACTGGTGTTCTGATATTTTATTTTTCACATCAAGTTAGTCTTATCCCTTTTAAAACTTTATATAACTAGAGTCATACAGTATATACTCTTTTGTTTTTGATACATACCTGCTTTAGCATGTATCAGGAATCTGTTCGTTTTATCTCGAAGAAGTACTCCCCTGTATGAGTGTGCCACAGCCTCTGCCTATATACTACAACCCCAAATAACTCCCGACCTTCCCTTTGGTTTGGTTTTCCCTTCTGCATGTATCTGTGACGTTCTGTTATTACTTCATCTGAGTAATTTAGTGTCCTTTTAACACATAGTGAAAGTCAGTATGACAAAATGGTTAAGTGAATTTATCTGGACTAAGGAAATCTGAGTTTAAATTCTAGTTCTCCAATTTAATTAATTTATTAATTAATTCAAAACTTTATTTATTTATTCCTGAGAGACGCAGTGAAGCAGAGACATAGACAGAGGGAGAAACAGACTCCTTGAAGGGAGCTTGATGCGGGACTCGATCTCTGGACTAGGATCACACCTTGAGCCAAAGGCAGATACTCAACCACTGAGCCACCCAGTGTCCCTAGTTCTCCAATTTAAACACTGCTGTTATCTTAGACAAGTCGTATGAGCTGTTTCTCAGATTTCTTAACTTTAAAGCTGGTATAATAATAAGTACTTCCTTATGTAATTAATCTCAAAGCTTATAAAACTTAAAAACATAAAGCAATTAAATAGTATGACACACATATATGGACTCAAAAGATAACTATATTGTATTTACTGTCTACTTGCTTGTCCAAAGCACTATTCTCTAAGCATCCTGCAGGTAGGGACCATTGTCATTACATAACTAGAATATGATAGGCACCAATATATATTTGTTCAAGGGCTGCATGGCAGAAATTATGGCAACTCAGCATGTATTGCTCATGTTCCACTTTTAAAAACAGAATTTATCTTAACTTATTGAGACAGATATTGCAATTCTCCCATTATTTGTTGTGGTTATAGAATCCCCTGAGGTTTCTCACATAGCACACGTTATCCATTTGACACTGCATTTCCTAATTTACTTTGCACCGGTTGAGGCTGTATGACTAGGTTATTACCAAAGGAATCGGATAGAATTGGAAATCACAACTTCTGTATGTCTTTTACACAAGGATATTTCTCCATATCTACTTTTGCTTTTCCAGTCTGGAATGCTGATAGGACCCTTATGAACCCCTTTAGCCAAACAGAGGTCAGTACCTTCAGGGAAGACAGAGCAACAGAAAGAAGGAAAACAGGTTCTCTCTGGAGGGGCATGCAGAGCAGATTTTTCTGGGCTATTTACTTACTTTTGGACTGTTCAGTGAGAGGGAAAGAGAAAATATTTATTATGGCTAACACACTGGAATTTTTCTTTCATTTTGAAAGCAGCTTAGGCTATACCCGAAATAATGCACTGGTTCAAGAAAGAAAGAAAGAAAAAAGAATGTAAATGGCCAGAAAAGTAAAGAAGATTTCTGAATAAATACACTACAGATACAGTTACCAGGATTGACTTGAGAATGATACCGCAGAATTGGACCACCAGAACATTACCGCCTTTTTTACTATCATAAAATTACCTGATTATTGAAAAGCTGTTACTACAACGGCTAGTTTCAGATTCACAAGCAGGTGCTATAATCAGGAACCATTCATGATCAGGAAGCTTTTACTATCAAGAAGTTGACAACAAAAAAATCAGATATCTTCATGTTGGACTTGCTAGCAGAAACTGATTAATCAGCAGAGCTTGGCCTCTTCGAGATTGCAGGGAATTTGGGAAGAATATTGAGCGCTGATACACTCAATTTCTTGCAGAGGATGTGAGTCTTGCTTTTACAACAGCTTTTTAGGTTGTTTCCTTGGTTGTTTTTGTTTGTTTGTTTTTTATTTAAATTCAATTTGCTGCCATATAGTATAACACCCAGTGCTCATCCCATCAAGTGCCCTCCTCAGTGTCCTTCATGCAGTCACTCCATCTTCCCCCCCACCTCTCCTTCTGCAACCCTTTGTTTCCCAGAGTTAGGAGTCTCTCATGGTTTGTCTCCCTCTCTAATTTTTCCCACTCCTTTTCCCTCCTTTCCCCTATAATCCCTTTCACTATTTCTTATATTTCACGTATGAGTGAAACTGTGTGATGATTGTCCTTCTCCGATTGACTTATTTCACTCACTCTGTGAAACTTATAGCTAACAGTTTTGCCTAAAGTAACAGTTACCAATGGAACGAATGATTATTGCATATGACTAAGTTACATGAATGGTAGAATAATCAACAGGAGGCAGGGATTGTGAACACTGTTAAAAGGTATCTGTACTATATACATGAAATGGTATAGATTATTTGAAGATGAATTTAGATCGGTTAAAAATGTATATTGGAGAATCTTAACATCTAAAATAAATACCAAATGCCACTTTTATCAACATGAGAAGACATAATCTGTGTGGTTTCAATTCTTTTAAATTTACTAAGACTAGTTTATAGCTCAGTTTATAGTTTATCTGGCTGGTCACTCCTCTTTCTTTAGAAAGAATTATTCTACAATCGTTGCTTATATTGATCTCTATTAATTAATTTGAATTCGTTGTAGGTCTTCTTGAAATTTTCTATATATTTGCTCAGTTTTCTATTTGTTCTGTGAAATATTGGACTATCCTGTAATTGTATATCTGTCTCTTGGTTCTTTCAGTTGTTAGTTTATATTTCATATATTAAGTTTTGATATTAGGTGGTTCATCTATATTTAGGTTTGTAACATCATTTTTGTTGTTGTTGACTTGATTTTACTGTGGTGATTACTATGAAATATCTTTCTTTATCTCTGGTAATACTGCACACGTTGAAGGCTACCGTGTCAGCTATGAATATAATTGTCCAGATTTCTTATGATCTGTATTTTCATAAAAATCTTCTTTTCAATATTGTTTACTTTTAATGTATATATATCTTATTTTAAATATTTATCTCTTCTTAATGACACACGGTTTTATTTTGTTTTTTCTTCTTTAATTGAAGGATTTAGTCCACCCCTATTTAATATCATTTTTAAATGTTTGGAATTAAGTGTTTCATCTTGCTGTAGGTTTTCTATTTGCCACATCAGTTTTGTTTTTCCTTTATTTACTTTGATGGTTAAGTTTATGTGTCAACTGGGTCTTGGGGTGCTCAGATATTTGGTCAAACATTATTCTGGCTGCTTCTGTGAGGAAATTTTTGGATGAAATTAAAATTTAAATGGACAAAGCAGACTTTTTTCCCTAATGCACATGGGCCTCATCCTATCAGTTGAAGCCCTGAATTGAACAAAAAGCTGACCCTCCTCCAACAAAAAGCTTTACTCCCCTAAGTAAAATGAGACATTTTTTTTTCCCTGCCTTTGGACTCAAAATGTATGTGGGTGCTTCCTGGGTTTTGAGACTGCCAGCTTTCAGACTGCAGCTCCACCTTTGGCTTTCTCTTGGGTCTACAGTTTACCAACTCACTCTGCAGATCTTAGGACTTGTCAGTCTCCATAATCACATGAGCTAATTTGTTATAATAAATCTTTGCCTCTGTCAATCTTTCTCTCTCTCTTGTGTATTTATATATATGTAGTGTACATTATACACTATATATAGTGTATTTATATATAATATGTTTTTATTACATTTTAAATGTATATCTCTCCTTAATGACACATAATTTTGATTTTTCTCTTTTAATTGGAGTGTTTAGTCCATCTGTGTGTGTGTGTGTGTGTGTGTGTATAGTTGACCCTTGAACAACATGAGAGCTAGGGGCACCAACCTCCGTGCAGTAGAAAATCTATGTATAACTTTTGACTCTGCCAAATTTAATTATTAATAGTCTATTGTTGACTAGAAGCCTTGCCAATAATATAAACTGTCAATTAACATTCATTTTGTATGTTATGTGTATTATATACTGTGATCTTATAATAAAATAAGCTAGAGAAAATAAAATATTACTAAGAGAATTATAAAAAAACAGAAAACACATTACAGTATGGTACTACATTTATTAAAACATAGCCATGGATGACTGGACCTGCCAAGTTCAAGTGCATATTGTTCAAGGGCCAACTATATAGATAGATAGATGATAGATAGATAGATGTTCTGTTCATATATATATATGTTCTGTTTCTCTAGAGAACCCTGGCCAATACCCCATCTTTCCTTACCTCATTTGTACTATTTGAGAGATGTTTTAGAATTCAAGTTCATGTCCTTTATAACTTTATTAGATTTACTATCTGTGTATCTATTTCTTTATATAGTTCTTTATTATGTATTTATTTATCTTAGTAGTTATATTGGTTCAAAACATGAATTTGGTGCATTCTGTGTATGTTACAAAAGCTTTTTGATTCTTCCCAGGTCCTTCTTTCTCTTCCTCAGTTTTAATCAATCTTTCTTAATAATCGTATTTCCTTCTCTTAACATTTTTGGATCACATGGAGTATTAGTCTAGCCTTTAATCCTTTGAGGAGCTGAGCCTTTGTCATTCCAGGCACCATACACATATAAGGTCATTATATCCAATTGAATATATATCTCCTTCTGGAAATTCATTATCATGATCATTTTTCAAATGTAAGCAAATCATTTGAAATTTTGACAATTCTACCTCTATTACGGTCCTCATATCCACCTACACATATGTTTAATTCCTTTACTAGTGTCCTAGTGTAAGCCTTAATTTCTACCTGGAATGTTGTATAATTCTGTCTCTAAATGTGCTTTTCATCACATAGAGACAGTTGTGATTTCAATAAAACAAAATGAATTAAATGGGCTCTTCACAATACATTTGTTGTTGTTTTAAACCTAATCAAAGATTCAATAGAGATTTCTGAAAGGTAAGTGCCATTTCAAATGACATTTCAAACTATAATACATGAGTTTTGAAACAGTTTTATGATAATACCCTCATTCACAAAATTTGAGTAACATGCACACACACATTATTTTTTTTCCTGTGGACAAACTGATTTTTAATACATTTCTAACTCCAATTTTATTTATTTTTATTTTTATTTTTTTTTTATCAAGACCTGAGCTGAAATCAAGAGTCAGATGCTTAACTGACTTAGCCACAAAGACCCCCAATATTAACTCTGTTTAATGTGAGGGGTCTCTGATGTCTTTTGTTTCTGCTTACTAATAACTGAGCACAGAAACTCTAATACTCTATTTCATGCTTTTACATATCAGTTTTCACTGACATCAAACCTACCATAATCTTTAATATGCTTTGTAGTCACATTAAGTAAAAAGGAATGACAGAAATTTGTAAGTGGAGAAGTCCGGAGTTAAGCAGACTTTATCATCCCATTCAATTTTATCTCCTCTGGGTACAGCTACTTCACCAAAGTGTTTTATTCCTCTGTGTCAGCCACAGGCTCTGCAGCTCTTTCTCTAGAATTTCTTTTTCTAAAACCAGTCTATATAATGTCGTCAGCATAATCTTCCAAAGTTTCAGAGCTGTTCGTGTCATTCTCCTACTCTATCTAAAATAGCCTATGACACATTTTTTGCCTGCAAAATAAAATTCTAACTTCTGGTTCTGACATTGAAGAATGTACACAATCTTGCCACTGACTCTGCAGTTTTTTGTTTTGTTTTGTTTTGTTTTGTTTTGTTTTTACTCTGATAACCTTTTTGTCCCTCTGCTGTATTCCGGGTAAACACCCATCTTAAGTGTGTTTCCCTGGACCATTTCCTCATCTCCCTTGTTTACTCTTCCTTTTTCCTTGGAATATCATGAACTTTCTCTGTATGTTGAAAGTTAATCTTACCTCCTTTCTGATGAAGCATTAGCCTGGTCTGGGCTCTTCATCATAAAACAAAAAATGATGTTTATAGAAAAAAAATCAGAAATACAAAATGGGGAGGAGGAAATCAAACAGTAAAAATAAACAATTTATCATGTCATACAATTAAAAAATATAGCAGTTTCTTTAGCCATATCTGCCTACAGTTACAGAAATCATATTAGCAGATCAAACCTCTTTGGTCTTCCTCCTCTTCTTTTTCTCTTTCTACTCCTCCTCCTTCTTCTTTTCTAAACTGCTTTCACTTTCAGAGGAGTTTTGACCATGTGATGGATTTTGGAAATTCTAGGCTGATGGTCTCATCAATGAGAGGGTGCTTGTATTTTCCGGAGCCAGAATTCGGTCTCATTCATTTGACTTGAGCCATGTGCTCGTCTTAAAACAATGAATGTGCCCAAGGAAATATACACTGTTGATTGGTTTGGCCTTGGTCGTGGGTTTATTCCCAGAGCCAGAAAATGAGACCTGGGAAGGAGAGACTAAATCCTATTAAGACTGCATGACCTGAAAGTGGATTAGGGATGATTTCTTAAAAGAAAATCAGAGTGGTATTACTAGAAGGGAGAATAGACATGGGCAAAAGGCAAATTTCATTTTAGGTGACTTTTTGTATCATTCAGGAGAAATAATTTTTTTATATCTTGTAGGACGCATTCACCCAGGTAATGCATCCTATTCTACTGTGATTTCAATATATTATACACACTTATGTTTTGTTCTAAAATGAAAGTTCCTTTTGGAACTTTGGCTTTATTTTTTAATTGTTCATAACACTGTAGTATTTTATTCAAACACTCAGTATATATTTAGTTATTATGTAATATTTTATTGAAGTTTATCTAATACTTTTGTTTAACAATGAAGAATCTTACCTGAAAATTATTGTATGAATGTATTCAAATTACGATTATAACAATGGAAAATAATAGCATGTTCACCTTCATATATTTTGTGTTAAGAAGCTTAAGGGAGGATATTATATGTAAATGATGAATCACTAGATTTTACTCTTGAAACTAATATTACACTATATCTTAACTAACTGGAATTTAAATAAATACTTGAAAAAAAAAAAGCTTAAGAAATTGTACACTTCCTTCTTTACTAGCAAAAGGAAGTTGCTTCAAAGCTTTAAGGAAAAGCCAGCAATAATTATATGTTGAAGGAATGAGAGAAGGATTAACTTTACAATGAATGACATATGCTTCATGTGGTATTTATTTAATATTAGGGCGAGGTGGGAGAGTAATGAATTGTGAAAATGTGAGACATTCAGAGAATGTTATGTTAAAATGATAGCTGATATCCGACATTGTAAAAAAATAATAATAGCTGACTTGTTTGCAAGGACTAGTGCAGGTTAATGGTAGAGGATCTACGTAGGGTATTTTTGGTTTGCCTTGGTGTAACTATAAACAATAATCCTGTAAGTCTCAAAAATGTTTGCAATGATAATTTATGATCAGTCTATTTAAGCAGCACTCCAGAATCCACAAGTCATAGAGACAGTATTTTTTCCAGAAGGCTCCACTTTTAAAGGATGAGTGTATTAGACCCATGTGTATTCGACCTACATGAACCTATATGAGCCAATTCTCTAGTTCATGTATGAGAATCCTGAGAATCTTTGTAAAACCATAAACTTTTACTTACTTAATTTTGAGCATTTTTTTGGATGGGCCATTTAATTGCTATTACTTAATATTGGGATTTAAAAACAAAAACACTCTTCGTATGTGATGCTGTAAATGAATTTCCAAAAAAGGGAATTTCTTTTTATTTTATATACTTATCTAAATCTCTGTCTCTTTGTATACATATTTTTCTTTATAAAACTCCCTTCTCTATTTTTCAAGTGAAATAATTGAGTCCACAAGCTGTTCATGTTAAGTGAGAACACTGATCTTGTGTCCCTAAACTTCATTTGCAAAATTTTAAATTTTAAAGGATGAAAGAGATTATTATTTTTGTGTAAGGTGATATGGTCTAAAGTTTTAATGTGAAAATGATTGTTCTAGATAATTAAAAGGCTTTATAAATTATCATGTTAGCTGACTCCTTTAAGGGGACTGAGGACAAAAAGAAGGCCTCATGGACATTGATATAGCATTCTGTAAGTTGTTCTTATCTATCCATGGCCAAATGAAGTGAAAGGATCCTTCTATTTGAAACTATTCAGAACAGACTATTTGTCACAGTATCTATTCAAAAGCCCGATCACAGGAATGTGAAATATAAAATGTGAAATGGGCTTGACTGAAAGATAAATTTGGAGATAAAAAATAGTGAAGTGGAAATTGTTTTTAAAATTTTAGCAAAGGCACACAAATTATTAAAGTCTGAGAATTAATTGAATCATTTCATAATCAATATAGCTGACTTGTGGAAGAGTTTTACCGATCATGTTGTTCATTATTATTAGGTATAAAATATAATAATTTACCAAAGTCTGTATATTGAAGCATAATCTAGTGATTCTGGACCCCAGGATTTTTAGAGTTTTTAATGAGAAGAAATGTTAAAAAAAAAATTAGGCTGAGTTTTGTTGCAGCTGCAGCTGAACGGGGCTGCAAATGTCCTACATGTAGCTTTTTATTTAAACCTGCTTCACTGAGACTTGAGAAAAAAAGCAATGTTGGACTACATTCAGCTGGAGCCATAAGTCTACAGAATATTCCTACGTGTGGAAGAACAGATTTTCTGGAAGGGAAATTATCCTCCTCTTCTTAATTACTCTGGAAAGCCACCAATAATAGGCCAAGAAAACTAAGGTTTTAGACTAAATGTAAGAAAAACATTCTTTTAACTTTGAATTTGGAGACAGTTTGGCCTGGCTTGGAAAGTAAGGGAGACTGAAGTATATCTCTGACTGTAGATGAAGATCCCATGAGTCTGGGACTTAGGGAAGCATCAAGCCTGAGTGGATGAGGTACCTTTCGTGGGGGGGGGGGTGGCAGTTAGTTTTTATTATTCCCCATGTTACATTCCCTATCATTATTTCTGAACATTCATTAAAACTCATTATTAGTTACTATGGTATCACTACTGTACTGTGGAAAAGGGTTTATCTCACACCTGGTTTGAAGAGAGAGGAAGTTCCTTTATACCTGCTCCAAATGATGCTGTGAGAGATTCCTGAGGGCAGGACTGTTCCTGCCAAAGAACAGAGATTTCCTGTGGGTCACGATGGCAGGTGACAAGGCCATAGCGATACCAACAGAGAAATCTGGGCCTCACTTTCTGTGGATGGCACCATGCAATTATCTCAGAAATGACTAAGAACCTCTCTGAGGAGTGCTATTCCTGAAAAAAAAATGGAAAAATATAGAAAGAATGTGAACTTGTATTTGAAATAAAACATGTAAGCCTCATTCTAATCATAAATAATAAAATGAAGAAGGTAAATAATTTAAGTTTAAACAGTAGGCTGGTGCACATTTTTATCTTGGAGCTTCAGTCCTATCCTGATGTGTCTGGAAACATGCTCTCTAATGTAGTGTCCCTTAGCATTAAAAAAAGTGAGTTAAAATGTGGATGCATAATAAAGATGAAGCTCTTTCATCTCATTCAGAAGATCAGTGCAAAGCCAGTCCTTGGGTGCTCTCCCATCAGAAGGATAAAATGTGAGCTTCATCTGCCCAGATTCAAGCCTCTGGCTTGAATACCTGAAAAACAAAAACAAATACAAATCCCAAAATGAAAACAAAAAAACCCTTCACCACTACTGGGCTATTAGGAGTAATTCTCCGTAGGAAGCTTTACAAGGACACTATTCAGCCCTGACTTTACAGCAGCTTTATGCATTGTTAAAGGAACATAGGTATTAAAAGATTAAGCTAGTGTTGAAAAAAGCAAATTAAACGTCTGCCATGGAAATTCTGGGATTACAGGGATTCTGTTTCCTCCATGTGTAATATTTTCAGAAACATTTTCTCTCACCTATTGCAATGAGCATTTTATGTCCAGGTCCTATAGGGCTGTACTTGGGCATAAGGTGCTAAAACTGTTTCTTTCATAATGTTTAGTGTGGCATGTTCTAGAATTCTATGCTGTAAACACCTGGAGGAAACCACTGGTTGATAAAATAAGACCAAGTACCAAAACACTGTGAAGCAATGTTACCTGAAAGTTTAAAATTGTGATAGGCAAATTTGTTACATTTGTCATAGATACTTTTTTAAAAACCACAACAACTCTCATCCTTTAGTAGTTTAAGTAAAATGAAAGAATACGACATGTGATGAGGGTGGATATATTCTTTATTGTGATAACCACTCTATAAATAATTTTGTTATGATCTGTCCCTGATTTACATCTCCAGTCTTGATTTTTAACATTCCCTTCCTTGCAGTCGATCATATAGCCTCAGTACACTTCTTTAAGATCCTTGAATGACTTTTTTTTTCATCATTTAGACTTTTTAGTTGTTTCTTTTACATTTCCTTCAGTTAGATATATTTAAAAATCATACTTTAGATCTCTGACATTTCTACCTAGAAACCTTTTCTCCTTACCCCCAACCCTAGATAAACTATTCCTTCTCTGTGATTTTTTTAAAAAAAATTTTAAATATATATATATTTTTTTATTTGAGAGAGAGAAAATGAGAGACCACAAGAAGGGAGAGTGGCAGAGAGAGAAATGGAGAAGCAGGCTCCCTATGTGGAGCTCCATCCCAGGACCCTGGAATCATGATCCGAGCCAAAGGCAGATGCTTAATCAACTGAACCATCCAGGTACCCCAAACTTCTCTGTGCTTTTGTGGTTCTACGTGCTACCTTTCCCATCACATTTATTATTATTTTTATTTACTTGTTCAGCAAATAATTATGTGCTGTTTGTGTCATGTCAGGACTATTGAAAAATATAAGATCCCTATTCTTACTGAGATTACTCTTTGCAGATAAAACATTAATAAATAATATTAGCAAATAAAGAAGTAAATAAATAAATAGTAAGTAAATAAAGAAATAAGACTGTGTTGAAAGTACTAATTACAGTTAGTGGTTATTAATATTGGATGGGGAGAAAAGGCAATGAGAGCAATAGCAATTAGTATAATTTAGTTTAGGTGGTCAGGGAAAATGTTTCTAAAGAGCTAAAAACTGGATAAGGAAAAAGTCCCAACCATGAGAAAGATGCAACCATGCGAGAAGATGTGGTACCAGTACAAGGAATAGCAAATCACAGCATGTAAAGGTCCTACATTAAAAACAAGCTTGGTATAGTGACAGAAGGGAATAGAAAAAAATAATTAGTTTGTATTGGTCTAAGTGGCAAAGGTAGAGGATGAAGTCAGAGAGGTGAGAAAATATAAAGCCTTCTAGGTCATGGTTAGGAGTTCGTATTTTATCGTAATTTTAATAAAAAACCATTTGAAGAATTGAAACAGAGGACTTATAGAGACAACTAATCATCTCTCTCTTTCTCTAGCTCTCTTTAATCTTTTGAAGGCAAAACCTCCACATTTTATTTTTATTTTTATTTTTTTATTTATTTATGATAGTCACAGAGAGAGAGAGAGAGGCAGAGACATAGGCAGAGGGAGAAGCAGGCTCCATGCACCGGGAGCCCGACGTGGGATTCGATCCCGGGTCTCCAGGATCACGCCCTGGGCCAAAGGCAGGCGCCAAACTGCTGCGCCACCCAGGGATCCCCCACATTTTAGTTGGGCATATGATTACTCAGATTTCCCAGCTTTTCTGGGAATGTCCAGCAGATTTCAACATTGAAGTTTGGTCCAATGGCTTAGAAAGAAATATCTGTGCAGGTTCCAGATAAAGTTCAAGCTCTTCACTTTAAACTTTTTCTCCCCCTTTCATAGGCTGAACTGGTCAGTGGAGATAAGCTCATTTAACCATGCAGGTGAGAAAAACACCATAGTAAAGAACAGAACAACAAATGGAAGGAATCTGTATCTTTGAATGATTTTAATTGCAGAGTCTCTCCACCTACACCATGCCAATGACCTTTAACTTCTATTTTATATGTATTTTTGAGGGCTTCTTTCTTCCTTTCTTTTCTTTCTTTGTTTCTTTTTCTTTCTTTCTTTCTCTTTCTTTTTCCTTTAGAAACATAATTTATTTTATTGATCTTTTCAAAGAGCCATCTTTTGGTTTCATTGATTTTCTCTATTGATTTCCTGTTTCTAATTTTATTAAGTTCTGCTTTACTTCTTATTACTTATTTTCTTCTCTCTACTTTGGGTTTAATTTTCTCTTTTTTCTAGTTTCTTACAGTTTTTAAAATTTATTCATTTTGATAAACATTTCTCTTGTCCAAAGGCATTTGCTTTTATTGTATTATAAAATACATAAAAATAAAGACAAAATGATCTGTTTATTGATTATTTATATTTGACTTTCAACATATCAGGTCTTTACAAAAATTCAGTATCACCTAAGGGCAAGATTAATGTTCCCGTGTATATTGATGAAGAAATGGAGGATCAGGGACAACGTATTTTAAGACCTATCAAGGATGTAGGCCTAAGATAATGATCTTTCTACTAGACTATACTGTCTCTCACAAGTAACAAGAGAAATGTCCCCTTAGATATATCTTTGGAGAGAATAATGAAGTTTAAAGAAAGAGAATATTCAACATATATGTCCTTGACATTTCAAATTACCTAAATAAAGAAGACTGATTTTCCCAACTTTCTATTAAAGGAAAAATCAAAGTAAGGTTAATATATATATATTTTTATTATCTTATTATTATTATTATTATTATTATTATTATTATTATTATTTTACTTTCTTTTTTGGAACCACTTATTTTTCAAGGTCAGTTCACCCTAATGATTTTTAAAGAATTTTTTTTTTTTTTTGCTTTGTTTTGTTTGTTTTTGTTTTTTAAGAGAGAGGTGGGAAGGGGCAGAGGGAAAGGGAGGGAGAGAGAATCCAACACAGGCTCCACACTCAGTATGGAGGTCAAAGTGGGGCTCAATCTCACAACCCTGAGATCATGACCTGAGCCAAAATCAAGAGTTGGATGCATAACTCATTGAGCCACCCAGATGCCCCTAAACAAATTTTTTAATAAGCATTTATATTTTCTAGGGATTCCCTATGTCAGGCTGACTTGTGATATCCAATCTTTAGCAAACAATAAACTCCTTCTTTCTTTATATTTAAATTATTTTTTAAACCCTAGAATCTCCAAAAGGGACAATGTAGCATAAAGAAACATTGGTCAAATTGCTAAAGGTTAGTAAAAGACGTTTAAGTCTTGGGGTCCATTTAGAAATTTCTGTCTGAATGGAACCTGGAAATACCTTAATCCTTATTTATTTATTTATTTATTTACTTACTTATATTTATTTTTGTTTTCTTTTTTTTTTCAAGATTTTGTTTAAATTCCAGTTAACATACAGTGTAATATTAGTTACAGGTGTACAATATAGTGATTCAACACTTACTGCTCATCACCTGGTGCTCATCAAACATGGGCTTTGAAATCAACATCACTAGAGACTTTGTTTAATATATAGAAAAAAAAATCAGGATGAAATAATGATACTCTGCTTGTGTTACTGAGGCATTTTCTAACCTTACTAATAAAAACTCTATAGCATCAAGGAAATGATTAACTATGTAGTAGAAAAACAAAAAAAATATAGTATCCAAAGTTCCTGGCTTAAAAAGTCATCCAAAAGTCTTACAATTTCTTGATAGCATGACCATTATCTGATAAGATAAACTCAATGTATTCCTTTAAAAGACAGTTCCCAATTTTAAAAATGCTGTTACTCAGAAAGTTTAACTCTTTGAAACAAACAAATAAATAAATAAATAAGGCCTTGTCTCTTAAAAATGATTCTTTGTCCTAGCTGACTTTCTTTTCTTATCCCATTAAAAGAAGAGTACCTTGGGGATATCCTTTGTTGTTACTGCCCATCACATTTGGGACATTGACATTTTCTTCCATGAAGTTGAAGTCTTCTTTTTACGAGTAGTTTTGTTTGACACGTTCTAAAAGTGACTTATGTTTCATTTCTTTATCAGTTTCTAGTCTTTCACAAGGAAAGATGGGACTTACCTTTCTCTGTTTTCTTCTGCATAGTTCTATAAGGTCTTTTCACTGCCTAACTGGCTATAATGTCTTCTGTCTTTGCCAGATATGCTCCTCAGTTTTCCTATCTGAGTAGAAACTTCCAAGGGCCCAATTAACTTATCCTAGTCACTGCCAGGAAGTTGGGACCACTGCTGAAAGTGTGTCTCTTCCACCACTGACTCTGGAGAAACATTGCTGAAACTGTAGCGAAGGGAACATTTACAATCATTCACTAGTGGATATTTGTATCCCTGGCAGGAGCAGCAGCTTTTTCTTTGGAGGAATGCCAGCCTTTTCCATGGTAAGAAGATTTGAAGCCACCAGCATTGTTCTTGCTAATCCAAAGTAAGAGTTCATCTTAGTCATGAAGAATATCAGTAAGTACCTTGTTATTCATTTTAAATGTATAAAATCAAAGAATGTTAGAGCAGTAATTGACTGAAGAGTGAGGGTCTAATGTTCTGTTTTCATAGATAAGGAAACTAAGGCAAGTTTCATCTTATTCATCCTGTTAATAAGAATAAGCTGTTTTCTGCCACAGTATATTGCCTTCTCTCTGTAAAGTGGGCCTTTAAGGATTTTACCACATATCTTTGAGAAAAAAATTAAATATTTGAATATGTTTAATGACAAGAATTCAAATGAGCCTCGTTTAGGTCACTAAAAATTATTGAAAAATTAGCATGGTAGAAAAATCACAGGGTGGACATAGAGAGGAGAAAAAGAATTATACAGTTTTTGTGAGTCTATACTGTGTAGGAAGAAACATATTAAATAATATTTAGTGTGTTCACTTTGATTAGAACTCACTTAAAATTAAGATTCCAATTAATTTATGACTTCAACAGATGTTTATTTAGCAAGCTCTATATGCCAAGCCCTATCTGGCCCTCAGAATAAAAAGCCCAAGGAGCTTAGATTCTAAAAGGAAACACACACACATACACACACACACAAGTACACATGCATGCATGTGTGAACATGCATCCTTAAAAAAGTAAGCAAGGATCCTAAGCTATTTTATAGTTCTTTGCCATTTGCATAGTATTTAAGTATCCTGTATTGATACTTTTCTTGATTAAAGTATCTAGTGTCTAGATAGGAAGGCTCTGAAGGCTTTTACATAATCAGCCTAGCCTAAAATGATTAGAAAGTCACTATTTTTTATTTACTTTTCATTTTACAGTGTATTTTAAAATAATAAAAAAACTATCTTTTTTATTGAAATCAGTTAGATAGTATTCAGTATTTTATAGTTCACAATTTTATTTCCTTGGGCTTGAATAAAGATGTACACTGTCAATAAATATGATCTACAGGAAATATTACTATACTAAAATAAAACTAGGCAAATGCACAGACAACAATAAAAATATGTGAGTTTAAGATAAATACATGAATGAGATCATGTCAGAGGCTGACAGATTCTTTAACACAATAAATGAAAAGATGCAATAGAGAGATACTGGGGTGGGAAGAGTGCGGTTGGGCTGGTACATATGAGGGCTGAAATTTTAGATTTGATGAACCATGGTATCTATGACCTGGACATGTATTTTGAGACTGGAATGATGGAACTGATTCAGCAAAGCACAAACCTGGGTATCAGCATTCCAGGTGAAATATGAATTTCCAAGGCTCTAAGATGAACAAAAAGCATGCCTTGTTGGAGAAAAAATGTTACTGTGGATATCTCATTGCGAGTGATAGAAGAAGAGAGGGAGAGGGGAAGGTGGCTTGAGATGAGATTGGAGAGTTTGTCATAGGCCACAATACGTACAAACTAACTGGTTATGGTAAAATATTGGGCCAAGTGAAATGGAAAGCCGTAGGAGATGTGCGATCAGGAAAGTATTATTATCTAATACGTGCTTTTGAAAGATCACCCTGGCTGCATATGGACATTTTCACTTTTCTTTCATATGGTTGATATAAACTGGCAAATGCATTCCTATGAATGCAATCTTTCTCCTTTTTTCTCAATGTCTCTCTTATTGCATGTGTATGCATGTCTGGGTGTCTGGGCGTATGCTGTTTTCCTGAATAATCTTTGCAAATTCCAGTGGAATACTCAATAGGCACTGGATAGGCAATAGAGTAATGGAATATTATAAAAATTCTGTTCAGTTTCATTTCTCACTGATTCCAGAGACATTCAGTGAGGGGAAAATGGTATCTTCAATAAATGGTGCAGGAGAAATTTGACTTTCCTTTGGAAAAACATGAACATTAACCTTTTCCTCATTCTGGACCTCAACATTATTTTTAAAAGAATCATACATCTAAATGTGAAATGCAAAACAATAAAGCTTTGGAATTAATTAAATTATAGGAAAATATCTGTATGATCTTTGATGGAGGCAAAGATTTTTAAAACACAATTCAAAAAGCACAAGCATAAAAGAAACTTCATTGAACCTCAAACATTAAGAATATTGATTTATATGGAAAAATAAATGGAAAGATAGATGATAGATTTGACAAAGGACTCAAATACAGAATATATTAAGATTTCCTAAAAACCAGAGAAAGATAAAAGATAAAAGATCTGATTTTTTCAATGAGCAAAAAACTTAATACATCAAAAAAGAGGGTATTCAAATAGCCAATAAACATTATAAACTGTGTGAGCATCATTACCCCTCAGTGAAATGCAAATCAATACCACAATGAGATTCTTTCACCCACTTACCCAATAGCTAAAAAAAGGACAAGACTATTGATACCAAGTGGTGGTGAATTTGTGAAGCAATTGGACTCATACGTATTGCTATTAGAGTGTTAAATGTATCAATACTTTGGGACACAGCTTGGCATTATTTACTGAATTTATTTGAGTGCTTACTCCATGACTAACAATTTCACTCTTAGGTTTATTAACAAGTAAAAACAGTGCATATGTTCAGCAAAGACATGAAAATAAGAATAATGATACAGTCTCTTTACACTTAAGACACAAAAATGAATAGCCTGAAATTCCATCAATAGAACAGTGGATAAATAAAATATGGTATATTCTAAAATGAAGCTATACTTAGAAATAAAATAAAACTCATCTACTGATTGGCACTACAGCACTGACAAATCTCAGACATTAATTTGAGCAAAAGAAGCCAGAAAATAATCAGTATGCTTTTATGTAGTTGAAGTTTAAGAACTGACAATTCTGATTGATAGTATTATAGTTCAGATTAGTGGTTAATTTGGGGGTAATATTGATTGGCAGAGGGTAAAGGAAAACTTATTAAGGGCTCTGATGTACTATATGAAGACTTAGCTAGGGCTTACATTAGTGCACGTATGTGTAAACATTCACTGAGAACATGCACTTATGATTAGTGCAGTTTTCTGTATGTATTCGATACTTCAATTAAAAATAAGCCAACCCATTTGAATCTTCACTTTCTCAAATTAGAACTCAACAGATCTTTTGAATAACCCTACCTGGATTTCATAGCTATGTAAGAGGGTGAGCTAATGGCTGAAAAACAAAATGGAACAACACCAGATCTATTTGTAGGCCAGTATATTCCAATTTATTGTCATCAAAACAAAACAGAAAAAAAAAAAAGAAAGAAAAGGAAAGAAAGAAAGCAAAACAACTACAAAAAGCAAATAACCACAAGAATAAAACCCCTGCAAATTCTCTGAGGAGGGACAGGTATGATATCAGTTTTTGTCCTCGACAGGTGAGCATAAATTTGAAGATCCAGGGTGGTTAACCGCTGGTTTATTAAGCAATGCATGGTTGGAAGAACAGCCAAGATCAGAAAGAGACATGACTGAAGAGCTTTATTATCGAAGGATCAGGGAAAGATAACGAAAGAACAGTATAGAAATAATCAAGATTACTCAGCATCACTAGTTAATAAAGGCAGAATATATTAAATTCTTGTATGACACTTTTCAAAAAATTTTCCCTTTATTGTCTAGATACCAAATTAGTAATCTTCCAATCTTTAAAAACAGATGCTACCATTAAGACTGTGTTTCACACTGTTTTTTTTTTCCCCCTGTATCTATGCTAGTTCACACTTATTTCCTTCAGAAATCTTGGATATATACCATATGGTCCTGGTGATTTATTGGACTTGAATCACTCTACTTGCTCTATAACTTTCTCATTTTAGACGTCAATCTTTGTCAAGGGCACCATCTGATGCTCTATGAAAACTGCCTTAGGAATAGAGATTTCCCCAAAGTTGTCTCAAGTATTCTAATACGAAAACCATTTTCTTTCTTCTCCTTTCTATTAGCAACTTTTGAAAATTATCCTAAAGGACTTAGAACTCTCATTATGGTTCATTTTTTCTTAATGTGCATGACTTTCCAACTTTTCTTGGACTTTTTGTGTTTCTTACTGCAGTTTACTAGATTTGACTAACCTTCTGCTAAACTCTTACTGTTGTTTGATTTAAATAAAATCTGTACAATGCTGCACCTAATCCTTCAGAAATTTGAAATATAATACAAATAATAATCCAATTAAGTAAACATAATTAGAATAACAGTTCATATCCTCTAAGTTGAATTGATTTTTATCTGAGAAAATTTTCTAAGTTCCTAAAATTTTTAAGCTATGTCTTTGAAGCTAGGACAAATCACCCCCATTGTAATTATAAGCCAACTGAATAAAAATAGAACCCATGTTATCTAAGTAATCTATATATTTCAATAACTATTTTAAACACAATGTGCCTGAAATTTGCATATAACTTAAAAAAAAAGATTCTTCAATTTTATAAGAAAAATATCTCCTATTTATTCATCACCCATGTTTATAAACCAGTGTATTTCCATTCATACCATTCACAATTATCAAGCGTCAGCAAAAATTAGATATATTACCTCTTCACAAGTGACTTACATATATCCCATATACTATTTAAAGTTAAAAAAAATCATACACATATTTATTTTGTGTTCAGTTTACACGTATAAGAGTGTCGGGTAGGAGTATTGAGTATTTTAATTGTAATTTGACACTCATTCCATCCTGACCACCTACTAAATCACTTCCTGCCTGCTTTCTTTCCTCTCTTTTTAAAACAAAAAATATGACCATATGTATCTTAGCTTAGGCCTGTCAGTAGTGTTTACAAAAACACTGCATTAGAATATTAAAATGTGTTAGATAACCATTTTAAGGAACATATGGATGAAATCCAAGAGTGACTTTTACTCTTCTTGAATCCAAAGAAAACAAGCCTTAAAGTTATCCTAAATTCCTAAATGATTCAGCTCCCCCCTCACCCCTGTTAATAGCCAGCATTAAAAAGAAGTGTTACTAACTTTTGTGCTACAAGTGTTTCTATATTACCACGATATTTTCCAATTTTAAGGGAAAATACTTTGGAATGTGTTTGGGAGCTTCCCAAAGACAATGGACAGATATCTTTCCCTGAAAAGCCCGAGCAACTTAGTCTCTGTGAAAGTGAGTTTGGAGAAGAGATGCACCTTTTGTTTTTGTTTTTTTTTTTTAAATAAATTTATTTTTTATTGGTGTTCAATTTACCAACATACAGAATAACACCCAGTGCTCATCCTGTCAAGTGCCCCCCTCAGTGCCCGTCACCTTTTGAAGGCTGCCTTAGTCAGTTTAAGAAGGACAGATACTGCATGATTCCACATATGTAAGATATCTGATATAGTCAGCCCATAGAAGTAGAGTAGAATGGTGGTTCTTTATGGTTCCCTGTATAGAGATTTTTTTTTTCTTATATGAAGAAGAATAGGATGGCACTGAAAGTTTTAAGGGAGGAAGTCGTTATCATTAGATTTGCCTTTGTGGAGATTACTTTGGCTACTGTGGGGGTAAAGTATCAGAAGAGGAAAAAGTGGATACATAGAAGAATTTTTGTAAATGTAGGTGAATTTCTAAAATGGTGACATACATTGTTATAAGAGTGGAAATATAAGGAAATGAATATTGGGAGATAATAATCATTAGTACTTTGTGATACACTGGGGACGTTAGTTGAATGAGGATGAGGTGGCAAAGATGGCTTTCTAGTCTCTAGCTTCCATAACTGTATGAATAGGAGAGCCATTTCCTAAGATAGGTAAAATAGGAGGAGGGACATTTTGTGGTAGGTAATGGGAGAGAGATCTGGGGTTCGGTCTGGGATGATCTGAGTCTTTTGTTGACATTTAAAGAGATATAATAGGCCGCGAGAGATATTACTTCCATTCCCCTGTAAATGAAGGGCTTGCTTTCCTGTGAAATCCTATCCTATCCTATTAAGTTTTTGTTGATTCCTTATTTTTTGTATGACATATTACATTAGCTCTTAACTTACCTGTCTGTATATTTGTTTTTATCATTTCATTTCTTCTCAACTAGAATGAATTTGTGAAAAGAATCAAATTACTTTCCAAGATCCAACTTCTTCCTTTCCTTGTTCATCCTTTTAAATGTATGTTGAGGAGTTTCTATGGTCCAAGAATGATGCCAGGTCCTTGGAATATAGTGTGTGCCCTAAATGGAGTTCCGGCAACACCTGGCCTTCCAGGGACGAGTAGCATGTCTAGAAACCAGGTATTTTGATTATTAGCATGCTCCCAAAAACCATACTAACTCCTAAGCTGATACGGATCTGCTTTTTAACAAAACTGAAATCCAGGAAAATAAATGATCTCAGCAGAAGTAGTGATGGCAATAATGAGTAACCAGTGGAGGCAGAGAGAAGGGACAAGAGATTGATGAAATAAGATCTGAGACTACTTCAAAGCCCACCCTATTGACAGAGGGGGATAGAAAATTTATTTTTCAGCCCTTTTTGTGGAACTTGGAATTGTCTGATACAGTAGAAGCTAAGTAAGTTAGTTTTAGGGTCGGGTCTAATACTGAAACTAGATTTGAAACAGTTTTAATCTACATTCAATTTTTAGTAAACTTCAGATGCCTTATACATTTTATGTACTCCAAGAATAAGTATTTACCTATTATTTTTTAGAAGAGAATGATGTAGGAAAAAGTTAAGGAAAGTGGTTATTGCCCCATTACATTTTTTACAAAGGAACCAAGAACAACACGTAGCATACTTTAAAGTGCATGTTAATTCTGTTCATTATTTATCTAGTTTTTGTATTCTAAATTATATCATAAGTTATAGTTTGGGTTAAGATATCTTTGTCCTATTTGGTTTTGTTGATTTGATTTCAATTTGCATGGGTTTTGTCGCATGTGCCAACACACGTCTTGAATTAGAATAGTTTCTGTTGGGATCCCTGGGTGGTTCAGTGGTTTAGCGCCTGTGTTCAGCCCAGGGCGAGATCCTGGGGTCCCCGGATCCAGTCCCACATCAGGCTCCCTGCATGGAGCCTCTTCTCCCTCTGCCTGTGTCTCTGCCTCTCAGTGTCTCTCATGAATAAAAAATAAAATCTTTTTTTTTTTTTAAAGAATAGTTTCTGTAGGATACATCTTATTTTCCTTTTATCTTTTTGGAAGATTTTGTTTATTTATTTGAGAGAGTGAGTTAGAGAGAGAGAACATGAGAGGGGAGAGGGTCAGAGGAAGAAGTAGACTCTGCTGAGCAAGAAGCCCAAAGTAGAGCAGGATCCTGGGACTCTGGGATTATGACCTGAGCCTAAGGCAGATGTTTGACTGAGCCACCCAGGCATCCCTAATCTATCTTTCTTTCTTTCTTTCTTTCTTTCTTTCTTTCTTTCTTTCTTTCTTTCTTTCTTCTTTCTTTTTCTTTCTTTCTTCTTTCTTTCTCTTTCTTTCTTCCTATCTTGAGATGGCTTAGATTTAATGAAATTGCTTAGATAATCAAACTCCTTAGCAATATCTGAAACATCTTGTTCATCCAATGGATGTCATAACATGGAATATCTGTACTCTTCATCTTCACCCCACCCTACCTCCAAGTTTATAGTCTAATCAACATCAGATCGTGATCCTAAAAATCTCCATCTATCAAGTTTCTTCAGTTTATTTTAACCCAACCATAACTGTTGGATCTCTGATTTTTTTATTGTGTTATTTAAATAAACTAGAATGCATAGGCTATTTCTCTAATATGTTGTAGTGATATCAAATCGTAATAAATATGCATCTGAGGGAAGTATTACACTTTGAAAGGCCTTAATGTCTGGCCAAAGGGAAAGGGAAAGATAATTTTTCTCTATTTTTAGACAATGGAGTACGCAGAGGCTGAATCCAATGTGGAAGAGAGCTTCACATGGATGCAAACTGGTTTATTCATCAAACTGAAGTTTTGGATGAGAGCAATAAATAAATCTATTCACCCCTCATCTTTAGAGGGTACCTGCAGTGCACTGGGAAATGACTTCAATAATTGTATCCAGACTTTCCTGCTTCAACTAGCACATTGAATATTAGTCCCTGTGGAACTTCTGCAATTACTAACTGTCATGCGAGAATTTCCATCGTTTTTCATGGGGAGAATAGAAAAAAATATATATAGCTGACTCGTTTAAACTGACAATTGACAGGCAGGTGCAAGTGAAAAGAGCAGGATTTGGGCTCAGATTATGGAATCATTTAGGGGGGTATTAGAATCGGGGGATGCATAGATTTTATAAATCTTGCCCCATCACTTCTTTTTTTAAAAAAACACATTTATCATTTAGGAATAGGAATAATCACAAAATGCAATGGATTTATCAGTGGTGTTTACTATAATATTTAGGGATGGTCGCTAAAAATAAAACTCTTAAATTAGTATCTTTTTTTTTTTTTTTTTTTTTTCCAGAAAGGAGAAATTCCACAAAGAATTCTTTTGGGGGGATTGGGAGTGGGTAGTGCAATTGCATTAGGAGGCCAAAATCACACTGTTTAATTTTGCAAAAATCACTTCGATAAAGTACACCAAATCTCATCTCCTGTTAAATAAGTAAGAGAAACACCATTTTCTCGTGACAGTTTCAGTTTCAACAGACATATAGGTATGATGTGAACCAAAGTTCTCCCAGATACCTTGGGAGGTATTCCCAGAAACCCATTCCACTCTCACAACAGCTAAACGCATGAAATCATTTTGATGTTTACTTTTTTCTGTCAACTTTCCCAACTCTCATAAAGAATGTGCTAAATAAACTTAAATTATATTGTAGAAATATTTCCTGGTATGAAATGGTATGACAACCATTACGAGAAAAGATGTTGAATGAGAGATAGCATATTTATAGCATATATACAATACTGAAACCAGTACTAGTTGACCATGTTTAAGAACATATGCATGCATAATGGAGGATCAGAATTACTTGCTTTTTGTATCAAATAAGTCACTTCCTTACTCAGCGAACTTTGATAAGTAACTTGATTCCACTGGGTCTCAGCAGCCTACTTACAAAATGTGGGGTAGCATAGTGTAATGGCCAAGAGCATACAGCTTGGAACCTGATTAGTTTTTGTCTAAATCAGATCCTCCTTGTACTAGTTGTTTTACCATGGTAAAATCACTTACTCTCCTCTGCTTTGACTCTATATATGCAAAATGATAATAATAGTAGTAGCTTTAATAGGGAAATAAACTTCGTTCTTTTGGAATCAGGTAAGTCAAAGATATAGTAAGTGTGATACTTTCTGATCTGCATACAGACTTAAATTTTACAAAACAAAGATATTTCCAATGATGTTTAAAAATCTTGGGAATCTAAATATAAAAAAATGAGTTTATCACAACCAATTTTGTCATGAGCAAGCGATCTCAGAAACTGGAAAAAATATTGTATTCAAATATCTCGAGAATTAAAACTAACTTTAAAGGATTGTCAATTACAAAGCTATTCCAAATTAAAATTAAAAATAAAATTTAACTACTTATACTTTCATAATTATAAATATAATTACTTTATTGAACTTACTACTATTTATCATGAACTAATAATCATTGTTTAATCCATTACATATTTTACTAATGACCTTACACAAAGATATGGAAAGAAGTCGAGAAATCTACTTTCCTCAAAATTATAATTGTGTTTTATTAAGCCTCTCCCTATAGATATCTGTTTCTGTTTTTCTGTCTCTATCTTTTCTATTACTTTACTTTAGTTTGGGGTGTTTTTTATTTAGCACCAGATTTCAAACTAATGCTTGGTAATTTATAAAACATTCAGCCAAATAAATTTTGGGGGGAGTTAGAACAGATAAATACTGTAGTATGATTTCTACCAAGATATTTGAAAAGTTTTTCCAAATAGATTGGAAACAACAATACAGAGAAGAAAATGCAAGAATTTATTTCTTAACAGCAATATCACTCAGTGACCATAATCGAAAGCATTGACCTCACAAGAAAGAGTCCATTAGCTCTCTCTATGCCTGAAGTTTCCTGAGTATTGCCTGTTGAGAGGCAGGTGAACTTTCTGAGAAACCCAGAATTAGCTTTGACCATCCAAGGAAGAATGCCATTGGACTGAATTAGTATAAGAAGTAAACCACACTTTAAATATCAGGGACTATACTGTGTCTTTCCATTTCCATATTTAAGTGGCTGAAAATGGCATCAGCAGTACTTCGGATTATCCATCAGCATTCTCTCTTCTGGCAGCTGAGCTGGCATCAATTGTAGATGATCAAAGTGACACAGAAAGCCAAATTCTGTCTTTATTGTCACTTGGTCTCTGATATAACTTAGTTTAAAAATGTAATTATCATTTTAGTAAAAACTTGTTTTAGCCTTTAAAGTCCTGATTGATAGGTTTCCACTTACAAAATCTTCTTTAGTATGGATTTTGAAGTGTTGAGATTGGTATAAATTTTGAAACATTATATGTATTTGCATATTGTTATTTTAATTATGTAAAACATTGGTTTTAGAGACACATTTTTAAACTAATTAAAGCACTTAAAAACAACATTTGTAGCAACAATGACATAAATAATGTCATATTTAAATTCAACAGAATAGAGATGCCTGGGTGGCTCAGTGGTTGAGTGGCTGCCTTTGGCTCAGGGCGTGATCCTGGAATCCGGATGGAGTCCCACATTGGGTTCCCTGCCGGGAGCCTGCTTCTCCCTCTGCCTATTTCTCTGCCTCTCTCTCTTTGTGTCTCTCATGAATAAATAAATAAAATCTTTAAAAAAAGGTTAAAAAAAATAAATAAATCCAACAGAATATTCCTCAGGACCACATTAAGGTATAAGGCAAAAGACACTAAATGTATCTCAGACAATTTTCAAATTAAAGTGAAAATTTATATTTCTTGGAGGGCTTATTTTATTTCTCAGTTTTTCCCCTCATGTTTTCTTGCATAATGACCATTATTTTAAGTACCCACTTTCTCCAGGAATATATTTCATGAGCACAAGGAAAACTGCAGATTAAATGAGAGATATATGAAAGCCAATTATTTTATTGGTACTTATCACTATGGAAGTGTTCAAGCTTTCTCCACAAGTTTTGCTTCATTGGTATTTTTATCTTCTAATCTTTCAGTTAAAAAAAAGCAGTTATGGGAGCACATGGGTGGCTCAGTGGTTGAGCATATGCCTTTGGCTCAAGTCATGATCCTGGGATCCTGGGATCAAGTCCCACATCAGGCTCCCCGCAGGGATCCTGCTTCTCCCTCTGTCTATGTCTCTGTCTCTCTCTGTGTCTCTCATGAATAAATAAATCTTAATTTTTTTAATTAAAAAAGAAGTTATAATGTTAATGAATATATGATTTTTTAAGAATCAGTAACAGAAGCATATATTTGGGATTTTTATGACTAAATATTGAGTTGAAAATAAGAATATATTTAAAAGCTGAAATAGACAAGTGGAATTTTCTTTTTTTTATTTTTTAATTTTTATTTATTTATGATAGTCACAGAGAGAGAGAGAGAGGCAGAGACACAGGCAGAGGGAGAAGCAGGCTCCATGCACCGGGAGCCTGATGTGGGATTCAATCCCGGGTCTCCAGGATCGTTCCCCGGGCCAAAGGCAGGCGCCAAACCACTGTGCCACCCAGGGATCCCAACAAGTGGAATTTTCAATTTAATGTATCTTATATATAATATTAGATATTTACCTTTAATTCAGCTTGTTTTTATTCTAACTGGTAAAAGTTATGGTTAATTAAATTAAATCTGTATATAATAAATGTGGTTCCTAAACAACCATTACTTAAAAATGAGAAAGCAAATCACAGCTATTTTTTAAATATCACCAAAGCTCAGCCCAGTTCTGGTCATATTAGACACTGAATATATGTTGACTACAAATTTATAATTATTTTCAGATTATGTGAAAATGAATATCATGTTATGACAGAATTTAGTTAAAGCTATTCCTTTCCCAATTCCCAGGGTTAATCTTATAATTAAAAACTGAAGGGATCCCTGGGTGGCACAGCGGTTTGGTGCCTGCCTTTGGCCCA
The DNA here is from genome assembly GCF_003254725.2 of Canis lupus dingo. Classification (NCBI taxonomy): domain Eukaryota; kingdom Metazoa; phylum Chordata; class Mammalia; order Carnivora; family Canidae; genus Canis; species Canis lupus. The sequence goes on along the minus strand of NC_064255.1, from coordinate 51,947,888 downwards.
GGGCGCGATCCTGGAGACCCGGGATGGAATCCCACGTCGGGCTCCCGGTGCATGGAGCCTGCTTCTCCTTCTGCCTATGTCTCTGCCTCTTTCTCTCTCTCTCTCTGTGACTATCATAAATAAATTAAAAAAAAAAAAAAAAACTGAAATGGAAACAACAAAAGAGTGGCTAGCAGCTCAGACTTTGTTTAAATTCATAGATTGGTTCTTAGTGATTTTATAGATATAATTCTCCAAACTCAGCTTTCATCATAGTAGCAACTTGGTAGAATTTTTATAAACATTTTTTTTGGAAAATTTATATAAAATATTTAAAATGTATAGCATATATCAGGTATTTAATAGGTACTAGCTACTATTGTATATAATTCTTGTGTTATCAGTTTTCCTATCCATGAAAATAGTCACTCTCCTTACTTTGAAGAACTTCTCTTCTGTAGATTAGCAGTTTTATTGCTTATTTTCTTTAGGAACAATATATTTCTTTTTTTTTAAGATTTATTTATTTATTCATGACAAACACAGAGAGAGAGAGAGGCAGAGAGAGAAGCAGCCTCCATGCAGGGAGCCCCACACGGGACTTGACCTGGGACTCCAGGACCATGCCCTGGGCTGAAGCCAGGTGCTAAACCGCTGAGCAATCCAGGGATCCCCCAACACATTTATTTTTATCTTTATTTCTAGTTAGTTTATATTATGTTTGTCACTGTAAATGTAGGTTTTTATTATGTATTCAAGTTGGTTAATGTTAATATAAAGAAAAAATATATATTTTCATATATTTATTCTGTAGTCATCTTTTCTAAATTCACAAGTCTGTTTTTTTGTAGTTGTTTGAGTTTCCACTGTGCTTCATCTAAGCTTATTTTAGTTATGTGTCTCTTACTTCAGTGTTATGACTTTTGAGAATAATATTAGATGAAATATATATAATGAAGCAACTTTATTCTCAATATAATGATAATGAAATTATGATTTCATAGCAATTTCAATATTTGCTGTTGATTTGAGATAAGTTTATTTACATACTATACAAATATTTCTATTCCCAATTGCGTAGCCATTTTTAAAAATCAAGAATATATGCATTTAAGACATGAAGTTTTAATACTTTTATGAGTAGAGAATACTTTTTGTTATCTCCTGTTCTGTTTTTATATCCTTCACTACAGAGTAGGGAAAAAAAAAAAAAAACATGATCAATAGAATTGACCAACTATGATCAGTATGAATTAACGCATATTTTATTTAGATGTAGAAATTGTATTGATTGTTGAATCAATATTTTGAAATCATTAACTTGACTGATTTTTCTTTGCTCTACTGTGATCTACATTATTGATAATAAACTGCCATCCTGTAATAAAGCCTATAACTATGACTTTTTTATATTTTACGTAAGAAGGCCTCATCTTAGTCACTGTGGGCATTATAACCAAATACTGTAGACTTGGGAACTCAAACAACAAAGATTTATTTCTTATAATTCTAGAGGTTGAGAAGTACAAGATCAAAGTGTTGGTTGAATTTGATTCTGGAGAGAGCCCTCTTCGTTGTTTGCAGATGGCCACCTTTTCTCTGTATCCTCGCATTATGGAGGGAAGGTTTGTCTTTTCCTCTTCTTTTATGGGCACTAATCCCATTATGGATGCTCCACCTGCATGACTTCATCTAAATCTAATTGCTTCCCAAAATATCATTTGGAGAATCAAGATTTCAACATAGGAATTCGAGAGGTAGGGGTGGGATCCAAACATTCAGTCCATAGCGGAGCTGCAGAGAGGTCTCCTTATCAAACAAGAAAATTCTTAATTGCTTATTTATATGTATAGCCATGATCTCCAAATCATATTGGAACTATTATGTTGTAAAAAGAAAATCTATATGCTAGACTTTATTTGAGTGACATTTGCTAACATCTGTAGTCAGTTTTGACTGTTTCCACAGGATTGGGAATGTGCAACTAACTGCACAATGAATTAGCAATGCCAGGGACACTGATAAACATTTACAGTGCACAGGACAACTCCCTGCAACAAAGAATTATCCAGTCTAAAATGTCAACAGTGCCACTTTGGGAAACATCAATATAAAGAAAAATAAACTACAGTTTGAGGTATCATTTTGTTTATCCTATTTTCAGATTATATAGAAATTTAAGATTGGTTCTGATCAAATGGCACATTTTTTCCTTCATTTATGCTTTTTTTTTAAAAGATTTTATTTATTTATTCATGAGAGACACAGAGAGAGGCAGATTCATAGGCAGAGGGAGAAGCAGGCTCCCTATTGGAAGCCCAGTATGGGACTCGATCCCAGGACCCCAGGATCACGACCTGAGCCAAAGGCAGACACCTGACTGCTGAGCCACCCAGATGCCTCTTTCATTTTGTGCTTTTGTAAGTATAAAGAAAAATAAAACAAGGGTGATTTCTACAAAGTTTTAATACTTATGACTAGCCAATTAAACCTTCCCAACACCTATATTCCATGTACCTATGGGGTCTGGTGAGCCTCAGTCATACAGAGCTTACCAGCTATGAGCTTTTTGTGACCTACCTCTGAAAGAGGTCTCACACACATGAGGTACAGACAGTTGTTGATTTTACCTTCAGAAATTTTATTCTGTTACTGTTTGCCAGGAAACTTTTTATAGAGCTGCACATAACACTTTATATCTGAGTTTTGCTCAAGTAGAATTTCATGGTTGGAGAGCATTGCTTAGCAAACATTGTATCTTATTTAAAAGGAAGTTAGAGAAGTTCATGAAGGTTGGGAGAAGACTTCAAGTACAGTAGGTAGGATCACCTATTGAATTATATCTTACAAAGACTGTTAAGTGTCCATATGATGGAAACCTAGATTCTGCATTGTGCTTTATCAGGGATGCTATGTCTATTTAAACAATTGCACACTCTAGCTGGAAAAACACAGGAAAAATGTAAGTTTATAAGTGAGCCACGTTTAAAATGATGGTATAATCTCAATCATGTGGATGCTTATGTATTTCCCCTATTAGGTTTTTGGCTGTCAAAATTGGATTCAAGCATTTCTTTCAATTGAGGGCCTTCTCATAACAATAAATTAGTATTCTTTGACAACTAAATTATGTTAAATTCAAAAGCTGAGAGATATGACCATTAAGATTGTTTTGCCCCTTTTAGAAAATAACACATTTAAAAGAAGAAAATCTTAGCAACTTCCTAAATATAGCTGTCATATATCTTAGGTATTCCCGAAAAGTAAATTTTTAAGCATGTTATTGTTTGGTTAACTATTTTTCCCAGACCATATGGTATTTGTATCTATAGTATATGAACAAGTATACTCTGAATGTTTTTAAAATTATTTTCTCCATATGTTTATTCTTACTTTTTAAAACTTTCCTGTCTAAAACATACTTTTAGAAAATCTAGGTTTTTTGGGCACCTGGTTGGCTCAGTTTGAATGTCTGCCTTTGGCTCAGGTGGTGATCCCAGGATCCTGGGATCCTAAGCTTGAGTGCATAAGTAGCCTAATATCTAATTATTTAACACAACCTACCTATATACTTTTTTAGTGGGAAGAAGTGACTAGATTTTATGTAAAAGGCAAGATAATATTTTCTCACCTGTTAATGTTAATGTGGCCTGTACTCTGTGTGTGTGTGTGTGTGTAGGTGTGTAGAGGTGAATGAGATAGGAAGGAGCGATCAGTTTAGAAATTTTGCCCTTCCATTTATCTTGAAATTCATTAATATTTTCTAATAAAGTTTAATGCTTTTTCCATTAAAATCTGTTCCTTTTCTGTCAAATTTATCTTCAAGTATGTTTTTGTTGTTTTCTTTCCATTTGTATAATAATTTATTTAATTATAATCTTGCACTGAATGATGCTGTTATATATACAGTTATCTGTTGCATAATGATTTGCATCCAATTATCTTGCTATTTTCACTTACTAATGCTCAATAACTGAGTACTTGGAGTTTCCTAAAGAGGTAATTACAAAAACTCTTGGATATTTAACCATTTTTCCCCTCAAAAATGGCAAATCCATATGGTTATAGCATAATATATATGAAATCATGTTATTTGACTTTCTGATATGAAAAAAAATGTGTTTCTTAATCTCTCTTTTCTATATCTGTCTTACCATCCATTCAAAATAAAATATTTGAACCTTTCTTCCAGCTACAATAATCCTATCTTTGGGTATGTATAATACAATGACTAACATATTCATTTAGTTTTTACTTTCAATATTATATTTTCCATTTCTCACTTTTGTGCTTTTAAATCCTCGTGGTGATTTTTACTTGCTCAGTTTCTGCCTTATTTTCAAGCTTCATTTTTATATCATGAAACATGGGATTCCATTTTTCTTATCTGTGAAAGATAAGGTCAATATTTGAAGCATTCATTTGTCTGATTCTGCCGGTTTTCATTTGTGGTATGCTTCTACTATGTATTCTTGTTCTTATTCTTATTAGTTACAATGCATACATTTTACCAAGACTTTTATCTAAGGGTTAAAGTTGGACTTTTTTCCAGAAACAAACTGTGTTTTCTTTTGCCTGTTGCCTGAGAGCTCTTCTAATGCAGGACCATAATCATCATTCCCACAATGATTTTTAGAACATGTAGGTAGCATGACTTCAACTGCTAACTTATATGGTGATGGTCTCCAAAGGCTTGTCAAGGGAGATCATTTTCATGCCTTTCATGAATGTCAATGTCAAGACATACAGAAGGTTTATACCTAGGAGAAGGTGTGGTCCATTTGATGATGCTTTGTATTTTGCAAAAGATCTTCCATGTGATAACTTAAATATGAGATCACACTTAGCTTTATTTCCTTATTCCAAAACCTCATGTAACTCTAAATAAAAGAACACACAGGATCTTCAGAATTTGGCAGAACTCAAGAGAAGTGTTTTTTAAAGTTTGTTCTCGGAGAGCATGGATGGCTCAGTTAGTCAAACATCTGGCTCTTGGTTTGGCTCAGGTCATGATCTCAAGGTCTTGAGAGAAAGTCCTCTTTCAACTCTGTGTGAGTGGGGAGTCTACTTCAGATTCTTTCTCCTTCTCCCTCCCCCTCTCGTCCTCCTTACTTTCCCTCTCTCCCCCTCCTCTCATAAATATATCAAATCTTTAAAGTCTGCTCTCTAGCAATGTTCTGTCTTTCATTTGTTTTGCTTGAGGCTACATTCCTCCCAACTGAACAATTTTTTTCAGAATATTATTTTTATTTTTCCCTGTTTCCATTAACTGTTTGATTGCTGAAATCAATTAAGTAGGGGAAACTCTCCCTCTCTCCTCCTCTTGGTCACTAGTTAAACTTATCCACTTGTATCCTCCAGACTTTCCTATCTTTCTTTCTTTTCTTTTGTTTAAGATTTATTTATTTATTTATTCATAAGAGACATAGAGAGAGAGAGGCAGAGACACAGGCAGAGGGAGAAGCAGGCTCCATGCAGGGAGCCTGATGTGGGACTCGATCCCTGGTCTCCAGGATCAGGCCCTGGGCTGAAGGTGGCTCTAAACCTCTGAGGCACCCGGGCTGCCCCAGACTTTCCCATCTTAGTCTAAATTCAATCTATCCTTACCATAAAGTAGTTTAATGAACTGAAAGTCTAAATTCCCCTCAGTATTAGCGTGGCTACACTCTGCTTCTGTTGAATTGATTATTAACAGCACTGGGCTCACAGTGTAAGGTGAATTAGGGGAGAAAAAAACTCAATAATTACATAAAACTTTGGAAGTTTGAAAAAATTAAGCCAAGCTGCCTTTAGATGATTCCCATGACTAATGAAATGAACTCTGCTATATTTATACCTCTGCAAGTTATAAATAGATCATGAATAACATGAATGTCTCACAATGACATTAAATAGGCTGTGATTATTCCGTCAGGAATCATGACGTTAATGTAGATAACAAAACTGTTGTTTTATGACATCATGAAAACTTAATTCATAGTGCTTCTCTACTGTCAAGGCAAAGGACACCGAGGGACGGAGTTTCAAATTTCATCCATAACTCGGTCAGAAAGCCTGAAAGTGTAGACATCACTTAACTTTTCTGGGTATCATTTGACCTCTTGGTCTCATGAATATAAAATGATGTTAACTCAGGTGCTGAAAGAACTGAGTAATTCATATTCTATCTCATAAAAAGATTGGTAGAAAAGAAAACAATAACTACAACAGTGGATTAAACACCTAGCTAGTGACATTTAAATAGAGGACATTTGGCCTGGATATGTGTGTTTTTATTATTATTTTTTTTAACTCCAAGTTGAACTGGTAACTTAATAAAAGACCTTAAGATTTATCATAAGCACTTGTAATGGTAGTCAAATAATGTGAATAAACAGGGGTGGGGTGGGGGGTTGGGAGCCCAGGCTGTGTTTAATATTGACTGTTACTATTAACTGCCCCATTACAAGAAATTGCTTATTTAAGTGACTTGTGAATAGGGGTTTCACTTTATGGAAGCTGATATTGTTATTTCTAGCTTTCTCCATTTGCTGTTTCTTAAGGTTGACTTAACCGATCTCTGGTATTTCAGCAATATTATTCCAAAGAACTTGTATTTTGAACAAGTCACTGCTTGTTCAATGTACTGTATCTTTTCACTCTGACTTAGTCTCCACAAGGTAAATCTTCTTGCTGCATTGCCTATGAATTGCTAGGATTTATTCATCCAATGAAACTAAAAAGTTAATATTCTTAGCAATGAAAAAAAAGTGAATCTTGGGATTTTGATCCTCTCTAATCCTGATCTGTATTTTCCTTAAAGACAGTAACACTGGACAATTATATATAAAATAAAGAGGAAAATCTCTCTGAAGAATTAAAATCCTTAGCACTTTATAATCAGTTCAAAACACTAAAGTTATATATCCAAGCTGTCCGTATATGTGTACACTTTCCTTGATGATATGGGCCATTTTTTTCAGGATTATAACTCCGTGTTTAGTGAAATTTGAACACACTGTTTGTTGAATGAATAAAAGAGCTCTTTACAATCTATAGATATTTCCCTTTGCTATATATAATTTGATTTTTTCAATGACTTTATTTATATATTCATGAGAGACACAGAGAGGGAGGCAGAGACACAAGCAGAGGGAGAAGCAGGCTCCATGCAGGGAACCCAACGTGGGACTCGATCCCAGGTCTCCAGGGTCAGGCTCTGGGCTGAAGGCGGTGCTAAACTGCTGATCCACCCAGGCGTCCCTATAATTTGATTTCTAATAATTTTTCAATAACAATTCATTTTGATGTTTTTCTAACGTAAAACATTAATCTCTCTGCAATATGTTCTATTTGTTTGCCTTTGTGAATATAGTTCTATTAATCTAGCCTTGGAAAAATTATCTTGGTGTCAGAAAGAACAGAAAGATGGATTAACCATAGGGCTTGTATCTTTTGCTTCCCCTCTTTCAGGGGTCACTGTCCTTTCTTCACTAATGTTTAGTGTTTGAAATCCATGATATTTTATCTAATTTTTTTAGTTGTTTAAGGCAAAACATATAAATCTAGCCGTATTACTCCATTTGATCAGAAGGAGAAAACCTGAGGATAAAAAAGCATAAGAAATCTTCTGTGAACATCAGCCAAAGTAGACTTCAGAGGAAAAACCACTATCAGGGATAAAAAGAAACATTTCATAATGATAAAGAAACAATTCATCCAGAAGACAAAGCAATCTTCATTGTGTATGCTCCTAAAAATACAACCTCAAAATACTTTGAAAAATTTTTTATATCACTTAAAGAACAGACAACACTATAATTGAAAGAGAATTTAATATCTTTCTAACATTTTTGATAGAACGAATACCCCAACATACCAGCAAGTACATGGATGGATTGAAAAAAATAAAACAAAAATAAATGTGGATGTTTACATTGAATAACTCTAAACTACACATTTTTTTCAAATACTTATGAAATATTCATCAACATTGAATATACGATGGGCCACAATCAAGTCTCAATAAATTTTTAAGATTTGAAATCATAAAGAGTATATTCTCTGATCACAAGCATATTGTTAGAAATCAATAAAAACAAGATATCTAGAAAAAGAACAGCACTTTGGAATATACACATCACACTTCTGCACAGTCTGTACAAATGTGACCTTCAATTCTGATATTGGTATTTTGTGGGTTTTCTCCTTATTTTTCAAGCTTAAGATGTGTTCAACACATATATTTGTCTGTTCAAAACTGAAATTTATTTTTTTTTATTTTCTCTGCCTTTAATTTCTACTTTTATTTTTATTGTTGCTATTCTTCTTTTTACTTTAGCTTTGATTTTTTCCTGTCTGGGTAACAACCTCTTGTTCTGGATGCTTAGATCACTTATTTTGTACCTGTCTTCTTTAAGTATGCAAAATTATAGATTTTGCTTTTATAGATCTCTAAAAACTATACATTTCCGACAAGTTTGATATATTTAGTATCACTATGATTCATTTCAAAATAATTTTTTAAATTTCCTGTGGGTTTTCTTTCCTTTAATTGATAGGTTTTATAGAATTGTGAGAGATGGGTCTTTGGGGAAACACATACTGAGATATATCTGGGGATAAACGGACACCATGTCTGCATGTTATTCTAAGGAAAGACCAATAAAGCAATTATGGGGAAGTTTCGGTTTACAGTAATTATTAATACTATTATGAAAACTTTTCTGTAAGTTTGAAATCATGCCAAAATGAAAATTTAAAAGAAAATAAAGCTGTTAGGAAAAAATATTTATCTTAGGAACAAAAGAATGGTTCAACATTAAGAAACCAATAAGTGCATTTCAATTTATTAAAATATTAAGACAGAAGAATTACATGATTACCTCCATTGTAAAAGACAATGTTAAAATTAAATATTCCAAATGAAAGTTAATAATAATTTTTAATGACTATAGAATAGAAATAAAGTCCTTGTTTTGGTAGGCCACATTTATGAGAAACATACTGTATGTAATATTTATAGCAAAATATTAAAATGATACTTTTAAATTTTAAAAAATATAGATTAGGATGCCAGTTACCATAACTACTATTGAATGATAAACTTGATATAATTGTCAATTAAATAACGGAAATAAAACGAAAAAGTATGCCAAAGTGCAAATATTAGAAAGGATCAAGTTTCTCACTTTCAGCAGTCATAATAACTATTTAAACTATTAAAAACTAATAAAGTATAAAAGATGGCTAATTACAGGATCACAATAAAACATTTTTCTCATATAATATATATTATCATAATGAGATTAAAGGTATATAAGAAATTCATTTCATAATAGGAAATATGTACCTATATACATATTACCTAGGAATAAATTTGACAAGAATAGGAATAATCTATTAATGTTTGCTAGACTATATAAAAGAAGCAAAAAATAAAATAATTACATTTAATGGATGGCAAACTCAATATTTCAGTACCTCAATTCTTACCAGTCTATGCCATTAATTCAAAGCAATTAGATCCAATACATTTTTTGGAATCCAATAACCTGTTTCTAAAATTTATCTATAAGACTAGATGGAGTGGGAATTGCAAAGACACTTTTGCAAAGAGTATAGTATTTTACCAAGCTTAGGATCCTTGTTCATGTTTACTAAATATATGATATTGATCCAAATATATGATATTAATGTTGATTCAAAACAAAATATTAATTCTAGAACAGAAAAATGAAGTAATAGAAGAGAGGCATAAGAATAAATATATGTATAATAGTTTAGATTTTGTTAAATTTGGTCTTTCAGAACATTGCATTCATATTATCTGATTATATTTGTACCAGTTACATGTGAATGTATACCTCAAGACATTTAACAATTTTTTTTTTCCTTCAGTAAAGTGATCATACATTTTTATCATTACAATTTTTGTTTTTCTTTATTGGATCATGTGACATGATAAAAAAATCTTATTTTTTTGAGCTCACTTATCAATTTTAATTTCTGTTGTTTTTTTTAGATTTTTAGATTTTTCTGCATTCATATTTTAAGTGATATTAATTTGGTATACATGTGCATGAACATGCAAGGCACAAGCATTTTTTTTTTTAAGGAAGGGAAAGGGCAGAGGGAGAGGGGGAGAGAGAGAACCTTAAGCAGGCTCCATGCCCAGCACCTAGCCTGACATAGGGCTTAATGTCATAAACCTGAGACCGTGACCTGAGCGGAAATCAAGAATCAGCTGCTTAACCAGCTGAGCCACCCAAACATGCCAGGTGCATGCATTTTTTGAAGTTAATATTAGCTTTATAAAAACTTATTTCTAGAGTTTTTTCCTATTTCTCTTTTTGTTTTGAATCAATTTATATATTAAGGCAATTATCCATTTTTCCTCTTTCTGAAGTATAAATTCTGGGCACAGAGACTTCATTATGGATAATTCTTTGTTAAACTTATTTAATTTGCTCATTTGTATGTGTTTTAGTATTGATTACTTCTAGAGTCAATTTTGATGCTTTTAGACTATATAATTTTAAAATGGATTTGAAAATGACATTTATTGTTAGTTTTGAGGATTTGGTCAATTATATTTCTATACTGTTTTTTTTTTTTTCCCAAACACATCTTCCATATTCTGTTTATATCTTTGAGCTTTTAATGTAGCTAAATATTTTTAACAAAACATTCTCATGATGTAGAAGAACCTACGTACTCTCTGTAACTCATATCATTAAACCAATTTATACATCAAAGAAGTGAAAAGCACTATTAGTTTATCAGCAAATAATTTCTCCACACTAGATACCAAGTGAGTGATGTGAAGTATAAACCAACCATCTGCTGTGTTTTATGTTTTTGTAATACACTTGTTTCCTTCATTATAATGCTAGCAAAAATTCTGTGTGCAGTCATTAGATGATTTTCTGGGCATGGTGCTCCTTCCAGATGTAATTTTATGATCATCCATTTTTGGTTTCCCTTGCAATATACTCATTTAGTAGGAATTTGGTGAGTATCTTCTATGTACATTGCTCTGTACTGAAATTAGTGATTAAAAAAAACTATAAAATATGTTCTTTAGTTTCTGGCAATATTCTTTGTTCATGGACACCAAATAAATAGAGATGTACACAGGAAGAAATTGTAACAATTTAAATTCATGTATAATACAAAGTATACAAATGTATGATACAGAAAATAAATACCCTAAGTGACAGACTATACTTCTAGGAACTTGATTAGAAAGATAATAGAATCAAGACTTGGGGCACCTGGGTGGCTCAGTGGTTGAGTGTTTGTTTGCCTTTGGCTCAGGTCGTGGCCCTGGGGTCCTGGGATCCAGTCCTGTAAGGAGCCTGCTTCTCCCTCTGCCTATGTCTTTGCCTCTCTCTGTGTGTTTCTCATGAATAAATAAATAAAATCTTATAGAAAAATCGAGACTTGAACTGGACATTGAATAAATCATTTTTGGAAGGCAAAGAGAATAGAGAGACCATTGGAAAATTAGGCACTTGAAATATTTTTTTTAATCACTCTTCTTATTTTTCACTCCAATAAATTTTGGTAATGTTGGCCCAATAGAAAACTAAGAGCTTACCATGTAATAGTAAATATGTATTTACAGACCTTAATTGTTTTATTAATGCAAAGCTGTATGCTGTTGGTTTGTTTTTATTTAAGAAAACTAGGCATTATTTTAATCTTTACTCTCTCTGATGAATCATTTATTTTCCCTTCAGAAATATATACTATATCCATTTTATAACAGGTGCCTATGTAGATAACTGAGCAAAACCATGACAAGAAAATTGCTTTAGCTCTTGTGGAATTTACTTTCTAGCAACAAGAACAAAGATTTAACATATAAACCAAATACTATGTGTTTATATGACAGGAGACATAAACTAAGTCTAAGGTCATAGAAAGTCACCTGGATATGAACTTGATATGCCAACATATGCATTATAGAAATATCATAGGACCCTCAGTGTGGAAAATAATTGGAAGAATCAATCCTGGACACGTAGAAATATGTAAAAAGTTTTTGCAGAACTCCAAGCAGAAGATAATGATGATTTAGAAAGACAAGTGAGAAGTGACTTTGGAAAATGAATAAATTAGGAAAACATTTGAGAGAAATGCATTCTTTGGCCCTTATTTTTTATTGAGAGGAATCATGGAAAAGGTGCAAATGCTGACTTTTAGTCTTCTGGCCTAAAACTCTGCTAGTCCATTGCTTGGCACGGGGGGTATTTGTTAAAACCACTTAGGTTGCCAGCTAAAAATCTTGACTTGGTCAGGATGAGGTAGGAACATATATACTATGGTCTGTGGGCCAAATTTACTCTGCCACCTGTTTCTGCATATCAAGTTTAATTCCAACACAGCCCTGTTCATCATCAGAGTTGAATAGTTGCACCTGAAACCATACAGTGCACAGAGTGTAAAATATTAAACATCTAGCCTTTACAGAAAAAGTTTGCTAACCTTGGAGCAAAATAAAACAATGAAATTCATTGGAATCATTTGGCTTTAGATAATCATATAGTGTTAACAGGTCTCTACCTCTGTATCTTTCAGTTTTGCATTTATGTTGACTCCTTTTTCATATGGCTCAGCAGCTTGCTGTACAAAAAGACAGATAGATTACCCCACCAGTTTAAAAGTGGAGTCCAAATAGAACAAATCATTTCCCCCCAAACTGGCAAAATTCACAGAAGCCATTTGCTTCATCCAGACTTCGATTGTGTATCTTTACAGTCATAGATGGAATAAGACTCCAAACTCACTTGGAGACTAAGATTTGGAGTCTCCAAAGGAAAATTACGGTGCTATTAACACACCAGTAAGTAATGTTAAGAGAGGTCTAGTATATTGGGAACTAAGAAGCATTAGATTTTGAAAAAATAAAAATTTGAGAAAAAAACTTTGGGGAATTTTTTTTTTGAGAAAAAATACTGTGAATCATAATGACATAAAGAAAAGAAACAATAATAAAAATTCTACATATGTAGTGCATATTATGTGCTAGTCATAGTTTTGCTATTTGGAGAACTTTACCTATATTGTCTCTTTTAGCTCTCACAATGGTGCTATGAGGTAAATATTTTTATTCTCTTTTTGTAGATGAAACAATTGAGGTAAATGGAAAATATCCAGGAATAATAAGAGCCAACTATTTATTCACTGTACGCTGCACACTTCAATCAGTAAAAGGAATAGTAAGTTAGTGTTTCTTAAGATTCTCCCTCCTGACAACGTATAATTATTGATGAGTTACTGCTCTAAGCATCAAGTGCTAAGCAATTTACGAAAAGATAAAGTCCCTATCGTCTTGGAAATTACAATCTACTATGACATAAGAGGAAAAGGCTGAGAAATGCTAGCTTTCAGTATCTATATAGCATTAGCAAAGTATAATAGGATGCTTTCCTTTTAAATAAACACTGCATATTTAGCTCGACTCTCTCTATGTAGAGGTGATCAATGAATTAATATTACACTGGATATTCCTTTATCTTGAGTGTCAGCATAAGTTTTGAGGGAAGGGAAGAGAAACATACTTCTTTACCTGCTATATGATGTTTCCTTTACTGGACATCAACCTGCAAAAGAAAGTAACCAGGCCACTTTCTTATACCATACACAAAAATAAATTCAAAATGGATGAAAAACCTAAGTATGTGACCGAAACCATAAAAACTCTAGAAGATAGGCAGTAACCTCTTTGACATGGGCCATAGCAACATTTTCCTAGATACATCTCCTGAGGCAAGGGAGAACAAAAGCAAAAAATAAACTATTAGTACTGCATGAAAATAAAAAGCTTCTGCGTAGTGAAGGAAGCAATCAACAAAATAAAGGACCATCTATGGAATAAGAGAAGATATTTGCAAATGATATATCCAATAAAGGATTAGGATTTTTTTAAAAAACGGTAGTAATCAAAAGAAGGGATAAAATTCAACACTCAAGAAACAAATAATCCAATTAAAAATGGACAAAAGACATGAACATACATTTCTCCAAAGAAGACATACAGATGGCCAACAGATAGATGAAAGGTGTTCATCATCACTTCCCATCAAGTAAATGCTAATCAAAACTACAATGAGCTATCACTTCGTACTGGCCAGAATGGCTAAAGTCAACAACACAAGAAACAAAAGGTGTTGTTGAAGATGTAGAAAAAAGGAACACTATTAAAAAAAAAGAAAGAAAAAAAGAAAAGAAAAGAAAAGAAAAGAAAAGAAAAGAAAAGAAAAGAAAAGAAAAGAAAAAAAGAAAAGAAAAGAAAAGAAAAAAGGAACACTTGTGGACTGTTTGTGGAAATGCAAACTGGAGTAGCCACTGTGGAAAACAGTATGGAGCTTCCTCAAAAAAATTAAAAATAGAACTACTTTATGATCCAGAAGTCACATTACTGATTACCCAAAGAATACAAAAACACTGATTTATATGCACCCCCTATTGCAGCGTTGTTTTACAGTAGCCAAATTATGGAAATAGCCCAAGTGATCATTGATTGATGAATGAATGAATAAAGAAATTATATATGTAGATATTTAAATATATAATTAATATATAATATATAATTTAATATAATATATTAATATTATATAATATATTAACATAAAATAATATAATTTAATATATAATATAATATATAATATGTAATATAATATAATATATCATATATGTTAAATATATATCACAATGGAATATTATTTAGACACAAAAAGAATGGCATCTTGCCATTTGCAAGGACATGGGTAGAGCTAAAGTATATTATGCTAAATAAGATAAGTCAGCCAGAGAAAGACAAACAACCCATGATTTTACTCACATGTGGAATTTAAGAAATGATACATATGAGCAGAGGGAAAAACAGAGAAAGAGAAAAACAGAGAAAGACAAATTAAGAAACAGACTCCTAACTATAGAGAATAAACTAATGGCCACCAGAGGGGAGGTGGTTGGGGGTGGTGGTGGTTAAATAGGTGATGGGGATTAAGGTGTGCATTTGTTGTGATGAGCACTGGGTGTTGTGTGGAAGTGTTGGATCATTATATTGTACACCCGAAGCTAAAATAACACTGTATGTTAACTAACTAGAATTAAAATAAAAACTTAAAAAAAAAGATGTTTCCTCTGTGTGTATAAAAAAAAGGAACTTAATTTTGTTGTTTCAAAAAAAGTAAGGTTCCATTTATTTGATTTAATAAATGTAAATGATCATTTATTACTGAAAGTAGGGAAGAGGAAGATAATGACTACAGTGAGTAGTAGGATTATTAATCCTTACAAAATCCTAAGGGTTCTTCAGTTAACCCACCTCGAAATAAACTGACATTATTACTAACCTATTTTAACAGCATAGAAATTCTAGTGGTCACTTGGCTGGAGATATATCATAGGCTGTAAAGGCAGGATTTGAATTTGGTTGAATACTGCTGGAGTGAACAGGCTTCTCTGCACCACCCCATGCTGCCTCCACGGAAGCCTATCGCCTTATACGAGTGCTGATTGCTCACCATCTTGTGGAAAGATGGAGGCTTTGCAGTTGACTCAGAGAAGGAGGAAATTACTATCCCTTTTCTGATATTACCAAGGATGGGAGAGTGGTTGAAAACATTCTACATAATTGTAAAAACATTCTACACAATTGTAAGGGTAAGAGATCTTTGAACTCACTGTTTCATCACTCCCAGGATAAAGAATGGGAATTCTGGCCAAGACTGGCTTTGTTCCCCAGCTGTAGTCATGGACTGCAGCCTCCAGAAGGGAATTCTAGGTTGGTTTTTCTGCCTATGACACCTGGGTGTCAAGTGGCTGTGGTCCTTTTTTTGCACTAAGCAGATTACAGAGCAAATTGATAGGTAGGAAGTCTTCTATGAAGGAGATGGTTGGTTATGGAAAACAGACTTCATTTGTGAAAGAAAACAAAAGCCAACTTCTTACAGTCTGTCCTTGCGAAGAAAATACTGTCTCCACAGTCCTCACAGTTGCAGAAATCACAGGCAGAGAAAGAACCCTGCTCTTCTACCATTTACTTTGTGTCATGTTTGCATTATCCTCTAATAAGACTGTTTAAAATGTTATGAGGAAATAGAGATGTAACACCAATGTTTCAAAAATAAAGATAAAATAAATAGTGAAGATCATACATTGTGAGATATGGGGATATAGTATTTTTGTTTCAAAATATTTAGAACATACTCATTACTCTAGATTAATTATATATTTTCTTCGGAAAGAAACTTTCCATTTGATGATTATATAAGAAAATAATTTTAAAAAGAAACTATTTTGAAGGATTGTTTTTCTGATTTATAAGTTACTTCCTGAGATGCTAAAATCAAAATTTAGTCTTGATTGTCTTATTACATTAGTTCTTCTATTCAGACAGTTATGCATTTTAAGTCATCTAAGCAGCATCCAGAATTTACATAAAGTTTAGCAGAATTCTAATATATGTATTGATATTCTCAGAAAACAATATTAAATAAAGAGGAATTAATAACAACAATCGTGCAGAACACTGATCATATTAGACTCGAAATGCCAAAGGATTTAAAGGATGATGTTTTTATTTCAGATTGGATGATCTAAAGAGTTGCTTCAATATTTTATTTCTGGTTCCTAAGCTAGTTTCTTAAGGCCATTCTCTATGTGGCAGATAGGAGTGTACAGAGTGGATTAAATAAACCCCCAGGAAACTGCTTGCTAAGCTCGATTAGTATAGTTCTCATTTATAATCTAATTCAGGCAACCGTAGACAAGTATGTGTTTTGAGTCAGTGTTCGGGCCTTAAACACAAAAACAAAAACAAAAACCAAACAAACCTTAGTTTGTTATATAATTATGCTTGAGGTATAATTATCAATATCACTGTCTCATACATTTGCTAATATTTAGAAGTTGATATAGATGCATGATAGATATGGATATATCTCTTCAAGAAAGTTTCAGTCCATGGCACCAGAAGCACAAAGAGAGGATGATTGTGTTTGCATTATGCATGTTAACAACACACAGAAAGAAATAACTCTAGTTCTAGTTCACTGAAGCAAATGTAGGGAAGAAGGACATTATACAATGCTAAAGGTCATAAATTATAACTATCCTGGTGAATGGATTTGCTATATAAAATAATTACGATGTTACTCGGTGGAGAGGTACTATTTAACAGTTTAAAATTGTATTTTTCTACTAACCTCCAACCATATTTTTCTATTGTTTTTCCTGGGAATTGACTTCTCAATTTGGGGAACTGTCATTTTGACAGGGGTTAACGCCAAAGATCATCTTTGTGCAGGGTCATTTTACTAGAGAGCTTGAGGACAGCTGTGGTGGGATTTGCTTTATATTAAACTTAGTTTAGAGGAAAATGCAAAGCCCCCAGGTATAGTGTGAAAGCAGGACATTTCAAAGGACTGCCTAGCCCTTGGCACTTTGAGCCGCTATATGCTGATATTGCTGAAGTGTGTTTCTTTTCCTCTGCCATGAAGGGTATTAATTGTAAATGTATCAGAGGCACTTTTTACAAAGTAGAATCTTCTATCAATTTTTTTTTTTAGTTTTCAAAATACAGAGAACTAACTATAGTTTTAATTTTATGTAACGGTATTTTTAAATGTTTTTGTGCTGTCCACAGGATCATACAATAAAATCATCTTCCGTTTTTTTTAAACATCAATAATGATACATATGTACTGAATTTTTTTTCAGTGTATAAGTATATGCTGGATGAAAATATATATGCCTTGAAAGTTTCAGGGTTTCCATACAGTTTTTACCGATATAGAAGAATGTGGATATACAAAATCTCTCTAAATTGAAAAGGTTAAAAAAAAATCTGTGTGGCTTAAGTAGCCCAGACTCTCAGAACCCAGATACGGATGAATTAATCATCAATGACTAATATATATTTTGTATAGTTTGAATTTTATTAATTTGCATAATGAAGGGAACTTCAGCCTGTTGTAATCCATGGGAAATCAATCATCTCATGCACAGTGTTCACTTCCCAGCTTTGGAACTATAATGCCTGGAAATGATAAAGTAGTTCCCAGAATTTCAGTGTTAATTACAGTGTAGTACATCACTGGGGCCCTCGTTTAGGGAAAAAAAAATCAGAGATCTGCTTTACATTTCCGACCACTTCATATACAGTGTA
Organism: Canis lupus dingo; assembly: GCF_003254725.2. Taxonomy (NCBI): domain Eukaryota; kingdom Metazoa; phylum Chordata; class Mammalia; order Carnivora; family Canidae; genus Canis; species Canis lupus. Next base: position 51,929,746 of record NC_064255.1, on the reverse strand, counting down.
ATTGTAGAAGAAACACATTACTTCTTCTAATTTTGATTTTAAGTATTTTCCTACTAACATATCAAAGATACTTATCTCATGTTGTTTGTAAACATGTTTTAGGGAATAAAGTAACCCCAATACATACCTTAAAATTGTTTTGGATCCCAGGATATTGTGGTGGATATTGTGAAATTGTCCTGATTCCCTCCTTGATGACGTCAAAGCACCCGTTTTCCCAGCTTATGAGAATAGCTGAGACCATTCAGAGCTCTACCACTGTACGGGGGACTGTCCTCAACCACAGGGAGCTGCACAGCTGAAGATGATGCCCTTGCTAGAATCCAGCCTGAGGCCAATTGTGATCCAATGGAAGGGAGGGGATCTAAGAGTCTAACAACCTTACCCCAATTTGGGACAATGTCAAAGGCCCACCCCAACCCCAAAGCTCATTATAGAACTAGCTGAATCCTCTGATATCTTATTGTTGATCAGCTTCTCTCTCTGCCTACTCATGAGTATCAGTTTTTGACCGATGTGTATGTATGTGTATGTATCTCAAAAGCACTCCAGAACAAATCTCCTTCCCACAGCACCCCCACCCCACCCCCGCCATTTCACAGTTTGTTCCCGAAAGCCCATATAACACAAGAATGCCTGGAGTGGTGTTGGGAAGCAGACCCTAGAATGCAGATTTAGAGCTGGATCTCTTGCCAATGTATTGGATATCCAAAATAGCATATGATCACTTTGTCTGCCATAGCATGTCCTCTCAAGTAATCCTCAAAGTTTCCTTGTAAAACATCAGTTTAAAATTAAGGTTTATGAATATTTCATATCAGTTATTCAGCCTTCTGAATAGCAGAATCCAAATGAAGCTTTCATTCTGCTTGTATATAAATTCTATTGTTTGTTGTCAGATTCCATAATTTATATTTCCAGACATTTTAAAATAGGAAATACCAACATAAAAATAAATCCTTTGAAAGAAGTCACCTTGTTGTCCCATTTCAAACATTACTTACATGTAGAAAATATTATTACTAACAAAACAATGAAAGTAACAGACACTCTCATTTATCACTGTCTGATACTTATTAGGAGCTCTATGTCAATTCTCTTAATTTTTACCCTTACATTTTCAAAGAAATTTTTGTTATTGTTAACTAATTTGCATTTATTCAAACCTCAAAGCAAATTGTGGATGAAATTTTTAACAGATTAAAAAAATGATTTGTGGAAATGTTGATTAAGTGACAAATGCCATAGAGATAATAAATGCCACACGACAATATCAACCCCCTCCCAAGACAGTATCAAACCCAGATTAGAGAGATTCCAAAACCCAAGGTCTTTCATGTGCTACATAGCTTCTTAGAGTGTAAAGAAATTAATAGTCTAGGAACCATTTATGGAATCATTTATGTCAGAAGAAAGATCGCATATAGCTAATAAATTTAGAGCAGGAGAGGGAGGAAGAAGACAGGAAGACATTAAAGCTCAGCACACTACTCTAGTCCCCAGGATGCTCAATGGTACCTCTTTCCCATCTAGGCCTAGAAAAAAGGATAACATTCATGAAAGACATTCTCAAGGATTCAAGGAAATTCCCTGGGACACAAAGTGGGGTGGGGATACCAAGAAACGGAGGGGTTTTTTTTTGTTCTTTTTGTTTTTTGTTTTTTTTTTGCATGTGTAAACATGAACAGATGAAAAATCATTGATGCATAATCCTTTTTTAGAATCTCTTTCTTTTTCTTTATGTCCTCCTCCACCCTCTATCTTCTAGAATACTGGTGAAGTAAGATAGAATAAAAATAAGCACAGGAGTTTTCTCTGCCTCAGTAGATTCTTGCTCCTGTTATTTATTGCTCGATCATAAACTGCCCTGTTAAAATGTGGCTTCAAAGAAAAATAACTTATCTTGTTCTTAAAACTGTATTTTGGCCAGTCTGAAGGCTTATCTATATGTCAGGTGGGTCAGCTGGGGAAGGTTAATGGGGGCTGGAAGTTCAGCTTCCAAGATGTCTCACACATATGGTTATGGAGGCTGTCACCTGGTATCTGAGCCCTGACTGTCATTCAGAAGTCTCAGTTCCTCTCCAAATTGGAGTCTCTGCAAAACTTCTTGTGGTCCTAATGGTATGGTGACGGAGTCCTAAAAGTTAGTGTTCCAGGAGACAGGAAATGAAAGATGCCTGTTTAAGACATGGAACCAGAAACTGGCACAGCATAGCTTCAACCCTGTACCATTGCTCACAGCAATCGCAGAGCCTTTCGATATTTAAGAGGAGACAGACCAAATTTATTGATGTGAGGAGGGTCAAAAAAATTATGGCTACCAATAGTCCACAATACTCTTAGAGGAACGTTGGCAACAACTACATAAACCAGGCAGCAGATATATGCCAGGCTATTCTCCTGGAGATGCTGGGGCTCTGAAGCATGGCAGAGGGTGAGTATGAAGATAGCACCCACTCTCTGAGGTCTCTAGATAGGATTTACAGTAAAGTGTTAGATGTATTTTTAATTACAAACCTCCCCACAGGCCACAGTCTTGATGATTAGCTAATAGGCCTCTTTCACAGAAAGAGCTTCTGAGTCTATTGCCTCCAGTGCCCTGGGGATGGTAGCTGTTTAGGAACTCTTTTTGTTTGGTTACAGTCCTTTGGGACCCACAAGCCCAAGCCCCATTGGCCAGCAAAGCCAAACATGTGGAAGTGTCCCAAAATCAGAGTGTCAGACAGGGTTATGAGCTCTTTTCTGGGTGACAGTGATTACGACAGTCTCATGTGAATGGGAATGCAAGCTCCCTGGTCTCCAGAGTCAGGTGATCAAGAGACATCCCCTGGGTGGAAGCTGTAAGGAATGGGGCAACAGATGCATGTGAAGGCTTCTGTCCAAGAGGTACTGATGCTCTGGGCACATTAAAGGGAAAATGTGAAGATGGCACTCCCACTGCGTATCCACAGAGAATCTTCCAGCAGGCTCTTAGGTGTGTGTGTAGAATCAGATGCCTGCCCTACAGGCTCAGGTTTTAACATAAGCAGGTGAGCCCACTTCATTTTAAGCTTGGGTGCAATTAGCTGCCTCTGAGTGGGGCCCTGTGGTGTAGGAGTTGGAGGGCATTAATGCTTTAAGAGGTATTTCTCGAATTGCTCCTGTCTGTAAAGTTTCCAGACACAGCCCTGTTGGGAGCCTTCCATGGGTGCCACAGCAGGGGTGGGCTTTATGGTGCGATTGTGTGCCAGCTTGTGCTTTGATATGGTTTTCTCCCCCCTTTGCCAGGTATGTAGTATCACTCAGCCAGGTTCTAGGGTTTTAAGAGCATATCGTTCCATACATAGCTTTGTATGTAGTGGGAGGAAGGGAGTTAGGATCTGCCTAGGTTTTTTTTTTTTTTTTTTTTTTTTAATTTTTATTTATTTGATAGTCACAGAGAGAGAGAGAGAGAGGCAGAGACACAGGCAGAGGGAGAAGCAGGCTCCATGCACCGGGAGCCCGATGTGGGATTCGATCCCGGGTCTCCAGGATCGCGCCCTGGGCCAAAGGCAGGCGCCAAACCGCTGCGCCACCCAGGGATCCCCTGCCTAGGTTTTAATCTGAAAATTAAACTTTCCCTTTAATATCTTCATAGATCATGTATTTCCTGGATTACCATAGGCCTTCCGCTTCCCAATGTTATGCATTTGGTCCTTTCATCATCTGCCTGACCCCAGACTTCATCTAAGTTTGCCATCCCTCTTCTTGTGCTATTTTGACCAAATTCTGGTTTCTCATAAAAGGAAACCAACTTTTCCTCTGTGCATTTAATCCTTGGAAACTTGTGGCCATAGTAGGTCCCAGGATTCAGAGATCTTGTTCCCAGCCATCTCCTTCCCTCAGGACAGTCAGTAATCCTCATACATAAAACTGACTTGGGAATCTCATCTGTTAGAGACTTCTGTACCTGGGTATGTCATCCCAATAGTAAACATATAGCAAATGGTGAAAATGGTTTCCAACCAGGATTCACCAGGTTTGGTCTCGATGTAACACATTTTCTAAGTGAATCCAGATACCCACTAGTAATTACTCTAATAACATCAAAATTTTCAAGATAAGGATGGGCTTCAAAGCATCTAATTGAGTATTTCATTTTACAGATGGTAAACCGGAGTTCCAAGGAAATTAAGTGACTTATCTAATCACAGATTCATGATAAAAGTAGGACTGAAAGTTAAGTATCTTATTACTATTATGGATTTATTAGAATATAGCTTAATATTCCACGATACCCTCATTGAAACATCAAAACAACTCATGTGCCAATATCCTTCTAGCTTCTAGTACATAGTTGGGAAATCCATTTCTCTTTATATAGAGATGTATTTAGAACCAGTGTAACTTCATTTGAGACAATATTTAGTATCCCTTTTTATAGTTTGTTATTCCAAAAAGAGAATATAAATTTGTTTGGGAATGCTGGCATTTCTCAGAACTAAAATAAATCTGAAAGGTGAGTGTGTGTATGCATTGTCTCCATTTTAGTATTCTCACATTTCCATGAAACCAGGAAAGCAACTTTATGGAATTAATCTATTTTCTAATAACTTCGATTGAGACTACAGAGAAGCAAATTATATACCCTTTCTAGGAGTAGTGATAGGATGTCATGTACAGAATTTAAAAATCACAGAAAGTTATACTAAAACATCAGTGTCTCTGGCTACTTTACTTCTCTGCTTCTCAGGTTTCTAACCTAACATGGTTGTTTGGGGAGTAGAAGTAATATATCCAACTCGCTGGAATATCAAGTCTCTAAATGATATATGTATGTTACCTTTCTATCATTGTTTCTCAGAAACTTTAAGTTTACCTAAGCAGATTGTGTGACTACTTTAAGATGTTAATACAAAACTATATACCAACATTAAGCTACGTTAATAAACAGAAATACAGGTATTTGAACAGCCACATTATTTAGGAAGAACCAGTCCTACAGTCAGGAAAAATATCTTTTACTTAGATGATGTCCTATGAGGAACAGATAATGGTAGTTATTAAATTGTAATGGCTTTAGAAATCACTGGAATCTGTATCACTCAATAAAGGTCTTTCTCAAAGACACAGGTTCTGACTGATTATTAATCTCTGAGCTAATACATCAGTAGCATGAAGTTCATTAACCGGTCAGGACTTTTGAGCCTCATAACACTGATGTTAAGTCTCACAATTATCACTGCTTTTCGAAAGTATCAGGGAAAATCAAGTTTCTGATTGTGATTCCGGAGTCAACTCTTCACTTTCTTTATTTGTATGAGGAAGAATAGAAATTTTAGCTATGCATCTAATTTTAAGGGAATCTAAGTCTTTTGAGTTGATTAGAGCTGGATCCATGAAGTTATAATCACTAATTATTTTAAAAAATTGCTATGACTTATATTTTTAAGTGAAGAATCTTGAAGTAAAAATAGCTAACAAGTGAAATTTCCTATTATAAGCATAAAAGCCTCAAGGTGACCAGGAATGATCCTTAGAGGTACAGAAATATTATTTTAATAAAGTAGGAAAGATATTTGCCCCTTTAGTAAGTAGATTAAGACATAAGCTCAACTTTTTAAATGACAAAATAGAAAATAAGTATAAAGGCAATAAAGTTAATGAATATTGATTTTAAAATTTACTTTTTCTTCATGTTTTTCTTTTTTTCCCTTTGTATTTCTTTTTAAATAAGAGTAATGATTAATGTGCTGTTTTCAATTCTCAAAGCACGTATGTCAACAGTTCTTCATACTTACATGTTTCCTGCTAAACCAAAGAATTTTGGAGTGGAATTAAAAATATTTAAGGCATCATCATACTTTAAAGTATAAAAAAGCACGTGTTGCCCCCCACAAAAAAAAAAAAAAATTCCTAACCACTAAATTCTAAGAAACCTGAATTCTAGGAAACCTGAATCTAAATCCTAGCTATGCCAGGTACTGTCTGGGTAATTTTGTGCTAATCTATCCCTACTGTGACTCAGTAGTCTATGTCTATCAAGTGGGGATAATAATAATAATGGTACCCCATACTGATAATAACAATATTTGACACATCCCATTTTAAAGATTAACTGTATATCTCAACAGGTTTTCTAGGTAAATGTTCTTGTTTTTACAAGTGAGGTCTTTCTCTTCATTCTCCTCTATACTTTCCTACCCTGGTGCGTAGGGCTGGAGTTTCTGCGAGCTCTGAAGACCTATTCTACCTAAATAAGAGAAGGCTTCTTTTTCCTTTGCATCCCATTTTTGCAAGGCTTAAGAGCAGGAAGACTTTTTTCTAGCAGGAATAGAATCCACTACAAATCACTCCAAACATGAAGAGTCTGAGAGATCATGTATCTTAAAGGAAGGCTATATTTGAATTGTGAGTTCAGCAGAAAAGAGGGTAAGAAGAGAAGTGTAAGAGGGAGACAGAGAAAAAGAGGTAGAATTTTAAAAATGTTTAGAAATCTTAGTATTTACAGCGATTTCATTTCCTCAAGTAAACAATTCACCCAGAATGTTTCATGATTAATTTATTCTGAGAGTTTGCAAATGTATTTTGGTTACTGGGCCCTTACTTCATGAAAACAATAGAAAGGAGCCTCTACTATTATACAGATAAACTGTTCCCAAGGAGCTATAAATGACATGCGAGTCTCCAAACCAGCAATTTTTTGCTTCAATTCCTAGGAAGGCAAAACCTTAGGAACAGCAGAATAGGCCTGTAAAAGAGACATGCCCTGTGAAGAAAGTGTCACAAAATTAGTATTGGGATCCAATCTAAAGGATCTCTGTCCCTTTCTCATGCAGTTTGACATCTGGACACCTGGTTCAAAACATCCTTTTCTTTCTGCTTTGTCTTCAGTACTATGTCAATTTTGAGTTTTCCTCCAAATACTGATTTTTGATTTGCTTCTATTAATATATTCACTGGCTTGGCCTTCTAGCAGTTTCCTTTTCCTTTTTCTGACCATGATCCCAACAGAACTGTTCTCTAAAGTTGACTTGGATAACTTGGCATAGTGTCTTCCCTGTAACTTTGCAACTGTTTTCTCTTATGAATCTTCAGTGGGATATATTTCAATGGGTTTCAATGACACCTTTATTCTAGGAGAATACAAACATAAGCAAGCTGGTCTAATGACTAATGAATGAATTTCTTTCCAAAAGCATTCATGGGCACGCTGGGGAAACATATACACTCATCAGGTGTGGTCATTGCACAAGATCAAGAGTTATACAGAGCGAAGCAATCTGTGATACCTGTAGTGAGAAAACAACGTCATGTGGATTAAAAATGTTTTGTTTAGGAACAAAGAATGCATCAGGCATTTCTGACCCAACTACAATGTGGAAACTTACCTGGGACTTGAAACTTCATACGACACCAAACATTGTGCCTTCTCTGAACTGTGCCATGTGTTGGTCTCCACACCTTCCTGAGCCAGCTCCCATCCCCATGTCCCATTTCATTCTCAAGCAGCATGCCCAGTCACTGGTGCTAAGGACTTAAAGTATAGTGATTGCCTTTTGCCTTTGCAGATTGCATCAAAATGTCCAGAAACAAAATCAGCGGTGTCATAGTGGCCATATCGAACTGCTAAATAGCTGTCCAAAAGCCCTCACCGACTCGGTTCTACAGTAAGATAATTTCCCTGTTTACCATGAACAAGATAACTGACGCCTTCTGGAAAAGACAAAGGAAATACCTGCTCAATTTTCTTTTCATTTAGTTTTTTTTTTTTTATTTTTTTCAACAAAATTTATATTCTTACTTCCAGTTATTGTGACCGTTGGTCTGAGATTTTAAAAAATCTACTTACAATGCAGGGTTATATCATGGAAATTAAATTGACAGGTTAAGTGATTTTTTAAAAAATTTTCTAGACAAAAATTCCTATCTAAATTACACAGATAATAGAGTAAAATTAACTCTCAAACAGAATTCCCTGTAGTCAAACTCCTAAAACCTTCAGAACTTGGTTGAGATCATGCAATTATTTCAGAAAATGGAAAAAATTCATTGTTATGGAATATCCTGCCTGTTTTGTTTGTTTTTTTTTTTTTTTTGTGGGTGACAGAGGAACTAATGATTTTCTCTGAAGTGATCATTGCCATAAGCCTTGCTTTCTGCCAACCAAACTCCAGCTGCTTTCTCAGACAAACTTTTTATTATGCTCATAATTTTTTTTGTTTCTTGTCTGCTCAAGTATTAGGACAAAAAGCAAATATGTTTCCTATCCCTTTGCCTTTTCTTGACCCCTCTCTTTACCTGTAGAACAATCAGAGCCTAACGAGTAATATATGAAATACCGCACTGAATATTAGCAACACTTTTCATTTATCACCTATAAAATAGATAGTGAAGGAAAACGTCTAACTGACAGCTGACAAAGCTTTTCTTGTCTTCACTCCCATGGCACAATTCTAACAGTTGCAGTTTTCCCAGATGTATATGGATGCTGACTGTGCTAGTTGACATGCTGTTCTTAGCAAAATGCAATGTGTTCAATCAAGCTGGTAGAGCCAGAGTCCATAAATTTATCATGCAAATGTTAGTGGGGGGAAAGCCTTCTCAAACGATGCTGATGCACAGGGAGCCAGGTCTGGCTCCTATTTCCAACCCTACAGATTCACTGCTATTGTTTCCCTAGGTTGTGGCCAAGTTTCACACCACCGCTCAAAACACTGGTAAAATTTACTTACAGAGCAAGATTATCATAAAAGACTCCATTTATAAAATAAGCGTGCATCCGCAAAGCTTTTTCAGGCACATTACATATGCTACTACATCATTAGAAAATGCATGAGGACAATACTTTCTGCCTTCGCTGTAACAGAGGGAAGAGGTGATATATATATATATATATATATATATGAATATGAAATAGATATACATACATATTTGTATATATGAACAAATGCATGTATATTTCACACACACACACACACACACACACACACACACATATGAATGTTAGAACACTAAACCATAGTAGGAAAAGATTCGGATTTAACAATGAAGTTTATCTACTAATGAACAATGGCTGTACTGTCTTCCAAAATACAGATCCAGTGTTACATTGTTTATTTGCCAAAATTCACATTAGTAAATATCAAATTTATAGACTATAGTCACCCACATATCGTATCTAAACTGCCTTTAAGATTCTAAGAAAAATGATCACCAGAATTACTATTTGTTTGAAATTAAATAAAAATAAATTTAAAATTTACATAGTTAGCATCTAATGCATTATAGCAATATTTCTTAAATTCCTTTCAAAATATTTTGATTTTTCTAAACCAGTGAGAATTAGAGAAACAATTGATTTTAATAACGTTTGTTAACATAGATATCTTACATCTGTCATGTGTTAGTAGGAAAGAACCTTTTTAAAGATATTTCTTTAAGAGTCTGGTATTAGAGCATCTCAAAAGTTTTCTTTTAATTTCTCACTAGAACCCTTTGATGTTAGTAATTTCATTCCAAATTTTTCTCAGTTGTTTTTCTGATTCTCTCCTCCATTATTTCCATTCTGCTCTTGGGATTTTCCACTAAGTTTGTTTTTTCTTAACCAGGTGACATAATTCCATTTATTATTTGTCCTAGAGTTTTTAAAATGTGTGTTCATATAGAACCTTGTCTTTAAATCTTTGTAGTGACTCTATTTACAATCACCAAAAACTGGAGAGAACCCACATATACTTCAATAAGTGATACATAAACAATCTCTGGTGCCTCCACCAGAATGGAATGGAATACTACTCATTAAAAAAGAATAAACTATTGATACATACAACTTGAATTGATCTTCATGACATTATACTGAGTGAAAGAAACCTGTCTTAAAATGTTACATATTTTAGGACATTTATGTATTTATATGACAGCCTATAAATTGTTTTTTTTAAGATTTTATTTATTTATTCATTAGAGACAGATAGAGTGAGAGAGGCAGAGACACAGGCAGAGGGAGAAGCAGGCTCCATGCAAGGAGCCCGATGTGGGACTCGATCCTGGGACTCCAGGATCACACCCTGGAGTGAAGGTGGTGCTAAACCACTGAGCCACCTGGGCTGCCCAACAGTATATAAATTATATGTTTGTCAGTTTTTGCCTTGGTCTATGTATAAAGGACATGTGATTTTTTTTTTTTTTTAAGAACATGTGATTTTAAAGGGATAACGCAAGGAAGGTTTTCTGGGATGATGGAACTGTTTGGTATTCTTATTTTTCTAGTTGGTTACATGAATCTTTACATGTGTTACAATTCATAGAAATGCCTGCCAAAACATAGATTTTAAAATATGATTAAAAGAAAAAAACCTGAAGACACAACAGTGTAAGATAATTTTCACAGAGGCTGCTGGGGATTTACCCCCACCTCCGGAAATGAGAATAATTTTGTGGAAATTATAATAATCTTTAAATATCTGAAAGACTATCTTATGGCTTACACATTATTAAAATTAAGAATGTTTAACTTATTTAAAATCATGACTTGTTTATATAATCTCACTCATTTCACCTTGGTATCACATACTCTTATTTATAATTATCCCATTCTTTTCAGCTCAATTTTGCTAATTTAAAACCCAACCTTGTAGGCCAACTACTGCAATCAATACTCCACTAATTTTAGATTATTAAAAGGATCCTTAGTATTGTTGGCCATTTAGAGAGGTCATAAAGTTGAAGAAGAGAAGTGGCTGGGTTCTTTTCTTCCCTCTGGTATTATAAGTCTCTTTCTGAGTTTATTTAAGTGAGTGAGAGCTGCCAAGATCTTTTAGTTTGGAAATTGGAGATACTTAATGCTTGAGCACATGGCTCAACAATATTAACATTTTAAACTTGGCATAAGCCTCAGTCTCAGAGAAAAACAGCTGCTTTACTAAGCACTGGGGTAGGGGGGAAGAGTTGATCATTAAAAAGTTTAAAATAAGTGGAAAATGTTATTCTGTCCTCTAATTAGAAAGTTTTGTGAAATGTTAGCAGTTGAGGAAAACCTTATCCCCATCTTATTAGAAAATATAGTGCGTGTGATATGTGAACAGGGGGAAAAAGCACAACTGTTGAGCATTGTATTGAAACAGAAATTTATGGGGGTGCCCAGGTGCCCAGTCAGTAAAGCATCAGACTTGATTTTGGCTTGAGTGGTGATCTCAGGGTGGTGATCTCAGGGTCTTAAGACCGAGTCCCATAGGGGGTCCTCACTCAGCGTAGAGACTGCTTATGACTGTCTCTCTTCCCTCTGTCCCTCCCTCTTGTGCTCTGTCTCTCTCTTTTTCTCAAATAAATAAATAAATATATCTTTTAAAAAAAGCCAAAATTTATAATGGAAGCCTAATAATTCTTTGGAGTTATTTAAGATTTTTTTCTGCACTTCAAGCTGAATATGTCAAAATGCTTTTGAAGGCTACTTAAAAGGAGACTGTTTGATGTAGCATCCTGGACACTGCCCAGGTGCCCTTACATTGAACTACTTCATCTTAGGACATTGACTTTGAAGCTTTTACCCAGTAAGTGATATTTCCTCCTATAGTTAGTAAACAAGCAAGAAAAGAGTAAGAATTATTATTCAGTAAAAAAAGACACACATATATACATATATATATGTATTTTTTAAAGATTTATTTATTTATTTGAGAGAGAGAGAGAGCACAGCAGGAGAGGCAGAGGGAGAGAGAGAGAGAATCTCAAGCAGACTCCTCAATGAGCACAGAACCCAAGGTGGAGCTTGATCCCAGGACCCTGAGATCAAGAAAGACCTGAGCTGAAACCACGAGTCAAGCTTAACCAAATGAGCCACCCAGGAGCTCCAAGGTCGTGGAGCTTTCCCTTTCTTCTCTCTCTGTCTCCTCCTCCTTCCTCCTTCACTCCCTTTCTTTTATTTTTCTTTCTTTAAAAAAAAAAAAAATTAACACAGAATGGCATAAAACCTCAGTCCTATAATAATTGTATAAACAAAAAATAAAGAAGAAACAAAAAGTTAAAATGAGTTAGAGGCAAGAAATAACAGGGTAATGGGATACCGTTTTTCTTGTACTCTTAAATATGATAACCTCAAGTTGGTCTCAATCACCTTAACGATATGGGCATAATTTTCTATATGTATTTTACATATAGATAGTTCTCTGTTATTTGCTTTCTTTAGTTTTACCTATGGATAAAACTTATGTTAGATGGAAATAAATATAGATTTTCATCACTGAGTCAATTCATTTTCTATTTTGGCTTTGAGCATCTTATCCCACGGCCAGTTTTGTTTCATTTACTTTCTTTTGAAAATGTCTAGCATTATTTAGAATTTTTACTTAAAACTGAAAGAAAAGAATATCAATTCCTTCTCAGAAATCAGTGTAAATCCACCCACTCTCAGAAAGCATATGTGGCCTATGAATACATCATCCGATTTTTTTGAATAGTATGTTTGCCATAGAAAAGAGTAGCCTTTGATAACATTTATATCTGAAGTACCTGTTCAAAAACTATATCACTGTGTTAGAATCTTTTTTTTTTTTTTTTACTTTTTTGTTTAAGTACATTTGGGCAAATGATAAATAAATGGTGTTTACATAACAGATGAATAGTTAACATCCTCCAAGTTTATGCTATAATTAGTTTTGAACATTTGTCACAGTCCTAGACAATTACCTTTCTAAGGAAGGTAATTCTATATTTCTTAAAGATGTATTTATTTGCCTTGGGGGGGGGGCAGGGAGAGGCAAGGGGAGTGGGAGAGAGAAACTCAAGCCGACATCACACTCAGCATGAAGCCCTATGCAGAGCTCAATCTCACAACACTGAGATAACAGCCTGAACCAAAACCAAGAGTCAGATGCTTAACTGACTATGCCATCCAGAAGCCCCAGAAGGTTAATGCTATTTTTATATTTACATCAAACAAGAGCATTCTAAGGCTAAGATATTATACATATATAATATATTTTCATATATGTATATATACGCACATATACATATATATGTATTAACAAAAAATAAGTATCTCACTATAAATTCTCCAATTGAAAAGATAATCTTAAATATTATTTTCTTTGAATGACGATTGTGTCACAATAAAACATTTCTAATATTGTGCTCATTTATTTAGGGACAGAAAAAATTTCAGGGTTTGTGCTCTTATTTTTTCATTGTGTTATATTTGGAAAAATAAGTCAACTAAAGAGTAACTCTTCCTTTTATTCTTCTTTCTATGTAATGGAAGCAGTAATTCAGTAATGCTTCCCTGGAAAGCTAATAAAATCTCATCCCTTTGTCTCCTGTGATCTATGTCTTTTAGAATTATACTTTAAGAAAGACAACATACAGAGAATTTCCAAAAGGAGTCAGGTTTCCAGCATTTTATTGAAAGGAAGTTAGTCTCCTTTTTTTTTTTTTCACTGAGTATAAGTTTAACATATCCTATTATGTACCTATACAAAATATATGTAATATTTTGCATAAAGAATGTGTTTCACTTTCTAATGATCATCACATTCAGCCTCTTCCTGTTTACCCCATGTCAGTGAGACTACTGACCCATTAAGCTTTGCTTTACTCATTGAGAAACAAAACAGAATACTAATATAAGTTTTCTGGCCAGAATATTGAGTTTCAGTATTAACTATGTTGCCCTGTTCCAATTAAGAAAATTTTTCCATGATTTATTATTTTATTAAGTTTATAAGCAAGGTCCTTCAAGCTTTTGTTTTGTTTATCTTACACAAAGGATTAAAAAGGAGCATAATCTATAGTGTTTCCATAGATTCCATTGTTTTAGGCTATAACTGTTCATAATTAATTAATAGGTAGAAAGTTGGTTACATTCATAAGGTAACACAATAGGATAGGATCAGACCAAGAACAATTCATTTATTCATCATTTTGTAGAAGGGTTTGAAACTTAATTAGTTAGAGTGTACAGGCCAATCTAATGAGACACTTAAGAAAGACCTAATTACCTCAAAATGATTTCATCGAGATATAGAAACCACTGACCCAGGTAGAACTTTCAACATTAATATGGTAAGAAATTAATCATTATAATTACTATTATTATACACAGATATATACTATCTATATATAATACATATACATACACACATAGAAACTACTATATAGGATCCCTGGGTGGCGCAGTGGTTTAGCGCCTGCCTTTGGCCCAGGGCGCGATCCTGGAGACCCGGGATCGAATCCCACATTGGGCTCCCGGTGCATGGAGCCTGCTTCTCCCTCTGCCTGTGTCTCTGCCTCTCTCTCTCTGTGTGTGTGACTATCATAAATCATAAATAAAAAAAACTTTAAAAAAAGAAACTACTATATACAGTATATATGCTACAATATATGTACTAAGTAGATATCTCTCCATACATAGTATAAATAGATGTATAGTTTTGCATATAGTATATATTTATCTCTCTATATATACTTGACTCCTCAAGCCATTTCCTTAAGATGTTTCATATCCCCTCTATGAGATAAGCATTTTTATTCCTGTTTTACAAAACTAATTGAAGTGGTTTTAATTTGTAAAAACACAAATTTATACTTCAATAACCGAGGACGTTTCCAACATTTCAAGGTTATCTTTGCAGTTATGAAACTTGCAGTAGAATAGATGCGATGCTATGCTATGACACAAAATCTTGACCTTGGAATTTGCTTTAAATATAAGGAAATATTATATGATGAGCTCAGATGTATTTATTAATTTAGAAGGTTGCATTCTGATAAACATTTTATATTGTATGCTATGGCATACAATGGATAAAATACATGTGGTTTACTGAATTTATTTGATAAGATATTCTATAATTTTGGTAATCATCTAATACAACGCAGTTAAAATCTAATTAGGATATCTCATTATTTCTCTCCTTACGTAGATCCACAGTATAAATTTTGGATACTAAGTCCAAACTCTTCGACTATGTGGACCTTGAAAATATTTTTAACATACAATGGACATGCACAAAAATTATTAGTTAAATAGCAATATGTCCATCCATACTATGAGATTTTTCCACTTAGATAACTTCTGAATGTCCATGGGAATATTATAATCTTTGCTGCAAAATTGGCATGAACAAATACTATCAAAAGATATATTATGATTTCAGATTTAATAATTGATCCTGCATGTAAAATAAATAACTTTTATTGTATGAAACAATTACTTTCTCTTCATAGATATTTATGTGTGAAATTAAATATTTCATACATTCATTAATTTTATAATTTTAGAAACCAGCCACTCTGAGGTGCACTAATCAACTTTTCCATTTGTGTAAAAGCTAATTCTTTAATGGGCAGTAATAATTTTCTCTGCCTAATGAGTCATCATGCATGCCCTGCATACTGAGCACTTGAAATAGTCTTTTTATTTTCATCATCATCAACAATGTTGTACTATGTATGTCAGTATAAAGTTTTTGATCTTTTGAATTACATACTTAAGTCCTTCTCTAACTGTTGTTAAACATTAACATAATTTAACCCTTTAAAAGGCCAGCTATCATTTTATGAATTCATGCCCCTCTGAAAGTGCCCTTGTTTGTTATTTATTAATTCTCATTAAAAGCCTGCCAAAATTTAGAAATGGGAAAAACTTGAGATGGAAGTGCAAAATGGTGCTTCCTATGGATGTTGTAATAATAATAATAATATTGATCAGCCCAAACATTAAGCACAATACATATAATTGTTTGCACACTGGCAATTTTAGCATTTTTATGAGTGAAAAGTGAAGCCACTGTGATTTTACATGAGAAATCTGAGGCCAGA
This sequence comes from Canis lupus dingo, assembly GCF_003254725.2. Lineage (NCBI taxonomy): Eukaryota > Metazoa > Chordata > Mammalia > Carnivora > Canidae > Canis > Canis lupus. The sequence continues at coordinate 51,913,972 of NC_064255.1, read as the reverse complement.
AACTACAAAAGCAAACTATTTCTTAAAACTTGTAGCATATTACCATACTCAATCATTTTAGGAAAATATGAAATATGAAAGAAACTTATTCATTATAAATGAAAAGACATTTATTTTCTAGGAAAATATTATTTGTAAGGAACCAAATTAAATATATCGTAAAATGTAATTATAAGACACATGGTAAAAACACAATACTTTTATTTCAGTTAAACAAGTTTTCACCCACATGATAAGAGATCCAACTGTAATATATGAACTCTTTATGTGTGAAATTATATCTGACCATCAGTTGACTCTAATTGCATCCATATCACTATCTTTCTCTCATGTAAAATGTTAAGAAACAAAAGGGAAGCAAGTCATTTATTTTTCAAAATCATTTCATGTCCTTAAAATTAGAAAAGTAGAATTTTAAGGACATGGGGGGAAGTTGAAAAAACAGTTTAGGTTAAGAGTGATGGGCAGCTAAAAGGGATCTGGCCAGTACCTAAGAACAAATAAAATTTTCCAGGATTTTTAACAACTAAGCATTTACAGCCCTAATGTTGTCTCCATAAGGATGTTATTGTCAAATGAATTCTATTTTCTACCTTAAATTTTGACCTAGATCAATGCATGAATTTGTGGCAGTGTGATCAATCACTATGATTGTTATCAGTAATTTTGTTCTTCACGGCAGACTCTGTTGAAAATAGAGATTAAAAACAGATTAAAAACAAAAACAACAAACAACAATCAACTTCAGAAAAACTTATACTATTGTAGCTAATTTGACAGAGCTGCATCACATGGATTTGGTAGTGCATTATGATAATGAACACTTACTTCTTACAGATACATAGTTTCAGATCTACCAAAATTTTTTTAAAACTAGTTTATTCCATAGCTTTGAAAAACAAGTAATTTCTCTATTGACTATAATAATGCTCAATCTATTCGAGATGAACACATCTGTATCTCAGTAACTCTTTGGACCCAGAAAGTATTTAGTTCATCATCAATTATCCTCATTGTATAAGCCAGCATCATCCTACAGATATGTGTGTGATTAGAACAAAGGATTACTAACTGAATTTTCCACCAGAAATATTTTTATTCATTTCTTCTATTCCTTCATAAGCACCCCACTGCACTCTTTCTCAGTATATTAGATTTCCCACAAACCATGTGCATTAACAGATTCATGCCAATGAAGACTTTTTCCAGAAGAACTCTTTGATTTCAAGCTTCCAACTCCACATCTCCCATCAACCAACTTAGTGTGTAGGAGTTGGGAAAGGAGAGGTGGTAATATCAGTTTTTACATATATATATAAGCTAACGGTTTAATTTTTGTAGCTTTTGGCATATGTTAATTACTTGAAGGTGATATTTCCCCCAACATGGCTTCTTCTTTCCCACTTTAGCATTCTCAACTTTAGCTCCATTAGTATTTCTCTTTTCCTCAGATAGGAACACTTCCCACCTAAGCACTTATCACAATTTTAGATGTGCTTCAACACATAATTAGCCTTTTGAAAAATAGCTTTAAAAAACTTAGAATACATTTGCAACTAAATGAACAAGGAAAAAAAGTTATTTCTTTTACAACTAAAGCAGTCTGAAAAGTGATTAAAAAATCAGAAACTAGTTGTTAAAATTGCTTATTTCAGAGTAAGTTAATTTGGCTATATCTGTATGGATACAGATATTTATATTTATATATTAACTTAAATTTTAATTGTCTTCTGCCAAATTGTTTGTATATACTACATGAAATATCCCTCTCTTTTAATGTGTACACAAAGATACATTTGTAAAAAATTTCCCCAAATATGTATTCTTATTTCCCAGTTGTACAGCTCAGTAAATTATGGCCAGAAAGCCAACCATTTGACTTTGCAAATAAAGTTTTATTGAAATAGAGCCATCCCCATTCATTAATTTAGGAAACAGATGGCTGCTTTCCTAGTACAACAAAAGAGTAGCTGCAAAAGTCAATTTATGGTCTGCAAAATTTAAAATATTTACTATCTGGCCCTTTTAGAAAAGTTGTCAGTGCCAGCACAAAAGTTTGTCTTGATCTCAGTTTCTGAAATAATTTATGCTATGATATACGCACATGCTGTATTAAGAGTAACTTCTGCCAGCAGAGCTACTGCAGAAGCTCTTGAGGTTTCTACCTAGCCAGTGCCTCTTTTCTTTTTATATTTATTTTTATTTTTTAAAGATTTAATTATTTATTTGAGGGAGGGAGAGAGCATGTGCAAGAGTAACCGGAGGAAGGGCAAAGGGAGAGGGAGAGAGAGAGCCTTTAGCAGACTCCCCGCTCAGCTCAGAACCAGACAGTGGGCTGGATCTCAAGATCCTGAGATCATGACTGAGCCATAATCAAGAGTCGGGGGCTTACGGACTGCACCACCTAGGCACCCCTAGCCAGTGCCTCTTTTATAAGAGCTCTTCAAAATCCATCCACTGATGATCTCCCTCCCAAGATTCTTCCAAACATCTTGCCGAGTCTGCAATGTGACACTAACTCTCTACAGCCAGCTGGATAGAAACATTTCCTCAAGTAGATCAAATTGATTTTCTTCTTCCGATGTTATGAAATCAGATCGTTATTTATCTATGAGTGTTTGACCTGTAAAGCAACGTATACTTTAAGGCAGAGGCCATCATGTCGAAGATATAGTTTTGAACCATATGATAGTGAACAAATGGAGAGAAATATCTACAGGAGAAAAATGTGGAAGTGAAAAGACACACAAAAAAGGAGCAAAGACGTGTTGAAAGAGAAGAGGATTCTAAAAAACCACTAGTTCAGGCTTTTTAGGAGTCCAACCTATTATACTCAAAGAAATTTGAAGATATTACAGGCATAAACATAAAAATAACATGGCTTAAAATAAAGAATTGGGTTTTTTAAAAATGTTTTGATAAGTTACAAATAAATTAAATAAAAATAAATAAATAAAAATAACCCATTTGAAATTTGGGGAGATAAAGTCAAGAAAATAGCAGAAATAATGAGAGAGAGAAAGAGACAAGAAGGGAGGAGAGAAAAGAGGAGACATTATATGGAAGAAGAGACATAATCATTTAAACAGGTTTAATATTTGAATTAAATGATTTCTAGAAGGATATTACCCAGAAAATATTTTATCAAACCGTTTTTAAATAGTCAAATTCATGAAGATGTATTTTGGGCTTGATTTTCCTAAAATCTGAAAATTCCTAGAGCAAATGCAGTACCTCCACTCCAGGTCTTCTTTGAGTTACCAATTTGCTACTCATCTTTTTGGTATGTTGTTCTCTTAGTGACCAAGTCTAATCAGATTTATCATGCCGACACCATCTTTCCAAACCCATGCCAATTTTGTTTTCATAGCACTTGACCTTTTGAAATTAACATTTATGTGATTGTGTGCTGTTTGTTTGTACCAATATCTGTTGCCCTCATTCAATTCCTCCCTTCATGAGGATGAGGGTTATGCATCAATTTTCATTAGGCTCTATGTTCTACATTTCTCATCAAGCCTTACACATAGTATACTATCAATAAGTTTTTGTTGTTGTTGTTGTTCATCTTTGCATTCACAGCAAAATACTGACATTATAAAGAATTAGGAATTACTGAATGGTTTTTAAATAGGAATTGTAAAAAAAATAATAAATAAATAACAAATAAATAAATAGGAATTGCAAATAACTCTACTCTTTAATATATGTTTTGAAAGATATCTAAAGGATGGTAATTTCTGAATGGAAGAACCATTTCCCTTTTGTATACCATATAGTTTAGCATGTATATAAATAGAAAACAATAACAGCTTATACTTTTACAATAAAAAAATTCAGAAGCAAATGTTACTAAGGAGATAAAAAAATTGGACTCTTCTTTTTTGCCCATCCTATTTTAAAAGTAGTATTATATACGATGATCTTCTTTAGTATTCTTGGAGTATCAAAACTCCCTATTTATGTTTATGTTTTTCCTCCTATTAGAGGAGATAATCTATAAATACTAACATTGTAATGATCTTTCACAAAAAAGGAGAAAAAGAGACTGTCATTACCAAATTATTCAGTCTACTTAATGGGAAAGTCAATGTAGTAACATGCATGTATTATAAATATAGTTACATATATGCAAACATTAGTGCTCTTATAGCAAAAGCATGTGGTTAAGTAAAATTGAATAGACATTGAAAAACAAAAGATTAACCATGAAATATATGTGCAACAACATGCACTTCTTAATGCAACTGTTTTGCTGATAGAAAAGCTACAAGAATGATAAAATAAAAATGGATTGGGGGATTTAATTAAAAGTAGAAAGAAGTTGTTTAGAAAGATAAAGGAGATACTGCATTAATGGGTTCCATCATAGTTGCTGTATGTAGCTACAAGGCAGAATAAGGCTTACCATTAACAGAAAAAAAATGACACAAAGGAAGATGTAGCATGGTTTAATCAAGGAAAAGTTAGAAATAGATGCAAACCTTTACTGGTAAGCAGAAATGGAAATGCGTCTGTATTGGGCTATTACTTGAGAATATTTCACAGAAGACTTTGCATTTGAGAGTCTTAAATAATGAATAGAAGCTTTGCAGAGAGAAGGTGGTAAAATTCTAAAGAGGGGAGAAAAAAACCTGTGTATAGGAATGGGGTACAAAAAATAGAGTGGTGAGGACCTTTATGAATTTGCTTGGAGAACCTAAAGGATTTGGTAAGTGTAACATAGGGTATAAAGAGTGAGAACAATGGAAAACAAAGGTGAATGACTTGGCTGTGAAAACCTAGAACAAGTAAAGAGGTGCACAGTTATTCTAGAGAGAACTTCATGTTAAGACAAGTCCTCAGTTGGAAAAGAGTACTTTAGTTTTCTTTCGAGGATAATGCTTCTAGAAATGTTGGAGCGGGGGAAGGATAGAAGAAAAGAAGAAATGGAGGCAGAAACATTGGTCAGGGAGCTGTGGCAAGAGTCAAGAAGAAAGTGACTGTTTTCTGACCAAGTTAGTGGCACAGCTCATTTTTAGGAGAGCCGTTTAGGAGATAAAGTTGGCAATACAGAATTGTTAGTTTTAGTGTCAAAGTCAAAGTTAGTGTAAGTAAGTTTTCACCTTCCTATTTCTATGGCCTTATTAAAAACAAAACAAAACAAAAAAACCTTTTCTTCAATGTGATATAGAAACAGTCACCCAAGGGTGTCACCCATTATCTAATGTAAATTTACAAATCATAGTTATATTTGTAGGGGTTTTTTATTGTTCATATATTTCCTAATGTTGAAAAAAAATATTAGTAAACATCTTTAGGATGAATGAGTAGATAGATAAACTTGACAGCAAATTTCAAGTACTTCCATGAAGAGAATAAATGGCTATAATATTAAATAACTATAAATAGGTCATATTTAATATATGTTCTTTATAAGTGTTTATGTATTATTGTATATTGCGTATTTTAAATTTTTATAGTTCATATTTTTATTGATTGATATCGGTCTCACTGCAATTTATATGGTGAAACTATGATTTTAGTAGCACTTTTTTCTTCTAAATGTGATGTAAATAGAAGTGCTGCCAAATAAAATAAAATAAATTTTGTACCTCCCATGGCTAACCAACCTCCATAGGTTCTAGTTTTAAACACTCAAGTACTTTCTCAAAATAACAAAACAAATGCTTTTCTTTATCATTAACTTTTCAAAGCCTGCTGACTTTTGTGAAATCACCGCAGCTAGGCTCAAATGGTGTATGAAATGAAAATTTCCTGCCTAGCCACTGCACATAGGAAACATCATGACAATGTCTTGCAATCAATGTTCTGCTCAGTTATTTTTTGTAATACTGAGGTCGTGGAGTAAAACTTACTGAGGAAGAAAAGAAGGGCAATTGAAACTTTTCTTCAAGTATCATTTTGATTTACCTTTGTCTGCATATGCTTAATTGGAGATATTAGATCAATTTGAAATCAAGTGCTGCATTCAGTTGAGTAGTCATGGATGCTTCAATCCCAAATATATCATCTATACAAGAAATTTGTGTATAAAAGTGTTCACAGTTGGTGAACAGCAGCCACTGTGGTTATGCTGGGTTTAATACCTCCATGACCCCAGGAGAAGGTTCTGGCCTTATCTGTCTTTTTTGTGTTCACAATAGCAGCTTTGGAAAGTAGGCATGCGTTCTAACATATGTCTATTGCTTTTTATGTCTACTGAATTTTATGTAAAATGTGGATACAAACTGACTTCGTTTATTAAGAGATATGACAACAGCTATAGACACAAAACACAGAACATAAACTCCCACATAAAAGTGTTTCTATTTCCTCTTGTAGTACTCATTTTATTTTCCTTTCATCCATATAACTAGAACCCACTGATATATAGCAGAAGAGGTATCATATTCCATTTTTAAAATGTGCCTTTCCCCAAAAAACCCACATAGACATGCCATATATTTATTCTTGTGTTTGCACTTTTTCTTCTGAATTGCATTTACTCAATTTCCAAGGCATTTAGAGAGAGTTCATTTTGGGTGTTTTTCTAAGCCAGTGTCAATACAGGTGTAAGAGTGACAGGAGAGGGCATTCATTTATTGAGAACTTCATGTGTGCTAGTCACAATTTTATGCACCAACAGAAGCTAGAACAAGTGGAATCAAGCACTATTTCAAAATGCCCCCCCCCCTTTTTGGCATTTGACAATAAATAGAAAGAAAAGATAAGCTTTAGCCTATTTACCTATGAACTGATTTTGTTTGCGTTGTTTTTTGTTTTTATTTTTGTTTTGTAGACCTAGAATAAAGAACCAGGATGTGGATAATCCAGAATCACCAAACTCGTTTAATGAAAAGGCTAATTGTCAAACCATAGTCTGAAATGCAGAAGAAAATTGCCCATATAAATCACGACTGGGTTCCCAGGCAAGGTGATAAATGCCTATTTTGTGGTATCATTTCATGTATTTAGTTCAAAGAGGATTAGGATCAGAATCATAAAACATGGCTTGAATTTCTGGTTTCCCATTTACTGTTTGATTCTGCATGACTTAATTGCTCTTTGTCAGTAGCACTATTTTAATTCCTATAGTAATCAAATAGGAAAGTGTTCTATATTCTGGAAAGTGCCTTATACATTGCATTAGTGTCCTAGACCTACCATAAAAAAATATACCACCAACTGTGTAGATTAAAACAGAAATTTGTCTAATAGATCTAGAGGCTAAAAGTCCAAAATCAAGATGTCATCAGGGCCGCACACACACTGACATGTGTGCAAGAATCATTCCTTGCTCTTTGTAGCTTCTGGAAGCATTCTATTCTTTCATCTTTGTATGGCATTCTCCCCGTGTTTGTCTTCACACAGCCAACTTAGAAAGATTCATGTCTATTCCAAAATGACCTTGTCTTAATTAGTTACTACTGTAACCACCCTATTTACAAAAAGATCATATTCTGAGGATATGGATTTCAACATAACTTTTTTGAAGAGGCACGATTCAACCCATGATATAAATATTTAAATACTATACTGGTTATAAGTAGTTAAATTCTGATAATTTATGTATAAATGATCAGATCAAGCCCTGCATCGGACTCTGTGCTCAGCAGAGAGCCTACTCCTCCCTCTCCCTCTGTCTCCTGCTCCCCCTCCTTGTGCTTTCTCTTTCCCTGTGTCAAATGAGTAAATAAAATCTTAAAAAAAAAAAAAACCTGTCTTTTCTTCTCATCCCAAGTATACTCTCTGCCATCTTCCTTTGCTCATTGATTTAACTACCACCTTTACACTGATGGGGACTTAAAAAAAATTCTGGACTTTAAATTTGTATTTCCAAAGGCTCATGAGACATCTTCCTTGTGTTGGCCAACACTAGAATGGGACATGGTTAAAAATGATTGAGTAGGGGCAACTGGGTGGCTCAGTCAATTAAGCTTCTGACTTTGACTCAGGTCATGCTCCTAAGGGCCCTGGGATCAAGCCCCAGGTGGGGATCCTGGCTCAGGGGGAGTCTGATTGTCTTTCTCCCTCTTTCTTTATCCCTCTCCCCCCTCACTCTTTCTCTCTCTCTTTCTTTCTCTCTCAAATAAAAAAATAAAATCTTTTAAAAAAGTAAATAAATGATTGCGTCTTGCTCCAATCCCTAAGACTCTTAACAGCATTGGGAAGCTCTCACCAGTTCAGAACAGTAACTTGAGACTCATCCTTGAGTTTTCATTCACTACTATCTTCCCAGCCCCCACTGCCCCTTCCCATCATGAAACAATAATCAAAGTCTAAACCATTTTCTCAGAGGTCTTCTCCTATTGATCTACAGGTTTGCCATGTTAAGTTCTCTGTGAACAGCTACCTAACTCGGTGGAAAGAAAAACTGATTTCATTGTTAGCAACATTTTTTTTCTATCTCAAATGAACGCTACAACACAGTACCTGCCTGAGTTATTTTACTAAGCATCATATCACTTCACATATTAAAGTATGCTTATTAATTGTGTTTAATATAATATCAAAATCCCTTAGTAAAGAATTAAACATACCTCACGGCCTGGGTTAAATTCTACCTTTTTCATGTCTCATTATTTCTTTACTCTTTATCCATCTGAAACAAATGTTTACTATTTTCTAAATGTGTTTGTCATGCTTTTAGAATAATCATATGTAGGCATTTATCATGTTGTGAACACTATTCTAAGCACTTTAAATTTTTTAACCGATTTTCATCATCTCAACAACTCCTTGAGGTAGTAAGTATTATTTTTCTAATGTTTATGTTAGTCACAGCTATATCATGAAGGAGTTAAATAATTTGCCCAAGGCACACAGCAAGAAGTCTTTGGCTGAGAATTTGCACCGAAGAGGATGCTTCCAGAGTCCGTTACCTTAACTGCTTTGCTAACATTTACGATACTGACGTTTAAGCTCTGTTCTTCGCATCAACTATTTTTTTAATCCTCTTACCCCACTACTATAAGGCTTCTTTGTCACTCTGGCAAACTTTTTCCCATTCTTTAAAACCAGTTCAAATTACATTTCCTTTTCCAACCCAGTCTGTTCACAGAGCAAGCAAATATAATTTTTCTTTTATTATGGCTTGTACAATTTTATGTCTCGGATATAACAGCAATATTACAAATAGTCCACTCTATTGTCTGACCACATGTCCAAATTTTTGTTTGAGAACACATGGCCATAATAAATACAGCATTATGCTATATTTAGTGTATGTTTTTCTTAAAAACATTAAGTAAACACTTAACTATTTAGTGTATGTTTTTCTTCTTATCTACTGACATGATTCCTGAGAATAAATGTTCTATTTTACTCATTATGCACTTCTTAAGGCCTAACATGATGTCGAGTCTAAAAATTTAATAACTGATTACAATTGAGCTGAGTGCTCTATCCTTATTCTTCACTGTAACTAAGGAGTTTTTTAATCTTTATAATTCCAAGGGAAAAATGAAATATATTATTTTCTGTGAAGTGACATGAGAGAAATATTATAAGATGGAGTAAATGGAATGGTGATAAAATGGTACCTAATATTAGACAATAGCAGAGAAAAGTTACTCTTAGAAAGTGATATTTAAATCACACTAGCCTTTGAGATGTAGCATATTAATTGTAATTCTTATAATAATTTTGACATAGCACATTCTTATCCCAAAAATTATTTACTAATAAAATAGTTGTAGAACTTTGATCTCCCTACCTTATGCATATTATAGAAATAGTGAATATCATCATGTTTATTATGAAAACACACAGCCTGACCCCAGTACACTAAATTAAAATAAAATTATTTGGTTGTTCTGGGATTTGGGAATTTTCTATCTATAATCTATGAATTTTTAAAAATAATTTCAGTTTCTTACATATCAACATACTCATTTGTGACCTCCAGAAACAGGTAAAATCATAATTAGTTCAATCAGGGTAAAGGTCAACATATATTTTTAGATTTTAGAATTTTAAACTTTAAAGAACACAAAGTGTTATACTTCTGTAAAGACATGTAATTTCTCAAACTAGGCTACCAAATGTTGGAACATAAAGCTGCTTGGGAGACTTCATTTAAATAATGGATATTTTACCATTATCATGTTAGTTTGCTATTCAGGTCCCTGCACAAATTTTGAAGTAGAGGAATTTTCTTCATTAATGTCTTAAATTTTTATAATTTTCTATTGTGAATGGATGTGATAAATAATATTAGCTTGTAGTGACATTCTCTTCAGAAATTTCAATAAGATGCCCTTGTAGTTCCCTAAATCTTTGATACTTAAAAGATGAATAGTGGTTTCTAATAATAATAGGAAAGGATATTTTGGAAAGAAATACTACCCAATATGTCTCGAACTACATCACATAAATAGCTAATTTTCAGCTGCTTAACAAAATCCATGTTCTCTTTTTCTATGATATTTCTTATCTCTCCTTCAGTGGTTTGTGGCCACATGACAGACTCAGGTAATTGAGAATAATAAGAATCAATTTTAGATTTTGCACATAAAAACTTCTTTTGTGTTTTTCTGTATTCACTGCGACTTCAAGTTGGAATGGTGACCTTGAAAACCATGTACTAAAGAAGAGAGATATCTTCCATTAGCCTAGATCCCTTTTAGAAAGTATAGAGAAGGGGCACCTGGGTGGCTCAGTGGTTGAGCATCCGCCTTTGGCTCACGTAGTGATCCTGGGGTCTTGGGATCAAGTCCCACATCTGGCTCCCAGTGAGGAGGATGCTTCTCCCTCTGCCTGTGTTTCTGCTTCTTTCTCTGTGTCTCATGAATAAATAAATAAAATCTTAAAAAAAAATCATAGAGAAGAAATACCTGCCAAAATGATTTGTCTCAAATTATTTTATATTCCCCTTGCCCTAGATGCTCCTGATAATACACACTATAGTCTTTATTTTTTCAAATGTTTGTTGTTTATCATAAGGGAAAATGGGCTAGTGCTAAAAACTTTACCCCCCCACATATTCAGAGACCTCATTTTGACTGCTTCTACATCTTGGATTCTTCATGTTTTATTGAATTGTATAAAATAGACGAGTCCAGTTATTATCCACTTATTCTCAGTGCTTGTGTTATCTGTTCTTTTGATATGCATATTATCATAGGTATATATTTTGGAAATGGCTTTTAGTTTCCAAGCGCTGAATGTTTGAAGCCATTGTCTTCCCTGCACTATTCAGATGTACCTTATTCCCATTATTAATTTCAAAACTTGAGGACTTCTTAGAGTAATAATATAACCATAGCTGAAGATAAGACTTTTTAAAAGTTCAAAACAAGTCACCAAAAACCAATCACACTCTTATTAGAGAAATAATCACCCTAGAGTCAATAGCGGTTCCCTACTTGTAGTGCTTTGTCTCCTTGTCATATCATGATGACATTTGACTGAGAAAATGCCTCTTAAACTTTGAACTAAAAATTTTCTAGGTGTAATTCTCCAGGTCCCCTACCATTTAAACCTGATATGTTACCCAAACAGGACTTCGCCGTCACCTCACAAGCAAAGTTTTGGCATTCTATCGGTAATATCTTACCACAATGGTGCAACACAACTATTGGGTTAGGTATCTTAAATTTGATGAGTTATCATATCTTTGTATGGCAAAAGAGGAAGAATAGTACAATAAATGGAAATTCATGTGCCTCTTTTGACATAAGTACTGTACACCTACCTAACTGTCCAATAAGGTATTTGACAATAATCACATGGTAACTCACTCTACTTTACATGCTAATAATAATAACCAACATGTATTGATTGCTTAAAATAGCCAATTATATGCTAAGCATATCATGAAGTATCTTTAACACTTGTACAACTCTATAAGTTGTAAATTATAATTTTTATAGAAGAAAAAAAGATACTGATCGACTAATAATTTGTCCAACTCAAATAAGCAGAGCTGTAATTTTATGCCTAGACAGTGTAATCTCATATGAACTTTTTCATATTTTGTTAGACCAGGCTTCCACTAAGTTGCTTAATTTTATCAGGATATGTTTTCATAATGTGCTGCAGAATTACACCTAATACAACAAAAATGGATAAACAGCATGAAAGATATTTTGCAGAATAGATAACATGTGTGGACAATAAATAATTAAATATAAGTTCAGTCTCATTAATGATTATGGAAACACATAACTGCCACAATTATTTGCATTTCCAAAATTATGGCAAAAAATAAATCTAATGATGCTAAGATCCACATCAACATATTCTCTTTTATTACTCAAAGTAGAAACTATTGCTTTTTTAAAAGATGATTGATAACAGGATTCAGGTTGCTTGTTACTTTGTCTAATCTAGAGAGAGAACAGGGGAATGGGATGAACACATGAGTCAATATAAGTTCATGTTAATGTCCATACAATATCTCCTATTAGATGGGCAAGACAGGATATTAACAGGTACTTTTGTACTATTAAAAATAATTTATTTTAAAGTAAAAATGAAAAGGCACATGAGAACCTGTTAGAGGAAAAAGAAAAAAAAAGATTTCTCTGATTCGACAAAGAAAATGAGAGACCAAAAAAAGTAAAAGATGGAGAGAGAGAGCGCTCTATATTTCATGGAAAGATAAACTTAAAAATCATGGTATAAATAGGATTTGGACAGAGTGTGCATTTTATTATGTAGGTTTAGTGCTAATAGTTTGGCATGCAATGGCACAAGTCCCAGGATGAGCTATTTCATTTCATAGTGTTCTCCATGCCCTGGACTTAGCACACATCATCTAGCAACTCCTTCTCCCCCCACTAATTTCAGTCCCATTTTCTCACATAAAGTCAAAGTAGGACCAAATAGCTTTACATCTTGACTCTCTCCTGAGCCTCTTATATTGAAAGTAGGTGAATCTCTTTGTGTGTATTAATGGTTAAGAATGCAAGTCCTGAGGTCAGATTGCTTCTGTTTAAATCCCAAATCTACCATTTAGTAGTGACCTAGTAAAACTGGGAAGATAAATGTTACTACTTCATAATTTATTGTGAGAATTAAATGATATAATCCATAAAATATTTTTTGAACACAACTTTGAACATGGCAAGTTTAATACCCACTAGCTAAAATAATTTTAATTTGCCCGTTATATACACACATACAAATCTCAAAATAAAAGTTGACACTTGCTTTACTTTTTTATTCTAATCTAATTTACTGAATTACATATATAAAAATTTAAAATGTGTTTCACTGCAACCCTTGGGATTTACTTAGTAGATAACTCAGCATTTTTTTCAGTTGTGACAAACAGAAAGGAAAATCATAATTTTTTTCCTAAATTTTTCAACTTGGAAGATTTAAATTTTTGCCATTTACATTCAGCATTACTATTGTGAAATATCCTTTACTTTATGGTCTTTTAATGATTGTCTTAGTTAAAATTATGAGCATGGAATACTTTTTTTCTACTTTGTAAACAATCATATATTTGTTTTGTTGTAGAAACAATGTATGCAATAAATTTAAAATCATGTTAGCCTTACACATTTAACATCCTTCTTTCGTTTTTTTCCTTCTTTCATCTTATAAATATAAGCTGATAAATCATAACATTGTTTCAGAAATATAATGACTTTCTTGAAGAGTATAAACATGAGGTACATAATGAAATGCAAATTTAATACATATGTGTAGTGATAGAGTCCATTTTTTGGGTGGTACTTAAAAAGATATTCAGATACTACCAAGAAATCTTAAATTTATTACTTTTCGGCTTATTTTATTTATTCTCTGGGCCAAAAATTCACTATTCATAGTTTGAGACTGTCACATTTTCTCAGAATTGTCTTCAGACTTTATGATAAAAATATGGCATGAGAATGAGCACAGTGAAATTACATTGAGCTCCTTAGAGGTATATAAACCAAAAATAAATGCCATGAAACTGCATAATGTTCTAGAGCCATCTCAGACAAATGATAATCTGTATATATGATACAGATTTATGGAAATCTCTTAAAGATTTCTAAAAGAGATGGTTTAATGCTCTGAGTATTTATCTACATATATAATACAATTAATATACAAGTAATATACAAATAAATATTTATCAGTTTGTATACCATATCACTTATAAAAATCTACTAGAAAACATATTTTTTATTTATTTATTGTTTTAGGCTGTCTTAAACTTGCAGTTTTTACTTATTTTGCCAGAGCAAAAGTTAAACTTAACACTTAAGGATTGTTGTTATTACTATATGTATCCATTATCATAAGCTTTCTGTACACAATTTCATGTGAATGCATCCTCCAAATATTATGCAGCACTCATTTGTTAGCTATCAAATAATATGAGTGCATCAGTATACTTGAGTAGACATTTTTTCCCCCAAAGAAGACATACAGATGGCCAACAGGCACGTGAAAGATGCTCAAAATCACTAACCATCAGGAAATGCAAATCAAAACCACAATGACTATCACCTCACAACTGTTAGAATAGTTATCATCCAAAAAGCCAAAAGATAGCAAGTATTGGTGCAGATGCATAGCACCGTTGTTGGGAATATAAATTACTGTAGCCACTATGGAAAAGAGTATGGGAATTCTTCAAAAAATTAAAATAGAGCTGTGATACAATCCAGGAATTCTACTTCCAGATATTTATCCAAAGAAAACAAAAACACTAATTTGAAAGGCATACGCACCCCTATGTTAATTGCAACATTATTTACAATAGCTAAGATATGAAAGAGACTTAAATGTTCTTCAACAAATTAATGGATAAAGATGTAATATGTACATATAATGGGGGGAGGGCACTTGGGTGGCTCAGTTGGCTAAGCGTCTGCCTTTGGCTCAGTTCATGATCTCACAGTCCTGGGATCTAGCCCCACATTGGGCTCCCTATTCAGTGGGGAGTCTGCTTCTCTCTGCCCCTCTCCCCTCATGTTCTCTCTCTTTTTCTCTCTCTCTGTCTCTCTCTCTCTCTCAAATAAATAAATAAAATCTTAAATAAGACGTAGTATATCTGTATCTATATCTATCTATATCTATATCTCTCTATATATATATACAATGAAATACTTCTCAGTCATAAAAAAAAATAAATCTTTCCATTTGCAAAAACATGGATGGACCTAGAGGGTATCATATTAAGTGAATTAAATCAGACAGAGGGATGCCTGGTTGGCTCTGTGGTTGAATGTCTGCCTTTGGCTCAGGTCATGATCCTGGGGTCCTGGGATCGAGCCCTGCATCAGGCTTCCCGCAGGGAGCCTGCTTCTCCCTCTCCTTGTGTCTCTGCCTCTCTCTCTCTCTCTCTGTCTCTCATGAATAAATAAATAAAATCTTTAAAGAAATAAAATAAAATAATTCAGACAGAGAAAAACAAATACCATCTGATTTCACTTATACATGGAATCTAAAAAACAAACAAAACAAAGCAGAAATAGACTCATCGATACGGAGAATAAACTCATGGTTGCCAAACCAGAGGGGGGGCCAGGTGAAGGAGACTAAGAGGTACAATCTTCCAGTTTTAAAATAAATAAGACATAGGGTTGAAATGGATAGCATAGGGAATATAGTCAATATTATTGTAACAACTCTATGGTAACAGTTAATAACTAGGCTTGCTGTGGTGACCATTACATAATGTATATAAATATTGAATCCTTAAGTTGTGCACCTGAAATGAATACAATATTATACATCAATTATTCTTTAATAGAAAAAAAGAAATGTCTAACAAAGTAATAATGACTTTTCATTTTATCATTCAATTATCTAAACAACAAAATTTCATACAAGGGATTGTACTGTGTTGACTAGTAGATTGTGACCTAAACATTCTCATGCTCCCTGTTTTGTTTTTGGAAATATGGGAATATGTATCAAGGAATATTTAAACCAACTATTCTTCTAGGATTGAATGCTCAAGAAATAATCACAGATTATCAAAAACATTTCCTTTTTTAAAATTTTTAAAAGATTTATTTATTTTTTATTCATGAGAGACACACACACAGAGAGATAGAGAGAGAGAGAAAGGGAGAGAGAAAGAGGGAGGCAGGCTCCATGCAGGGAGCCTGACATGGGACTCGATCCCGGGTCTCCAGGATCACACCCTGGGCTGAAAGTGGCACTAAACCACTGAGCCACCGGGCTGCCCTATCAAAAACATTTTTATCCAATTATGTTACATACAGCATTACTATAATAAAGGAATAATCAAAAGTTATTCAAATGTTTATATAGTTTGCTGTAATCACAAACATTTTGTTCTTACTCCTCTAATTTTAAAAATTATGCTGAAAAGTGACAAAACACTTGTCTAATTGTTAAACATGATTAACAATGATGTCATTAGTTAAGTAACATCAAGTTAGTATCGAGGAAATAAATTATATTTCACATTTCATTTTAAAAAATATTTTAATTTTTTCTCATTTTACATACTCACTTTGGGCAGGATCACAAACTTTATACAGAAGTCCTTCTTTATCCATAATTTTGCTTTCTATGGTTTCAGTTAACCGCAATTTGGAGGCAGATGGTCCTCCTTTTGACAAATTGTCAGAAAGTCAATAGAAGCCTAGTGCTACATCATAGTACTTACACTATTCACCTCACTTTATCTCATCACATAGGCTTCTTATTATCTCACATCATCACAAGAAGGGTGAGTACCTTCCAATAAGATATTTTGAGAGACAGACCATATTCACCAACTCTTACTTTTATTACAGAATATTGTTATAATTGTTCAATTAAAATATTTTTAGTTGTTGTTAGTCTCTTACTGTTCCTAATTTGTAAATTAAACTTTATAATAGATATGTATGTATACAAAAAATCCTTTCTTTTTTTTTTTTTTTAAGATTTATTTGTTCATGATAGAGAAAGAGAGAGAGAGAGAGAGAGGCAGAGACACAGGCAGAGGGAGAAGCAGGCTCCATGCCAGGAGCCCGACGTGGGACTCGATCCCGGGACTCCAGGATCAGGCCCTGGGCCAAAGGCAGGCGCTAAACAGCTGAGCCACCCAGGGATCCCCACAAAAAAATCCTTAAGGATATATAGAGTTTGATACTCTTTGGTATCTGTTGTTTTAGGCATTCACTGGGTCTTGGGATGCATCGCTTGGGCATGGGGGGGACCACTGTATGACTGGTTCCATTGAACCATGGTATTAGTGTTGTGGCAGTTTTAAATGTTTCTGAATTCCTGCATCATTGACGATCTCCATTTAAAGTGTCATAACAGGGGATCCCTGGGTGGCGCAGCGGTTTGGCGCCTGCCTTTGGCCCAGGGCGCGATCCTGGAGACCCGGGATCGAATCCCACGTCGGGCTCCCGGTGCATGGAGCCTGCTTCTCCCTCTGCCTGTGTCTCTGCCTCTCTCTCTCTCTCTGTGACTATCATAAATAAAATAAAAAATTAAAAAAAATAAAGTGTCATAACAGGTGTTAAAAGCATGGCATGAGCTCTAGAATCAGACTTCGTATGAATTCTAAGATTTGCAACTTTTGACAAGTTACTGAAACTTTTTATCATTTGTAAAATGGAAAGTATAACAAGAATCATTAAATTAATTATTGCCACTGAAGCATTTGAACAGTACCTGGCAGAAAATTCGTCAAATAAATATACTTATTATTACATAATACATAAGATATATATATATACTAATATTTAAAAGTATGTTGTGTTGTGGTGTCTAAAGTCTTTTTATAAGCTATATATGTGTATCTATCACATAGATCTGTATCTGTGCTTACTTGAATGCCAAATTTACACCCTAAGTACAATAAATGTTATGTAAATATTCATCTACTACTTAACTATTACTACTAGTATTACTAGTAGTAATACTAGTAGTATTATTTCTTTATTCTTTCAGTTTTATAGTCAAAATCACTCATACTCCCCAAAATATGTCATGGAGTTAATAAAAGGTATAACTGATTTGAACCAATGTCTTCTAACTACAAACTCCATACCCTTTCCATCACAGTACACTCACTGATCTGTGAAATTAACTGATTCTAAAATATAGAATTTTTAGAAATGTTACAAAACCTCTGTAAATCTATGAAAAATAAGTGTAGGATATACAAAGCTAGAAATAAGCAAACAAGCAAACAAACAAAAAAGTTCTCTTTAAATACCCTAGCAATATGTGTTTCTTCAATTGAAAATATATTATGGATTCAAAAAAAAAATATTATGGATTCATATGATTTCACTTCCCAGTCCTATATAGGATTGTGGGGGAAAATATCATATCAGTATTAATTATAAAACTCTATAGCTGATAGCCATAAACATTTCTTTGTAACATTTAAAACCTTGAAAGGCATTATAAATATTATAAACTAAAATAATGCAAGTTGCTCTAGACTAAGAACATGTCATTGCTAAGCAAAATCTTCGGGCCAGCACTTCTGTTTGTTTTTATAGGACATGACTGCAGCATTTTTCTTCAGAAAATTATGTCGATATTTGCAAAACTCGGCTAGGGTGAAGAATTTTCATACGAAATCCAAAAAGAGCCAACCACTCTACTAAGGTTAGCATAATAGGAATTTCAAAGGTAAATTTCAAATCAAAGGGTTTAAATATATCTCGGATTCCATGACACAACCTATGCAAAGCAGGATCAGTCAGTAGACTCCATTTCTTACAGCAACTTATAGGACTAAAAGTTATTTTGTGTGTGGTTGGTTATTCATTCTATGTTGCCTATCTTTGTGATATCATGTAGAGGGAAAAGGGGACAGAGTGAATAAAATCAGATAGTTTAAGCAGTTTTATCCTTTACAGACAGTATCACCTCATCAACAATTCTTATTTTCTTCCATGTGCAAAGTTATACATATGGTGTTAGGGCACAATAAGTTATGAAGATAGACTTCATGACCCAATCCATACCCTTTGAAGTCCACTGTTTGACTTGAAGACTTAAAGCACAAACATTTGAAAATTTCAATGATAGTGGTATGAGATAGGCGATACATACTGCTTAGGCTAAAAAGGATGTAAGAATTAACAGAATGTTAGAGAGTAAAAAAGCAAGCAATTGGGGGTAGTTTGCCTTATGTTTATATGTGTATATGTGTGAGATGTGAGATAGTCTATGTTATGAGAATATACATATAAGTGTATATGTGTATATGTGTGTATATAGCATAATATTGCATATGCCACACATATATACATATATTTTCATGATATCTATGTGTGTTCTGGTTTAGGTCATCCCATTTAATGCAGAATTTCTTCACTGCCAAGTGTATATTAAGTACTTCTTAAGTGTAAATGTGTAGTGAGATGAGGACAGTGAGAATGATGAATAAACCTTTTGATTGTGTAAGCGCTAGTCAAGAAAGGAAAAGGTGGTGGAATATATCTCCAGCAGAGGTTAACAGACCTTGCTTTATTTTAGTTGTTTCTTTTTATAACTTCTAATAAAATGTCTGAGCTGGAGTTAGTCCTTGCAATACATAAGAACCATTCTAACATTCAGTTTCCCATAAGAAGTGTAACTGGCTTTGTTATTAATAAAAAAAAGAAAGAAAGAAAGAAAAGAAAAAAAGTTGTCCTAACTAGACAGCTCCTCCTTGCTAAATAGTTCGGATTTCATGTAAGAAAATGATAAAACTATGTTTTTCATCTTTATTTTATATTAGTGTTTTGAATGTCTGTTCTTTGTCCGATATAAACAGAGGCAGCCAAATACATTTAGACCAAGATCTTTAATTGTAAGCAATTGCTTTGGGCAATAAATTTATCTTTCCTTTTTTTTTTTTTCTGAAACCTTATCTTTACAATAAAGAAAAAATTCGTATTCAGTCCATTATGCATTGGTTGAACACATTTCTGTAAATGAGTATTAAGAATTGAGCATATTTTATTCAGTCTTTTCAAGTTCATCTCAAGACCACATTATGTATGCAACATGTAAACTATGAGTCATATTATCTTTGACTTTCTCTTTGCTTAAAACAATGTGTGTGATATTTCTTCAATGTGCTACTTGACAATGTGAGGATAGAGTATTTTAGCCAAATACCTGTGGAGAGGGTGATGATGTCTTGTGCCTTCAAGATGGTTCCAGCAAGCTTATCATCCATCTTAATTTCTCACGACATGTTTATCTACTCAATTCACTGTGGCATGAAGGAGAGATGAAGATTGTATGCTTTAGGTAAACTTGACAATATGCAATATCCTTTGCACCTCATTAGACCTATATATTAAAAAGAAAAGAAAAAAAAACAGAAAAAAACCCTGTTATTTAAATAGCCATCTTAGAGTTCCCTTTACAAATCATAACAACAAACAGATCTCAAGAGGAAGTTTATGCACCAACAATTATGGATCAGAAACAATCTGCTACATGAAGACTCTCTTGACCTTTAAACAAAATTTTATATAACCTTGTTAATATTATTTTCACAACTCATTTCTTAATTCTGTGCCAACAATTACCTTTGTGGGGAATTAAAATCTAATAGCCACTAAAATATGCAGGAGGAATAGAAGCATGAGAATATTTTAAGTTATACTATTACTTTAAATTGAAGACTAAATAATGTTTATCCTTCATGCAGAGAAAAGATTATATGCCATTTTTAGATGCTATATTTTTAAAGTCCTCAGAATTATGACAGTATCTAAATTGGTCAGTTAGTCACAAGAATAATACAAGTAACTGTATTCACCAAAATATAATATAAAGCCTAGAGATTTATTTCAATACATTTATTTAAATAAATTTTAAATGGAGTTTCATGCATGGTTTATCTGATATCAACTTCCTAGTAGTTTGGGGTTTGTGGCATTGTGAATTCTATTTAGTGCAATGTAATATTTTAAGGCTATTCATCTGTTCCAGATGTTCACATAGTTTTATTGTGTTATAATTTATATTTAGTAGGTTACCAGATGCCCCTACCCTCATTCTATGGCACAGTGCTCTCTCTTCCATTATCACTACCACTCAGCAGAGAAGCACTGCCTCCAGAAATAGATGCTGTTTTCCAAAGGATGGTATTGTCCAAAGTTTGTCCTAATATGCAAGAAATAAGAACTTCAGGATACCGTATGTTTGAGTGACACTATTTAACCAAAGAATTTTAATTTCTCTCCCTTGGCATTCAATCACTGGTTTTCATATCTTAATTTATTTTCTGAAAAATACAATAGAATCATTTCCTATATTTTAAACCAAACCTAAAGTGTATGAAAATGGAATTTTTGAGCAGAAAGGTGTAGGGATAGAGCTGGGTAGGATGTCTCATACACTCAGCATGGTATATAAAAACTCTGGCTCTGGAAACTGATAGACCAATTAGTGGTAGTTCCAATTCCACTATCTGATAGCTACATGACCCTACAGAAGTTATTTAATTTCACTTATACTTATTTCTTCATCCATAGCATGAGGATGATAATAGTATCTATTTCAAGGAGTTCTTGTGAGGATAAGTGAGATATTGTAAAAATTGTTTATCTCTGTTCTCAGCATAAAGTTGAATAAAGACACATTTTCAAAGATAATTTTTCCAAGAGAAATTTAATGACTCTTTTTTAACTGTTTTTGTACAGTCACCAAAAAATGGAAATTCATTATTAATGTTTTTGAATCTAGGAGATACAGAGAGAAGTGATAACATGTTATTTTCCACGTACTTATCTGTATGTCAACCTTATATAATCACTCTATATGTTAGCCTCATGTAAATATAAAAAAAGCAATATTTTAAAGACATAGCTCAATTTTCTTGAGACGCTGTGTAATTTTATACCTATTAAGTCGTTAAAAAATACACCTCTAGCCCTTCTTATTATTCTCATTAACTGACATAGTGGATTGGTGATGTTATCACTACACTCATCAGCAATAAGAAGAATTGCTTATCTATTTTTGGGCTCTATTTTGGACCCAAATTATATAAATGAGCATTATCCTAGCATTTCAACTGTAGACATGGGATAAATTGTCTCTCCTGGTTGCCCAATTTGTGTAGCTGATTTTGCACATACAAATGTAATGTGAATTGCTAACATCAAAGCTGTACACTAGACAGACCTTCTTCCCTTTCTGGCACAGGCTTACAAAATGGGGATTTTCATCACAATATTTGTAAATCAAGTGGGCCTCACAAACTACTGTGGATGAAGTCTTAGGTTTGTTTTATCATTGAAATAAAATTCTGAAATAGAAAATGGTCTAAAAGTTCTTTTCCTTTTCTCAGGTGACAACATGCTCTTATTTTTAACTCTATCTGAAGAAATATATTGATTTCTGATTTCTAGTTCATTGTAAGAAACAGTAAAGCAAATGTGCCTTCTCTTGTCACTATTCCTGAATATGTACTTAGACATCATTTTCTTTGATAGTTAGAAATTAAATATATAGATTGAAAGATGTCTTTTTAAAAAAAAATCCATGGCAGTTAACACATAATGTCATATTAGTTTCAGGTGTAGAATAGAGCAATTCAACAATTCCCTATGTTTCTCAGGGCTCATCAAGATAAATGTGAAAAATGCCTTTGAACACTATAATTCATATGTATGTTTGCATGCCAGTCCTTATATTTTGAAACATAATCTCTTCACAAAGAGCAGAAAATATGTTTTAATTTTTCAATATTTCATATTAGCAATATTATGAGATTTATTTCTCATATGAGAAAATACACCAATGAAGGTATAATTCCAAAGATACTATAGTGTCTAATTCCATCTTGGATAATTTAGATTGAAGTGGAAAAATAGATTGTTAAAAACAAACTGTAGAATGTTTTGCAGAAGATAAGGGAAACTCGAAAGATGAAAGATGGGTTGACATTGTTTTCAATGACTCATCTTCATTATTCTGAGTATTTAATACATGTATAATATTCTATTTAATAATCAAATTAAATGTTAATTTCTTTCTCTGGTTGCATGTCCATGTCATGAATAGTGATGATTTAAAATATTCTAAGGGAGGTATTTGTAAGACACTGAACTACTGGAGGAATGATTCACTCTTCATGTTGATAGTGTTGTGTGTTACATTCCCCTTTATAATATTTCTCCATGATTAATGTTAGGATAGTAAGCCAACAGAAGCAATAGCAGTTTTGCCAGTTAATTTTTGTTATTATCATTTAAGAATATTGCATTTTAGTACTATTCCTTTTCTCTGAAATCAAGTATAATTTTAACAAATAAATTAAACTGAATGGCATCCATTTCCTGTGCTATAATTGTTTTTTTCTTTTTCTTTTCAGCCATGGTAAATTTAACATTAGTGATATTTTGCAAGCTGATAGCTCAGGCAAGTGATGACATGTGTGTATTCTTAGGAAAGAGATCGAACAGGTATGAAGCATCTTCCAAAATAATACCTTATGGTTGTGTTTGAATCTAGAAATTCATCAAACTGTCTTGATGAATTTAATACCAGCTTACTTTATACTTTTATTCTGAAGTTCTGGTACATAATAACTTATTAGAAATTCTTGGTAGCAGACATGTTTAAAAATTCATAATCTCCCTAAACATATACATGTAATACAATTCATTAAAGTATATTACATACTCTAGTTAGCAAATTGATTTTCTGCAGGGTATACAGTAGCAATTCTGAGACTATTTTATGTGTATATGAGGATAAGTAAATACAAAAAGGTATTGTAGATAAAGAGAACTACATTTGTCACTGTTGAAGATAGAAGTAATGGTATAAGTATTACTTAAATTTCATTATTTATAACATCATAAGTAACAGAAAGTAGGAAACTGGTATAATTCATGTGATACGAAATTCAAAGTACTGCTATGACACAAATATATAACATATAAAATATCATATGCATGATATCATAAATATATATATTGATTGATTAGTATTGATGTGATGCATGTGCATGCAGTACATATACATAATCACGTGTATACACACATGCTATACATACACACAATTTCTATGCTTAATCCACTGAAAAAGCTTCAAACCAATGATATCCCAGTAGCAGTGAACACAACTAGGATCTAGATCTTGATCTCTAAATACCATCCCAGTGAAAAGAGTCAGAGCTAATAGGAGAAGTACTTGATTCCAGAGCTGTTGCAGTGAAAATACAAAGTAAGGCAAAAATATTTTGTGGTGCCAGAAACATAGCAGTGTTCCACACTGAGTGAGATCATTTCAAAAGGACAAAGGAGCCAATCTGAAGAAACTACCAAAGGCCGAGCTGGCACACTTTAAGCAACAAACTAAACTGTAGTATTGAATTATAATTGATAGAATGTAACAAATATCCATGAGTTTCATACTTACATGAAATAATGAAATAATAAATAGATGTGAGACAGAAGAGAGTTCTCCATTATAAAAGAATTCACATTTAAAAATGTAGAAGGAATGAAGCAAGTATAAGATCACTATTATGCAAACATTAGATTAATAATTATTGCAGGCTAGGGCTCTTGGATGGCTCAATCCATTAAGCATCTGCCTTGGGCTCAGGTCATGGTGTCTGGGCCCTGGAATGCAGCCCCACATTGGGCTTCCTGCTCCGTGGGGTGTCCGCTTCTCCCTCTCCCTCTGCCCCCAACCCCTCAACATGCTCATACTCTCTCTCTTCCTCTCTCTCAAACAAATAAATAAAATCTTTAAAAATAATAATTATTGTAAGCAAGCTCCACACATGGATGGTAAAATCGGTGACCAACATTTAAAAATTAAGTATCTGCGTGGCCTAAATGTGTCTTTCCCAAAGCATTTTTAATTATAAAAGGAATAACAGGAACTTTACAGTGGAGCAACCTGGCAGACAATTTCAGCAAGTTATCAAGGTTAGCATCACTTGTTATAGACATGTCAAGATCCTGGACCACCTGACATCATGCACCGAAAAGGACACACCATCACTTCTGTTGCATTCTTGTCAAAAGTGCAGAATTTCAACCAAATCGGAAAATACCAGACGAATCCAAATTTACGAATATTCCACAAATAAGTTATTGATCATCTTCAAAAGTTCAAGAATCATGAAAGGCAAGGAATGAATGGGAACAATTGCGGATCAGAGAAGATTAAGGAGACAGGACGACGGAATTACTTCATAAAAGACATTCTTCGCAACTTGAAGAGTTACTTTATAAATCAACCTAAGTGTTCCACAGTGGTATTGAATTTTTGTAAATGAATCCTCTGAATATTGCTTGTATTTTTTACAAAAACATTTGGAAATCTTTAATCAAAGTATTCAGCAAATGCAACACAAGAACAATTCAGCTTCCAAAGCTTTTAAGGCAATGTAATTATTGACCATCTTGCAAACAGGCAGGCATTATAATGTATCTCTGCAAAAAGCAAGGGAGCTAACAAATGTAAAAAGAGAGCTCAAAGGGTATACTGGATTTAACTTGAAATTACCAAGCTGCAATTTGGAATGTCTCAACTTCTGGTAAAAAAACATTTTAAAGGAATTCAAATTTCTAAATGAATACATTTATATTCTATGATGGAGTTGAATAAAAATGAGAAGACTTATTTTTTTGCTGTATCTAAATTGAGCAAAATATAAATAGTCATAGAGAAAATGGATTTATGAGATTTTTCATATAAGAACACTTTCTGAAGAAAGGTAATTTGAATGGAGGCCAACAGTAAATGTCTATTAAAATAAATAATTGCATTGAAATATTTACACATTTAAATATAAAAATACTATAATGAAGAATATCTTTGATGTCACAGAAGATGCTTTGAGGTTATCAAATACCTCAGTATCAGTAGAGTCTGTATCAGTTAAAACTATTACTGTCAGCAGAGAAAAATTAATTAATGGTGCACATGTCACATTTAGTAACCATACAATTCAATTTTAAGTAAGATTATAGGGAATTATATGAAAAAAAAGCGAATATCTTGAAAAACGTACCCTTCAGAGAAACAAATGGTATTAGTAATGTAATGTTAGGGATAGAATGACTAAGAAATTCAGTGACTATTCACCATAATTATTATACCCCCTATATTATTTTTAATGTTTGATTAATAAATGTATATGTTTTGTTTTAATGCACATATGTTGTTTCTATTATATTACAAAGAAGTTTTCTTAAAATAATGTTTCAATAAATTTCCAATTCGTTAGTTGTTACACAACTCTTCCAAAAAGTATAACATTTATATGAATTTTTAGCTACCTTTCACTCTTAAAGTATCTCTGATAAACAGTATATAAACATTTCATAAAAAAGCTATTTATTGGATATAGTATTAATTCACTTACTGCAAACATACAATCTAAACAAGAAAGCAGGGATGCCTGGGTGGCTCAGTGGTTTAGTGCCTGCTTTGGCCCAGGGCATGATCCTGGAGTCCCTGGATCGAGTCCCATGTTGGGATCCCTACATGGAGCCTGCTTCTCCCTCTGCCTGTGTTTTTGCCTCTCTCTTTCTCTCTGTGTATGTATTCTCATGAATACATAAATAAAATCTTAAAAAAAAAAAAGAACAAAACCAGAAAACATTTGGCAAGCCCGAAAGATTGAAACCTTTCAAAGACTGTTGTCACTGGGTACTGACTCGGGTAAGGGGGGGCGGGGAGTGGCATGTGATAAAGTTAGAAGAGTGGGCAGTGAACAGAAATGCCTTGTTCTAGAGTAGTTCCCTAGGAAACATACTCTATGAGAGAGATTTCACATAGGACTTTTTCCTGAAAAGTGTTCTCAATGACAAGTATAAGACAGTGCGACAGGCACAACTGAGCATACAGAGCAGTTGAATGGGCGTGTGTTGTGAGTATGTCATATATCCTTGATAGTTTATATTACAGATCATATGTATCAGAGGAGTTGGGTTGCATCATTCAGAGAGGAAAAAAACAGGAGCGTTACTGGCTTTTATGTGCTTTAGCTAAAAGCAAAACAAGTCACTCCTTCCACAGCCCATTGACTAGAGTAGTAATTTGGCTCTGCCTGATTATATGGGACCTGGAAAATGTGTAAGAAATAAGCGAAATGTTTGGTGCAGTTATGCCCTCTATTCAGGAGATAAAAGAAATATTCCATATAATCAGTATCTATCTACATCACCTATTGTAGCCTAACAAAGTGTCAATAACATCTTTATGTGTCACCACATGTGAGATTAGCATTAAACAAATAATCACGTGTAGAAATAGAAACTCAATACATATTTGTTGAATTGAATAAATAACCTCAATATTGAATTGAATAAATAACATTCCACGTATGTTCATCTTATATCAATTTTTATTTGTACTGTTATTTCAATACTGCACTCAGATTTCCTCCAAATGGGTCCTCCTTGCAATGTGTTGTTCCTCAAATCTTGAATTAATTGAAATGTGCTTTAATGTTTCGGCACCAAATAGTTAATAAATGTCTGAATAATTTGGTAGAAGGAAGGTGATGAATAGGTACCTACTGTTTCTGCATCATCTCATATTTTAGAAATATTGTCCATATAATATCTATTCCTTTTTTATTGTACTCAGCCTGAATGAACTACCATATTTATTTCAAATAGTATATTCAGAGACAGAAATATTACCAACAATTTTCTTTAAGATCCTTTTGGCCTTACCCTGAGGTAAACTAGGGTCAAATTTCATTTATCACTTGACAGCTATGAAGCTTATTCTGATCAATAGATTGCAATGGCATCCAGCTCATATATCTAAACAGCCACAGGTTCCAGAACAAAGGCTAAGAGATTGTACATCTGATCTATAAAACAACATATTTCCTGAAAGCTACACACCTTCACATTATTTGTTTTTTTAATTTTTATTTATTTTTATTTTATTTTTATTTTTTTCCCTTCACATTATTTGCCTCTTAAAGTACAGGCAACACTAATTTCAGATGATAAATCAGAAGAGAGTTTTCCTAAGTGAAGGTGGGATAGGTGTGATTGAAAGGGAAGATGAGGGAGATTTGGCAAATTGGGGTAAGAGTCACAACACTCTGATATTTAAAAAAAAAATAGCCTTGGCTTCCCAGATCTAGAGAAGCTTACTATGATATGAAGTAGGATGCTAGGGAGTTGCTCAAAGATATAAGTGGAAGGAAATGATGGAAATTGCTTGGGAGATGGAAAAGTTTTATAACTTATTTGAAGTGATGATTGCTTGGGGTATATACATTTACAAAAGCTCATCAGTTGCATGCATAAGAGCTGTGCATTTCATCCTGTGTACTTTTTTTTTTCTCAAAACAAAATAAAATATAGCTTCTTTGGAAACTCCAAAAATTAAACTACCATCAAAAATGTGACAGATGCAGTGATAATGATTCCTACAGCATTTTCCATTTAATTCTCCAATAGCATAAGTACAAGACTGAAGGTATTGAAGAATAATTACCAGAAATAACAATACTGTCAGCATTGGTATTTTCTACTAAGCAAATTATTCTAGTCCCTAGGAGTTAGTGTTCAGTTACTCCAAAGCAAAATAATCTAGTTCTTGGCACCTGATATGCATTTTTTCTCCTGGAAATAGATTTTTCTTCTTTTTTTTTCCTCTGATAACAATCAACTTCAGAAGGAGTTTGCTTTCATCTGAAAGATGTCTTGTGTTGTCCAAAATTTATTCACATAGACTTTGACCATATAACTATTTCAGAGAACATTACATTATTACACTGCTTTCATAATACTGGGCTAATAAGAACTAGAACACAGAAATGGACAGGTACCCTGAATGTCTTGGTAGTCACACACATGTAAAGAAGGTTAAAGATAAATTATTTGAAATTACAAAAAACTGCTGAATTAATAAAATCCCATGTTAGTATTATAGGGACATTTTTTCATACTCTCTCAAAACTAAAGGAAACTGTGTATATCTTCTATATACTTTTACTAAGATACCATCTCTGATACCTTCATAATTCACTTGCCAGTTTTGAGTGAGCCATGCAAGGGAATCCTATCTGTTGCATGCTACGGTACAAGAAACACTTCCTATTGGCTCTTAAGGCTTTGCAGATTCAATTGCCCATGAGAATTTGTGGCAGAAAGAGATGCAATATGGACTCAACAAAACTAGAGAGACAAAATCATAGCATCAGTCCCTTACTTTTGGGAGCAAAGCCATGCTCCCTTTTTGCACAAGCAACTCTCCTTTGAGAACATTAGTTCTCTTGGCAATAATAAATGAACAAGCATATAAATAAATAAAAGTTCTTCGTCCAGTAGCTCCAGTGATTCTATTTCATTGGAACAAATTAGGTCATGGTCACATCTCTGATTTAAATGTAGTCTGGGAAATTAAGCATTTTGATCAGCTATTTCTGAATCACATATACCCCTGGAGCTTGGAGACAAGTACAGAATCACCTGATGCAATGGAAGCCAAATAAAACAGGGAGCGAGTTAGTGCTAGCACTAGCAAAAAAAAAAAAAAAAAAAAGGCAAATCTGCTGCAGCTTTATATTTACCTATCATTGGATTTCCTCTGATTGGTAAGACCCAAAATCATATCTGGAGATGCAAAATTGTGTCTGAAATTGGAGTATGTCCTTTTTATTAGTTATCTTAAAGGTTAAAGGTAAATAAACACTACCACAAACATTCATAATGCTAAATATTTAGAATTTCCACCCACTTTTCATCCTTTTTATAACGTTAGGCCATACTATTACTTTTCTTCTTTCTTTTTTTTCAGAGAAGTGAGGAACATGGTCCATATGTACTCTTTTATCATTTCCCCATCCTTTGTACTGCCCATCTCCCTCCTCTGATGGCAGTGGTGTGGAATAGCAATGAGAATGGGACTTGTCCCACCCTGGCAGATATTTCCGGATAATTTGACAGGTATCTAAACACGTTTTGTGATTCCAACCACATGAGATACAATAGTTATGGAGTGTTATTGACAATATATCTTTCATATTTTCTTTTTCAGATTTCTTGCTATATTTTTCTTTAATTCACATGACTTACTATTTATTTATTTATTTATTTATTTATTTATTTATTTATTTATTTATGAGAGAGAAAGAGGTCATGTGTGAGTGACAGAGGGAGAAAGAGCATGAGCCTAGGGAGGGGCAGAGGGAGAAGCAGTCTCCCCGCTGAGTAGGGAGCCCGATTTGGGGCTCCATCTTAGGGGATGTGGGACTTGATCCCAGGACCCTGGGATCATGACCTAGGTAGAAGGCAGATGCTTAACTGAGCCACCCAGGTGCCCCTCACATGACTTTTTAAAACTGTGGAGTACCTTGAATACTTTAAAGTAATATAGAGAGTACCAAAAAAGAGTCTACATGTTTTTAATCAGAGCATAAAGATTTCAAAATTCCATCACTTCATTGAAATTTATAGAGAATAAACAGCAATTATTTTGATTATAATTATAATTGTGTTAATTACAACAATCTGTACAAATTTTTCTGAAACCCAAAATCAAACCAAGAAATATATTGTGCTTGATAAGATAGCTTTATTTTAACTTTAACTATTTCAGAGACATTTTCTTATAGTTTTGTAAAGCGTAATTTTTGTTTGTGAGAAACTAAAATCTCAGTCTTCGCAAACACCATAGCATGATTGCTGTATGCGGTCAATTTAACAGAGTAACTTAAAATTGTTCTCTGAGGGTAGAATTCTTTTTTCCAGAGTTTAGAAGTACAGAATATAAATAGAATGAACGAGATCTCCTTATTTTCATGTATTTATACCTAGAGAATAGGTTACATTTTATATGAAATCAGGCATATCCACAGACTGGGGTGGAAGCTAATAGGCAATAAGATGAAAAGAAAAGTTATTTTTAAATAACAGGAAGCTTTGTTGGTACAGAGTAACATTTATTTTAAAGAGGAAGAAACACTCTAGATTGATTTTAATAGCTGAGAGAAAGGCATGAGGAAAGGTTGCAGGAGATCAGCAGGAAGGAAATGAATGTTGATGAAGTTCGTTCATTCTATTAGGCTTAATCTTCCTTATTCCACTTCATTTTCTCAGGAACATTTTGAGGTTGCAGTTATTCAATATTTATCTCATGAAAGCTGACTCTGTGTTAAGTAACTTCCCCAAAGATTTCAAAGTTAAGAGTTGTCAGAATCAAGAAACAAATGGTGAGTGAATTATTGTATTCACAGCTAGCACTGAAGTTTCTTGTGAGGGAGAGAATTTTCTCCTTAAGGAAAATGTTTTTATGGAATCCATTAAGGTAGAAGTCCATGGCCTCTGGGAATAGGTGGAGGCAGGAGCTCAAACTGCAAAATAAATACAAAAAAAAAATAATGTTTTAAATTGAAAGAAATAAAATGGAGTGCCCACTTGGATGGCACATATACTGAAACTGGAAGGATACAAAAAGGAATAGCATGGCCCCTGTGTGCAAGGATGACACCCAAATTCATGAAGCATTCCATATTAAAAAAAATAATAATAAATAAGATAGAAGGATCACTATTTTGGTATGTTCATAAAAGGAAAGACAAAAAAAAAGGAAAAGAAAGAAAGAAAAGAAAGAAAGAAAAAAGAAAGAAAGAAAGAAAGAAAGAAAGAAAGAAAGAAAGAAAGAAAAGAAAGAAGAAAGAAAGAAAAAGGAAGGAAGGAAGGAAGGAAGGAAGGAAGGAAGAAAGAAAGAAAGAAAGAAAGAAAGAAAGAAAGAAGAAAGAAAGAAAGAAAGAAAGAAAGAAAGAAGAAAGAAGAAAGAAAGAAAGAAAGAAAGAAAGAAAGAAAGAAAGAAAGAAAGGAAGGAAAGAAAAGATTGAAAGCAGAGTTTTTGTAAAACTAGCCTTTATATAAGCTAAAATTCAAAGAGAAGTCCCAGGATAGATGACGAAACTTTGAGGAACAAGAATTCTGAGTGTGAAGTAATTTTGCCTTGGGTTCCTTAAACCCTCAGTCAAGACTGATGAAAACTTGGTCAAGAGAGTTCTGCTGTAGTTGTCATGGGGGATTGGTGAAATGTGAACATGGGTCTAGATTTCAAACCCGGAAGACAGGCATGAAGCCAGCACATACATGTTATAGGAAAGGCCTGGAGTTTGAGGCTCCTTGGTTCACAGAATTTTTTTCTTGTTGTCAATTTATCTGGATCTTAGAAAAGCTTACCTAACACCTCTATTTTATTTGACTTGTTTTCTTAGCTGAGCACTAGAGAAATAATTTATAGGAAATGACAATTTAGTCAAATTTGGTCTGAGATATTACTGAAAACTTTTGGAGATTTAGCATGAATTAGTGAAAAGCTAAATAAATGTGTGGTTTTATTTTAAGAAAGAAAATGATGCAGTTCTATTGGCTTAAAATACATATTTTAAATTGAAGTGCCTCTAAGTAGAGACTATGTCAGCTGGTTTCAATAAATAGATAAAATAAATTTGTAATTAACAGCATCTGCTGGGTTATAAACACACATATGTTGTAGCCCATAAACTGAGATTATTCTCTTAAGTAACATGTTCCCTATAGTACTACTTGCAATTTGAGTCTGTTTAGAAAAAACATTTCTAGATATATATTGAAGTTCTGAATTATGTAGTGTTTGAGACCATGGGATATATATTTAAGAAAATGTGATTCAAATCCTGGCTTAGCAAGGCTAAGTCTAAGGCTTAGTCCATATCCATGTGAACTTGGGCAAATTTCTTACCTTCCCTGAGCTTTTGTGCTTTCTCCAAAACAATGGGGTTTTGGCTCTCTATCTCTGCCTAAGGAACCCTCCCAAGCTTCCAGATAAATACAAGAATCACCTTCAAAAGTTCACAGTGCCATGAGGAGGAATTTGAGCTTGGCACAAGGGGACTGTGGTCTCTGACTCAGTATCTGGCGCCAGTGCTCTGGCATTCAACTGGGTGTCAATGGTTTCTTCATAACTCCTGCCATCTTCACACTCCTTGCCCTTTCTCCATGTAGTATCTCATCCTTCAGCATCTTTCTAAGTTTCTTGAGCTTTTCACAATATAGTGGACTTAGGGATGTTGCAAATCCTACATGGTGACTGGTTTCCTGGAGATAGGAAGAGGAAGTTGCGAGGCCAGTCAAGGGTTATATGAAATGGCACAGTGCCAGTCCCACTGTGTTCTTTTTAGAGAATACAGAGCCTGACCCGACCTAAGAATAAAGAATAGTTAGGACATTTTGGCAAAGAATGACAAAGTCATGTTGCAAAAAGCACAGCCAATGTGAAGCATGGTTCTGGCCATCTTTAAGAAATAAAATATGTCACATAGGATAATGATGCCTATCTTGCAAGGGCTTTGTGAAGTTCAGAAGATGTATCGGGATCTGGCACACATTAAGCACTCAATAAATGGTGGCAGTTTATTAGACTGGTTGGCTCAATTTGGATTATAACAAATTCTCAAGTAGTAAAATTGAAGTTAGGACTATTTGAAAAATATTGTGACTTGGCCATATTGCTAAATCAAAATGAAGAGAAAATTAAAATGACAGGATTTAGTACAAAATACATAAACCCATCATGTATTTATAAAATTATTTTTACAATTTATATTTATAAAACAATTTTTAAAACTACTTTTATAAAACTAGTGTTACGATTTTATAAAACTATTTTTACTAATATTTATAAACTGTCAACTCTTCTTGGTTGTTGCTACAATCTCCCCAACAAAGCAGAGGAGAGGCCAGTCCTAAAGCTACCCTACCTCCGGGAATTGTTGAAGGATCAGGATATAGGGGACTATTTTTCAAATAGTCCTAACTTCAATTCCAAAGTCCTTTGGAAAGAGTCAGTTTTAGTTTTTATTACAAAAAATATCATATGCCAGTAACCAGAGACAGAAATTGAAATAGGTGGTCATGGAGTGAGTGGTCTAAAGTTGATGGCAGTAGTGATGGTGAAGTCAATTGTTTGAATAACATCAGGACTTCAGATTTACCTATATTTGCCTGAAGACACATTTCTCTGTTTTTTAAAACAAACAACTAAGTCTTCTGCAGAATTTCGGACGACACCTGAGCTGAAATAAATATTTGGTGAAATGATAGCCTCAGGGTTTAATCTATCTTATGCATTGATATCAAATAAACTATGACTTTCAGTTTTATTTTGTGACTCCTTATTGGTAATTTGTCAAAAGAACGCCAAGCTAAAAGAAAAAAAAAATTAACCAGACTAAGGTGAATGGTTCTAACTCATCAAAGATTGAAATGGTTGGTGGATGTTTATCTCCAAATTTTTCTGGTAAATCTGGGTAAAGGAAGGATATTTCAGGAGTGTGAGTCACACTTGTATTTATATCAGTACCTACATTTTCACTGCATTGGCTTGCCACAGACTTAGGGAAGTAAAGCATTATTTGTTTCCAGTTTGGTGCTAATGTACATGACTAATGCACTAATAAATATTGCAAGCAAATCAATTGTACTTCCTAATAGCAAGGTGAACAGCAATAGCATTTTATGCAAGATCATAGGAGATTGAGCACTAAACCTGAAAAGGGATGATTCTAACCCTGACATTTCATTATTTCTTGGGATTTGTGCATCTCCCTTAATGTACAGTTAATGTAATTTGAGGTTATGAATCTTTTTTATAGTCTTCCTTTATATCTTTAAAGTAACAAATCTCAAGTTGTGACGATCGCAGAAAGCATTCACAGGATTCCGACCAGGAAACTAAACTAACTCACAAATTTTCATTCTTCCTGGGGAAAATATATAAATTCTATTTATTTTTCATCGGGATATATATACCTTGGGTGAATAATGTTTGACATATATTTGTTGCTAGTAAAATTCTCAGAATCTGTTCCATTCATTTGTTTCTGCCAGGGAAGCATGGGGTTGAAATAACAAGAATAAACAATGAAAATATTGGTTTTAGCAGTAAATGCAATATGATTGATCATCTCAGGACTCTCTGTGCCCACTGACTTATATTCCCAGCATTATTTAAAATGGCTTAGCACCTTACATGACCAATCCTGTAAGACAGCCAATAGAGAATGAATTCTCCTCAGAGGTTTTGAAACATATACAAAGGAGTATTTTCCATTCATTTAAAATCTGAATGGGACTAAAATGTTCTTTCTCAGAAAAATTTACAGTTTTCTTTTTTACATAAAACACACAAATATTTTTCCCTGTAGTATACAGACTTATTGAGACCTAGGGCAACATCTGCGTGGGTATAAGTGTGTGTGTGTGTGTGTGTGTGTGTGTGTGTGTAGTCATTAGATAAAAGAGTTCCTTTGAGCCCTATATCATTATTGTTGAAATCCACCAATCAAAGATCAAAGGGGACACTCTTGCACTGAAACAAAGTCAGTTTTTTTTAAGGTCTCTACAGCAAGGGAAAACACACATTAGGAAATATTGGGGGACATTTCAGGAAAGGGGAGTTGGGAGGACTTCTTCTAGGGTTTGAGGTACTATTCAGTAAGTTTGTGGAGAAATTAGAGAAGTAGGGACCGCTTCTGGGTTGGATAGTGTCAAACCGTGGAAAGACATGTTGATTGAGGGATTTAATAATTTCTAATCCAGGAGGAAGGAAGACTTAAATCAGAGCAAGAGGTGGAGATGGTAAAAAGCGATCACTGCTCAGAAGGAGAGGATTAGTCATGTTCGCAGCTACATGATGGCCTTGACTATGTCCTGTGAGAAACCAGGTTTATGTTCTAATGATCTGATTCTCAGCAGGGCCAATTTTGACTTCCTCATTACATTGGAAAAATACAGAAAAATATTAGCCCACATTTTCTCTCTTTCAGAAGTATGAATTTTCAGGATTTTAAAATTCTTAAGAAAAACAAAATTAGAAATAAATCTGTTAGGAAACATAGCAAAACAATTAGATGATAGGGATATAGATGATGTATAAGATACAAGAAAGTATATATCTCTATGATATATACAGATTGTGCCCAACTTATAAAGGTTCGTTTTATAATTTTTTGATTTTACAATGGTGGGAAAGTGATATTCATACAGTAGAAACTGTCCTCCGAATTTTGAATTTTGATCTTTCCCTGGGCTAACAATATGTGGTGTGATACTCTCCTGTGATGATGGGCAGGGGCAGCACTGCAGCTACCAGTCAGCCAGGTGATCACAAAGGGTAAACAACTCACAATTACATTCCATATCCATGCAACCATTCTGGTTTTCACTTTCAGTACAGTACTCAATACCTACATTAGATATGCAGCACTTTATTATAAAATAAGCTCTGTGTTGCATGGATGATTCTGCCCAATGGTAGGCTCCTGTAAGTGTTCTGAGTACACGTAAGATAGGCTAGGCTAAGTTATGATGTTTGGTAGGTGAGGTATATTAAATGCATCTGGACTTGCGATATTTTCAACTTAGGATGGGTTTATCGTGGGGTAACTCCACTATAAGTTGAGAAGCTCTGTAGATCTTATATAGATATAGTAGATATAGATCATATATAACATAACAAATCATCTCTATAAATTTTTGAGTCAAACTAGGAGCAAAGCATTTGTAGTTATAATGAGATTTATTGTTATAATACCTTAGAGATTCCCAGGACAATAATTTGCTACACACTTTAAACTCTGTATTTATAGGGATTTGTTTTAGAGTTATTGACAGTTAGAAAATATTATTAATTCTAAACTTAGAAATAAGGAATTTCAATGCCGCGCCTCAGGTACAACCTAAAATAAAATAACTCAAAGGACAATTTGAAACTTCCTGTAGAGAGGAAGACAAAGAGAAGATAAACAGGGCTCCAACTTCATCTGCTTTGATCAATCCTCACAGAGATACATATAATAACATCTGAGGACTTCTGTACGGACTAAAATATCACCTTCTTTCCGGACTTATCTTTTTTCTGCTCTTCCATTTTTCAAATTCCTTTTATCCTTAGTGGTCAGATACTGCTACTTCTACAATTTGACAGAGAAAGCTGTGCCTGAGGCTGTGATAGTCAGCATATTGAATATATATATATATATTTTTTTTTAAAAAAAGAGAGAGAGCAATGGCAAACCATCATCATGATACATAGTCATTCCAGATTGAGTTCCATAATTGCAGGAAAATAATTTGCTTTTCCTTACCATTAGAACCTCCGTATCTAGTACAGTGCCTGATGTGGTGTAGTATTCAAAATATTTGTGATGTGAATGAATAAATCCATCATGAAGAGTCTAGATTAATGTGTTGCAATGATAAAAGACCCTCAAATCTCAGTAATCTATAACATGGAAAGGTCATTTCATATGTATGTCATAAAACTATCATGTGGACCTGTGGATCTCTTTTGCTTTGACTGCTTTCAGCAATCAGAATGATAGAAGGACTTCTGTCCTGGAAAATTGCTAACTGAGAAGGTAAAGGAAAGGGTACTGATACTGAAAAATTCTCTATGACGTTTTATGAGTTAAACAAAATTAACAGGTGGAGAAGAATAATAGTACCTCAGAAAAGACAGAGAATATTTGCAAATGATCACATAATATTCCATATTTGGCCTAGTGAATGCTAAAACTATTTGAAAATGGACATCAGAGAGAGCTTATAAAATCTTGTCCTGAAAAAAATTATGACTAGAAATTCATTTTAGGATTTATCTCAATACTTTCAACTACATTATTGTGAGAGAAGTTAAAGGATCCTATGAAGGCATTAATAGATTAAAGCAAGGCTCTTAGAAAACTGAATATAATCACTTGCATGCTAATAAGTTTTGGCTTAGATCTTCTTCCATATTTATGGAAATAAATCGTACGATCCTTTTCTACATTCCTTGTAAAGATGCACTAGTAAAAATGACAGTGCTCCAAAACTTCAAGTTTTGAAAGAATTTGAGAGAATGAAACACAGCTGATTTGAAAAGACTGGAAACACAGATATTCCACAGACATTCTACTCAGGGTTCATATGGCACAAAACAGTTGCATCCTATAACTAAAGTAAATGCCCCCTCGTATTTAAAGTATGACGGCCTACAAGGAATCAGTAAAGTAACTGTAAATCTGACACATTTTGTAAAATTCCTTCAGTCTTTTATAAGTACAAGTGGTTAAGAATGATATTTTAACCAATCTGATTTTTTTTTACTCTTCATTTTCCTATAAAGCAATTCCATTGGTGACACTAGTGTCCAAGAATGAGATTCAATGAAGGTTGTTTGAGGTAAGCTTAATTAACCAGGTCTTTAGAGTTTATTATAGTTATCCCATTCAAAGAATGCATTGATGATGCTTCTCTTACTGTTAACAATAAAAATGCTGTATTAAATTTCTGCTTCTCTCCAAATGATGTTCATCCTTAAAAACCTTAAGAAGCCTCACCTTTCGCCTAATGTCCTTTCCATCCATTCTAAATCCTAAATCCCATTGATCTCTTTTTTTTTTTCTGTACCATACTTTAGTATGTGAACTCCTGGTTTTGTTATTTTATAATGTGTACCATCTAGAATTGTTCCTAGGGTAACTGATCTTCTAAAAAAAAAAAAAGACTTTATTTTACTCCCCCACCTTTTTTTTTTTTAAAGATTTTATTTATTTATTCATGAGAGACATAGAGAGAGAGAGGCAGAGACACAGGCAGAGGGAGAAGCAGGCTCCATGCAAGGAGCCGGATGTGGGACTCGATTCTGGGTCTCCAGGATCAGGCCCTGGGCTGAAGGCGGTGCTAAACCGCTGCACCACTGGGCACTGGGGCTGCCCCTCTCCCCTCCTTTAATAACACTGAATAGAGCTAGCAGCCACCCCAACCCTGTCACCTCCCATGACAAATTTAGTATACTAGACCTTTGATATTCATTACTTAGTTATAAATCCCTTTGAGACTTACAGTCCCAAGCATCCTTCTATTCTCTTAGAATATGGAAATGAACAATACAGACAGAGCCCATATATTTATGGGCACTATTAATATTTAATAGCTACAACAGCTTTGTAAGATGGGAATGATCTTCCTTTGTAGATGACATAAATAAGTTGGATGAGTGGGGCAGAAATGAGTGACTTTTTCAGGTCAAGCTACTAGTAACTGGCAGATTGTGTTAGTTTGCTTGGGCTGCCATAACGTTTGCTTTCTCACAGTGTTAATGTTGTTTGGCTCTAGTCTCTCTGTTCAGCTTTTCTACTTCCATTATGATTTACTGCATGGTGGGCTGTGGGTCTCTTCCTCAAGAAAGCTGTTTGCCCCTTCATGTTTTAAACAGTTTTATTGAGGTATAATTGGTACACCAGAAAACCCCCACAAAACCGGACATATTTAATGTATACAATTTGATGAGTTTGGAGATATGCCTATACCCATGAAACCGTCACCACAATCAAGGTAATAAACACATCCACCAGCTCCAAAAGTTTCTTCTTGACCCTTTTTGTTTGTTTTTGCTGTAAGAGTAATTAATATGAGCTTCCCCCTCCGAACAAATTTTTAAGTGAGTAATGCTGAATTGTTAATTATGAGCACTATTTGTACAGCTAATCTCTTTTATTTTTGTCATGTTAATGAAACTCAATACCTACAGACTAACAACTCTCATTCCCCCTTCTTCCCAGCCCCTGGCAATCACTATTCCACCCTATTTCTGCGGGTTTGATTGTTTTAGATTCCTCATATAAATGGGCTCATGCAGTATATTTCCTTCTCTATTGGGCTTATTTCACTCAGCATAAGGTCCTCCAGATTTATCAATGCTCTATGACAGGATTTCCTTATTGTTTTAATGCTGAATAATATTCCACTGGATACAGAAATCACCTAAATGTCCATTAACAGATAAATGACTAAAGAAAATGGTCCTTTACTTTTAGTAAAATGGCTTTCCTAAAGTCATTCTACCATTTCTATCCTGAGTCACGGGAAACCCCTGGACCTAACAGTACCTCAATCACTGAGAATGGGTAATTGAGAGATTTGTTCCTTACAGTACCATGGAAGCAACTTAAAGACACTTAAAGATGATACATCTTTCTTGCTCCTCAAAACAAAACAATCTTTTGATGTTAATTTGATCAAGAATTTTTTGAAACAATGTAAACTTCCTTGATTATATATGTATATAGACGGATTGAATGGCATCAGCAGCAGGATTTTCAAATGATAATTATGCACAGAGGCACCTGGGTGGCTCGGGTGGTTAGGCGTCCAACCCTTGATTTCTGCTCAGGTCATGATCTCAGGAAGCCCCGCATTAGGCTCTGTGCTGATCATGGAGCTTGCTTTAGATTCTCTCCCTCTCCCTTACACCTCCACCACCCCTACTCACATGTTCTCCCTCTCTCAAAAATATTTAAAATTAAAAAAAAAAAAAACTATGCACAGTTATTTAAGCCACTTCCTTCTAGTTATATACCATCATCATCATCATCATCATCATCATCATCATCCATTGTAGAACACTCATCATGGACTACATGGCTTAAACATTTTCCCTGCTTATATTGTGTATGTGTATATATATATTATGTGTGTATATTTTCTGCTTATATTTTGTGTGTATATGTATTTATAGAAACAGGGAGAGAGAGAGAGAAGAAGAGGTGGAAGAAGGGAGGGGAGAGGGAGAGAGAGGATGATTTTAAAGAATTATGGGGCACCTGGGTGGCTCATTGGTTGAGCATCTGCCTTTGGCTCAGGTTGTGATCTGGGGTCCTGGTGCCTTTGTCTCAGGTTGTGATCTGGGGTCCTGGGATTGAGTCCTCCATCAGGCTCCCTGCATGGAGCCTGCTTCTCCCCTGCCTGTGTCTCTGTCTCTCTCTCTGTCTCTCTCTCTCTCTTTCTCTCATGAATAAATAAATAAAATCTTTAAAAAAAAAAAAAAGAAGTAGCTTACATGATTGTAGAGGCTAGAGAGTTCAAAATTGAAAGCCAATAGGCTAGAGACTCAGGGAACTGTTGGTACTGCAACTGGAGCCTAAAGGTAATCTGGAAGTAGAATTATCTTTTCCTTGGGTGACCTCAGTCTTTTTTCTCTTAAAACTGTCCCCTAATTGGGCAAGATCCATGCATATTCTAGAGAATAATCTACTTTACTCAAATACTACTGATTTAAATGTTATCTAAAAAATATTTTCAACAACAACATTTAGACTGGTGTTTGACCAAATACTTGAGTGGCATGGCCTAATAACACTGACACATAAAATTAACCATCACACAGAACATACTTTCAGAACAAGGTATCTCTCTTCAGAATGTCTTAAGCTTTCCCATTTTAATTTGCTGACAAGCACAATGCTCTGAAAATAGAGGAACAGAAATCCTATTGATTGAATGCATAAAATAACATTCATTTTTTTTTCTTCTCCCTTTACACGATGTTATTTATTATTCTAAGCTAAATTAGAACCTCAATATGATAGCCATTTTGGTTTGTCTCTTGATACTTAATGAGAGTTATTTGCTACCAAGACTACCCAAGTCAAAGTGATTATAATCAGTTCCAAAGTTATATTTTGATTGCAATAAATAGATCAAATGTTCATTAATATTGAAGCCAGAGCACTAAATCTACTGTTCTTTCCTCATTTACTTTTATTAGCATTTTAAAAATTTTAGATAAGGCCTAATTAATTTCAACTACTTTCAGAGAAACTGGCTTTATTAGGGAAAAAAAAAAAAGAAATCATGAAATGTGCACATGAAGGGGGAAAAAAGTGTGCCCTGTGGGAGGAAGACAGTGGCCTACTGGAGAATAACACTCCATATTCATTCTAAAACATTTTGACACAACAAATCTCCACTGGGCCTACCTGTCTCCCTAAGCTACTCCTTAAATTTGCTCCCCTGAACGTCCCTGTGTTTGATATTAAACAGTTAACATTAAGTTTTCATCTGTGGGAATTTCTGTTAAAGGACAGTACTTAAGGGTTTAATAGTTAATTTAAATATATCCAGATAAATTCTGCCGCTCTGATCCACTGTGCAACAATCCATGTAGAAAACAAAAACAACAACAGAAAATGTAGCTAAAGAACTCTGTCAGATAAGTACAAGTAAGCAAAGGAACCATCATTTTTTATTGCAGCTTTTACACATCATATCTTTTTTTATGTAGAACCTACGTATATTTGAATTTGTGAGATGTGGTGGGTGGCTTTTGGATGAAACAACTTTAAGCTCTTTAATGTTTCGTTTTTGTTTTATTTTATCCATATCTAAAAATTTAATCATAGCTGAGGCCCTTTGCATACAGTCAGATTAATAATGCATTCAGATTTCTTTCAATTCTCATATTCATCCATACATGCAAATGTTCAT
This sequence comes from Canis lupus dingo, assembly GCF_003254725.2. Taxonomy (NCBI): domain Eukaryota; kingdom Metazoa; phylum Chordata; class Mammalia; order Carnivora; family Canidae; genus Canis; species Canis lupus. The sequence goes on along the minus strand of NC_064255.1, from coordinate 51,871,802 downwards.
ACATAATTTCCATTTGAATGTTCCTTTGTTTCCAATTTAAATAATGCCATTGATTAAAGAAAAATATCTCTTTAGTTAAATACTTACCTTGAAATTCAAATCTATTATATGCCTTATTTCATGAAAACATTAGAAAATTATTTTAACTGTCTAATGTCTAAGCTTGTATACATTTGCGAACATAGAAGAATGTAAGAAATAGCCTGCTGCATGCTCCACTGGCTTCGATTGTTCTTAGAATGGCTGGTTATAAAATGTATAGCAATTCTCTTCTCCCAAAATGGACATGAAATGTCCAGAGATATAAAATAGTACTTAGAGAGTGATATACTCGGTCCATTCTCCCTGCTTAGTCACCTCAATCACAATTTACTGCTCTGGTGATAAACAACAAAACTCTTAACAGAGGTCTCCAAGCTCCGGCTCATCTCCTTCCTATCTGGTTCTTGGACTCAGCCACCTCTTTGCCTTCTAAGCTTTAGCCTCACTCATCTTCCAATAACTGTCCCCAGCCAGTGTTGAGCACACTCTCACAGGAGGGCCCTGAGCTGTTCCTTCTGCTGGGCCCACTGTCAACCACCTCCCTCCTCCTTCCCCTCTGGTAGCCCTGACTCTCTCCAGCAGATCTCCCTGTAATCATCAGTTCTTGAGAATATCCTCCCCATGACTCCTTGACAAGGCAAAGCCTTCCTATTATGCATTCCAAAGCATTGGTTACTGCCCTCATGTCACTGACACTGAAAAGTTTTCATTTATTTGAACATTGTGAGTGCCTATTTTCCCTATCAGTCTACAGGCTTCATGAGCAGAGAGACCATGTGCATTTTGAACAGGCATGTACACTTGGAATCTGCTATGTGTCCAGTGTATAATAAGTGCCAATTGAATATCTGTGGAGCAACAAGTAGTAAAGGAATAGAAGTACCAACTGTACTTATCTGATTTTGTGTTGTGTGGAGGAACCAGAAGAGAAGAATAAAGTTCTCCAAAAAAGGTGTCCAAGAGAAGTTGGTAAATGTAGGTTCAAAAAAAAAAAATCACGATTTTGCAGCTAGAGGCACAGCATCTGTATTCAATATCAAGATTATATGTATCAAAATGGAAGAATAGGTAATATTTTGAATGTCCAATATGACAGACTATGATAGCAATCATGTGTTTTAAAAATACTCCTTGTATCAAAGACAAATTCCTCTTAATATCGGTTCATTCCTTCTTCTTTTCATTGACTTGAAAAATACTGTTTTTCCCAGCCTGCTGAGGAGTCTCATGACTGCCCCAACTAAAGCTACATTCCCAAACCTCCTCTGTACCTTTCTGTAGCCATCTAATTGATTTGTCATTAGTATGTGAATGCAGCTATGGTGTGCAGCTTCTGAGTCCTGCCTCTTCCCCTCTTCTAATGAGCTATATATGCATACAGCTGAGCCTGTTCTGACTCTATGGATGAGGGCAACACCCAAGGGGATGATGAAGCAAGATAGAAGGGTACTGAATCCCTGGATAACCCCATAGAACAGACCTGACACAGCCTTGAATAGTTCCCTCTGAGTTTTCATATGAGAGGGGGAAATGACTTCTGTCTTTTTTAGGCTCTATATTTTAGCATCTCTTTATCAGAGCCACTTAATTTATTTCCTAGCTACTAAAATACCTTTTCAATTCTATTTATGTGAGTTCATATGACTTTTAAGCTGTGCAGAAAAAAATAGAGTTTACAAATTGATATTCAATTTTTGCAGAAAAAAAATGGACCTATAAATGTGAGGAATGTATCTTCTCTCTGGGTTTATGCTGTTTTATGTATAAGCTTCTTTTTTTTTTTATATAGCTAGAACACAGAGTAGATTTAACAAAGATTACCTTGTTACAGCTAACAAGGTTAATAGAGATGAGGGTTTTTCCTGAAAAAGGATGAGAGAAACTGTAGTTATGGGACGTAGACTATATGACTGTTTGGGTCTGTTTAGTGATTTCTAAGAATTACCAGGACCAAAATTATTTTTGCTATGAGTCACTACATTATTCCTTAAAGTTATAGCAGTAACATCAAGGTTATAACAATAAAGCAATAATGTGCCTAAGGAAGATAATGTGATTTCTCAAAGAAATCACTGTTTAACATTGAATTCAGCATAAATGACACCCCCAGGAAGAGCACCTTCTCACTATTTCTTCCCTTTACCTGAAGCCAGCTAAAAGCCTCTTGCCTCATTTTCTTCTAATCTATTTCTGTGGCTTTCAATTGCACAGTTGATCTCATTTTATAAATGTAAAGGACAAAGGGTGATAAAAAAGGTCAAGCTAAATTTAGGCTTTTAAAAAATATTTTATTTATTTATTTATTTGAGACAGACAGAGAGAGAGAATATGTGCATGAGGGGGAAGAGGGTAGGGCAAAGGGAGAGGAAGAGAATCTCAAACAGACTCTGAGGGCAGAGCCTTACTTAGGGTTCGATCTCACAACCCTGAGATCATGACCTGAGCTGAAACCAAGAGTCAGAGGCTTAACCAATTGAGCCACCCAGACATCCTTCAATCTAGGATTTTTTTTAAAAAATCTGTTTATCTCCTTTTCATGAAATGTTCTTCTGCGAAACTTCACATCTGACTTCTACATCAACTAAAATACCACTTTTACAGAGAGACATTTCCTTACTAGTAAGATATGTTTCCCTTATTCTTTATTATTATCTCTTCATTTTTCCTCAATGGCACTCAATAATTGCTAGGATGATTGCATATCTGCAACCTGCAGTGTGTTTACTTGTTTAACTCTCTGTCTCTCCCATTGACCTGTAAGGATCATGAAAACAAGCACTATGTCTCAATTGTTCTTCTCTGGGTTTTTTAGGCTCAATTGTTCATCACTGAATGTGTAGAGTTTGATCTAATGACTCTAGGTACTCAATGGATTTCTAACAAGCTTCAAAGGAAACCAGAAACATAAACACCCAAACAAAATAAAAGGAAAATCAAAGTTTGGCATGCAGTCAATAATGATTTATAAAGAGAGGAAATGAAAGACACTGAAAATGTTTTTACTGAAAGATATTCTTTGAATATAGTAAATTAGGGACAATGTCTCATCCCTGTTAATGACTGAAGAGATGCTCAAGATTATCTATAGGAATGAATTCCAAATAAATTTTTTCTAACATTGATCGATAGCAGTACACCTATGATCCTGATTATATGAGAATATTTTGCTGTCAATGGGGGTAGAGGTCAGAAATATATAGAATCTATACCAAGTAAAGGAGTTTATCTATAAAGAAGACACAGAAAGACACACACCCACACAGAGCAAGAGTGAGAGACAAGAAAGGAAAGATTATTTCCTATTTCCCTACTATTATATGTCAGTATATCGGATATACTGGCAAATGGAGCTTTCTTCATCAAATGACAGAGGCTGGATTTGACTTTTGGCATTCTTTCTCTACATTCTAGTTCTTACCTATGCTCCATAAATGTGCCATTTTATCTGTAATTAATGCCTGAATCCCATCTTCAGGTTTAATTGAAAGGAATTAGGATGATCCAGAGCAAGGGATGTTATTCCACTTTTACTGATAAAATTGTAGCTTCAAATTATTATGTAGGCCAATGACATACACGTATGAAGAACCAATTTACAAACTAAACATTACAGGAGTGAAAATTGTAGTTTTATGTTCTTTTCTTCTACAGCATAATCCCTTATCTTCTTGATTCTTTATTCATAAATCACAGGAAATAGCATGTGGTGGGTATTACTGTAACCTGACTTCCCTATTATATCCCTACCTAAAAATTGACAACTGGCAAGTGTTAAAAAGTAGATTTGAGGACACTATTAAGGTTTAGTCTGCATAAACTGTTGATTACCTCAATTTGCTGTTATTTGGATAAGGTATGCATCTATATCTAGTCTAGATGACTGTGCCTTCCATTTCTCTTTTTTATTCTTTTTTAAAAAAAAACTAGATTGTTATACAAAATGTCTAAACAAGAACATATCTCATCAAACTGTATATCAAGTTCTTATTTTACTGAATGAATTTGCTTCCTGGATTTTAAATGCTTGAACTGCAGAACTGCTTCTAGTTCTGGTTTTTAGAAACTAGCAGAACAGGCATGCCTACTGATATTGTATTTGATTTAGTAATAGAAACAAGTGAATATAATTTCTCTTGGAGAACTATTTTAATGGTATTTATAGCAACATATGAATATGTTTCTAGAACCTTCTGATTGATTCTTCTACACACACACACACACACAAGAATGGAATATCATTCAATATCATGAAATAATATTTTTGTAAGCCCTCTGTGTTCTGTAATTCTTTTTCTCCTCTTTCTGTCACTGTGGAGATATTTGCATGAAAATAGTTTCTCTATTGCTAAGAGTTCATCTGTTCCTGCTGCTTATTTCTCACCTGAAGTCACAATTGTCTGAATGTACATCATAATCATCTCTACATAAGCCAATTTCAATGCCACAAACAAAAGATTATGCCTTCAGCTGAGAAATAAACAGCAGGAGCAGATGAAATCTAAAAACCAAATATCCCACTTTATGAAAATGTCCCAATTAATAAAAATTCAATTGAAGAGAAATATTTTAAGTTATATATCAGCAGAATTATCTCTCAGCAGAAGTTTTTTGGTTTTTCATGATGTTCCAATGTGCTTTATACTCAGGCTAGTTAAACCTGGTTTATTCACTGTTAATTATGCCAGATGTCTTTTTATCCTTCTGTTTATGTTTAGCAGTCTGTCCCAATTCTATCATTTTTAATTATCTAAAGCCTTTGTGCTAAGATTCATATAGAAGTAGTAACTCCTCCTTGGCATCCATTGATAGCGATTGAATAAAGTAAGAAGACAACAGATGGGCATGAACTGCTTTGTGGACTCACATAGAGACTTGAATGAACCTTAAATATCTGTCTATTAAAAATCATGTTCCATATTTAATCATAATTCCACATACCATTTTAACTGCTCTGCCACGATGCCATAAATACAACACTTCAGAGATTATCAATAACCTGGAATATATTTCAGTCCGATTTCGTTTTTGGTGGTTGAAGTACTGAATAGAAACAAAAAATGCTTTGATTTACTCCCTACTATGTTATTATTCCCAGAGGGTCAAGACTTAGCAAAATTTACCGGCTTGTGAATGTTTTCCTTTTAATTAGGTTAAGTAACCTTTACTCAGCACCTAAAATTTGTCTGACACTATAGTAAGGAACAGAGACACCATAAGAATAAGGCAATATCTTTTTTAAGAAAGATAAGTGAGCAAATGGAACAATAAAGTTTAGTTGTTTTATGAGGATTGCATGCAGTTGATAAAAGTTATGAAAAGGAAGAGCTATCTAAGAGAGCCCAGCTAAGCTTCCTAATGTAAATATAGCAGGGTCTGCATCTTTAAGTGGTCTTTAGCCAAGAAGAGTTTGGGGGAGAATAAGGGAGAAAATAAATAAGAGAAAATTGTAGGCAGAGATTAAAAATGTGAATCAAATGGAAAATCAATAAAGAAATAGCCAACTGAACAATATAGAACAAGTGAATCTAAGAGACATATACAGAACTAGACATATACAGAACTATACAACTATCCAGTTGACAGCAGACAAATATATATTCCTCTCAAGCACACATGGGATATTCCACATGATAGATCACATGTTAAGTCACGCCCTCAAACAAACAAACAAAAAATCTTCACAGCAAATAAAACAGTCAACAGGGTGAAAAGGCAACCTACATAATGGGATAAAATATTTGCAAACCATATAGCTGATAAGGAATTAATATCCAAAATATACAAGGATTTCATACAACTCAAAGGCAAACAACAAATAATCTCATTTTTAAAAATGAGCAAAGAACCTGAACATATATTTCTCAAAATAAACACGTATAAATGGCCAACAGGTATTATGAAAAGTGTCCAATATCATTAATTATCAAAAAAATGCAAATGAAAATCACAATGAGATATCTAACACCTATTAGAATATCTATTATCAAAAAATGAAATATTTCTTTCTTTCTTTTTTTAAAAAAGTCAAAAGATAATAAATATTGGTGAAGATGTGGAGAAAAGGGAACCCTTATACACTTCTGGATGGAATTTTTAATTGGTAAAGCCATTGTGGAAAAAACATGGAGATACATCCAAAAATTAAGACTAGAACTACCTTATGATCCATCAATCCCACTTCTGGGTACGTATCCAAAGGAAACAAAATCGGAATCTCAAAGAGATATCTTCATTCCTATGTTCATTGCAGCATTATCCACAATAGTCAAGATATGGAAACCACCAAAATGTCCAGCAACAGAACAGTGGATATAAAAAGCGTGTTATATAAACAATGCAATATTATTGAGCTATTAAGTGACAAGAATTTCTGTCCCCTTCAAGAGTCCTTCTCACTGGACTACAAAGCAAATTGACATGAGACAGATTAACAGGAGAAAATAAAATTTAATAGTGTGCATATGGAGAATCCACACAGACATGGAAATATCAAAAACAGGCAAAATTAGGTAAATACATCATCTTGAACTAAGGAGAAAGAGGCAGGAGTCTGGGATTTCAGAAGAAAGGAATGCAATTCACAGGGCAATTAGAAGAAGAGCAGATGTTTAGTAATTAGATGTCTCTGCCACATAGATGCATTACTCAGGTAAAATTTATCCCTGTTAATGACCCTTATTCTGGGAAAGACCTCCAGTTGAGATTTTTTTAATGTGTCAAGGAAGGGGCAAAGCTTTCTCTTGAGATCATAGGGTCTTGATTACCTTCAGCTCAGAAGAATCTTCATGCCAAAGTGGCCCATCTGGGGCCGGGGTTGGGGGGTGGTCTGCCCTAGACCCCTATAGAGCCTTAAAATAGGAGAAAATTTTATAATTTGTGACAACATGGATGAACCTGGAGGACAATATGCTAGGTGAAATAAGCCAGACATAGAAAGATAACTACTGCATGATCTCACTTATATGTGGAATCTGAAATAGTCAAACTCATAGAAACAAGAGAAGAGAACAGTGATTGTCAGGGGTTGTGGGGAGAAGGACATTGGCAGATGTTGGTGAAGAAGTACAAAGTTCAATTTATACAAGATGAATAAGTTATTGAGATCTAAGGTACAGCAATATGACTATAATTAACAATACTGTATTGTATACTTGGGATTTGCCAAGGGATCTTAACTGTGTCCTTATCACACACACACACACACACACAAACGAAAGAAAAAAATGATTAATTATGTGAGGTGACAGATATGTTAATTAGCTGGAGTTTTTCAAGTTGTACATCTTAAAATGTACAACTTTTATTTGTCAATTACACATAAATTAAAATTGGAAAAAATAAAGGAAAACATACAAAAAAAAAAAAACCACCTCAGCTCCTTTCAGAAAAAAGTATACAGTAATGAGAAGGTAATCAGTCTCTGATTATCCAAAACCATCAGACTTTGGGCTCTGAAAATGCTCATGGTAGGGAAATTTGTGGCTAAAGAATTTATTGTGAAAAGAGAGCTGGAGAGATGGAAGTGATCAATGACCACAGGAAAACCATCGTAATTACTGCATGTACACTCAAATAAATAAAAACAGCAATAAAATTAAAAACATAATGCAATTTCTATAAGAGAAGGGACATTTTGATCAAACGAAATCATAAATATAAAATAATAAGATATCAACTTTACTGTAAATATGCAAGATCCCTATCAAGACAAAAGAAAGTAAAAGAGCATCATTATGAGAAAGACATGAATAAAGGGAACCAGACCATGGTCCAATACAGAAGGACTCAGAAGTATATAGGTAATAACTCTTCACACTAATCTACACATTTACAGCAAGTCCATTAAAATTTCAATTGATTTCTTATTCTAAGATTTATGTGGAACATTAAATGTCAAGTGAACTATGTATCAAAATTCTTTGTATAATAACTATGACAGTGTGGTATCAGCACCTAAACATGGAAGTAAATTTATGGAACAGACAGATGCAGAAACATACTTGAGAAAGTACATTATAGGGCAGCCCAGGTGGCTCAGCAGTTTAGGGCCACCCTCGGCCCAGGGCGTGATCCTGGAGGCTCGGGATGGAGTCTCACGTCGGGCTCCTTGCATGAGCCTGCTTCTCCCTCTGCCTGTGTCTCTGCCTTTCTCTCTCTCCCTGTGTCTCTCATGAATAAATAAATAAAACCTTTTTTAAAAAAAAAGTATATTATGATGACTGAATATATATCACTTGGAATCAAACTGGTTGGTACTCAATTTTTACCTCTGTGATGTTGAGTTAGTCCTCCCCCATGTCATCTTTTTTCTATTCTGTAAAATAATAATAAAATAATAATAATAATAATAAATAATAATAAACTAGTACTGACCCTTAAGGATATTGTAGGGATACATTAGAAAATGCTTGTGAAAGATTCTGGAATGTAGTAAACATTGTGCCTTTCCTTTAATAATATAAATTGGAGAATGTTTCCATATCAATGCATACACAACTATCCTATTCTTTTTGATGGATATTTGGTGTTTCATTTTATTTTATCAAGTACATGGTGATTAACACCTAATTTTCCAATACTTACGCAATAAAAACAATGTCTCAATGAGAATTTTTCACAAGCTGCCTTGTGAATCGTGTGGTTCTTTAATACAGGTAATAAACATTGAAATACTAGGTAAAATGGTCCCCCACTTTAAAACATTGCAAATCATCATTAAAAATTTGTACAAAGTTATACTACCATCAGATATATAGGGGTGTATTTAATTTAGACACATTTCGCCATACTCTAAATGATAATTTGGTATTAGTAACATTTTCATACACTTCAACTATATTGGTGAAAATTATTTCTTGTTTTCATTTGCATTCCTTAGGTTATACACAGAATTAACCATCTGTTCATATGTTTCCTAGATAGTCTTATTGTCACTTTCCTTTCTTTCCTTCTTTCTTTCCTTCTTTCTTTCTTTCTTTCTTTCTTTCTTTCTTTCTTTCTTTCTTTCTTTCTTTCTTTCTTTCTTTCTTTCTTTCTTTCTTTCTTTCTTTCTTTCTTTTTCTTTCTTTTTCTTTTTTATTGAATTCTGTCTTCATATACAATGCCTGTTGTTCTGTTGGGTATTGTGTGTTCCTTTTTTTTTTTTTTAAGACTTTTTCCTGTTTGAATGAGTTATACTCTTTCTAAAAGTTAAGAAAATTGGCAATTTATTTTGTGTGTTCAAGAATTATTTTTCCTAATTTATTATTTCTCCTTTGATTTGGTTTTGATACTATTTATCATTCAGAAAGTCTTTACTGATTGAAAACTCCCTAGGCAGTATGTTATATGCCAAAACCTCTTTAGTGGTTGTTCAGTAGACCAGTTGGAGATTTAGGTATTGGAAGAGGTGTGTATAATGAAGAATCCAAATGTATTCATGTATTCATGGCCCTGGAGATTTAAAAAAATTACAGTACTTTAACCAGTTTTGGTGATTGCCTTTGTCAATGTTGTAGGGAGCAAAAGGTAATCTGAATTTCTGACTTGGTTTTTAGATATGTCATGTACAAAACTGAAAAGTTTGTTTAGGAGGCAATATTTTATTTTATTTTTAAAGATTTTATTTATTTATTCATGACAGAAACAGAAAGAGAGGCAGAGACATAGACAGAGGGAGAGAAGCAGGAATCCTGAGGGGAGTCTGATGTGGGATTCGATCCCAGGAACCCAGGATCACACCCTGAGCCGAAGATGGATATTCAACCACTGAGCCATCCAGGCACCCCAGGAGGCAATATTTTAATACAAAATACCATCTGGATTATTTTGAACATCTATTTGGAAATGTCATAAGGACCTCATGGCATCGGTTCTTCTTTAAAACATACAGTGAACTATTGTCTCCATATTTTAATGGCCTTAAACATTTTAAAATAACTTTGGTTAAATAATGAGTGAATTATATAATAAAAAAGTAAGAGATATTTATTAATTAAAAAATATTAAACAATACTAGAAAGTGCTTTAGGAGGAAGAAGGAGGCTTACAGTTATTTAGAGCTTAGTGTATTCCAAAATGTCTTGGAATACGTGTTTACATTTACTTCTCATCACTATGAAAACTGATGACCCAAAGTCATTCCTGACTTCTCTTCACTTAACAAATATTTATTGAAACTGGTATATGGTATATTTATCAAACTGGTTGGTACTGGTATATGAAGGCATTTTTCCCAGACCCATGATACACAGTGTCAAAAGTAAAAAAGAAAACAAAAACAAAAACAAAAACAAAACAACTAAATTTCCTGCCTTGAAAACTACAGGGGAATAAGAAGAGGAAAGTTATAAATAATGAATTATACAGTTGGTTAGAAAGGTAAAACCTTTTATATAGTATAGCACCTACTATATATAAAAGCTGAAATGTAAACCTAAATTTTCTCTCACTCTACTGGCTAAGCCCTTTTTACTATATTATGTAATTAAGACGTTAAAACTGGATTTCTTCTTCTTCTTTTTTTTAAGATTTTATTTATTCATGAGAGACAGAAAGAAGCAGAGACACAGGCAGAGGGAGAAGCAGGCTCCATGCAGAGAGCCTGACATGGGTCTTGATCCCAGGTCCCCAGGATCACACTCTGGGCTGAAGGTGGCGCTAAGTCGCTGAGCCACCCGGTTGCCCCAAAACTGGTTATCTTCTAAAAAGAGAAGTTCCTAAAACTTTAAGCTCTGTCTTTAATATCCAGAGCCTTCATGAAGGAGCATGGAATAGAAATCTCTTCGGCAGGCAACCAGAGGCCTTTGTAGCTTCAGCTATGGAATAGTGAGAAAAAAAGAATTCAAAATGGCCTTGTAAGTAGTTTGATTATATAACTTGCCATCCAGTATGGTCTCTAAGACTGAAAGTGAGACTGTTAATAATTATACCTAGACAACACATAGAATTCCACAAGGTGTTCCAGACAAGTTAAAACTAAGAGCCACTCTATTGATCTTTGAGGGCAAGATTTTGCAGACTTCTAATCAATGCCAGCTTATATACAAATATGAAGCAAACTGCTTTTAATATTGCAGTTCCAAGGAATTCAGATGTTTTACTCTATTTTATCATACATCTGAAAGCTTCAACCTCTTGGCAAGGATTAGTAGAATTCACTGTCGTATCCTATCCTATGGAAACAAAACAAAACAAAAAAACAAAAACAAGTGAACAATCTTAGAAGCTTATAGACACTTGGCACCAGACATGTCTGGTAGAGGTCACCGTGGTACTGGGTGGACTCCAGTTCCTGATGCTTGAGTGGTAAATTTCATCCTAAAATGTATAATATTAATAACACCAGGGTAGTGTCATTACATGGATGACTTCTTTTAAATTTCATGGAACTTTGACTCCCATAAGGTCTCAGTGTATCAAGAATGACATGTAATTCTTGAAATTTTGATTTGTGGGAGATGCCACCAGGCATTGGGATCATGACACTGATGAACATCATCCCTTACCATCTCCTGTCTCATATCATTCCAGGTTTGCCACTGCACATAGACACAAGGATTACATAAACTTGAGAGGTCTTTTTTTATTTTTTTAGATATATATGAATTTAGTAATCGGTAGTGTAATTCAGGAAAATATTTCATAAATATAAAACACTGCCATGTGTAGTAGATTCAAGTACAAATATGTGACACCTTAATTGGTGTCATATATCACCTACAGTTTCTGAATTGAATTGGAAAGCAAGAAATTGAGTATATGATAATCCTTGCTATCAGTCAGCATTCTGTGAGTTGTCAGTGATTCTGGAAGTCAACCAGTATATTAATTTTCACAAATATTATTTGGATGTGATAGTCATCTAAGTTCCATATGCAGAATGATAGATCAACTGTCCAGTATCCGTTGGTAACATAACTTGTTCTTGCTTCGGATCTGAAAAAGTGTATCCATATAAAAGTGATCAATTTTAGTTGCTACTACAATGATATTTGATTTGCACTACAGCGTATTGTGTAAATAAACATAGCTCAACAATTATGCTAAGTGAAATGTCAGACAGAGAAAGACAAATACTGTATGATCTCCTTTATTTGTGGAATTTATGAAACATACAAACAAACAAACTAAGGGTAGAATGGTGTTTACCAGGGCTGGAGGATGGTGGGAGCAGTGGAACAACCTTTGTCAAATGATTATAAAATGAGTACATCTTGGAGATCTAACATTCCGCATGGTGACCACAGTTAACAAGACTGTATCATATACTTTAAAGTTGCTAAGAGAGTAAATCTGAAATGCTCTCATTAAAAAAAAAAAAAAAAAAAAGAGTAACTTTTAAAGGTGATGAATGGATTAACTAACCTTACTGTGGTCATTTTGCAGTAGATACATGTATCAAATCACCATGCCATGCACCTTAAACTCATACAATGTTATATATCAATGATATCCCTATAAAACTGGGAAAAAAGAAATACATACAAAGTTATATGTCAATTATATCCCAATAAATCTGGGGAAAAGGAGTACATAAAATAGCTGAACATTGAAATACATTTTTAAGGAGCAAATACGAAATGCTTTTATGTCCCTTTTAATATTTAAGTAAGCAAAATTAGTTACAGTTGTATAAATTGCTAATTGACCTCTTTATGTGATTCAAAATAATCTGGGTTAGGCAATTACAAATGTAAAAACATATGAAATCAAGTATTCCTACTTTGTGTATTAACACTAAACTCTATATGAATCTGAATTCAAACATTGTTTGAAGTACTACTTAATATATAATCAACAAAATAAAACTTTCAATGAATCCAACTTCAATTATGATCAAAGCATACATTAGCCTCAGTAAGTATAAAAACAATCACATGAATGATATACCAGAAATACTTTTGTCAGGAAAACCTGAAAAAAAGTAGGATTTGTGATTGGCTATCTGAATATTATTATCTGTAAAATTTCTATAGCTCAATATGGAAGACTAACTTTAAAAATGACTGTTTCAGGGACACCTGATTGGCTCAGTGGTTGAGCATCTGCCTTCAGCTCAGTGCGTGATCCTGGAGACCCAGGATCGAGTCCCACATCAGGCTCCCTGTGAGGAGCCTGCTTCTCCCTCTGCCTGTGTCTCTGCCTCTTTTTCTCTGTCTCTCATGAATAAATGAATAAAATCTCTTTTTTTAAATTACTATATCAAGCTAAGCCAAAAATATTTAATCTAAAGCGTTTGCGTTGGTGATCCTAATGGACTATCTTGGTAGCTTGCTAAATAAGAACAAAATGTTGTTTTTAATTCTATTTTTTCAGAAAAAAAAATTGTTGCACTCTTATTCATGACAAGTCCCCCCCACCCCCAAGAGTATGTTAGAATGAGGTACATACTTCTGAAATTATGTTATATGTAGAAAAGTGGCCATCAAGGGCACAAAATGCATCCCTGCCTGGGACACAGTATCTTTTAAACATTTTTAAATGGTATGCACATAGACAATATTTCTACTTTTCTGAAACTCTCTAAGGATATCAACTGAAACTTAGAAAAAGGTGAATGTCCAATCCAAAGATTTCCATAAAAATAATATTTTCGGTGCCTGAAAAGTAGACAGCCACAGTTAGATATTTTTTATTAAGGTAATTACATAAGTGTAACCTTGATTGTATGGAGCCATTAAATTATGATCATGAGCACAACAGTAACATAGAAAACAAACGAAAATAGCAGACCACCGAATGATCGATGTACCACATATTATGGAATAACTTATAATTTAATTTTAAAAATCTAAAGATAGATTCCTTAGTTTAAGACAACTCATCCGCAAATTGAGCAGTCAAACCAAACACAAAAAGAAGATAGATTTATTCATGTCTTAAAATAGAAAAAAAATAAGTTTACCAACTGTTCATTCACTTTTCCCAGTCCTGTTTACTGTTCAGGACACTAACATGGCCTTTGGATACTACCCGTGGATATAAAAGTGGTTAATAGCTCTTTCTGTATCGGTGATTCCCCTTGAAATATGGGAACATTGGATCATACCCAAAGTTCTGCTCAGATGTGTGCAAGATAAAAAATAGTGTATCAGGGAAAGGAAGTACCAAGTTGCATCTCAGTCTTTTGATGGTGTTCTCTCTTCCATGGTCTACAAAAGCAGAAGCAATTTGTCACTTGGTTCAGTCCCAACACAAACAGAGCAGCTTCCTTTTCACTGGATCATCTCCACTGATTACCCATTTTGAGGAATTAGTGACTACTACTGTCTCAGCTGCCCTATCTCACTTAGGAAAACAAGGTTTAACAAATAATGGAGTTCAAAATATGCCAGTGATCTGGTCTCATACAAATTTATCTCTGTTATATTTACTCAAAAAATATGCTCCCAGGCAAATGATATTTATGATGAATATTTTTACTTCTTTAGCATGAAAAAATCATTTTTTAAAAGTCTGTACTTGGACACCTGGGTGACTCAGCAATTGAACATCTGCCTTTGGCTTAAGGCATGATCCTGGGGGTCCTGGGATCGAGTCCTGCATAGGATTCCCTGTATGGAGCCTGCTTCTCCCCCTGCCTGGGTCTCTGCCTCTCTCTCTCTCTCTCTCTCTCTCACTCCGTGTCTCTCATGAATAAATAAATAAAACCTTAAAAAAAAAGTCTGTGCTTATTTTTCCATACAGAGTTTCACACATGCTCTCCTTTCTTCCCTTCCACAGAGAAAACAATCATAACCAAACTTTAATAAATCCTGTAAATGTATAATATATATCTTACCTTGTTGCCTCCACCCAATTGGCTGTAGGTTTTATGAATATGTAAATCAAGCAATATTATTTAATTGATCCTGATGAGAGGTAGTTTGCATTACTGTCCTTAGGTACCACTTGTAGGTAGGAAATGTGACTTTGAGCTGAGTTTTTTTTTTTTTTTTTAAGATTTTATTTATTCATGAGAGAGACAGAGAGAGAGAGAGAGAGAGGCAGAGACATAGGCAGAGGGAGAAGCGGTTCCATTCAGGGAACCTGATGAGGGACTTGATCTTGGGTCTCCAGGATCATATCCTGGGCTGAAGGTGGCTCTAAACTGCTGAGCAGCCCCCCCACCCAGGCTACCCAAGGAACTGAGCTTTAATCAAACAGACACTGGCTGAAGAAATGTCCCTTTCTGCTGTTACGGCCCACTTCTCTAAAACCACGTCAGGTCTCCAGGTTGCAACAAGGAAGGGGAATAAGATGGTGCAATTCTCATAGTAAATTGTTACTCAAACCCACAGTTTCTAACTATGACAGCTGCTGTCTCTTTGTTTGGATCAGTTTTAACATTTTTGATGAAATGAAAGTCAGACATTCTAAAAGATACTGCTTACATATTTATGTGTTAGTTCTAGAAGATAATGCAGTTGTTTCAGCACCCACTGTAAGAAGCAGGGAGACTGCAGCAAAGTCAGCTATAAACTGTATGTTAGGCATTAGGCAAAATATAAGATCTGTGTGTTGGATAGAACTTCAGCTTCAATATGATTTTATATTGAATGTCTGCTATTTGCCAGACATCTTGGTAATCACTGGCTGGTTCACAAGCTAATATAGACATAGGAAGCTAGAATGAGGACATATACCAAAACAGAAGAGGGACTGTATTGTACAATATCTGTTAGGACATTGCCTTGATAATTCTTTCTGAGAATTAGAGCCATTATTCAGAGTAGATATCCCATCTCACAAATTTATAACCAGTCAATGTCAATTTGGGGACACGTCTATGTATGTCTATGTCTAGGTATGGTGTGCATTCTTGGAAAATATGAGACAATCTCTAGAATTTCTTGCAATTCTGATATTCCATATTTGACATTCATTCTCTCCTTGTACACACATGCATCCACATATACTCACACACACATGTTTACTTATGTATTTACTTATATATTGAAATATTTACTTAAATAAATATATTAAACATATGTATTTATATTTAGTTACTTGTATCACACTCACACAAATATACGTATATATATTCAAAAACATTATTTTATCAGCTAAAAATTGAGGTTAAACCTTTTGCAAATATGTATTTCTATGTGAAAGAACATTCATATCGTGTGTCCCAGAATATTGAACAACTAGGATAAGACTATCTAAAATTTGACTACAATTGGAGGATTGAGTTAGATAGGCTCCAAATACTCATATATATTTTTAAGCAACACCTTCCAGATTAAAGAGAGTGAGGCAGTCTAGCAATGAAATAGTCCTTCTCTAAGGGTTATCATAGTGACCAGGTCTGAGAGAACAAGGATTTCACTGTCATGGTTTCAGCATTGGCAGTGGGACCTCAAGAGGTCTTGTCATTTTCTTTTACTTACCACAGTCTTTCCCCTCCTTGGAGGCCTTGAATTGAACTTGGAGATAATAAGAGGGGGAACTAACTTGAAATTGTAGACGAAAGTTTTAATTAACATTTTAAGATCTGGATCTATTAGAAGGAACCAAAGGTTAAGGTGGTTGGACAAAACTTTCTCAGGAAATCACATAGCTTAGTCCATGAATGTGTGCACTAAACTTTTGAAACAGGTCTCAAGATAGATAGCAAGGGTTGTTTCTCATGCTAAAACATCAGTGTTTCCTTAAAAGTCATATCCTAAGACATTGAACAAGTTTTTCATATGTTTGGGCCCATGTGCAAAATCTGAAGACTTGGACCAGGTCAATAACTAGACTTAATATATATAAATGCATTAATAAGAGACAGACAATAGCCTGATGGAGAATAGATTCTAAGACAGTAAAGAGGGACACCTGGGTGGCTCAGTGGTTGAGTGTCTGCCTTTGTCTCAGGGCATGATCCTGGGGTCCTGGGATCAAGTCCCACATCGGGCTCCTTGCAGGGAGCCAGCTTCCCTCTGCCTGTGTCTCTGCCTCTCTCTCTCTCTCTCTAGTCTCTCATGAATAAATAAATAAAATCTTAAAAAAATAAGACAGTAAAGAGAAATTTTTTGAAAGAAAATCACTTGGAAGAAGAATAAATCTTTCTGGGTAAGTTAGATTCAATATTAGATACTCAGTATTGGGATAGAGAGCTACAGTTTTGTATCTCCTGACTTTCCCTGGAGCAGCCATTCACCCTGCAAAGGAGGGTAAAGAGTTCTGTCAAAAGAGACTTTTCCTTTTTGAATATGGCTTCAGATTTAGTCCAGGGTTCTAAGAAGACATATGCTGAGACAAAGCTGGCATGTTATACTTATTTAGGGTGAATAATCCCAAAAGATATAGAATGAGGGAAGAAGGGAAAGGGAGGCAGAGACAGGGAAAAAGAAGTTGAAGTTCAAGCTTGATCTCAATCAAGCTTAGGATCACTTGAAAATATGGCTGATCACTCAATCATACTGGATACTCGATATCTTCAGATAAGGTAATGGATTTCCTGCATCTCAAAATAGTCTACCTCTCCTTGGGAAGAAAAGGCAACCAGTTGATATGCTAATTCTTTTTTTGTTTTTGTTTTTTTTTTTTTTTTTCTTTTCATCAAAGGTCACTCAACAGAGCATTTACTCAAGCATACAATCAGGGTGTGACTTAACACCTGGAAAGCCACAGCCTCTGTTGTTTCCGAGTATCTGACCTGAAGTTGGTGTGGCTCCTGCTACAAGTATAATAGGACTCTGTCCAAGCCTAGTTTTGACCTCTGAGGGAATCTAAATATTTAAAAAATGGTCACTTCTAATTTCAAAAAGAAAAAAAGCAAAGCAAAAAAAAAAAAAACCTATTAAAAAAAAAAAAACAAAACAAACTTAAACAGCTTTAACAAAAGACACAGTCACTGCTTCTGCAGTTGGTCCTAGGGCAATATTTAATATTCGTCACCCATTCTGGATTTTATTAGGATGATTCAGAGTTTCATCATGATGTTCATGTTACTGCAGTTGCCCATTTACAGTTGTTGCTGGGCAGATAAATTCCAGGATAAAGTAACAAACTCCTGTATGGTAAACATGTCTTCCTTCTTCCATTACATACTCACTCACATTCCATTCTCTCATAGTTAGCAGGGTCAGTCAGTCAACAGAGAAATTATTATCATTCTACGATCGGGAATGCTGATGAGAAGTCTAAAGTAAGCAGGTAGGAAGCACAGACTCTAGTTCAGTGAAATCTTACAATAGAAGTGTTGATAGAAGTATTGAACTCTTTGGAACATGGACTTCAAATCTAGTGGAGTATACATTTGCTGAGATGAAAAGTATAAATTCCACAAGTGGATGAATAAGAGTGAAAATGAAAAAGATCCATCCTATTTTATCCCTTGATTCCTACACCTTAATTTCTCATTGTGGGGAAGATACTATACTATATTGTCCATTTGGACATTATCCTAACCCTTCAGAGTGATTTGTCCATGCCACAGATTTTAGCTGCGGTAAGCTTTCAGTAGGCCCTTCCAATGTTTTATTAATCCAGCTGGTTCTGGGTGAAGAGCTACATGATATATATGACATACTCCTATAGTTTTGAGCACACTAATCTACGCCTGTGCTGCAAATGTGTCTCTTAGTTCAAAGTAATGTGTGGGATACCATCATGATAGATCAAGTATTCTGAACACCATTGACAAAAAAGGCACTGGTGAAGTCACTGTGCCAGAAAAGATATTCCAATATCCAAGTTACATATATATCCTCTTAAGGATGGATTCTCCTTGAGTGGAAATTATGAAAATTTTAACAAGTTACCACCTAGTACATGGCTGGTCTCTCCAAAGTATAGTGCTATCTCAAGAGCTCAGCTTCAGTATATATTACTAACAGATTGACAATGTCAGGATCTAGACCAGCTGTAGTGAGATAGACAGCCTACACTGTTGGCAACAATCATAGTTCCATGCCTGCCACCATTTCCACTCTACTTTGGGTCCATGCCCGTATAGGGTAAGCAGAAGAGAAACGCTGGTGATCCTCATAGGTTGAGTTATCCTGTTCATCTGGTTTTTGAGAGCCTCATCTATATCAAATGATCTCTGATTGGTGTTATATGAGAAACAAAGATCCGCATGTCCTGTTCCTTAGGTTCATTGATGCAATTCTTGTTCAAATCCCAGGCATCAACCAGGTTGTTCTCCATGTCCCACGAATGAAAGCATATCCATATGTTTTGCTTTCATAAACATATCCATATCCTTTCATGGTATATGAACAGCCAAATGTCCTGCTAGTAGCACTATGGATTGAATTTCCCTTCATCTCTGTCTTCAGGACCAATTTATTTAGGGGCAGTACTGTAGCAGCTACTTTTGTCCAACTTACTGCCACATTACATGCCAATCTTCCTGTAAAGACTCACATCCTTCCTTCTTCCATCACTTGATCATTGGGATCTTCCCACAAAACTATGTGTGTGCCATTATTGCAAAAGAAGTTGGTGATATGACGGTATAGGACAACCATTTATAGTTATAAGACAACTGTGTCTTCATTCCTTCTGCACCTGATCAGGCCAGTTTCTGATTATACCACAACCATCAAGCTACAGATTGCTGCTGTGTCTGCCTAACCTTATGCACTAGAGAACTGTATGACACAAATCTCATGATGGCTGGCCATGATTGCCTAGTCCATTAGAGTATTAATTTCAGAGGCTCATTCTCTACATGAGTATCATCAGTTCTCTTTTGAGGAGGATATCCCCTGTTTCCGGACTCCAGGTGTCTATTCTGTGACATTCCTGACTCCACATGCCATCATTATTCTTCACAGATACCTTTAGCAGAATTAAATCTATGAAATCTGATATCCCAACTGGGATAGCAGTGTTCCTCACTGCCTGAACATTCTTAAGAGAAGTCTTGTTCTGGGCCTCACTTAAAATAGACAACCAATAAAGTCATTCAATAAACTATGTGGAACAGTATAATAAAATCTCAAGTGCTGTGCCTGTATCTTAGTGACAGGAGATGTAAAGTGCAACTATTTGTCTTGTGCCTTAAAGGGGACAGCATAGTATATCCCAGACCACCAACTTCCTAAGAAGGGCACAGACTCTTGGTTTTTTTCTGGGACTTTGTCTTGTATCTACTCTCATAACTATGTCTTTCTATGATGTCTATAGAATTTGCTATTTTCTCCTCAACAAGTCTGGTTAGTATTATTCATTAATATAATGGGCCAGCATAGTATTCATGACTATATAATTACAGATTGCAGGACACTTGGCATAGACTTTTGTTTTACTGCTTTTCTTGCTATGTATCTGTAAACTTCTCTCAATAATCTCTAATAATGGATCAAGAAGAAAATTTTCCACGTGTCATAGTTCCATGCCAGGTGCCAAATTTGTATAGATCAGTTCTATTAAAAATACTATATTTAGCAAAATGACTATGGTGGGGCCATCACTTGAGTGAAATTACAAAATTATACATTATTCAGTATGATTCATTTATGTGGTTTTTCTTTTAACATTTTTCTTGTTCCCCCCCCTCCCCCGCCGAAGAAGTCAGATGAAAAATTCAAACGACGATACTGTGTTCACTATCATCCATGCAAGTCCAGGTTTTTGTTTATGTTGATAATCTCTGTGTACTTTCAAGATTTCCAAATCACTTTGGTTTCACCATGAAGCAGGCAGAAATTCTAGATATGTTGCTCCCATACCAAGCAAATGTAAAAGCTTCTTGATCTCCCACTATTTTGCCTTCAAATTTTATCTCATCACTAGGTGAGATGAGATAGGTGAAAACTTTCATAATTGTGTTGTCATGCATGTCACGAATTTTGCCCTCCACAGTTAACACAAGCTTCACAGCAAAATTTAACTAACTGCTCAGCGAAAACTATCTTTCCATTCATAGCAGAATGTCAATGACCCATTACTGAAAAGTATATGCTGATTTACTTTGTTTTACCAGAGAACATTTTCCACAAGTGGAAGAGGTAGGAATTGAAAGGGTAAGAGCATATAAAGACTTTCAGAGGTCTATAAATTTAAAAACACATTTGAAGCCAGAATTTTTCACACTATTCTCTAAAGAACCTCTAGAGCCCCAGCCAACCCCTTTGAGGCTATGGAGGAGAGTACCAGCAGGAGGAATAAGCTGGGCTCTCAGATGTCCAATCACGTTTTGAAATTGAACAGCTTCAGTGTATGTGCTTTGAACATCAGACTTTCTTGTCAGATTTTTATCTTTAAAAAGTATGTTTTTTGTTAATGTTTTTTAAACCACTGATCTGATCCAACTTTTTAATGCTCACTTTAAGTAATAATACATGTATTCCAGTCTAATTTTCAAAGCTTATATGCCATAAAATATGATGTATACAATATTATCACATATTTAATATTTTCATTAAAAATGCTACAGTGTTTTCTTTTTGTCACTGAGTTTTCTTAGCTTATTCTCATTTTTTTCTTATTCTTTTTGCTGTTTACTACCACTTATTTATCTATACTTTTAGGAAAAAACCTAGCCAGGTAAACCAATAATCCTTAATTCTTGAGATGGTGCTCATATGCTCATATTTCTCGTGTTTCAGGCAATATCATACTGGTGAAGCAAAAGCTCTAGTTACATAATGTCTATATTTTAGTATATCTCATAGCTCATTTTTTTTCTTCTGATCATTAGGAAATGCATGGTTACATGTTTCATGGTATATAAAAACCTTATTCTGCTTCCCAATGAAATTCATACTAGGGCAGCCCAGGTGGCTCAGTGGTTTGGTGCCTGCCTTTGGCCCAGGTTGTGACCCTGGAGACCCAGGATTGAGTCCCACATCAGGCTCCCTGCATGGAGCCTGTTTCTCCTTCTGCCTGTGTCTGTGCCTCTCTCTCTCTCTGTGTCTCTCTCATAAAGAAAGAAAGAAAATCTTTAAAAAAAAAAAAAGAAATTCATACTATTTTTTTTAATCTTCTGGGAAATATTTTTAAAGTAATATGTAATGAGTGACAAATATCCAACTATATGTCTCATTGTCATCCATCTGATAACACAGAAATTTGTTTTGGATGAAAAGACTGGACTTAAATTTAGGAGAAAGCCATGGGAATAATGATTATGCTTATATGCTTGTCCATATACAGCACACATTTTCACAATTCAGTGAGATATTTTTCTGTCAAATATATGCATAAAGGTCTCTCTATAAAATTAAGAAAATGTGAAAAAATGCTGCATGCAAACCCATGAGTCTGACAGATCAGCTTAGAATACTTTGTCACTGAATTAACAGTGGGGCCAAGGAGAAAGTAGCTAAATTAAACAGAGAGTGAAGCAAGTAACCACTCCAAAGCTTGGATAAAAATAAGCAGAATTGAAAGCTTTGCAGGAACAAAATTGCAATGGGCAGAAGACCAAATAGAATCTGACATTATGACTTTCTGTGGCCTAGATGTCTATGGCTGGAGATATCAAAATATATGTACCAAGTCTCAGGTTAAAAATCAAGTGGCTGATCTTGACATCACTGCAAAGCAAATAATTTGAAACAAAATCAGTTAACATGGAGGAGTGTCATGGTGATTTGCCATTGTCTCTTAAAATTTGCTCCTGGTAGATATGTTAAGAGGAAAAGTAACTTAGATGAAAGTCAAATGTCACTTAAAGTTTCAGTTTTAACTTCATGACAAATAGCCTAGCTATATAACCTTTGTTAAGTCACTTGTCTGATCTTAGAGTTCTTTGTTTAAAATAAAGGTGTTGGGATCCCTGGGTGGCTTAGCGGTTTAGCACCTACCTTTGGCCCAGGACATGATCCAGGAGTCCCGGGATCGAGTCCCACATCAGGCTCCCTGCATGGAGCCTGCTTCTCCCTCTGCCTGTGTCTCTGCCTCTCTCTTTCTCTCTCTCTCTCTCTCTCTCTCTCTCTCTGTGTCTCTCATGAATGAATAAAAGTAAATAATAAAAAAGTAAAGGTGTTGGGCAAAACGGTAAAGATCTGTTCTGTTTTTATGTATCCTCATTAATATATATATAGAGAGAGAGATTTTTTTTTTATTTTGGAAATCCAGGAACGGGATGCTAGGTTTGATTCCAGCTTCATCATTTATTATATTCATAATCTTTCTCTGCCTCAGTGTCCTTATTCATCAGCTGTGCTTAATAAAGGTATCTACTTCACATGGGCATTATGAGGAAAGGAATGAAATAATGCATGAAGAGCATTTTCAATAAAGCCTATTGGGAAAGCATTCACTGTATGTTAGCAAAGGTTGATTTGCCAAGAAGCTAATATAACTTACGCTTTCAGGTCTTTATTTGCTGGGGTTCCTTCAAATGTCCTGTACCTGATTTATAATTAAAATGTTGCACTGTTTTTAAATAGCACCCTAAATGTTGAATAAGCCTCAAAACCTCACAAAACTAAAAGGGATCAATTATTATTTATTATAATTTTAAAATTAATATCTAAAAATGCAATTTTTTTCAATGAGTTACTTACAAAATAATAGTTACATTCAAAGGTTTGGTGTGGCTAACAAGTAACCAAGCTTATTTAGAAGAGCAATATCATAAAGTACGTGGTTTGTAAAATTACTATTTCATTATAAAAGTGAAAATGATTTCAAGGATGTCCCTGCTTATTTTAAAGGAAATTGGTGAGTCGACGAAGACAATTGGTCAGCTTGGCTAAATAAGTGCATTTTCTCTTTTTAGACACTAGCTTGTGATTACCATTGGGAAAATACAAGACTAGGAAGGAAGTAATCCTCACATGCACTAGGTAATAAAAAAGTCAAGTCGTTTAATCAAGTACATTTCTGAGGAGAAAGGACAAATTGTATTCATCCTTGAGTTTGAAGTTAAACAATTCTGTCCATCTTTTACTCCTGAATTACACAGAGTCTTTTGCGATGAAAGATAAAAGTAAGCTTCTTATGCTCTTAAATTCCTGCTCTTCTCTCACCTGAAAACTTCTTAGAGCAGAATTCAGAAACCTTAATTCTCAGAGGAAATTAAACGTGGCATCGCTCAGATAAGAAAACCCAATGGGGCATATAGAGCAAAAGGTAAATCCAGGAGAGATCTAGGGAAAGCAGCACTGCCAGGGTGCAGATGTGATGGGAAAGACTCTGATTCCATCCTCCCTAGTGCTAGAGATTTCACCTTCTCAAGTTCAGTGTTTGTTTTTATCTGTCAAAAAGTAATGTTTCCTACTCTTCCTATCTCAAAGAATTAACTGTCAATATTACATGAGATTGTGTGGGCCTCGTCATTCTGTTGTGAAGTCTCTACAAATAAAAGGTTAAATAATCACTGGAGAACAGTTTAAAATGTAACCACCTGGTGGATCTTATTGATAGAGCTTTATTTTCTTAAAACCTTACTGCAAAAAACTTTCCTTTTTCCCTATATGATTTCAAGCCTGGATATCTCGAATACTTATACAAAATGAGTTAACTGTACATTTATCAGCCAAGTTATTATAATTGGGTGCTGCTATTAGTTGCATGATCTTGGGGAAGCTACTGGAAATGCCCGTCCGTTCCATGTCTTTGTTTATAAAACTGGGTTAAAATCATAGTAGACGTGTATAATAGATTTCTAATTTTAGAAAATACCTGTGGTAAATACAATATAGGATTTTATGTTATTATATTGCTATAATGTAATGTCAAGAATTGCATTTAATACATAGACAAGATTCTCCCAATAATGGAAATAAGAAAGAACGTAAACATTCACAATTTTCATATTCCAACAAAATATTTTCACTTTTTCATGTTTATTCCACTTATTTTTTGGATTCTTGAGAATTTTGATAAAATTACAATATAAAGTTTTGTAATTGTTTTAATAATTAACACTATATTATAAACATTTTCTGTATTTCCTTCTAATATCCATACCTATAATTAAGGGTTATAAAATTTCACCTAATGTATGACAATCAAATTATTTAATCATTGGATCATTGTTTGAAATTCAGTTCATATATGTAATGAGAATACCACAGTGTGGGAGACAAACTGTAAATGAATATTTAACATTCATTTTCTTTTATTATTGCTATTATCACTGTGCTATTAATATAATAATTAATACATTTTATTTTTTCTTTCTTCATATTATTGCCTTAATACAAATTTATAATGTCTCCAGTTCCACCCACATTGACGTAAATGGTAAGATTTCATCTTCTTGATAGCTGAATAATATTTCCTGTGTGTGTGTGTGTGTGCCATATGTTCTTTATACATTTATCTGTTGATGGATATCTGAGTTCTTTCCATAGTTTGGCTATCATGGGCATTGCTGCTAAAACATTGGGGTGCAGTGTGCCTTCATATCACTACATTTATATCTTTGGAGCAAATATCTAGTATTGCAATTGCGGGGTTGTAGAGTAGCTCTATTCTTGACTTCCTGAGGAACCTCCAGTTTTCCAGAGTGGCTGCTCCACCTTGCATTCCCACCAACAGTGTAAAAGGGGTTCCCTTTTCTCTGCATCCTCACAAACATTTTTTTGCTTCCTGACTTGTTAATTTTAGCCATTCTGAGTGGTATGAGGTGGTATCTCATTGTGGTTTTGATTTGTATCTCAAGTGATGTTGAACATTTTTTCATGTGTCTGTTGGCCATCAAATAAGAACATTTTTAAGGAGTATGGAATATATTGCCATATTTAGAAAAGTATATTCCATTCAAACATTTAAAGAAATAAATGGGTATATGTTTATATAACTTCCAGGATTGTGTTTATCATTGGTTTATCATTAATTTTCATTTTTAATAAATTAAAAAATGAAATGATATTGTCATTTTATTTTACATACCCTCAGAAACTATTAAATGTCTTTTAAAAAATAATTAATTGACTTTATGTCTCAGAGTTTAGGTTTATATGAAAATTGAACAGAAAATACAGAAAGTTTCTACATATTTCTTACCTTGCCAACAGTTACTCCTACTTTTTGAAGGATATGTTGGTGATTTTTTTTTTTTTATGTTAACTCCAATATAGTTAACATACAGTGTAATTTAGTTTCAGGTATTCAACACTTCCATACAATACCTGGTGCCCTCCTTAATCCCCATCACCTATTTCAACTCTCCTCTCACCCACCTCCCCTCTGGTGGCATTCAATTTGTTGTCTATAGGATCTGCTTCTTGGTTTGTCTCTGTCTCTTTTTTTTTCTTTGCTCATTTGTTTTGTTTCTTAAATTCTACATATGAGTGAAATCATATGGTATTTATTTTTCTCTGACTTATTTCATTTAGCATTATACTCTCTAGCTCCACCCATGCCATTACAAATGGCAAGATTTCATTCTTTTTATGGCTGAATAATATTCCATTATGTATGATTCCATTTTGTGTGATTTCATTTTATATATATCAACTTATATATATATATGTGTGTGTATATATATATATACACACACATATATATATAACCTGTGTGATGTTTAGACTAATTACCCATAGACTAATTGTCCTAATGTCCAATTAAGTTAATCTCTAGCCTAAACTATACTGTCCATTAAATGACAGCTTTGATCTGTTGTTTCTTTGTTTTTTTCTAATATGTTAAAAACTAGCTTTTAAAATAAAACCTCATTTATGTATTATTTAATGGCATCTTCCTACACCACATGGCATGTAAATCATGCTTTGGGAAATCAATATTAATTGTATGATTTGTTGTTTTCTTAAATTATTCTCAAGGCACAATTTTGATTCCTCAGCAAGTTTGTAAACTCCCTGAGAGGAATGACTTTCTTTCTTTCTTGTCATCAGTTTATGTTCCTTAGATCCTTGATGATTGTCAAGCTATCATCACATACTCAACAACTGCCTGATGACTGCATATAACTTTTACTTCAGATATACAGACATATATCTTATCTATCTATCATCTATCTATCTATCTATCTATCTATCTATCTATCTATCTATCCATACATATAGATATGCATCATCTTTTTTTTCAGTTCATCAATTGATGGATACTTGGGCTGCTTCCATATCTTGGCCATTGTAAATAATGCTGCTATAAACATAGGGATGAGTATATCCCTTTGAATTAGTATTTTTGTAAGCTTTGGGTAAATACCCAGTAGTACTATTGCTGGATTATAGCATAGTAATATATTTAATGTTTTGAAGACACTCCATACCATTTCCCACAGTGGCTGCACCAGTTTGCATTCCCACTAACAGTGCAAGACAGCTACCCCTATTTTTAATATCTTGTATATACATGTGGTACATTTGTTACAACTGATAAACCAATATCAATGCATTATTATTAATTAAGTCAATAGTTTATGTTTTTGTTCATTCTTTCTGTTAGATAGTTCTGTGAGGTTTGCCAAATGCATAATAATTTGTATTCACCATTATCTTATGATACAGAATAGTTCTACTGCCCTAAAAATTCTGTGTTTACGTCTTTACCCTCCCTCTAACCTCTGAAAACTGCTGATCTTTTACTCTCCCTATAGTTTTGCCTTTTCCGAAATGTCATATAGCTGGAATCAAAGCAGTAGATAGACTTTTGGACTGGCTGTTTTCACTTTGAGAATGTGTTTTTTAATTTAAAAAATATACTTGAGTCTGGTTGGTATCATTTATACTCTATCAGTTGATACTTTTTACTTTTTTGAGATTTCAATTGTGTTTTTTAAATTATTTTTAGTGTTATTTACATAAGTTGGATTTTCAAATATTATTTTGTTTTGTCACTAATTATGAGAACATAAATTTTAGAATAACATGATATGTTTAAAGTTTTTGAGTACCTCTTACTGGTTTCAAATTGCAAATTATCCATATAATTTAGACACAATGAAAATGCCGTGTGTGAATTGATTTTTATCTTAACTATCTTACTTTAGAATGGAATAGCATAAAATGTGTCAAAATGTCATAAATAAAATTCAAACACCTATTTCATTATAAATATTTTTAGGGATATTCTTCCTTAATATTAAGCATTTTTTATTGTAATTAGGATTGATTTTCCTTATAGTCTTTCATTTGTAATTTTCTCAATAATATCAATTAGGCGTTTTATACAATTTTATTGATATAGTAAGTATATACCATAAAATTCACCCATTTTAAGGACAGTAAAATAGTTTTTAGTAGATTTACCAGGATATCCATCAACACAAGTGATGGTTTACAATTAATCCTGTCTTGCAGTTTCTACTCCAGGCAAACACTAATCTGCTTGTCTCTATAGATTGCACTTTCTGAATTCAATATATATTGAATTATCTGTATGTGTTATTTTGTGTCTGACTTTTTTTCACTTGCTATAAATGTATCAGTGTGTATCAACATTTCATTTGTTTTTATTGCAAGTAGCATTTCCTTATGTAGACATAGGATGTTGTGTTAACTGTTCAACATTTGGATTATTGTGGGGTTTTTTTTGTTTTCCTTTGTTTTTGCTATTATGATAAACGCTGCTTTGATTATTTAATTATCTTTGTACAAGTTTTTGTACATTGAAGTTTAAATTGGATTTTGGTAAAATAAATAAATTAAAGACTCCAATGTTAAGACAATTAATTTTAACAATGGTGATTATACATAGTGAATTATAGCTAATTCAGTTATTTATTAATGGGTTTGAATGTTCTACTGTGTGACTGGGAAGCCAACTCAAATATATTTTATTAACTGTGCATTTTTGTGGATAAGAAATGATGTTATTATTTTCTGAAGAATCAAGAAAAAGACCAAAAAAGATTTTCTTTCCTTAAGAATTGTTGTGAAGCAGAAGTTTATGAACTATAAGAAATAATATTTTGAAAACTTTTCATTCTCACCCTGTGAAAGTATCTACTTATCAATTGCTGTAAGGCAGCACTCCCTACAGTAGCTAATCCATCAAAACAAGGTGAGAGAGATAAAAGAGAAATACAGAAATACATTTCCTTGCTTTTGCTCCTTGAACTCCAGACAAGTTGAACAGGCAAATTAAAAGGTTGAGATATTTAATGATACTTATATTATGGAATGTTATGTATGTGAACATATATATTTCAGATATATTCTAAAATCTCACTCCATTTTTTTTACAGCCTTTAATTTTTTTTTTTACCATTGCTTTTTTATGCAAAAAGCATCAAGATTAAAACCATTTCTTAAAACAATGAAATAGTATATACAAAGCATAGTACTTTTTCCATCTGGAACTTTTATTACATATATTTACGTTATTGAAAAGTGAAAACAAACACATACAGAATAGCCCAACCAAATAAAAAAATTAAAAAGGCTTCATACTTTTGAAACATTCTGGTGGACTATTGCACAAAACATAAAATGTTAGAAGCTCATATTTTTGTTTTATATTTAAGAGACCATTTTTGTTCTAGGACTTTATAAGTTTTATATTAATTACTTACCAGGTAATTTTCATAACCACTTCAAACCATAGTCTTTTCAGGTCTTCAAAACAGGAAAAATAATAATTACATAGTAAACTTTTAAGAAATCTTTCTTAATAAATGTAATTCATAATCTGGTGACCACTAAATGTGAAGTAGATATCACATATAATAAAATGTGGCATCTAAGACACAAATAACTATGGAGATCATATGCTCAGTTATTGCTCCACCTATGTAGTTCTTTGCTTTCTATTTCAGCTAGCTAAGAATTTGAAGATACATATTTAGGTAGATACACCCTCCTACACACAACTTCTATACCTTTTCAGGAATATACCTAAATATATTTTAAGAGTCCAGATAGAGTATGTTTTAATGTGTGAAAGAATAACCTGCAAATATCGATGGCTTTGAATAAATATTTTCTTCTTGTTCTTGCTACATGGCTCAGAATTTTGCACTGCACACTCATGGATCCTTGTGAAAATGCTCTCAGATCCCAATATGTGCTGCAAGTATCCATAAGGAAGAGGAAGTGAGATATGGAAATTGAGTATGCCTCACATCCAGTCACATTGCATGGCCATAATTTACCTGACAGCTGTATACAAATTCAAAAGTTTGGAAGGATTGAATCCTCTCTGTACCTAGAGGCAGAGGAAAAGCAAACAATGGCCAGTATCATTAATTTTATTCTCTTAATTGACAAATCAAACCCTTCTTGTTTTTTACAATTGGATTTGTGGATATTATTAGAAAAAAAAAAGAGAAAAAATTAAAAAGTGATAATTTTGTGCTTTTCAAAGTCACTCCAGTGATAATTTTCTGGTTTGACAAATGTAATGGTGTAACCATTCGTACTACCCTCATTTGATGAGCTCTCAGTCTCTCAACTTATGATTAAATAGTTACTATATAGCGACTGAAATTTATTAGCAAATATGACATGTAAAGCACAAAATTTATGCCATCCATTTCTAATCAACGTTTGCAATTAGAATGAATTTTGAACAAATACTGTATATACTATATATGTTTGAAAAACCAAGTGTTAAGAAGCATGGTGTATTCATTTCACCTTTTTTTTAGTCTTTCAACAATATATTAGTGGGGGTCTATTGCGGTATATATTATATTATATAATTATTTATATATTATATAAAATGCTGGCAAAGCAAAGGTGAAATCAGGTATTATCTCTGTCTCATATGGATTACATAAGTGGGGGAAGGGTTAAAATTAATCAAGTGATCCACAATATTAACTGTAGTTAAATGGACATACTTTCCAGAAGATCTAATATATAAAGAGAAACTAACCAAAGAAAGAAGGTGGGAAAGAGATTTTATTTGACCGTGTTGCAGAAGGAAATTTTATGCATGTAACAAAAATGGAGCCACTGTGGCTCAAGAGTAGAAATCAAAAGGGATTTGGGGGCTTGGGCCAAGTTGAAATGGTTGCCATGGAGAAGTGATTGGATTCCAAAGGCCTAGGTACTAATTGAACTGGGGGCTGAAAGTGAGGAATCACTCTAAGATGTAGTGGAAAGTAACCAGCCTTAGATTCAAGTGGACTTTGCTCTACAGTTTTCTAGCTCTTATTCTGAACAAGTGTGTTGACCTCTGGAATACCAACTTCTTATGGACATGATGGTGATGATGACATTTACCTTATATAACCATTGTTAACATGACAGAGACTGTCCTAAGTGTCTAGACCATTCCAGACTGTGTTAGAGATCTCTAGAAAATAGACACCAAAATGGAATATGACTTGCAAGAAATTCCATACTTCTTCTTCCCTGTCCCCACTGTGTAAAAGTAGTCACACCTCCTCCCGTGATCAAGATCCATTACCCTTGTGATGACAGTAACTCTTCTTACCTGCTGGTCCCTGGACACAAGGACTCTAAAGTGCTTTAGCAACAGCTATAGATTATAGTCCACTGGAGCATTTGCTGTGTCCCTGGCAAAAGTACACCCTTCTGGGGACTAGGACTTCCAACCATATAGACTCCGAGGGCAAGAAGCACAAACCACTCCATGGATCATTATGACTAATGGTAAATAAAGCCAGTTCTGCTTCCACTCCCTGGCTGGTAGACCCAAATATTTGTCTCTTGTGGATATATATCCTTATATAAAGGTCTCTAACACATTTTACTGCATCCTAGAGGAAGTTATCCCATTCTTTCAGAGGGTTGCCTCAGAGTTGGCACTTCAGTCGTTCTCTATGAGGCCAACTACTTCTGGATGGCACAATATTTTATTCTACCAGTGGATCCTACGATCCCATGGTCGTAGATGCTCTCACGCATCTCCTTCACTGTAAAGCAGATTATCTGACTAGATGCTATGTTCCGTGCATTATATCCCTATGGAATAGACACTCCATAAGACCTCAAGTGTGCTGCTGATTATGGATCTGTGATCAGGAAAAGCATTCAATACACAAAATTCTTATCTGTTCCTCTGTGTATTTACTGTGGGCACTTCTAGTAAAGAATATGTCCCATTATAGCCTTATTTTCTGCCACCACAAACATTTGTTCATGTGCCCATTGTGCCAGTTCTGAGTATACAGGGTGATGATTCACTAGTGTTTATTGGCCAAGTGATTTTGCAAAATTTGTTATTCAATGCCTGTTGTTTTCTGGGTGATTGTTTCTGGCCATTAATGTATGATACAAAAATTTTCACTCTCTGTGCCCAATCCCAATGTCCATCCACTTGTTCAATTCCAGATATTCTTTTTTTAAAAATATTTTATTTATTTATTCATGAGGGACAGAGAGAGAGAGAGAGAGAGGCAGAGACTTGGGCACAGGGAGAAGCCGGCTCCATGTAGAAAGCCAGATGTAAGACTCCATCCTGGGATTCCGGGATCACACCGGGACCCCGGGATTACTCCTTGAGACAAAGGCAGAGACACTCAACCTCTGAGCCACCCAGGCATCCAAATCTTGGATGTTCTTGTTGTCAGTCTCGAAGACCTCTTTCTTTCCAGCCCTGATCTGATAACCAAGCCATTGACCATTGCCTGAGAATCTCTGTCTCTGTCCCTATCTCAATCTCTCTCTGTCTCTATCATGTCCTCTTGAGGCACTTCCCTTTCTACATAAAGTAAATGAGGAGCACAATTCTTGCAATTCTAATAATTGGAAGATTATCATTTCCCCATTGTCTTTCGAGGGCACTATTTTTTTTTTTTTCAGTTTGCACCTACATAGAAAGGTAAGCTATCCATAAACTAACTTTGCTCATTTTCCTCTTCTTCAGTTATTTATATGGGGACACTACTAATTACAGTAGTCTACATTTATTCTCCAGATCCTCCCACCTTCTACAGATACCAAATGGCAAAATAAATGTATATATGATAGGTATGAGTGTCTCTGCATCATGGACATCTTTAATCATGGCCTAAAATCCACCATTTTCCCTTTCTCCTTCCAGGATATTTCATTGTTTTGGATTTATGTTTTGGCCAGTGTGTGAGGAGGCTCAGTTTCAGAGATTTCTACTTGGGCTTTTGCCAATATGATAGCTTTTACCCCATAAACCAAGAACCAAATGTGGCAGTTATTCCAATTGTCAAGTATATCAATTCCAATTATATGCAAGAGACTGGAGAAATAACAATGGGGTAGGCCCATGAATGCAGTGGGCCTAAAAGGCCATGCTTTTTATATCATACCATGATGTCTGCCAGTTGCACACCTAATAATATTGGTGATGTAATAAATGTGAATGTTACTAAGTGATGTTATTGGTGTCTATCAAGTCATAAGCTCTCAAAAATTGTTTTTATTCCTCTGAGCAGAAATGTTACTGGCATGCTATTCTAATAGGAGGTTGATTTGATGCTTTGGGTCTTCAGGTATCACTGAAATCATAACCTTTTTCCCTCAGTGTTTGTAATGTTTGGGTATCCTCTTGTCTCCACTATAAACACCTTGTTAGATGGCCATAGGTCACTTTGCAGTAGACTAGAGGATTTATTATAGTGCACACTCACAGTGGTGTTGCAGGGCCTTTCCTCCTCGGGACCCAGATACTTCTTCAGAGTCTGGATATAAAAATTGGGTTTAAAAAAAAAAAATTGGGTTTAGTCGAGGCATTGAGCAAAAGACTTTTCATTAATAGAACTATCTTCCTCCTCCTAATCTATTCTCACTTTCTCCTGGTGATATATGTTAAGCACCATCCATCTATTTCACCCCTACAGCCACCACACTCTGTTTATTATTTCTATAACTTACTGTGTCTCAAGTCCTTTTGAATGCCCCTCTACAGTGTCAATAGTTAAAGTAGGTATGACATCCTGGCTTTGACAGGTTAGCACTGTCACTTTTGCTGCTAGGTTTCTCTTATTCTAAGGCTATATTATTCTCTGTCATTACCATCAAACCAGGCTCGCTGATGGCTCTCTTCACCTCAAGGTTATCCTGCAGAGGAGAGTCACCATTGAACTCCTTGGTGATGCTGGTGCTCCATTAATCAGTGCATTCTCATAGTCTTAATGAATAAATACTATGCCCCCTAGGCTTACCTGCGAGACATTGTCCTGTGAGTCTTCTGGACTCACATTTATATCCATCCCAGGATTTCTACTACTCTCCTTATTACTCTACCACCTGCCATGACAAGTCAAGGGTTTATACTTTATTCAGTGTTGACCATCGCTTTTTCCACAATTCAGAAGCCATTACAAGTGAGTGGGCCCCAATTTGTGGGGTTCTTGTTTCAATGTAGAATCTGGTATCCTGAGAAAATGCCTGTAAATCAATAACTTCTTGTTCATCAAGTCTTACATCCTAGTTGAGGTGATCCAGTATGTTCAAAATAAGTCTCAGGAATACTCTTTTACCTCCTCTGAGAAGTCTTTATCTAATCATTACAGCTCTTTTTAGCATCTAGTTTCCTCCTTCCCTGTAAATCTGCAGCTGAGTTTTCTTAGAATTTAACCCTAATCAGACTAGAAGCCAAGAGAGAAGATGGAGACAACTTCTGAGTGTCACACCTGTGTAGCACTTCTTGAGGAGAGGCTTCTGTAGCATCTTCTAGAGTTGGAGAAATGCTGGCTTTAGGAATTAGGCTGCAGCTTCTGAAGCTCTCAAGACAGGGAAACTAAAGGGACCCCCCCCATGAAATCAAAAGCTGTTTTTTATTTCTTTGCTTCTTTTCTTGCTTCTATTCTTGCTAGGACCCACACCTCCACCTTACACATGCCTTAGTGTATAAAAGTAAAGGAGTTGATGGTTTCTTTGGAGTCTTCCAGCACAATAGATGAGGAGTTTCTGGTCAGGGTCATTTTGAACATTCTCCAAGACCATTTTTTCCAAATGCCTTGACACAGAGACCCCAAGATCCAGGGCATAAGTAACTTATGAAGGACACATGAATGTTCATCCTCGTTTGACCAGTTGCTGGTTGCATAAACATCAAGACCACTATCCCCAATAAAAACTCCACACCCCTAAGCAAAGACAAGACCCATGCTCCTTTTCTTTTCAGAGTCTCTCAGATGCTCACTCCATCTGTATCTGCTCTCTCTATATCTCCAGTATACTCTGCTCTCATTTCTCTCTGGCTCCATTAAGCCATGTTTGATTTTCATCCTGCATGAAGCCAAGGACCTTCTTGGGCTGGTCTGTAGAACTCTTTCTGCATCCTTGGACCTGGCCTGCCTACATCACCCTGAGATCTCTGTAAAGCTAACATCTTTTGATACATTCATCTAGATAGATTCATCCCATGTTACTTGGTCCCAAGTTCAAACAGTGAGAGTCTGACTTTAGCATAATGACTTTAGCATAATTTCCAATTGGTTGGAAATTTAAATGTCACATTAGCTCTGTTATTCTATCTGGGCTTCAGTCCACTGCTCAGCTGTGTCTAGTCATCCATTCCAGGTGATAAGTGCCTCTTTGTAAATTACTAAAGAGACTCCCTGGCTTTCATATGTAGCCTTTAGCTGCTAATGAATGACCTTCAGTGTCTCACTATCCCTCTCCAATGTATCAACACAGCTCAGCTGTAACCATGGGCTCTACTATCTCTGTAGGTATTGCTTCCTTCTGTGATATTGTGATTTAAAGTAAGAAATACTTAGTCTTCATCTTTTCTGGCAGAGCTCTTAACATGTATTTTCCTAAATAATGGGATTGTTCCAGGTGTCTTTTGTTATGTTCATGAGGTGACTTTTGGTCTCCACCTAAGGATGGGGGATGGTTGCTAGAGGAACCAACTCATGATGAGGAGGTTGGAAGTTTCAGTCCCACCCTCCTGACCTCCAGGGAGGGGAGAAGAGCTGGCAATAGAGTTCAAGTAGCAGGGCTGTGTTGATTTAATTAATCATGCTTATGTTATGAGGCTTCCATAAAAACCCGAAAGGTCGGGGTTTGGAGAGCTTCCAGGTTGGTGGACTCAGGGAGATTTGGAGAAGTTGCATGCTTGGAGGGAGCGTGGAAGCTCTAAGCCTGTTCCACTCTTAATCTGGTTGTTACATAGAAGTAATGTTTCTCAGAACCACTCTGGCAAATTAAACCCAGGAGGGCATACTAGGAGCTGATAGTTGATGGGTCAGAAGCACAGACAACCTGGACTTGGCATTGGCATCTGAAGTGGGGACAGTTTTGTGGGACTGAGCCCTTAACCTGTAGAATCTGACATCATTTCCAAGTAGATAGTGTTAGTATTGAGTTGTACTGTAGGACACGTGGCTGGTAGTAGAGAATTGCTTGGTGGGGGCAATAGGGGAACTGTCCCCCCCACCCCCAAGTACATATATTGGAAATCAGAACCCATCTACCCTCATATCTTTAAAATGTGGAATCATCGTGCCTCTTAGAGATTTTCCCTCCTATAGGACATCTTTTCAGGGCACCAACAGTGAGATCTTTAGTAATGGAAACATCACCAGCTGGGGCCTTGCTAACTTTGTGTTAGGGTGCCTGTTTTCTCAGACCACCCCTTGGAATGCTTCTGTTTGTACAGTTCCTCTGAGAAGCATATGACAAGATAAAATTAGATAGGTGAGTGAATGATGGCAGGAAATATGGGTTAAGGATAAAAATAATAAGGGAAAGGAAGAAGGTGCAGACAGCCTTTAGCTGCAATGATGCTGAAAAAGAGCAGGGGAAAGATTTGAACAGAAAGAGTCTCATAGTGCAGTGCATATTCAAGAAAGGTTTGGCAAGCCAGCTGGGGGTCCTAGAACTGAAGCCTCTCATCAGATAAGTCCCACGTCTCAAAGAAATGCTCCTCATTTGTACCCCCAGAGTGCTCATTCATTGGCTGGAATCAACCCAGACAAGCATTGCCTGGGAGGGAGTGTGATGAGAGTCTAGAGGGACAGCAGGTATATCCCTCAATTAATTTCTCAGGGCTTCTAAGTGGGGGGCAGTGCCATGTCTGCTACACAAGGTCTCAACACACAGGATTAAGTTCTTAAAATTAAACATTTTCAGGTGCTGCAACGTACCAGGTCCTTAAGAAGCAACATTAGCCTATTGACCATTGGCAGGTAGTAATTTTAGCAAGCGTCACTGGCAAAGTGAAGTTTGGCTTTTAACATGTTTAATTCCTGCAACTGCTTCAAATATTTTTATTCAAAATCTACTTGTTACCATATATATAACAGTAAGTAAACATTTATTGTTAGAAATTGTTACTGCTAAGGAGAAAATCACATAGGGCCTAGAGCAAAACAATTGAATCAGCAGCTGGGTACATACCTGACTGAGGTCTGATATCAAGTAGTTTTTACTGATACTCATTTGAATGAATAAGCAGTATTCAGTGGTTCAGATTTCTTTTTTTTCCTTAGAGATCACACAGTCTGTAGTTAAAACACAATTCCATTAGAAACATATATAAACAGCTGGAGTTAATGGATCCTACATATATATTTTGGCTCATAATCTAGAGCAAATAGTAGATAGCCATATATGACCCAGTTTTGAAGATTATTGAACCATAGAGACCAATGGTGATCTTCCTCAGTGACTTGTGTGATCACTTTGGTTTCTGACAATTCTACATATTATAAGACATATTTTTAAAATAAAATCTGAATATCCTTAAAATAGTTGAAGAGATTCCTAGATTTTAATGAGGAACACTAAAGTTCATGACATTGCCTTCACAATCTAGTGCTATGTCCCTCTATGTATTTCTCTAGGTTCATCTCCTTCCACTTTATCTTTCCTGTCCTCTATACCATTCGTACTGGCTGCCTTTCTATTCCTACAAAATGCGCCATACAGTATTCTGTTACCCAACATGATCCACCCTCTTTGGTAGCTCCATAGAGAGCAGGAATCATCCTTGTTTTTTGGAATCATTTTCTCACTGGCCATTACTGTCTTACAAAGAATTAGATGGGTTACTCTATCTCAATACCTTTTCACAAATAACACCTTTAGTTTATACTGAATCAAAAATACTGAATCTTTTATTTCAGTTATTAGGAAGCAATTGCAATAGTAGAAAGCAGAGCATGGGAAGGGACACTACTTTTAATCTACCTCTCTTATTTCCTATGTGCCCTAAATCCTTTATTTCTTCAACTACAGATTTGCTGAAAATAAAAGTTTACAGAGTTGTGAGGACAAAATAAAATGTTTAAACTATTAATAGAGTTCAAGAAACTCTTGGGATCTCATTTTTCAGGATAGGACAGGCATTCAGTAAGTGTATATGGAAATGATCTAAATGTTTAATTCAAATGAACTGATGTAGAAATGACCTATGTGATTAAAATATCAAGAAATTTTACTTTGTTATATTTAAGGCACTTTTTGATTTAGCTTATAAATCCAAGAGTTGTATTTTTTCATTGCACAAGTATGTAGAAGACAGCAGTTCTTTAAATAATTGTACTCTGCTCTAATATTTAAGTATGCTATTTTGTTATAAAATGTAGAAAGTGTAAGGATAATGAAGAAATCCTTTTTAAAGTATTCTGATACAGGTATTCTGTATTTTTTAATTTCTTTTTGATTTTTCTTTTAATGTATATGAATATATACGATATTCATACATTATTTTG
Source organism: Canis lupus dingo (assembly GCF_003254725.2). Classification (NCBI taxonomy): domain Eukaryota; kingdom Metazoa; phylum Chordata; class Mammalia; order Carnivora; family Canidae; genus Canis; species Canis lupus. The sequence goes on along the minus strand of NC_064255.1, from coordinate 51,833,380 downwards.
GAATTATTCCACTGTATATCAACCCATTACCTTTAAAAAAGGAATCCTTTTTTGTATGGACCATATCATTCCACCACATTCTGAAGAAACTTAAATGCATTTCCTCTATGTCCTCTGATATTTTGAGGATGAGATTATGGTATTTGAAATAATATCACCTAAATATGGGGTACTTGCCAGAGTATCATCCTTTCTAGCTGCAGTTGTTGTCCGAGACTTTTGGCTTTCCTGTTTGGTGAAATGGTCTGTTAAGAAGAGTAAATCATCAGTGGCCCAGTGTAATTTCCTGATAATCTCCCCACCCCCATGATGATGGCAAACTGAATTCCCTAGAAAGTAATCTGTTGCTCTCCATGACACGTATTGGACATTTTGAACTTGCTTTATGAAAACTGCAGCTCTTGTTTTCCTTTTTTTTTTTTTTTTTTTTTAGCTCTTGTTTTCCATTCAAAAATTCTTTGATTCATTTCTGTCTTCCACAGTGTGTTCTAAGAGGATCAGAATTTCCATTTCTTTAGGGGCTAATTAACTTCCCCCATGAGACTCAGGTGGCCTGTTCCTTATCTGAGGACCATCTAGCAAATTGGTTCCTGACACCATTTTCTAAGTACCTACTTTTTTCTCACCAAATCATGTTAAATTCATTTGAGTGAAGTGAAGTCTTCTCACGTACTTCCACACAGCTTAAAGGAAAGGTACGTCAGTAGAAACTGGGTTGTCAATCATAGGCAGTAAAAATAGGTGCTATGTACATAACCTTTTGTATGGGTGTGTCATACAAAACACCACTTTTCAAGACAAAGCTAAAACATGCCAATATCTAGAATGAGTTGGATGGCCTTCTGCTTTCATTTATGTGAATCTTGACTTCACCAGTGGTGATAGACACACGCAGAAAAAGCAGAATTTGGCCCATTGATTTTTTTTTTTTAAAGCCTCTCATCTCCCTTGAATAAGCTGAATGAATTCACTTTTCCTCTCGTCAACACACATGCAACATTAAAAAAAAAAAACAAAAAAAAACAAAAAACGTGTTCCCCCAACAATGTCCAGAGGACAGAGCAGTTTATGTACTGCTGGCTCTTATTCGACTCTGACAGTCACTGACCCCATCTAGGTTTTAGGTTAAGTGCAGTGGATGGCTTTATTTGCTGGTATCATGGATGATTGCTCTAGGAAGAAATAAAACAAGGAAATGAAGCCAGGATTCTGTGAGCGCTGCCTACCATTCACAGCATGTAGTCAACTGACTGATATGAACATTGCCTTTTCTCACATTTTCCAACATTTTACAGTGAGCAAATGTGAAAGTAAAGGCTTTCTTTTTCATCTGTGTAAGAGACCTATATTTATAGCACTAATGCTTGATGCAGCCAAACCTTTTACAAAAGATGCCATCAAACAAATCTGAACTAACTGGAAAACTTAAACTTTAGAAAACAATGTTGCTCCATCTTTCCTGATTTGAAATGTTTGAGAATTGGAATAACTTTGTTAAGGTTAAGTTGTTGGTCAGAGCAAAGTGAAGGCAATTTTAAAATCCTGATTCCTAAAACAATATTTGCTAGGTATTCTAACAGAACTTCTAAAGCTCATCTGGTTCTTGGCAAAATTCTGGTGTGCAGTGGTAATAAAGTAATTCCTGGAACCATAATGACTTTATAAAAATACAAATTAAAATATGCTAGCAAGGAAATAGTTCAGACTTTCCTCTTTTGTGGGTTTTCCGTACAGAAATTAAAAAAAAAATCATTATTTAATTTTGCTCCTCTAACAATGTTTAAAACACAGCTGGGAAATACAAAGTGCTTACCTTAGGAAACTTCTTTCTCCCCCACTCCTCTCTCTCTGTCTCTCTCCGCATCTGAAATCCAAATTAGATCCACTTCATTGATTAAAAATATTGCTTCTAGTGATTTGCCAAAAACTGTGTTCTGAAATTTAAATTAGGTTAAGTATTTTGTAGCAGACTGCCATAATAATTTTCTAAAGCAATAAAATCAGTTATCAGAATTAATGGTACATAAAATTCATTTTATGATTTTACTTACATTACCTTGCATCTCTATTTTATCTATTTTCAAAAGAACTCCTTTAATCCTTATAACATGTGTCTGCCCTATCTGGTGACCCTGGATGCGACAGAGAAGACAACCAGATTCAATATAATTTTTCGTATATATTCGTGTTTGTGCCTAAAAGTTGTGTGAATCGCATACGAGGAATAAGAGGTAGACTTGGATAGACTTGGTAGCCTGCTATCTCTGCAAATATGAAATCCCCCCTAAAGTGGCGGTTACCCCTTAAGTGGCCTTCCCTGGAGCTATCAGTGATGGAGTAGCTGGCGTTACCTGCTGCGTGAGTGGAGCAGCTGCCACTTGAACAATCAAGGGATGGGCCCCTGTAGCGTAATGACCCTCTCCACACATCTGCCGAGGACACAGCTCTCCTTTTCTTGCCTTGTTAGACTACGATGACAAATGAAATCTTTTTTACTTAAACCATTTAGTCCATCCTTCATTTTGTCACTTAGCCAGTCCGTTCTTCCCTAATTAAGCAGGTATAAAGCACCTGCTGTGTACAGGCACCATGCCATGGATTCAAGCTATGGAAACAGAAAGCTGGGTCTGTTTTCATATAAACCTGTCTTGTGAGGAGACAAACATAATCTTCAAGGCAGGAATTAAGTTCTACTAGCACAAATTAAAGAGTCTAATGATTCTACCAAAGATGTTCACTTAGGATATTCTTCTAAGTTTCTTTCTTTATTTTTTTACATTTGTTTTTACTGAAGTTCAATTTGCCAACATAGAGTATAACACCCAGGGCTCATCCCATCAAGTGCCCCCCTCAGTGCCCGTCACCCAGTTACCCCATTCCCCCACCCACCTCCCCTTCTGCAACCCTTTGTTCATTTCCCGGAGTTGGGAGTCTTTCATGGTTTGTCTCCCTCTCTGATTTTTCCCACTCATTTCCCCTCCTTTCCCTTATAATCCTGAAAGGGATTATTTCTAATCTCTATTTCTAATACTCTGCATATGAGTGAAACCATATGATGATTGTCCTTCTCTGATTGTCTTCCAAGTTTCCATAAAGAAGAGGTTTTAGATGCCTGGTGGTTCTATCATTTGCTCATTCCTGGGAATGTATGATAGAAGAAAAAATATATATAGTTGTGGTAATAGTTCAAAAAATAACTTAAAACTCTCCATTTGCTTGACCGCCATCCAGGTCAAGAGACATGCAAGTCCAGAATGTGTGATTGTATTTTGCTCGAGTTTATGGGAGCGGATCACCAACATCTTAGCGTGTTTTAGGCACACTCTAAGGAACACATTTAGGAACACGTTTAGTGTTCCCGAATACTCAGGAGGGTTGGGCATTTTAAAGGAGAACAAGCCAAAGAGCACTAGGAACAGCACATGAGCCCTTCTGTTTCCATGCAGGCTCTGCCTCTGCCATACTGACCACTCAGGTGTATCTCCTTTCTCACCTGCCGTTCCTTTTAGCACCTTCCTTCTCACTGTAACCTTGTCTCATTCTGTTTCAAGCCCCCATACAAACTTCTATAGAACAGTGCTTCTTAATTTTAGTATACCATTAATCCAGACAATTCAAGATCTTTAGAAGTGGGTAGTCAGGGTGGGGCTGGAGATTCTTCATTTCAAGAAAATTCCTGGCTAACCCTGATTCTCAGCTCAAGTGGCAGGTAATACATGCCCAGTTTATGCTCCTCTTACCTATCATATATGAAGAAAATGCTTTTATCTATCTATTTTGCTTTTATTTAAAGATAATTAGAATTGTGGAAACCATACATTTTTCAGGTTTCTGGTGGAAGAGGTTTTAAATGCATAGTGGACATGATATGAAACAATGAGTCTTTACCATCTTAAAAAAAAAAACAAACTTGTGGGCAAAATACATTAAGAGTCTTATGTGTATAATTGAAAGTGTGGAAATTGGAAGATCTTAAACTTTCTGTTTAAATGATGCTCTAGATGCCATCGTCCGTCATGAAGTAATAGTTTGACCATTTCAGTCTCAATCTTCCTCTTTGGTTCACTTCTGCTCCTTTTTCCCCCCTGATCCTTAATACCTAACACAGTGCCTTACAAAGGATAGACAGTCTATAGTGCTTTTATCAATGAATTAAAAAATAAACAAGCAAAACACACACACACACACACACACACACACACACACGCCTTCCTAAACTTTTTTTTTTTTTTTGGCCCCCTTCTCAGGAGGTCACTGATTCTTTAGCTGAGAGTAAGACACTGAGGCTGCAGAGATGACATGGACAGTGTTTTGATAATAGAACCTTGAGGGATCCCTGGGTGGCGCAGCGGTTTGGCGCCTGCCTTTGGCCCAGGGCACGATCCTGGAGACCCGGGTTCGAATCCCACGTCGGGCTCCCGGTGCATAGGGCCTGCTTCTCCCTCTGCCTATGTCTCTGCCTCTCTCTCTCTGTGTGACTATCATAAATAAAAATTAAAAAAAAATAAAATCTTAAAAAAAAAAAAAAAAAGAACCTTGAATTGAGAAAAGACCTAGAGTATGATAGAAAATATGGTGTGCTTCCAGGGAGATCAGCTCAACTATTTTTCTATCTTTATGTAGAAATGTCAATCTGATGGTGGTGAAAATATTGTTTTTTCTCTGAGAGCGGAAAGATGGTTGGGTAGACTATATATCATAAACATTTAAACTCTTAAACATTAAAATAGAGGGTTTGTGTGGACACATTTGAATATTCGGTCATTTTGCCTAAATGGGTGAATAAGCATTGTACACACTTTACAAGTAATAATCAGAGAATAGTAATTCACACATGCATTCAAACAATAATCCTATGGTAATAGAAGTATGTATATTATTTAAATTGTCTGAGTCTACACTGCTGATCTTAGACTGCTGCAGTTTATATATATATATATATATGTATATATATACAGTTTATATATGTGTATATATATACATATATATAAATATATATATAATTTTTTAACAGAATGGTATAGTTTTTATAAAATGCTTGAGGGAGGGAGGAACATCTTTTTTTGAAGATCTTTTTTTTTTAAGATATTTCTTTCTTTCTTTCTTTCTTTCTTTCTTTCTTTCTTTCTTTCTTTCTTTCTTTCTTTCTTTCTTTCGACAGAGAGAGAGAGAGAGGCAGAGACACAGGCAGAGGGAGAAGCAGGTTCCCTGCAGGGAGCCCGATGTGGGACTCGATCCCAGGACCTCCAGGATCACGCCCTGGGCCAAAGGCAGATGCTCAACCATTGAGCCACACCGGGGTCCCCATCTGACACATCTTAAGTGTATTCTTGTGACTTAACACTGTAAGCAAAGTATTCATGGTCATATATTGTTCACAGATGAATGAAGGAATAAATGAGCTGTTTCCATAAACAGGTTAGAAAGAGCAGGTTAGAAATTGTGACATAATGAAGAGTTTAAATATACCTAAATAATGGTTGTTGTTTTTAGAATATATAGTTTAAAAGGAAAATGTTTCTTTTTGTTCAGGGTCTGGCTGAACAAGTTGTTAGATTTATTTCTAAACAAAACATGCCAGTTATTTCACTCATTAAGTGTCTTAATTAGAAACACATTAAAATTATATCTTGGAACAAGTACAAATTCACCATATTTTACTAATTTTCTCCTGAAATATTGTGCAATTATGAACCTTAAATATTACATTCATATATTTTGCTAGACTGTGGAAAAATACTGCTAGAATAACATGATAACTAATCAAATGTTTTATCACTTTTCTCTGTACTCAAATACAGTGAAAATAAAGTACATAGCACTTTCAATGAACTGGAAATCTATCCAAAATAATTATTTTTGGTGGAATGTTACTCAATTAAGTTTTTTTACGGATGCTAATTCTGGAATAGTAACAAAAATTTAGCTGTGCATTTCTTTACCTAGACATTTTAATTGTACTATTTAAGTTTAGAAAATAATCTAAGTAAAGAAATATATATTTCTCCTAATATAATTTGCTGCATTTTTAATGCCCCCACTTTAAATATTCACCAAGGGAGAATTAGATAAAGAAATAGAAATATGCTCATTCAATAGAATGTTTTGCAATTATTTTAGAAAATTGATCTCCATATGCTGCCATAGAAGGATGCCCAACTTATATTGTTAAATGATATAAAAATGTATTAGAGTCATATGGCATCACTTTATTTCTGTAAAAAAATGGTAATTAACAATCATTTATAATTTTCCATTTGAAAAAGTGAACAGTTTTATCTTTTACCTCATATATAAAAAGGAATATTTATCTTTTAGAATACATATTCTAACAGCAACATCAAGCCTAAAGGTATACGTAGAAGCTTTCTTATATCAACCATGTCAAGATAATTTTTGATAAATACTCTAAATATTTTCTTTCCTAAATTTGGTTTAATTGTTCAGGAAGAATTAGTAATTGTGAAGTATAAATTTATTAACAGAAGGGCATATATTTTTTGTTGTAGGTGTCATGAACAAAATTTAAAAACACATGTAATCCATAGAAATGAATTTGTTCCTACATGTAATAGGTAGGATTCATTAGGATTCATGTGCCAAAAAAATTTTTTTAAGAGAGAGAGAGAGGTGTGGTGTAGTGTGGGATTGGGAGTGGGGGTGAAGGGGACAAAGGGAAAGAGAAAATGCTGAGCAGGTCCCATGCCCAGCGTAGAGCCCTATGCAGGGCTTGATCTCAATCCTCAGATCACAACCTGAGCTGAAATCAAGAGCCGAATGAATGCTTAAGCACTTGAGCCACCCAGGTGCTATGGGCCAAACTTTCTTACTTCTGGGGTTTCCTGCCCTGTTTCCCAGTGGAGGGGATTCTGAAGCATAACATTACTAGCTCCTCCTTCCCACAGCCTCCCTTAACTCCTTCCCTTTCCACAGATGAGTGACTTATTTGGCCACTGAGTTTTAGAGCAGAAGCTGACACGCACAGATGGCTTGTTATTTCTTCTCTTTTCTCATAGGTATATTTGATATACCTATGATGGGGAGGGGTATATTAAATTCTGGGGCTGGGTATCAAGAAAGCAACTAACTTGTAGACAACTGGATTTATTTGCAACAAATTTGTATTTTGGCTTCACATCTTCTTTACTCTTTTTGTTATATTTCTCATTCAGTTGAAACTATAGGTGGGAGAGATGGATGTTATGTTTCCCTAAGTCCAAAATGGTTTCTGATGGGCTTCTAAATATTCAAAATACAGCTCATATTTTCTCCCCCAAAAAAGTCATGTTACGTTGTTTTGTTTTTGTCATTTTTTTCTGATTATAATACCAAAGTATATTGAAAATTTTATGAAAATGAAATAGAAGATATATAATATAAAAATATAAAAGATTAAAATAGAAGAATGATATAGTGTAACACTTAGAAGCAGCTATAGCTGACATTCTGTCATAGTATATTGGGTTTTTAATGACTATTTTAAACATTTATGAATATCTGAAAATATAAGTTATATATTGAAGTAGTCAGTTAACAACTATAGTATAAACATTTTCCTTGTTCATAAGATGCCGAACAAGCGTCGTTTTCTTTTAAATCTCCCTTGTATTGGGGATTTATTTCTAAATTCTCACCATTGTATAGTGTTGTTACAAATATCCTCGTGCCAAAATCACTGTTTGCATTTCTGTCATATGGACCTTGTACAAGGAAATTGCTGAATGCAAATTTACACAACGAACTCAATTTCCCAAAAAGTAATAGGAATTTAAATTTTCACGGGAGTGAAAACATTTACAGATTTTTCATGAAGTTTTTTTACTAAATCAATCAAACAAACAAACAAAAAACAGTAATGGGCATTGTAGAAAAATTAGATAAATATAAAACAACTTGGACTTTCAGAAAATCTGTATTAACTTATGAAAGTTTTGTATATCTTTTAGTTTTAATAACAACCTCGACTTCCTGCCCAATTTTTCTATTGATACAATGCAAGGCATTGAATGGGGGTAACTACAATTTCCTAATTGCTATTTCTTCAAGATCAATTACAGGGACATGCATACATGCTTCACACTGAATCTTTTGAGGCATTCATCTTACGAACTAACGCAAGTATGTCTGAAGTTGTGCTAGCTTAAAAGGGAAAAACGAGGTCCGAAATAACAGTTACAAAACAATTGCTGTGGTTTTACAATCACTCCTTCTTACACTCCTTCTCTGTAATGGACTCCTTTTCTACTCCTTAATTTAAGTATCTCGGGGGAATTCATGGAGTTCCCAGCCACCATTCAGCAGCCCCATGAGTTAGACACCTACTGTATCTCTAGGAGCATGGTATTTTGCCCCCTTAATCCAGCACATGGAGTGATAACCCTCTTTATTGCTGTCTCACAAAACGTTAGCCTCTTCGCTGATACAACCATCACCATGTTTCACATCTATTAAGTGTTTTCAAATTGTACATTTCAAAAATAGATCTTTATTCCGCCTCCCTCTATAAATGTATTTCTTAGGTAATATTCTCTGTCTCAGGGAGCGATACCGCTAACCCCCCTCCACCCCTCCTCCCAGCTGATAAAGTCAAATCCAAGAGATCACCCTTAATTTCTCTAGTTTTCTCACTCTTGACCTCCAATCCACATCATGTGTTGTCAATTTTTCCCCAAAATATATTCTATTTATTTTCAATTTTCTCCAGTTTTGCTACTATGTCCCTGGTGTAAATCTCAACCCAATATCCCCTAGACTGCTAGAATAGCACCTATCTGGCCTTCCAGTGTCTATTTCTCCAGAATTCTCTCTTTTGTGCTGAAGCTCTAGGGATCTTTCCAAAATGTAAATTATGCCAAGTAACTCCCCTGCTCGAAATCCTTCTATATCTTTCCATTGCAAAGAGATTAAACTTTCTATATCTTAACCTAAACTTCAAGGCCCTACATGCATGAGACCCTACCTTAATTTCTGATTTCATCTCATAGTACTCATGAACTAAGCCTTCCCACTCTACTTCAGTCAGATTCTTGAATAGCTGGCCCCTTGTCATTTAGAATTCTTCTCACATGACAATTTAAGTGAAAAAGTATCCTTTTAACATGCACAATGATTTCCTTCCTACTTGATGGTGTCTTATACTAATTTATTTTTAAAATATTATAAATTTTTAAATAAAAAATGTAAAAGAGTAAATTTTCTGAGCACTTCTCTGTGAATAACTTTCATTTGTATTAAAAATGAAGAATAAATTGGCCATATTAAAAATTCCTGGAGAATACTTTTCCTCACAAGTATAGATCTAGATTCCATATGTCCTGGTACTTAGTGTTTCAGGAAAATATGAAGCAAATTTGTGTCTTTTATTTAAAAAGGCTCCTATATTTTTTTTTTTATTTTTAATTGAAGGCTTGTAAAGTATTTCCTAATTATTAAGGTTCTAAAATGTTATAGGGCATATATAGATTTTTCAGATGAGCATATGCATATATAGATATTTCAAAGAGCATATGCTGATAATAACACCAGAAAGTCTCTGTAATATATTCATTTTGTTGATTTTGTTTTTATCTGTTCCTCAGGGATAGTTAAAAGAAATACTACAGTGAGTTCCCTCCAGTTCTGCTCCTTCTACTCTATCAACTTCTTCCCCATCAGTTTACTCTTTTTCTTTTCTTCCTCCATATTCCAGAGGCTTCACTGGGAATCATATGGTGTTGGTTTTCTATTACGTTTTTGAGTTTATTTGTAATTATTCCTTATGTAATCTACTTCAATTTTCCACATTGTTTTTACACACACACAGGCACACACACATGATATCAATGTATGCACATGCATGTGTATGCATTTCTTCTTAGCTTCATCCTTTTCTGTACCGGTTTTTTTTTTTTTTCTGATGGGGGAAGTTGATTAATTGAACTTAAGTGGTTGCTTTAAAAGATAGCTGCTAAGCTGCTTGTTTCCAAAACCCTATTGCACTAAATACTAAGATCCCAGCAGTTTCTAATAAATGTGTCGTAAGAATATTCTTATGGTCAAATCTTAAAACACCTCTTATTATATCACTTTTTAAGGAATTTTATGTATAAAAGGCTTTAAAAGATCCACAGTAAAAACATACATTAACTTTGTTTAATCTTTTATTTTTCAAACTTATACATATTTACCTTCTATTTTGATAGTTGACATCCATTAGAAAGTCTTTCACAGATATGTCATACAGTAGCTTGCTTACTCAACACTGACTCAAATTTGTTGTCAATGTGAACAGAAAAGAAAAATATTACTTTTCAGACTCCCCTGATGTTAGAGTTTTGGATATGATCTAGATTTTACAAATCAGATGGAGAAACCTTTAGCCAGGTAAAGTAAGAAAAGTTCCCAAATGAGATTATTATTTTTGGGTGGAGTTACTTGCGGCAAGAGAGGCCAGGAGCAGACATGTCTCCTAATAAGAATCCTTGCAGAGGTTCCATATTCCTGGAAAAGACAGCTTTGGTAGCAACTCCCTGTCAATTGGGATCTACTGAGGGCCAGAGGTGGCATGTGCATTGGTCTCTGGGTGTATGGTTTGGTTTAGGGAATAATTCCTAGAAATTCAGGTTTGAGTGTGTTAATTTAGTCCTCTAAAAGATGCTTTGAACTCATTATCTCTTAATAAGCTTAATTCTGTTTAAAGTCTTTGGAAGTAATTCTGTTATTTGTAAGTTACTATTCTCTGTGTTTAGTAGTTGTTACCACAACATAATGAAGGCAACAAAGCGGTCTGTAAAGGAAATGGGAATCAGGAATAGTTATATGACACGATTAGGGTTCAAGACAGCAAAGAAACTTGTCACCATTAGAGAATAAAAAACTAGTAAAACAAATACAGATATAGAACATATTTCATGACAGCACACCATTGATGGGGCATGGTACCACTGCTATAAACCACCAGCAGGAATGTTTTAAAATAACAGCACTATCAGTTCTCTTTTAGGAAAGTTGATGTATTTCTGGTATTTATAGAGTTGATGTATTTCTGGTATTTCTGGTAATAATGTAACTGAGACATTTTGGTGAATTTGAATAAATTTGTATATCCCAAATTTCTAAATTCCCTGAGATTCTCAGGACAGCAGAAGCTGCCTCTTTACCAATGCCTTGAAGTAATTCATGCCCTGAAAAACTTGTAATGATATCATTTGCACTATTTACATTGCCAATCTCTTCATGCCCAATTCTCTCATCCCTCCCTAATTACCTCTAGATTTATAACTATATTAAATCCTAGCTTGCACAGAAAATGTATGCAATTTGAACTTAAAAGAAGAAGACTTACATACCAAAATAATTATAGGGTCTAAATTAATGTATGTCTATGTAAATCTCATGCCTTTGTGTGACAATGAATTCAGAATGCTACATGAGAAAAGAGTCTTTAACTGAAACTGGCTTCATCAATAATGGCATATCAATTCTTTCTCAAAGGTGCCAACTCCTGGTTGTTTGACCAACATCTTGACTCTAGTTGATCAATGCTAAAGGCAGTTGAGCTGGTGGAAAATGTTTGGTATAAAGATATAGGAAGGAATCCTGGAGATCACTTATGGATTTTTGGTTTATATAATCTGATTAGTAAAAGGTGAGAAGAAGACTAAATCCTCTTGTAATCGTGCTAATACCTTGGCAAACTCACTAACGGCATTTACTGGTTGGAGAGTCCTTATCTCTGAGATACTTTTAGCAGGACATAGCTGATATATTTTGGATCATTTATGATTAACACACCTGAAATGTATGAATCTATGAAATCCTTTGGGCATGGCTCCATGAAAAATGTCACTTAAACCATGTAACTGTTGGACTATAAAGTGAAGATATTTCATGACTAAAATAGCTTCTTTTAGAGAAACACACATCATTCAGGGACCTCTTATGTTAAATCTGGGCCAAGAAGCAACGTAACATGAAAAGGCAAGATTTGGAGAGTGGTTTTAGTAATCCAGATTTCTTCAGCTTTCATCCAGGTTTCAGCATTACCTGCATCTTTTAAAAGTATTGCCACCATTTGATACATGGTAAGATCACTGATTCTCATTTGGTAACCTGATACTTCATATTACCTCCATACCATTGGCCAGAACTAGGATCTATGAGCCACAGCCATTTGAAAAGAAAGAAAAGGCTGGAAAACGTAGTTTGAATTCTGGATGTTCAGGTAGCTCTAAAAAATAGAAGATTCACTTATAAGGAAGAAGAGAAGCCTGTATATTGAGACAGTTCACTCTCTTTACCATAGAAAGTAGAGAGAAGGAAATCAAAGATCTTTTTAGGGACTTCTAAAGAAGGATAATCATGCGGGATCAAGGTGACTTGTTAGACTGGTGGCTTTTGGATCATAGATGGACTCCTAGCCGTAGCCTAAGTTGGCATGTCTTGGTTGTGATCTCCCTTTGTCTGCTTCAGCCACCATCAGGATAATGCTTCCATAACTCAAACTTTGTTCAGCTGCCACAATTGATGAAGCCCTATCTGTTTGTAGCACTTTGAACCATTTGTTTTCAGTCAGATTTCTGAAAAGCGAAAGGTAGTTTTGATTATCAAAATTTATCTGTGTGGAATCCAAAATAATAGAACAAATGAACAAGGAAAATAATACAAAACAAACTTATAGAGAGACTAGACTATTGGTTATTGGTTATCAGAGAGGAAAGGGACTGGGTGAGGTGAGCAAGATGGATGAAGGAGGTGAATAATATGGTGATAGATAATAACTGGGCTTGTGGTGTCACTTTTAGGGTTATGCAGATAGAGAATTTTAAAGCTAAAGTTATTTTTTTTCAAAAAATTCTTTATTTTCAGCATAAATTTTAGTAGATCTTACAGTGATTTGGTTAGATAACAGGCTCCATTTATAAATTTGATTATATGAAAGAAAAAATGTATGACAAAATTCTCTAAAGTGTTGATATAAATCTCTGTGTAAGAACATTTGGTAGATATGCTTATAATATTGTTATCCATTTATTAAAACTTGTAAATTAAGGGCTTTTATAGTATTTTCTATTAAGCCAGGATGAAGAACACTTTATACAATTTCCAAGTTTTTCTTGTCACATTATATTTGTAGTAAAACCTCCATATCAAACCCCAAGCCACACCAATCTTAAATTCTTAAACATCTAGAGGGTGAATAAGGTGGCTTGCCAGGATTTGTGCAGATATGGAAACATGGAGCCTGGAGGAAATACATTTACCCTACAATATAAGGAAGAAACTAGATCCCAAGAAAAATGTCCTCAGGAACCAAACAAGGAACTATATTAGGATATAAGATATTAATTAACAATAAGTCCATAGTCAATTAAAAACAATCACTATATGCCATACCTGAAACTAATGTAACATTCTGTCAATTATACTTCAATTAAAAAAAAAAAGAAAATAGAGGACAACCTAAAGACATTAAAACCTATTAATAAACAATAAATACTGCCCTTGAGCTACAGGTTTGTAATCTCTATTCTGGATATTAATTTTTGGTTAAAGGAAAGGGAGCCACTGTGTTCACTGTAGGCAAAAGATAGAGTAAGAGAGCAAATAGAGGAATGAGCTGTTTGACTAAGGTCTCCATTGGAACAGTGAGAATGCCACAGCATCAGCAGCCACTGCAGGGATGCAGGCAGTGCCAAGAGCAGGCAGGTCCTCAGACCACACATCAGTACTTACAACCTCAGGATCTGGCATCATTCCTGGCAGGGATTCCTCTGGGTATTGTTAGAACACAGTGTGCTGGCAGTAAATTTGGTGGTGCCTGTGGCCAAACAACTTCCTTTGTTATTCATAATACCAGAAGTTATCACTGATGATAATAGAAAAATATGCAAGTGCCTCTCTTTGTGCCACACACTTTCCAAGGACTTGCATGTATTGACACACTGGACTCTGTGACCTCAGCCCTCTCAGTCAGAGTCACATACGGTACGTGTTGAGTCAAGATTCAAACTCAAAATATGTGTTTCTACACACTAAGCTATGCTGCCAGAGTGTATAATTAAAAGAACATAACAGAGATTTGCAGAGATTCCCAGAATGATTTGGAAACTTTAGGGTTTAGCATGAGTGAGGATTAACTGAGAGAGGTGATGGCATCACCAGAGAAATCATGTGGGGCCTATGACATAACCGTATTTTCACTCTTTGGTAGTTCTTGGGAAATATAGGTTACAGATTATTTTATCTAATATTTTATCTATTTTATTTATTTGACTATTTTATTACTATTTTATCTCATGCATTTTATCTAATGCATTCTCTTAAGTAATTCAAAGGTAAAACGTATGCCTCTGAACATGATCTTGACCAAATGTCAATTATGAAGTTGAAATACTTCCCTTTGTTTTTTGCACTATATCCATAGGAAAGTTAGAAAAGGAGCCAGGTTAGCATAGATATACATTCCATCAGTTTGCAGTTTAAAATTCACAAAAGTAAAAAAATAAATAAATAAAATAAAATAAAATAAAATTCACAAAAGTAAGATACATTTTCTGAAAATCTACACAATATTTATGTAAATAACTGCATCTTTGGACACAGGTACAGATTTTTTTTCACGATATTAACAGGTGATAATCAATTCCATAAGACATTAGCTGCATGCATGGGAATTATGTAAAGAATCCAAGATTTCAGATTGTGTAATTAATATATTCTGTTTTTAAAATGTTCACATTTATAGACTATGTTAGATTTATGCTGAAGTTTTAATTGCTCAATTACAAATATTAAACTGAATTTCCACCCTCATTAAAAGCTTTCAAAGTCTCAGCTCCTAAAGAAGTGGTATTCAAACTTAAAATCACAGACCTCTTACTAATTATTAACCACTACTCCCAATATAAATGTTAAAAGAAATTATAATTATAAGCAATTAATCTTACATGCTACACATTCTATCAGCATAGTCAGAATACTAAAAATATATATCTTTAAAAATATAGATAACTTTTTAATCTTCCTAATCACAAGAACTTCAGAACATTCTTAACTCCAAAAATGAACTACAAGACAGAGCACTACTTATTTTAAAATATAATGGATGTAAATCTCTATTTCTGATAATCTGTTTTTTCCCCAAAGGTTGCTAACCTCTGAGATATGATAAAATCATCATTGCTTTGTATCATGATATAGCAGATAAAGAGCTTTAATTATATGTGGTAAATATCATATTTGCTTTTTTGGTTGTTTATGAGTTTTTGAATCATTGGTGCTATTTTTAACAGGCTGTTTCCTTACAGAAATATTTTCAGATCATTATCCACTCTGAGACTTATTTAGTTTAAACCAGCTAATATAACCCATAAATCATGTTAACCTGCTATGTGTATGCTGGACTTATTTAGAATACATTGAAAAGGAAGAAAATACTGAGAGTGCCATTTTTACCCACTGCCTCGTGGAACTTCTCTCTTTCTTAAGGGTAATGCCCTATTATGCACATTACATATGACCTTCTGAAATATAACAGCCTTAGAGAATGTGTCAGTCTGAATATTAAAATTTAAAGCATAGTTCTACTCATATTTTTAAATTAAAAAATAGTATCCAAGCATATATTTTTCATTGTAGATAAATGCTATTTAGATCACTGGTATGCAAATATTTTTCATTATCACTAATGCATACTAGAAAAGAGACAATAGGAAATAAATACATACATATATTTTAAATATTTCTTTTAAAATATTTTGAAGCACTATTTTTTGTAAGCTATGTGCTCCAATCACTCTGAGCAGTTTTTTCAGGTGTTCTGCCTAAACAAAAAACAAATAATTAACAACACATATTTAAATTTCTTGAAGTCAGACATTAAGTATCAGAGGAGCATAAAAAAGATTTATGGGGCAGCCTGGGTGGCTCAGCGGTTTAGCGCCTGCCTGCAGCCCAGGGCCTGATCCTGGAGACCTGGGGTTGAGTCCCACGTCGGGCTCCCTGCATGGAGCTTGCTTCTCCCTCTGCCTGCGTCTTTGCCTCTCTCTCTCTCTCTCTCTGTCTCTCATGAATAAATAAATAAAATCTTAAAAAAAAAGATTTATGAAAGCAATGTCCTCTCTAATCATATTTTTTATTATAAATTTTATTTACTTTGAAACAAATAGGTTTTACATGTTACTTTTATAGCATTCAATTCCCACTCTCCATGTTTACTATAAAATATATAATAGAGGGATTTGTTTATTGTTTTTTAAACCAAGAGTTGAGTAGCTAATACATTTATTAAATAGGGCCTGCTTGCCTACTATGAAAAGCACAGTCTACTGTCATAATACATTGTAAATCAGACAAACTATCCTTGGGATTGCTTTTTTTTTCTTTCCCCTTTTTATCTTTTGACTCTCTTCAGCCATTTCTCCCACCCCAAGCCCCTGCCTCTGGCACCCACCAATCTCTTCTCTGTATACTTGAGTTCGTTTGTTTGTTTTTAGATTCTACATATAAGAGAGATTATATGGTATTGGTTTTTCTCTGACTTATCTCGCTTAGCATAATGTCCTTGAGGTCCATCCACATTCTTGCAGATGACAAATTTCATTTTTTTATGTGGCTGTATAATATTTCATTGCATGTCTGTGTGTATCTACAATTTCTTTATCCATTCATCCATCGATGAACACTGAGGTTGTGTCCATGTCTTGGCTTTTGCAGATAATGCTGCAATGAACATGGGAGTGCACATAACTTTTTATGTTAGTGTTTTTGTTTTCTTTGGATAAATACACACAAGTGGATGTGCTGGATTGCATGGTAGTTCTATTTTTATTTTTTATTTTTTAGGAAAGTCCAAACTGCTTTCCTCAGTGGCTGCCCCAATTTACATTCCCACCAACAGTGCACAAAGGTTCTCTTCACATCCTCACAAACACTTAGTTCTTCTTCTTATTTATTTTTTTAATTTTTTGTAAGTAGCACTTACACTAGGTATGAGTGATTACTCACTGTGGTTTTCACATGCATTTCCCTAATGTTCAGTGATGTTGGAATCTTTGCAATATACCTGTTGTCCATCTCTACTGTATCTTTGGAGAGATGTCTATTCAGATCGTCTGCCCATTTTTTAAAATTGGATTGTTTGGGGCTGTTAAGTTATATGAGTTGTCTATATATTTTGGATATTATTCCCTTATCAGATATGATTTGTAAATATTTTCTCACATTCAGTAGGTTGCCTTGTTATGGATGGCTTCCTTCACTGTGTAGAGTTATTTAATATGATGACGTCTCACTTATTTTTGCTTTTGTTGCTTTTGCTCTTGGTCCCAGATTCAAAAATATTATCACTAACAGCTATGTCAGGGAATATACCCACCTATGTTGTTTTCTAGAAATTTTATGGTTTCAGGTTTTGCAATCAGGTCTTTAATCCATTTTGAGTTAACTTTTGTGTTTGGAGTAGGATAGTGGTTGAATTTCACTCTTTTGCAGTGGTTGTCCAGTTGTCCCAACACTGTTTATTAAAGAGGCTGTCTTTGCCCCATTTTTGACTCCTTGGTTATAAATTAATTGGCCATATGTGCATGGGTTCATTTCTGGACCATTCAGTTTTAATGATCTCTGTGTCCGTTTTTATGTCAATACCATACAGTTTTGCTTTGTTTTGTTTAAGATTTATTTATTTATTTTAGAGAAAACTTATCCAAGGGCGGAGAGGGGAAGAGGGAGAGAATCTTTCAAGCAGACTCCCTCCTGAGCATGGAGCCCAATAATGGGCTCAGTCCCAGGACCCATGAGATCATAACCTGAGTTGAAACCAACAGCCAGATGCTTAACCATCCAAGCCACCCAGGTGCCCCTACCATGCTGTTTTGATTAGTATGGCTTTATAGTACAGTTTGAAATCAGAGAGTGTGATACCTCCTAGTTCTTCTTTTTCAAGATTGTTTTTTTCTTTTTAGGATTCTTTTGTGATCCCATACAAATCTTAGGATTCTTTGTTCTACTCCTTTAAAAAATATAATTTAAGTTTTGATAGGGATTGCATTGAATCCATACAGTTTTGTGTATTGATTTTATATCCTACAACTTTACTGAATTCATTTATTAATTCTAACAGTTTTTTTATGTAGTCTTTAGGATCATCTATGCAAAACATCATATCATCTGCAAATAGTGTAAATTTTACTTCTTTTCCAATTTGGATGCCTTTATTTTACTTGCCTAATTACTCTGGCTAGAACTTCCAATACCGTGGTGAGTAAAGATTGCAAAATTGGGCATCCTTGTCTTGTTCCTGATCTTAGAGGAAAAACTTTCAGATTTTTACCATTAAGTATAATGCTAGTTGTGGGCTTGTTATATAGGCCTTTATTATGCTACATCTATACCTACTTTGTTGAGAGTTTTTATCATAAATGAATGTTGAATTGTGTTTGTTATGGATCTTTGAGATGTGAGATTATATGATTTTTATTCTTTATTTTGTTTCTATGGTATATCACATTGACTGATTTGCAGATGCTGAAACATCCTTGCATCCTCCACATAAATTTGTACTTCATCATGTTGTATGGTCCTTTAATGTACGATTGAAGTTAGTTTGATAATATTTTATTGAGGATTTTTTGCATCCTTGTTCATCAGGGAGATTGGTATGTAATTTTTTTTTTTTTTCGTGGTATCCTTTTCTGGTTTTGGCATCAGGATAATGCTGGCCTAATAAAATGAGTTTAGGAGAATTCCTCACTCTTCTATTTTTTTTTAAAGATTTTATTTATTCATTCATGAGAGACAGAGAGAGAGGCAGAGACACAGGCAGAGGGAGAAGCAGGCTCCATGCAGGGAGCCTGATGTGGGACTTGATCCCGGGTTTGCAGGATCATGCCCTGGGCTGAAGGTGGCGCTAAACTGCTGAGCCACCCAGGCTGCCCTTGGGAACAATTTTTAAAAGATTGCTATTAATTCTTTAAATGTTTGGTAGAGTTCACCAGTTAAACTATCTGGTTCAGGACTTTTGTTTGTTGTGAGGTTTTTAATTACTGATTCAATCTCTTAATTAATAATGAATCCACTCAAATTTTCTATCTCATCATGATTTAGTCTTGGTAGGATTTTATATTTCTAGCAATTAATACATTCCTTCTGGGTTGGTCAATTTGTTGGCATGTGATTGTTCCTAGTAGTCTTTTATGATTCTTTGTATTTCCATGGTGTCAGTTATATTTCTACTTTCATTCTAATTTTGAGTCCTCTTTTTTCCTTGGTGAGTCTAACTGAAGACTTGTCATAAAACCAGCTCTTGATTTCCCTAATCTTCTCTACTCTCTATTTCATTTATTTTCACTCTAATCTTTGTTACTTCTTTCCTGGTACTAACTTGAAGCTTCATTTGTTCTTTTTCTAGTTTCTTGAGGTGTAATGTTGCATTATCTGAGACTTTTAACATTTCTTGAGGTATGCATTTATTGGTATGTTTTAATGTCTGTTTTATTTGATATAAGTATAGCTACCTCAGCTTTCTTTTGGTTTCCATTTGCTTAGAATAGATTTTCCATCCCTTCACTTTCTATTTGTATGTGTCCTTAGATCTGATGTGAGTCTCCCTATAGGTAGTATCTAGATGAACAGTTTGATAAGAGTGAATCCCCTGTAGGTAGCGTCTAGATGAATTGTGTGTGTGCGTGCATACGTGTGCACACATTTTAAATCCATCTATCCATTCTATGCCTTTTGATCCAAGTATTTAGTCCTTTTACATTTAAAGTTATTATTGATAGTGTATGTACTTATTGCCATTTGGTTGTTTATTAGTTCTGTTTTGTAGTTCCTCTCTTCTTTTTTTTTTTTTTAAAGATTTTATTTATTTATTCATGAGAGACAGAGACAGAGAGAGAGAGGCAGAGACACAGGCAGAGGGAGAAACAGGCTCCATGCCGGAAGCCTGACATGGGACTTGATCCTGGGACTCCAGGGTCACACCCTGGACTGAAGGTGGTCCTGAACCACTGACCCACTCAGACTGCCCTCCTCTCTTCTTTCTTTTCTTTCTTTTGTAGTTTGATGACTTTCTTTAGTGGTATACTTACATTTCTTTCTTTTGTATATTTAGTGTATTTTATTGCTTTGTGGTTATCATGAGGCTTGCAAATAACTTATGTCTATGTCAGTCCAATTTAAGTTGATAATAACTAAGTTAGGTATCATTCTAAAGCTCAACATTTTTACTTTTGCCCCCAGTATTTTATGTTTTTGATAACTCATTTTAAATCTTCTATTTTTAAGATTTTATTTTGTTTATTCATGAAAGACATAGAGAAAGAGAGAAAGAGAGGCAGAGATACAGGCAGAGGGAGAAGCAGGCTCTATGCAGGGAGCCTGATGCAGAACTCGATCCTGGGACTCCAGCCAGAGGCAGATGCTCAACCACTGAGCCACCCAAGTGTCCCTCATTTTACATCTTTTTATCTTGCATATCCCTTAACTAATTACTATAATAACTTTTTGCTTATCACTTTTGTCTTTTAACCTTTATATTAGCCTTATAAATGATTAATATGCTACCTTTATTATATATTCACCTCATCAGTGAGATGAACTTTTCCTATGTTTTCTTATTTTCAATTAGCACCCTTTCTTTTCAACCTAAGTCCCTTTCACATTTCTTGCAAGGCCAGTTTAGTGTTGATGAACTCCTTTAGCTTTTGCTTGTTTGAAAAATTTTTTGTCAGCATCAATTCTGAATAATAACTTTGAAGGTACAATATTCTTGGTTGGACATTTTTTTTCTTTGAGCATTGAATATCCCATGTCACTCTCTTGGCCTGCTAAGTGTGAGCTGAAAACTATACTGATATTCTAATGAAGGTCCCATTGTATGTAATTACTTGTTTTTCTCTAGCTTTTTTAAATCTTCTTTCCTTGTCTTTAACTTTTGACACTGTGATTATAATGTGTGTTGGTATGGTTCTGTTTGGGTTTCTCCTATTATGAACTCTCTAGTCTTCCTCAATCTGAATGTCTGTTTCCTTTGCCAAGTTAGGAAAATTTTTAGACATTATATTTTCTTTTTTTTTTTTAAGATTTCATTTATTTATTCATGACAGACACACAGAGAGAGAGAGAGGGAGGGAGAGGCAGAGACACAGGCAGCAGCAGAAGCAGGCTTCACACAGGGAGCCCGATATGGGACTTGATCTCAGGTTTCCAGGATCACGCCTTGGGCTGAAGGCAGTGCTAAACTGCTGAGCCACCCGGGCTGCCCACTATTATGTTTTCAAACAAGCTTTTTTGCCCCTTTTTCTCTCTTCTCCTGCTGGGGGCCCTATAGTGAATGTTAGTCCAAAGTCCAATTGATGTTGTCCCATAAACCCCTTATGCTATCTTCACTTTTTTTTTTTTTTTCCTTTAGGCTGTTCTAATTGGGTGAAATCTACTGCCTTTTCTTCTAGTTGACTAATCTTCTGATTCATCTGGTCTGCTGTTGAATCCTTCTAGTGTGTTTTTTAGTTCAGTTATTGTGATCTTCAGCTCCGTGACTTCTATTTGGTAATTTCTTATTTTTCATCTCTTTGTTGAAGTTCTCACTATGTTCATCTTTTCTTCTTCCCAGTCAGAGAGTATCTTAAGGACCATGACTGAACCCTTTATCAGGTAAATTATCATTAAATTATTTTTTTCCTGAAGTTTTCCCTTATCCTTTCAATATTATAATGAAAATATACCTAAAAGTATGAAAAGTCACCATAATGGTGAATTAATCTAATTTTTTTAAATACAAATTTTTTCTACTCTAGTTGACTTCTGTTATTGAGTATATTTAGCAGTATCCATATCTGATTTATATTTTCTGAATTCACCTGTATATTCATATGTGACACATTTTGAGCTATTCAACAATAAAGTTTTGTTTCTTTGAAGGTATCATACTTTCAACTTTAAAAGCATCATGTTAAAATTAGTTTTATTTCAATTTTATGACTGGAGTACAGGAATTTTAAAGTGTCATCGATAAACTACTGAGACTCTCAACTGGACCACATTTTCCACTGGAAATTAAATGTAAATTCAAATAACAATTATTCTATGTAGTTTTCTAGGTCTGCTAGTTCATAATAGTCATTCTATGGCAGCTAAAGATATCACATTCATAATACTTCCCACACATTCACCTGCCAATGCATTCAAATTCAAGCATTCAGTGATAAGAGGTGTTTCCTATGTCCTATGTTGAGTGAGCTGCCCCTTTAGAACAAGACTAAGTTATTTAATAGGGGGATTTATTATGGGAAGTGAGTGCATCAAGATCTGAGACGAGTGACAGCAAAGAGGTGGTTTCTATTACTGCTTGATGTCCAATAAAAATAGAGTTCCTAAACGCTAGGACACCTGCACCCCGATGTTTCTAGCAGCAATGTCCACAATAGCCAAAATGTGGAAGGAGCCTCAGTGTCCATCGAAAGATGAATGGGTAAAGAAGATGTGGTTTATGTATACAATGGAATATTCCTCAGCCATTAAAAAGGACAAATACCCGCCATTTGCTTCAATGTGGATGGAACTGGAGGGTATTATGCTGAGTGAAATAAGTCAATCAGAGAAGCACAAACATTATATGGTCTCATTCATTTGGGGAATATAAATAATAGTGAAGGGGAATAGAGGGGAAGGGAGAAGAAATGGGTGGGAAATATCAGAAAGGGAGACAGAACATGAGAGACTCCTAACTCTGGGAAATGAATTAAGGGTGGTGGAAGGGGAGGAGAGCGGGGGGGAGGGGTGCCTGGGTGGCAGGCACTGAGGGGGGCACTTGACGGGATGAGCACTGGGTGTTATTCTGTATGTTGGCAAATTGAATACCAATACAAAAATAAATTTATTATAAAAAAAAAAAAAAGAGTTCCTTCAGAGGAAGCAAGTTGTTCTGCACCAAAGATTTTAGGATAGTTGACCCTTTTTGGAGAGAAATAATAAGCTTTAGGCCTTAAGACAGTCATTTAATTGTCGTTTTATTTAGCCCACTGCTCATGCCTCTTCTAATAGTTTGTTTATAAATGCAGGGGCTTGTCTTGCACTACTTTCTCAGAGAAATTAACTTCTGTTTAGAAAAGCAAAGGGAGGATATCTCTCAGATAACACAAGATTACAATCAAAGGTAGTATAAGTGAAAAGACCAGTGCCCTAATATAACCAAAATATAATGGGCAATATCCTGGAAAATCTGTATTTAAGTCCTCCAATTCCAATATGTTGCTTTTTAAAGGCAGATAGGAGAGGATCTAACATGAGGGAATGTTTCTACCAAGATGTGTTTCTTAATAAGTGAAAATATATTACTCACGGTCAAATGACTCCTGAGTCACTTAGGATCCATTTATTTTCAAGAAACAGATACCTATTTAAAGTAGGTTAAATAATAGAAATTTAGATTTTCATGTAGTAAGTAGTCCACATATGGAAAGTTCCAGAGCCAATACAGAAATTGAGCAAATTAGGCCTCTAGGTTCCTTTCTCTGATACATTCTTGGATTACTCCTTTTGATTAGCAGAAGTCTGCAGCAGACTCTGAAGATTATTTCCTTGTTATAATGACCTAAAAAGAAAAAGGGAAAGGACTGTTTATCCTTATCTATCTATTTTACTTAGAGGAAAATGTTTCCCGGAAGCTACCTACCATACTTTGCTTTATAAGTCAAATGCCAGAAATGAGTATGTGTTTTTGTTTTGTTTTTTGTTTTTTAAGATTTTATTTGTTTGAGAGAGAGTGAGCCAGAGAGAGAGAAAGAGAGAGAGAGAGAAAGAGAGAGAGAAGGTAGAAGCAGGGGGAGGGGCAGATGGAGTGGAAGACACAGACTCACCACTGAACAGAAAGCCCTATGTGGGGCTTGACCCTGAGATTCCTGGATCATAACCTGAGCCAAAGACAGACACTTAACTAATTGAACCATTCAGGTGCCCCTCATATGTTCATTCTCTAGCTAGTTATTTGTAAATTGGGATGGAATTCCATAACAGACATAGATTGAATAAGATTCATTCCCTGGAAAAAAAAAAAAAAAAAAAAGATTCACTCCCTGGGTCAGGGAACATTTCACCAGTTACAAGTGAAAAAAGAGACAGGGATGAAGTGGGCTTTTGTTAATGGGTAGTTCATCAACATGCTCTGGTACATCATTTTATTTACATTTTTTTTAAATCCCTAACTTTCATCCTGTATACATTGGAAGTAACAAAAATTATCTCATGGGCTTTCATGCATTGTTTCATTAAACACCAGTTGAGTTTGTGTGCTGGATGCTATAAATATAAATATTGTTTTGAAAAGGATCTTAGTAGAAGATTCATCTTAGTCTAAAAGGCAAGATTTGAAAAACAGCAATAACAAAAGATTTCCCATATGAGGGATTTAAGCAGATATTGTCCATGTGATGGTCAGATGAGGAAAAATAATATGTGGAGGAGTAGAAACAAAATTACAAAGGACATAACAAAAAGCCTATTTTACCTGGAGGAACTGTAAGTACCTTCATGTTTCTGAAGAGTGTAGCTCAAGGCTAGTGGTTACTGGACATAAGGTGGTATATTGCCTTCCTTAAAATTGACATTCTAGAGTTATAAATTGGTGAGTTGTTATGAACTGAATGTTTGCATCCCATCCAGAATTCCTGTGTTACAATCCTACCCCTCAGCATGATGTGTTTGGAGATAGAATCTTTGGAGATAATTATATTGAGGTGAAGTCTTGAGGGTAGAGCTCTTATGATGAGATTAGGACCCTAAAAGAAAAGATCAGAGCTTTCACCCTCTCCCACCCTCTCCTACTCTCTCCCTATCATGTGTGACTGCCACCTGAGAACCCAAAACAGAGCTCTTACCAGGAACCAATGATCTGGCACCTTGATCGTGGACTTCCCCACCTATAGGCCTATGAGAAAGGTATTTCTGTTTAAGCCACCCAGCCTCTGGTATTTTGGTATAACAGCTGGAGCTAAGACATGAATACATAAAAACATTGGAATACTTGAATAATCTACATAAACTTAGACAAATCAGAAGCACAGCACAGAAGTCCATTAGCATCGATCACAGAACAGAGTCACAGACAAGAAGCAGAGCACAGAAGTCAATTAACATCAAATGTCTTAAGGACAGAAGAATGAAGGAAATCTACATGCTTATTATGAAGAGGAAAACAAGCTGCTTATGTAAGAATCTAAGAAGCCATATCATGCGAAAGAACTCTGATATCACTACACTTAAATAGTATTCCAGAGAAAAAGACAGAAGCCATATCAGTCTCCTGGAAATTGAATCAATGAGGAATAAAGGGGCTACTTATGCCTCTTCTGGTAGATTTTTTTTAAAGATTTTATTTATTATTCATGAGAGACACAGAAATAGAAGCAGAGACATAGGCAGAGGGAGAAAGAGGCTCCCCCAGGGTAGCTCAATGTGGGACTTGATCTTGGATCCTCAGATCACATCCTGAGCCAAAGGCAGATGCTCGACCACTGAGCCCCCCAGGAGTCCCCTCTTCTGGTAAATGTTAAAGTGTGTTTGTGTGATGGCGGCAGGAGTCACTACTAAGAGATCTGTCAGGTCATTATTAGTCTCAGTGGGCAGCTGAGTTTTAGTTATAGCAATAAGATGAAGGGTAGGTTCAGAGTAGTGACGCTTTGGGAAAATTTGCTAGGGAGCCAGATTCAGAGCCAGACCAGGGACAATATGGTTCTCTTTTTGAGCATTTTCTTTGGTGGTTACACTGTAGATCAGGATGCAGTTAGAGGAAGCTCTTAGATTCTTTTTGTTTGTTTTAAGACTTTATTTATCTATGAGAGAGAGAGAGAGGCAGAGACACAGGCAGAGGGAGAAGCAGGAGTCCAATGTGGGACTTGATCCCGGATCCCAGGATCATGACCTGAGCCAAAGGTAGATGCTCAACTGCTGAGCCACTCAGGCCTTCCGAAGCTCTTAGATTCTATAACCTCCTTAATTCCAGATAACTGTGGAGTCTAGTGTACTTGCAAGAAAGAGGCTGTTGCACATAAAACAAGAGAAGCTCTGGTAGTCTGTCTGTTGGGCTGGTGAGACTGGGGACCTCAAAACGGGGACCCCAGGCCAGCAGCCTCCCAATAAAGCCTCCTTGCCACCCTACCCTAACTTAGCACACAAAGACCTGTAACCCTTGCCCTAACTGGAATGCCATCCTGCCCCCCCCCCCATCTTCCCAGCAAAAACTCTTTGTAGACCCCCCTGCGGTTTGCCTGAGCTCAAGTTCCCTGACTCAAGCCCCTTGGAGTCACAGAATCTCACCTGGGAGTGCTCCCCATTAAAGCGCTCCCCATTAAAGCACTCTTGAACCTACTGCCTGGTTCTGCCTTTTTAAAAACATTTCTCTGCCGTTCACTTGGGAAAAACCTAACACTCTCTTAACTCAAACATTTGGTATTTCCAATTTACTAAAAGGAATAAAATATACTTATTATTACTAAAATGTATTTAAGATTACTTTTTTGAATATTTTCTTAGAAAGATGTAGAATAAACCACATGCCCATCTATGACAGAACCCCAGAATGAATTTGAAGCACATACTACGGATTTATGTGGTAGCATTTGGACAACATGTGGACTTCCTTAAATCCAGATTGAGTGGTATATGAACGATTAAAACTGAGGCATATTAAAATATTTCATGAGTTTATTTGATCCTATATTGATTCCAACTGAGCTAAATGAAAGGAAGTTAGGTGCATACCAGAGGAAGGAGTTAAGGAAGAGGTTTTTAAGGGAAGATGAGGAAGCAAAGCAGGAAACTTACTTGATTGATTCTAACTTAAGCAGTTGCTTTATTTGGGAAATGCTAGTTGGATGGTTGTGATTGGTTGCTCTTAAGTTTCACATTCTTGGATTCAAGTGCATTGACTCTGGCTTAGGTTTGGTTTGCTTATACAAATTACCAAGACATTAGACCCACTTCAGTCCAATGGCCTCTTTGTTGAATACAATGCTATAGAGAACAAAAACAAAAATTTTGCAATTTATTTGCAAAATAGCCACAATTATAATTTAAGGATTCCATTATTTAATTCATTTTATATAAAGGATAAATATCATAAAACTTTCAAGAACTTTATAATCTATATACTGGTTTTCTTACACTATTCCAAATATTTCATTTTTAAATCATAGATTAATACCCAAACCAAAGCAGTTTTATTCGAATGTAGACTATCTGTTGACACAAATGGTTGTTCTTATTCAGTTAAACATTTCACTCACAAAACCTTGATATTTACTTTGATTGTACTCTATTTTTTAACTTTATCCATTTTTAAAAATGTGTTGCTTTATTTAACCGTTGATGTGAAATTGTATTTAAAAATTAATGACATTAAATGCATTAAGTAGTGAAGATAAATATTTTCTTAGAGTTAAACAATCATTTTATAAAGTGACTCTTAATATTTTTAATCAAATTTTATTTTTTTTCGTGTAGTTTTAGGTTCATAGCAAAATTGAGAAGAAGTCATTGAAATTTCCCATATATCCCCTGTTCCCACTCATGCATAGCCTCCTGCATTGTCAGTGACCCCCCCCCACCAGAACATTACCTTTGTCACAGCTGGTAAACCTACATTGATGGACACATCATTATCATGTAAAGTCCACAGTTCACACTAAGTTTTACTCCTTGTGTTGTTATAATCTTTGGGTTTGGACAAGTGTCTAAGGATGTGTATTCACCACTATAATATACAGAATAGTTTCACTGCTCTAAAAATATCTTGTTTTACAAAATAAGATATGTTTATGAATTTTGTTCTCACTAGTGTAATTCCAACTTCCTGTCTTTTTGCTCTCTGAATCTGAAACAATTTAGAAAACTATCATGCCCTTCCACAGTGGGTGAAGACAAATTTAGAAGACTCTGTTGTCTATCTCACCATTTCTAAAAGTATTTATTCCTCAACATGAGCAGGTAACTCCAGAAGAGGGAACAGATGGTGGCAGGGGCATAAACAGGATATAACTAATTTGCATGGGGCTGCACCTGGGCACATCACACCTCTGACCCTATCTTGGAGAACAGGAGAAAGGAGTTCCAGAAAACATTTTCTCTGTCTTGTTTCCTGTCACAGCATTATTAATCATCTTTCAAATCCTATAAATTAACTTCAGCTGGTCTTAAAAAGATAGTCTTTATCTTGTAACTTAGGCCATGTAAATGTCTCTAGATCAAAATCAAGCTCATAATCACTCTATAAAACTGTAAAGTCTAGGTCTTTCCTCTGAAGGCCCTTTTCACTTGTCAAGGTGACAGGTGACCTGATTAATTAAAGTTAGGTCTTTAGGATAAAGGCTTCTGACTTTATTCATTGCTTTAAGTCTTGATTTAATAGCTGTCAACCTTTTAAAAAAATCCGTTTTCTAGATCTACAAAATTATGTAAGTTAGAGATATATCTGGCATCTATATTAGAGCTGGTGGAGGTTTTATGTGACTTAAAAATTAGAAATATTTTTAAATACAGAATAAAAATCTGATTATAGTGTAAACAGTTTTCTTCTGTCAGATTATGTCAAAAGAAGTTTCTGGATCTCAATATAAATTAAAATTAGTAACACAGAAAACATCTTTTCCCAAGCAAAGGGTAATTTTTTTTTTTTTTTAAGAAATGGGAACAATATAATTTTGCATCATGTTGTAAAACTACTAACAATTGATGGATCAAAAAGATGCAAAAAATGTTTAGAAAAATTGTTTTAAAACTTTATACATATTTTCAGGTTTTCTTCCAAAATCTGAGGGTGAATGTCATATTACGTCTATCTAATGGTGCCTGGAATGAGGAATGAACAGATTCTCAGACAGTATTTGTAGTTAGTTGACTTTTACAGGAATTACACAAAGTGGAAACCTCTGGAACTATGTTTTTTATACTATTTTTATAGAAGTATTTGCAGTAAAATAAAAGAGGTAGCATTCTGTTGGAGAAAACACATCAACATCAAGCTCTTTACTCATGACATTGTTCAATTGTTTTTGCTAGTGTAGTGTTTCTTAGGTAAACAGTTGGTATCTACTTTCTCTCTTCAGACTTCTAGTGTATTTATTATGTAGATGTGAACAAGGACTGCCTGCAGAGTGTTTCTGAGCACTGCATAAAGGAAATAGGGAATTCTCATTATTATAACACTTTTTGCATTTTTACTTTTAAACAATATTTGGTTAATAAGCTATTATATGCATCTACCATTAGCTTACTTCCCACAAAACTAAAAGACAACTTTTCAAGATAGAATCCAGAACTATTTTTGTTATAGCTGAAATAAGCAGTCTTCAAATTACCAGTTAAATGAATTGTTATGTCAGAAAAGATATCTGGTTGAGAAATGTATAAACAAAAGTGTTAATCTAACACAAACGATAATTAAGGCCAAATCCTCAGTATCAGTGACATCTTCTGTCTTTCTTGTAGTCAGTTCACTTTTTGTGATTCCACAACACTGAGCTAGCTTCTTTTCCAGTGTTGCAATTGTCCATTTGCCTGCCGCCTGGCTGCTAGATTGACTGGTCCCTCTAGTTCTAGAGCTTTGTTTTATTCTTTGCAGCTAATCCGATGCCTACATAGTGAATGACTGAATGAACAAAGAGATGAACATGTGAGCACATAAGGTAACATCAGTACAAAAATATTGAAATCTAGGAGCACCTGGGCGGCTTAGACAATGAAGCGTCTGATTCTTGATTTCAGCTTGGGACATGACCTCAGGGTCCTAATATTGTGTCCATGTGTTGAGTTCCATACTCAATGCAGAGTCTACTTGTCCCTATCCCTTCGCTCCTACTCCTCCATTTCTACACCCTCCCTGGTTCCATGAACATGGTCTCTGTCTCTCTCTCTCTTTCAAAAAAATAAAATCTTTTAAAAATTGAAATCTAATTAAATTTTTAAAAATATTTTGCTTAAATTCAATTTGCAAACATATAGTATAACACTCAGTGCTCATCTCATCATATGCCCTCTTTAATGCAGGTCATCCATTTAGCCCATCCCCACACCCACCTCCCCATATGTAACCCTTTGTTTCCCAGAGTCAGGAGTCTCTCATGGTTTGTCTTCCTCTCTAATTTTTCCCCACTCAGTTTCCCTCCTTTCCTTTATGGTACCTTTCACTATTTCTTATATTCCACATATGAGTGAAACCATATGATAATTGTCTTTCTCCAATTGACTTATTGAAATATAATTTAATATAGATAAGTATTCCAGATACAAGAATATATTTGTAGTGATAGTTTATTTCAAAAAGATTACAGAAATGAAATATGTGTGTATGTTTGTTTTTTTATTCCTAAACTGTGTGATGTGAATGGAGCTAATAGTGAATGCCTTGTTAGGGTTCTTGGATGGAAAATAGATAGAACTAATTAGTTAACTTAAAAGCAGGGAGAGGGGAAGGGAGAAAGGGAGTTTATTAACTATAAGGATACTGTTAATCACATTTTATTAATTAGAGTTTGAATTTTAACCATAGAAACCTATCCAGCTTGAGCATTCAAGAAGCCTGGAAATCAGCTTCTTGTCATATTTGCTTTGGACTTTTTTAAAAATGTGATTTATAATAATTCATGGAACAGGATCAGAAGGCAGCCTGCACTCCCTTATCTATTTCTTGTCAAATAATTTGAAACATAAATTTATTCTTCCTTCTCTTTAAAGTGTCTGAGGGGGGCAGCCCCGGTAGCGCAGTGGTTTAGCGCCGCATGCAACCCAGGGTGTGATCCTGGAGACCCGGGATCGAGTCCCACGTCAGGCTCCCTGCATGGAGCCTGCTTCTCCCTCTCCCTGTGTCTCTGCCTCTCTCTATCTCTCTCTCTGTGTGTCTCAAATAAATAAATAAAATCTTAAAAAAAAATAAAAATAAAAAATAAAAAAATTAAAAAAAATAAAGTGTCTGAGGGGGAACTAGACTGATTCTTAAGATTAGCCCAGAACTGATTCCTAAAATTAAGTTCTATTTGGTAAACTCCATAATTCTTTTAAGGAAGGATAATGTCATTTTCCTATACCCATTATGTAAAATATTCTCATGGGCTTCTAATCTGCATTAGAGAGTTACATCAGAGCACTGCTGGTGGGAAGCACAGTGGGTGGGGGACAGTAGAAAGAGGCTGGGTAACTTCTGTTGCCAAATTTTTGTTCTCTATAGCTCTTCATGGAATAATAAAAAGTAACTGTTAAAGCTTATTGAGCATACATGAAGAACACTTTTATTTATAAACAGATCATTTTTAATAAATTGATGCAATGTAGCAATTATGTATTTATGAGCTTTGATGCTAGACCATTGAATTTCAAATGCTGCCTTTCTTACTTGTGTGGTATTTGATCATGAGTAAATTACTTTGATTTCTCTGAGATAATCTGAATTTATAAGATAAGGAAAAGCATACTTAACTCTTAAAATCGTCATGAGACTTGCTTGAGAAAAAATTATGAAAAATGCCTTTTACAGTGCCTAGCTCTGGGTAAATGTCCTATGAGCTGTATATTTGTACATATCCACATTAATGTCTAGAGATGTTAAACCATTGGCCCAAATCATACTGCTGATACGTTAAGCTTTTAACCCAAGTCAGATAATAAAGTCTTCTGCCTCCGGAGGCTATTTTTCACTACTTTCCACAGACTTCCTTAACTCATGAATTTGAAAATTAATAAACCTGAAAATAGCATTTAGGCAAGTTCTCCATCTCTGCAACAGGATTTTTTCTAGCCATTTTAGATTACCACAGGTTATATAAGAGTGATAACTTTTACCTTTAAAAAAAATAATGAGGAAATATTTTCAGCAATTTACATGTTGTAGAAGTTTTTTGTATTTTCTGGTACTTGAGTTTTATTTTTCAGATCCTTAAATTATTATTGACCAGGTAGGAAGGTAATTATCAAATGTAATTGTGTCTTCTTAGAAGGAACACTTTAAAATGCTTCTTTTAAAGAATTAAGTGTAATTTTAAACTCTCAGATGACTTCATTCTTTGCCTCTGTTACTTCTATTTGTTGAGGGAAGGGATGAATTTATTTTCTCTTGTTAGAAAATTTTGTTCAGTATTTCCTGGGGAGGAAATGTGGTTGGATATTGGGATTAGAAGAAGGGTATAGAAGGTATGTTACATTGCCAGATTATGAACACCACTAAGAATAAAAGTAAGAGGAAAGGAAGCATCTGTGATGCTTTTTACTCAATTCAAATGTTTATATAATGGAATAGGGTAATAAATAATTTATATTTTCCATTCCAGGTTGTAAATCTGAAGAGCTTTCAAATCATACTTCTAATCAGATTTAGACATATAGTTAAATAGGTAATTTTTTCCTATTGTCTGATATTTAAAATATTGGCTGCTAATAAATTTGAAGAATCAAAGGATTGAGTTACCATATCAACAGTGAGAGAAAATAAAAGATAATACAGCTCACCTCTTATTATGAGATAGAAATTGCTTTTATATGCAGTTAACTCAGTCCAACTGATCTCATTTACTGAAGCAATAGTTAACTTAATTTACATTAGGTTAGATAAGAGACCTAGATGGTAAAATACAGAGAATGAAATTGTAATCTATTATCAGGAGACTTCTAAAAATATTAAGTTGGACAAGCGAGGATTTTTTATTTCATCTTTAACATTTATACTACATATGAAAGTATGAATAGATATATCTCAACAAAAGCATAAAAACAGATGAAAGGATAAAACCTTGAATATAATACTTTTTGAACTAATAATTTTTGATAAATGATTCACAGTTAGTAACACTGGGGCGTAATAAGGCCACAGATCTTTTAATATGTTAGTGTTACTGGCGATCTACTAAACATTCTCAAAGAATTGCAATTTCTTAATTTATTTTAATATTTTGTTGATAAAACTTACTGCCTTTACTATTGTTCCTATCTGCTTTCCTTTCTAATTCCATGTATTCACATAATCCCTAGTTTCTTTTTATTCCAGAGAATACAAAAACTTCTTTGGCCTATGTCTGAATATGATCATTCATCATACAGAAATGTTGATTCAATCAATTCCCTAAGAGCTTGAAAGATCATTAAGCAGAAAGCAAGCTTGATGTATGGGACCATGAGAATAGCTGGCCTTATATGGAGGTAATTTTGCTTTCCAGGCTCCACCCTGCCCCTTATTTTATTAAATAATCTATTGAGGAATTGTTGGGGTTATCCCTGTAGACATGAAGCATAGGGATATGGGCAGTCTGACCATGGCATAAACTGACACTTTTCTCTGAAATTTCATGTTTACCCTAAGATAGAAGATAATATTTATATTATTCTAAGTAATAGTTAATAGTGGACACATGTATGAGATTTTTAATGAAATACATACATATATAAAGTTATTGAAATGCAAAATAGGATTTGTATAAAATATTACCCCGTACTTGGGGAGATAGGTGTTTCTTTCCTCTGTACTTCACAATATATTAATCTAAATTTTTGAGAATTCAGATGAAGCATAATTAATAATGTTCATTTTTATATAATCTTCTAAAGGGAGTACACCTTCTCTAACCCCTTTTCCACCAAAGGCTACACTGGACAGAGGGGTTCTCGTGGTAGTGGTATATGAAGGGGACAAAAGAAAATGCATTATACATGACAGTGTTTTTGCCAGAAAAGGCAAGTCACTTAAAGTTGTCTCTGTAATTCTTTTAAATTTTGCCAAATTGAGATGTTGCAGTACCTCAGTTTATTTTAGTCCAATATTGAAATATATTTATTCAATTAAAATAAAAAAATTGAATAGTTTTTTAAGGTTGAACTAAAACAAACCCCAATGATAGAATTAAAAACAATTTCTCTTTGAGCTCTTACTGTTTAATTTGTTCATTCCTACAAAATAATGATGAAATCAAGTATCTATATTACTTTGGAAGCTTTACTTACATTAATTTTACTTAACAAAAATGTTGAAGATTTTGCTTTCATTTCCTATACTGCTAATAATTTTCAAATGATTTTAAACAAATTACAACCAAAATTTAGAACACCAACAAAAAGTATAATACCATTGTAGCAGAGTTAGGTTAATTTACAAAATAGTTCTTCAAAGATGAAAACATTTCCAAAATCTAACTGATAATAATCAGCAGAGGAAAAACATCTAGCATGCATAAATTTATATTTTTGTCTCAAAATTTTATAGAACAAGTATATTGTATATGTAAAATATTTTTTTAATTCTGACAAATTTTACATCTTTGATATTATAATCTGTTTACATGCAACCTTTTTTAAAAGATTTATTTATTTATTTATTTATTTATTTATTTATTTATTTATGAGAGACAGAGAGAGAGAGACAGAGACACAGGCAGAGAGAAGCAGGCTCCCTGCAAGGAGCCTGATATGGGACTCTATCCCAGAAGCCTGCCATCATGGCCTGAGCCAAAGGCAGATGCTCATCCACTGAGCCACCCAGGTGCCCATGTTTACATGTAATTTTTTAATATGTACACAATAATCAATTATAAATAGATTTCTGCTCCACAGTTTTCCCATTTACTACCCAATATGTTTACTAAGATGATGTGCTGTAGCAAAATTGTACTTGTGTTTCACTGCAAAAACAATTTATTTTAAACTTTGAGCTTTCTAACTGCATTTGTATTAACAACCCCAATAATTTCAGATGTTTCATGTTTACCAGAGTGAATCTCCAAAATGCCTACTAATTAATTCCATGAATTGGATGAAAACTTAAATCATATTTAGTATTAATGCAACTGATTTTCTCTATGAAAAATAAAATGTTAACGCTATAAATGTTCTTTGTAAACTTCTGCTGCAATGAAGCTAACCAATTAACATCTATCACCTCACCTGCACTCATGCATAAACAAATTAGCAGGATTATTTCAGAAGCATTATTTGAGTGAAAAGTCATGTTTCTTGTAGAGATACATAAGAATATAACTTCTACAACTGTACTTGTTATCATGTTTGGACATACTGTTAAATAACTGATTGAATGAAGTCCACATATTTTTGAAGAATAATCGGCTGTACTCAAATTTTACTGATTGAAACGTTAATCTCATCCAAAAAGTACCTTCAGAACAACACTCAGACCAATTTTTGACAAAATATCTGGGTACCTTGGCCTATCCAGGTTGATACATAAAATTAACCATCACAAGGCCCTTGAATGAAGTAGAACTGCTACAACAAACATAGAAAGTATATCCAAAAAGGCATAATGTATTCACTTTTTCATATGACTACTTCCTTCATCATGGAAAGTAGTTTTTGCTTGAGAAAATGGGAGGCAGGGTCTTATTCTTTTGTTCTGAGTAACCTTGGCAGACTAGGTCCTGAGGGCCAATTCTTATCAGCCACCTCTTTTGTACATAAAGTTTTATTGGAATACAGCCACACCCACTATTTTTAGCATTGTCCACAGCTGCTCTCATGTTACAAAGGCAGAGTTCAGTAGTTGTCACAGAAACTGTACTACCCAAAGCCTAAAATATTTACCTTTTATATATAGAAAAATGTTTGCCAATATCTGGCCTATAGTCAAAACTTCCATGTATTATCTGAACTTCCTAGAATTTAAAAATAAAAAACAGATAAGGTCCAATAAGAGAAGTAAAGCCAGATTATTTAAGGATATTTTCATCATGTACTTACTCTGTCAAACAGTGAGAAATTACGTCAGTTGGTGCTAGAGTTGTACCCTCAGTAATTTTGACTTAATTATGACATGTGCTTGAATGAAATAGGTATGAGAATGTCTTAATACCTTTAGAAATTACAACCAAGATTTTCAAGGGAGTACTTTTTTTTTTTTTTTTTTTTTTTTTTTTTAAGGGAGTACTTTTGTATTTGTGATGTTACTGTTCATTCCAAGAGCTTTACTAAATATTGAAAAAAAAGCCACAGTTACAGCTCCCAAGACTTGTAAAATATATCCTTGGAATAAACACTGAATTATGCAAACTACGTGGGTTTTAAAGTGTGACCAGATAGGCTGTTAGGAAATTAACTCTCCACCAGTTTTCCAGTTGGAGGCAACTTACCATTTTTAATCACAAACTCACCACATCCCACTATATTTTGCATAGAGAATAATGCATTCAATAATTTTGGCTTCAAAGGCTAATGTGGTCATGAAAATTCAGTGTTTGTAGCCACTCAAACTAATTGTTCCATTGAAAATATAATGAAGAAGCCATAAAGGAATTTCATAGATTTTTCAAAGTGCTGGAGCAATAAATGATCCCTCATGGTTCCTTTTTGAAACATTATTTTCTGTGCTTCACAGCTCTTACTAACAGAATGAGAAATATTCGGGATGTATTTATGCATCAAAGGAATATGGACATTTCTGGCCAAGGCACAGATGGTGAGAATTAAAGTTCATTCCCAGGGACAAGATTCAATATATGAATACAGAGAAGCTAATAAATGATTTAAAAAGGAGAAGTTAACTGTAGAGTGAAATCTTTCGAAGCAATACGTGAAGCTCTAAAATACTACCAGATGATTGTCCAAATGCATTTTAATACATGTTTTTTTGACTAAAGATTGCATTTATTTTTAAGTTATACAATTGTTAGGCTGGTGTTCATACCATCTGGAAAGTAATAGACAAAATACCTATGCCAATGTAGAGCAGAAAAAAAAAAAAACAGAATTACATTAAAACAAAAGGTAATGTTATACTGGTATTTTAGCTAAACTGTTGTTGATGACAAATATTAATATCCTCCATTAAATCAACCTCACTCAATTAGAAACCTTTATTCTGTGTTTAGATTACTAGCATTTTGGTGGCCATGTTTAGGCTAAAGCATGATTTTGAAAATTTTGCCTGTTTTCTGATTGTTTCCAAAGATAATTTGCTCATTTTTAAATGAAATATTGTGTCATTTATACTCTATTTTTAAAATGTCTTTTGTAAGTATATGTTATCTGCCAACATGGTATTTGGGGTATTGGTTTTGCAAAGGAAGAATGGATACTTGTGGTAGACAGAGTTCTAGGGTGATCCCCATGAGTAAGGCCATTGAATAACCCTGGCATTTAATGTGATCAGACCTCTGAATATATAGGATATCACTCCCAATATCTGTTGTTAGATTGATTTCTCCCATAAGCAAAGAGCAATTAAAATGCAGAAACTGTTTAGCTATAGAGTATCTATACTGTGTCATTGTCATCAATATAACTTAAATTAGATCAATTAACAACTAGGAAGCAAGCTCATAGCTTAAAACTTTAAATATTCATATGCATATCGTTCATACAAAGGTGCAGATACAGCTTTACTATGGACAATTTCATTTTACTCATGGCATTTTGTTTATATTGCAGAAGACCAAATAGTTGCATGTATAGTAACCATTTCCTATGTTTATTGTCTATGTTTTTAATATACATTTTTATAAGTTTTATATTTATCAAAATACAATTTTAATAGTGAATTTTGGGGTTTTAATTTGATTATCCTTTTTCAAATTTCATTTTCTATTTCTTAGCTTGAGTTATGTGTGTCTGTGTGTATATGTGTGTGTATGTTTTACAGAAGAATCAATCCAGGACTAATTGTTTGAGAAAATTTGGTTGTTCTTCATGGGTGGTTTGTAAGTCAATATCCTAGACTTTAAGGACACAATTTTTTAAAGTTATATGTAGAATATTTCTTTTGTTAAAAAAGTCCTATCCAGATATGACCCTTTAACACTGAGCTAACTCAAGGACTGAGATAGGATTGAGATGTTAATAGGGATGATTCATAGATTTAGTTGTGCAAGCAGAGAAGAATGGAGTTATGAGTTATGTTTAACGTTTATTACAAATAAATCCAAAAAAATAACTCAAGAGTAATGAAAAGCTAGAAAAACCAGTATCTTAATATAAACTCAAAAATTATTTTGAATAAAAGGTCAAAGGGTATATAAAGGAACACAGTGGCAAAGGATGTTCTCTGTTGAGCTCCCCTCTTAAGGGGCCATGTAGAGCATTTGCAAGATAGGTTCATTGCTTTGCCTAAGTATCAAAAGAGGCATAATAATATAAATCCAGAATATTCAATTACCTTTACTTGGCTATTGGAAAAAAAAAGCAGTGAAAATACCAGTAAATTTGAAGATCACTAAAACACTGGTTCCTTGGGGATAAAGATGTTGTTGGAACATTCTTGGTGATTCTTACCACCACGAGGCCCACATAGCCCTTGCAGAATAGATAGACATCAAAGTAGCAGGAAAAGAAGCATCGATTTAGTTGCTAGACATTAAAGATGCACATTTCTTAGAATGCCCTGAAAATCTAAGTCTTCACTTAGCTGTTAAAGGGTCATTTTAAAAGGAAAACAGGCAGTCTCAGAGGACATTGCAAAATTTACCAAGCAGGATTCATGATGACATCCCAATAAGATGGGAGGTCAGGTATTAGAATTAAAGTATGTGCTCTATGATAAGGAATGATAGCTGATGTGAACTTTAGAAGTGGAAAAAAAAACAAACAAACAAAACTGTGGTTAGAAACTGCACCTCAGATTTTACATAATAGACCTGTAATAGTTGCTCTAGGAATTTTCTTCTACTCTCATTTTGACAGTCAATTCATGGCTGAATGGAGGGCAGTCCAGCCCATGCAGTTCACAAGTCGTTTCTTTGCATGTGGACCTAAGACGGTGAAAACCTGGAGTCATAGTCAAATATGCCAAAGATGACTCCACTCAAAGGAATTATATGGCCAAAAAGGGTCAAAAGAATGAACTAGAATTAGATGTAGCCAATAAGAGAAAGTGGAGACATCATAATATTAATAACAACAATAACACCTAGCATAAGTTAGTTGTACATACTAAGCAGTGTCCGAGGCACTTTCAGTATATGTATTTAATCCTTTCCACAAAATTATGGGATGGACCTTGTTAATACCATTTTTTTTAAACAGATACAGAGCCTGAAGTACAATGAGGACAAAAACTTACTCATATACAAATAGAAAGAAGTTGGCTTAGAGATATATTTACTGTAGTTATGCCTAGAAAGACATGCAAGGCTCATTTAAAGGGTAAACAATGAAGAAGGTAGACCATCTATTTGAATTTAGTTTGTAAAAATGTTTGTAAAAATGAACAGCATTCTAAGTCATTTGGATTTTATTATATATCTCTGGTCAGTATTCCCGTAACTCCTTCTTTAATAAGAAATAAAGAAGGGCCTAATGATTAGAATTTTTAAAAGTGCATTAGCCACCATTAGTGTTCAAGTTTACTATACTCTTGAACATGCTCAAACAGTCTAGGAGATTGACAGGATTGCTTTAGAGAGGATTCCTACATTGGGTAAGACATTCTTAAGTGCACCTTCCAAGACAGAGATTTTAAGATTCATTCTTGTCCAAAGTACTTACTGTCTTTCCAACAAATAGATACTGCCCTGATTAATATATGACTGATTACAAATTTTAAAAATCCTGCCCTATATTGTCATAGAACATGGT
The DNA here is from genome assembly GCF_003254725.2 of Canis lupus dingo. Lineage (NCBI taxonomy): Eukaryota > Metazoa > Chordata > Mammalia > Carnivora > Canidae > Canis > Canis lupus. Next base: position 51,793,852 of record NC_064255.1, on the reverse strand, counting down.
ATGTGGGATTTTACTAAAAATTTAGAATGAAAATCATCTACTTGGATACCCCCTAACCATCACTGTCTTTTTAAAGGAACATTTAATCAGTCATTAAACTGAACTTCAATTATGTGTGTTTGAAAGAAATGTGAGGGATAAACTATAATTGTACTATTTTCATTTCCTAATTCAGCCAACCATTAGTGGTTGATAAAAATTGATGTATAAATTGAAAACTTCTTATCCTTAATTGTCAGTGTGCCTTGGCATCCATTTTCAAAAAGGTGAAGTTCACTGAGATAATAACCAGAATAGATGAAACAAATCTAGTCTGTTGGATAATAAGCAGACTTACATGGAGGGGATATAGGTTAGGCTTTGAGTTTAGAGTTTGTTATGCCTGAAGCATGAAGTAGTCATTCTATTTAATAGGAAATTATAAACAGTTTCAAGGAGCATTAGAAGACTTTACAGGTGGAATTATAGATTCGTAGTGCATCTGTCTATGGACGATAATTGAGAGTAGGAGTGGGCTTTCCTAGAGGAAAAAAAAAATGCAGGATGTATTGGGACCTTGGGAGGGAACATTAACTAGAGGACATAGTGGAAAAGGAATTAGCATAGGGTCCTTCCTCAGCTGGAGAGGCAAAAATGAGTTTTAGTTAGACCATGGAATCCTGGGAGTTACAATATAAAGGAATTTGTCCTAAGTCTAATCATGGACTTATAGAATTTGAAGTTGAGCAGGCCAGGTTAAGTCCTGGTGTTACCTTTCTAATATACTCTGTGTAGACCACTTATTCTGACAGCAATCCACTGTCCTTGTCTGAGAAATCATCAGCTCTCTTCACATGGTCCCCTCCCCGTCTTACCACTTTTCATACGCTCGATCTGCTTTTTCCACACAGGAGCTAACAGAATACTGCTAAATGTAACTTAGATTTTATGATTGTCTTCCTTAAACACTCTAGAAGCTTCCCATCTCACTCTTAATAAAACCTAACGTCCTTATGATATACAAACTATGTGATCTGCCCCACCTTGTTCCCTCTACAACTTAATGAAGTAGATTTCTACTACTTTTTTTTTAAAATTTTAATCTCTCACACTGTATTATACTCTCCTTCTTTGCTCTACTTTCCACTACAAACATATGTCTGCCCCAGAGACTTGCTTTCAGCTTTCTCTCATGGATGTCCTTTTCTAGATGTCTGCATTACTTTCTCCTCATTTCTATTAGGTTTTGTCTCAAATCTTATATAATACATAGCAGCCCCATCCGTTCAACACTCTCTAAAACAGTGAGCTACTTGGTTTCTTTCTGCTTAGAAATAGGAACATTGTCACCCAAAATGGTAAAGAGTTGTGGTGAAAACACAACAGCTAGTCAGAGACTAAGACAGGGCTACAATCCAAGCAGTCTGGCTTCAATTAAAAACTTGTCCCACCAGTGCAGTAGACTGATGGACAGATACATGGATCATATATGGGTGGATGGATGGCACTTCCAAAATAGCTATATAACAAATATATACCCTCTCTCTCAATTCCTTTCCCTGCAAAATGAGAATGTGTATAAAATTATCTAATTCATGATGTTTTTATAAATGTTAGCTATTAAAATTATGAACAAATTAACATGTTAATATTAGTACACCAATTTACCACTCTGAGACCTGGTTTTTCACCTTTAATAGGTAATATCAGGCCAAACGAATAGTAAATTTTTCTTGTTGCTCCAAAAACGTGGTATTAAGAGCATGGTCTCCGGAACCAGAATAGCAGGGTTAAAATCCAGGCTCCAACATGATGTGGAATAGAGTTCATTTACTTCTGGATCTAGGAAGCTCTAGCTTTACCTCTGGGTTACAGTCACATATCTGACTTTGACTATCGACTAACACAAGGGCAGTGGAATTTATGATGTGTTGTTTAAAGTCTAAAACTCCCTGGTGACACACTGAGCTGGTTTGTTTATTGATGGTTTTCACTTGACCTATGTAGTTAATCTGCCTGGTTTGACTAGCGATTAGAAGGGCTTAAAAAAGACTCCACTGAAACTTCTTCTCTGAGCTATTCTGGAGCAAAAATTCAGAACAGAGATCTGGATAATTTAATCCAGAAAGAAAAAGCATGTCCATGTGTTCATGAGGACCTTGGTAAGATTTTGCCTGAATGACTCTCATATTCTCAATTTTTGCCTATATTCTTCTCTCATTCTGTACTTTTAAACAAGAGTTTTGCTGTTGATATGCTCTGTGGAGTTTGGGTCTGTTTGAATACACAAATTCATGAAATTTTTGCAAATAATTACCTGTGTGTTGAACAAATTAAATTGTTTCTCTGGGCCTCAGTTTCTCCTCTAGTGGCCAAGGAAACCAACAATATCTCATATAAAGAAATTTAAAAGATTTATTAATTATATGTTAATTGCTTAGGAAGTATATGATATATAATTAATATTTGTTATTTTTATATATTTTGACTATTTAAAAGAACCTTTCCACAATAGTTTGAATATGTGCTAAGAATAAAAATATTAAAGGTCAAACTTGCAGTCTACTCTTGACACTTACAAAGATACATTTGAATGTCATCATCTGATTGGATATTTTTATAAAAGTAAAAATATGGTGAAGCATCACATATGTATAACTACAATTCCAAACTTATCTATAACAATATATTCTATTACCCAGGAGAAATAGACAATGTGGAAAATAACCGATTGTGAAAATGTCAATTGATAAATTATTTTCTTTGGAAGCAATATCTTCTTTCAAATGTAATAAAAATTAGCAAATGTAAAATAACAAGTTGTTGAATTACCTCTCAAAATTTCATTAATTCATATCCTGCCCAGTTGCTAACCAACTATAACTTAGAATATCCATTAACCTTTCTATGGTTCAGTTTCTTCCTTTATAAAAATAGGGAAAATAATAATGTTATTTTCATAAATTATTCTTAGAATTCAGTGAGATAGTCTATGTAACACATAAAATGCTAAATTGATGCTGTGTTTTTCAGTTAAGATTGGTGATCAGATAATTCTAGAACAATATAATTAAAATGTGATATTTTTCTTAAGGTTATCCATTTATTTATTCTTAAATAAGGATATAGTGATAAAAACCCATTCTAGTATCATATTTCAATTGTTTCCAATGCTTATTATGGGCCAGATAGTTTGCCAGCTTATGGGAATATAATATTGAAAAATAGAGTCACAGTCCCTTTTAAGATAGCAATAAATCAATAACTTAAGTTTTGGTAATTATTATGATAGGAGAATTGCCATGCAGCAGTCTCATATGTGGAAACATATACAACTACCTAAGCAAATTCAGAAATAAACTAAAGAAAACATATTTTATTTGAGACCTGAAGGATAAGTAGAAATTAATCCTATGAACTCCAGAGCTAAAAGCATCTATAAATGGACAGAAACTTAATATAGGTTTATTTCACTGATTGGAAGGAGTTCCCAAATAAGAATCCATTGATAGCTAATAGTTTCATAACTCAACAAGAAACTAGTTGAGAGTGTCTAAATATATCAATGTCAAATTTTATAAAAACATGTGTAGAATATCCCACAGTTTATCATTTACATTATGTCTAAAGAATTTCAATTAGAAATTACTTTAAAGCAATTTTGCTGGTTTGCTGGAAAGAAATTTTCTTAGTTTCTTTACATGCCATTGTCTTCATTTCTCCTTTGTCCTGAAAGATATTAGATAATTTTTACTGATTAATCTTCAAGGTCACTGATTTTTTTTTTCATCTCCATTGCATTATTGAGCTCTCTAATAAGGACGCTGCTTTTGTTTTGGTCTTATATTTTTCAGTTCTAAAATGAGTTTACAGTTCTTCTAAAGATATAATTAGAAAATGTAACAATCGGGCAGCCCCGGTGGCAACGGTTTGGCGCCGCCTGCAGCCTGGGGTGTGATCCTGGAGACCCGGGATCGAGTCCCACATTGGGCTCCCTGCATGGAGCCTGCTTCTCCCTCGGCCTGTGTCTCTGCCTCTCTCTCTCTCTCTCTCTCTCTCTCTCTGTGTCTATGAATAAATAAATAAAATCCTAAAAAAAAAAAAAAAAAAGAAAGAAAATGTAACAATCTTCTATTTCTTGCTGATCATCTTTTTTTTTTTTTTTTTTGTCAAGTTAAATCTAAGAGCGTTAGTAATCGCTTGTTGGAGCATTCAAAGAATGTGGCTTTAAAATACTTATCAGATTATTCCAGCAGCTGTGCCATCTTGGTGTTGGCATCTGTTGATTATCTGTTCTCATTTAAAACGATATTTTCTTGTTTCTTCTTATGATGATTAATTTTGCATCAGACCTTGGCAGCTTAACATTTGTTATGAGACCCTGGTTCATATTTAACTCTTCTAGTTTAGTGGACAGACAACCTGATTGGGTTTAGGATCCTACTTTGGGGTATGGTTCACATGCAAATTTAGTTTTCAAAATTTTGCCTCACTGTGTGCTCTGTGCCAGTTGGAAGTCAACTTGAAACCTGGGCACTATTCCATAGCATTGATCAAGGCATTTGTTGGGCTATAACCTATGGTTTCTAACCCAGTCTCTTCATACAAAACAAACAACAATAACAGTATGAATACATTTAAAAACTAGTAAAATCTGGATGATGTCTGCAATTTAATAGTATTGAGCTAATGTCAGTGTTTTTATAATATCATTATATAAGATGTTATCACTGAGGACATACAAGTTTAAGGGAACACTACTGTTTTTGCAACTTCTTAGGAGTCTAAGAATTTAAAATAAAATGTGTAAAAATAAGTAAAAAGATAGAAAAATATCTTTCTCTCTCTCTCTCTCTATATATATATATATACTTTTTTTGCAAATAATATTACAAATAATATTGCAAAAAAGTATACATATACTTTTAATAAATAGAGATCATCTGATGATGGATAATTGTGGGGGATGGTATTGGGAAAAAATAGATTTTCCATGTATAAAATTATGTAATTTTTATTGTCTCTTTTATTAAGCTTTGGTTGAGATAGAAGTGAGAAAAATTACCTTGGCTTTAGTGTACAGTTCTGTGAATTTTGATAATGCACAGTCATAATCAACATCACTATCAAAATATAGAACATTTCCATAACTCTCAAAAGTTACCTTATTACCTTTTGTAGTTAATCCTTTGTCTTCATTTCCAAATCCTGGAAAGCACTGTTCTATTTATTATCCCAACATGTGTGTGTTTTCTAGAATGTCATTGAAATGCAATCATAGATTATGTAATTTCTGAACCCGGCTTTGTTTTTTTTTTTTTTTTTTTTTTTTTTTTTTTTAGCATAATGCATTTAAGATCATCTACATTGTTTTATGTATCAGTAATTTGTTCCTTTTAACTGCTTGGTAGTACTCTATTATATGGGTACATCCCCTCCCCCCCATTTATGATTTGCTAAACAATTTGTTTCCTGTTTTGGGTTACTGTGCATAGGCCTGATATAAATATTTGTATACAAGTTTTTGTGTAGACAAATGAGTTCTTATCTCTTGGGTAAATACTTAGTAGTGAGGTTACTGAGTCATAAAGTAAAACTATTTTACTATATAGGAAATTTCCAACTACTTTTGCAAAGTATCTTTATCATTTTGAATTTTCATCAGCAACACGTGTATTGCAATTGATTCTTTCACTCCCCCGCATTTGGAATGTTTAGCTATTCTTTAAACCACTTTAATAAGTGTATTGTAATATCTCATTATAGTTTTGATTTCCATTTCCCTCATGAGTAATGATGCTGAACATCTTATCACATGCTTAATCATCATTTATGTATATTTTTTTGAGATGTGTCTATTCAAATCCTTACCTATATTTAAATTTGGTTGTTTCTTATAATTAAGTGCTGATAATTCTTGAAGTATGTATACTATACATCGTTAATGTGTGCTATGTATATACATGCTGTGTAAATATTTTCTCCTAGTCTGTGTCTGGTTTCATTCTCTCAACTGTCTTTCAAATAGCAGAAATGTTAGTTCTGACAAAGCCAAATTTACACATTTTATTCTATTTTGTTTTCTGATTTATGTGTGTAGTCTAAAAAAAAAATCTTTGACTAATCCAACTGTAAAGTTTTCCAATGTTATTCAGAAATTTTATAATTTTAGATTTCAAGTTAGATTTATGATCCCATTTGAATTGAGTTTTGTGCATGGTTTGCCACAGCACCTCTGTTAGACCTGGGCAAATGGAGTTCTTGTCCCACTTAAAGGTCTACATCAATGCACCATCCCTCCACCTTTTAGAGCTTCCCTCAAAATGTTCAAAGTACCTCTTAAGTGCCTGAGACAACCCACAAGAGCCCCATTTTATTTTTGTTTTGCTATTCTAGTTCCTTTGCTTCTCAATAAAATCTTTAGACTCAGATTGTCCATTTTTATTTAAAAATTGTCAATTTATATTGAAACCTGATGGCATTTTATTGCAAATCCATTTAGTATATAACTAAACTAATTACATTTAATGTATAGCCTAATTAGGGGGAGAATTTTTATCTTTACAATATTGAGCAATATAATCCATGAAAAAAGAATATTGCCCCAGTTACTTAGGTCCTCTTTAGTTAACTAAAGAGCTGTTTTATAGTTACAGTAAAAAGGTATTATATACATTGATTTGTTTCATATTTTCTTGCAATTTTATCATATTTTTTAAAATAACTAATTTTCATTTGTTCTTTGTTAGTATAAAATTATTGCATTCTATAGTCTTTTTAAATTTTTTTTAAAGATTTTATTTATTCATGAAAGACACACAGAGAGAGCCAGTGACATAGGCAGAGGGAGAAGCAGACTCCATGTAGGAAGACTGATGCAGGACTCGATCTCCGGAACAAGGGTAACACCCCAAGCTAACAGTAGATGCTCAACCACTGAGCCACCAGTCGTCTCATAAAATTTTTCTTAACTTATTCCATTTGCTAGGACTTTCAGTTCAATATTTAATAAAGAGTGATATCTTTGCCTTGTTCATAATATTAAAGGAAATGCTCAATGTTTCACCATGGAGGTTCATGCTAGTTCTAGATTTTTCAAGGATGCTTTTTATCATGTTGAGAAAGTTCATGCTAATTCCTACTTTGCTTATAGTTTTTTAAATCATAAATTTATGTTGTGATCCCTAGGTGGCTCAACAGTTGAGTGTCTGCTTTTGGCTCTGGGCATGATATTGGGATCTGGGATCAAGTCGCACATTGAGCTTCTTGCAGGGATCTTACTTCTTCCTCTGCCTATGTCTCTGCCTCTCTCTCTGTGGATCTCTCATGAATAAATAAACAAACATATTTTTAATAAGCATAAAAAATTTTCTGTTGAATTTCGTCAAAATGCTTTTTCTGCATCATTTGAGATAATCCTATTGGTCTTTAATCTGTAGATATAGAACTACACTGATTGATTTTCAGATGTTGAAAGCCTTAAATTTCCAGGATAAACTCCATTTGATCACCATGCATTATCTGCTCTTTTTCTGGTGCTCTGCATTTCCTCCATGTAGCCTTGTACAAGTAGGTCAAGACTGAATGTTCTATCTTGATTTGGTTTACAAATATTTTATTGAATATTCTTGCATTTATGTTCATGAAGAATATTGTTCTATAGTTTTATTGTAATTTCTTTGAGATTGGGATAATTTTGTCTTAAGGAATCAATTACATTGTATTCCTACTTCCTCTACTTTCTAGAGGAGATGATGTAGAATTGTGATTGTTTCTGCCTTAAGTATTAAGGAGAAGTAATCAGTGAAGCTATCTAAATCTCTAATTTATCTGTCAGAAGGTTTTAAAATATAAATTCAATTCTTTAATAAACAAGTTAGGTTTTTCTATTTTTTCTTGAATTAATGTTGCTACTTTCTATAATTCAAAGAATTTATATACCTCACATCAACATACTGGAATGGATTTGTTTGTAATATTCCTTAGTTTCCTTTTAATAGTTGCAGAATCTTTAGTGATACTCTGAATTTCATTCCTAATTCTGGCATAATTTGTTTCATTTCTTCTTTTTTTCCTTTGGAAATAATATTAGATTTATGGAAGAGTTATAAAGGATTCCCTGGGTAATCTTCACCCATTTTTCCTTAATGCTAATTTTTTCTATAACCATAGCATGATTATTGAAACAGAAATTAATATTGATATATATTATCAACTGAAATATTGACTATATTTGGTTTTATCCAATTTTGCTAATGTCTCTTTTTAAAAAAAATATTTTATGTATGTTAGAGAGTGTGTGCGAGTGGGGGGAGGGGCAGAGGGAAAGAGACACTCTCCAGCAGACTCCAGGGTCATGAGCCTGAATCAGAGTTAAGTCTCATGACCCTGAGATCAATACCTATGTCAAAACCAAGAGATTGGCGCTTAGCTGACTGAGCCGCCCAGATGTTCCTCCATGAAAGTCTCTATTTAATTTAGGATCTAATCCATAATCCCACATAGCATGCAGTTGCCATGTCTCCTTGGCCTCTTTCAATCAATGGCAGTTTCTGAATCTTTTTTTGTTTTCCGTGATCTTGACACATTGGGAAATCCTGATCAGTTATTTCTAGAATGTCCCTACACTTGATTTTGTCTGGTGTTTCTCATGATTAATTTGAGCTAATGTGGTTTTGACAACAATAACACAAATGTAATATGCCCTTCATGGTGCATTATATTGGAGGTATATGTTGTTGATATATATTATTGGTGATGTTCAGCCATTCCTATACATTAGTGCCACAGAGGATGTCTCCTCCATTATCTTGTCCCTGTCTCAGGGTTAAGCTGTTGCTTTTTATTAGTCACTGCTCAATAGTATAGTGTTAGAGGAAGAAGCCTGGCTTTCCAGGTCAGGTTTTCTTTTCTTCCCTATCTCCCTAAGATAGTGAAATTTTGTACATTTGATGGGCCTTTTGTAGAAAAGTTTGCTACTCTAGAAAAAGGATATCTCTAATGGTACTGACATAGAATCCTGAGCTCAGGAATGTTCCTTGTCCCCTGTCAGGTTTTTGAAGTATTTTCCTGATGTTTTTCCTCCATTCACAATCAGAGTTTACTTATACCCTGATAAGAGCAGAATTTGCTGCTCCTTTCTCTGGTTAAGTGTTTTTCTCAGTGAGAGAGACAGAGTTCAAGCAAAGGGTAGAGTTTTGAACCTTTTTAACAGCAGCAGCAAATCCCCTCCTATGGGCATTGAGGGACAGAGGTTTTCTTTGGACTCATCCACTACTCCCCTCCCCTAGGCTTTGTTATAAGCATCTAATAAAGGTCTATGAAAAAAGAGCCTGCAACTCGCTTGATTTCCACTTTTTTTTTTTCTGGGGCTCCAAAATGTCCTATAGTGTTACTCTAAACCATACTCATCCTTTTCACAATTATTTATTTAATTTTATTTTTGAGGGAGTGAGAGAGGATGAGTGCGAGGTATAAAGGGAGAGAATCTCAAGCTGACTGTGTACTGAGTGTAGAGCTCGACAATTATTTAAAATGTTGTTAGCTCAATTTATTCTTATTTATCTATGCCAGCCATCTCTTCCTCCTATTTTCTGCCACAGAAGAGCCAGTTCCTGGCATCCCTTCTTTCCTTAGAGGGGTAATCACTCCATATTTTATAGTTCTTCCAGATTTTTCTTAGTTATGGACTGCTTTTTTTTTCCCCACCATTCCACATTTGAAGAGAGAGATCTGTATTTTCTTTAAAATTTATTTTATATATGGTTATAATTGGAAAATACAACCTAATTTTGATAATCTTAAATAAAATATATACAGAACTTTGATTTTTCAATTTTACCAGATCTTTTGATAATACAACTAAGATATCACAGATCTATATTTCAAAGAGAAGAAGTTGTCATGAGATGAATTTGTTTAAATCTGTTGGAAGAAGTTATCTGCAATACCTTCTTCTATATGCATGGTGCTCCAATAGCAGTAAAATTCTTGTTGCTTCTTTTCCCATTAATCACTCCTCCCTAGAGACACTACAGTGACTTAGCTGATTAGAAATTTAGGAAGAAATAAACTGAGCATGCATAGCCCAAGCTATTCTCTTTATCTTAGGCTCTGTGTGCCAATAGAAATCATAGATTTCCTCTCCTTCTCAATGCTACAAATGTCAGTTGGTCAGACTATCTACATGGAGTGCACTTCTTTGTTTGATATTGTTAATAAATTGGTGAATATAATTCCTTAAGCTTTGAGTTCAGTTGAGAAACCCATTTGGATTCCATGCTAAATACATCTCCCAATCCAATTGGTAACAAAAATAATGCAAAAATAATGGGTATATTCTATATTCCACCTAATCAGTCACTCTTTTTAAATTTTTAAGTTTTTTAGAACCTCATCAGGGATACTACAGATCCAGGACCCAGTATCTAATATTACTATTTATGTACAACTGTTTCTGGCATACCCTAGGAGACACCAATACCTTTTGCAAGACTGGAGATAATTGTGGAGTAGGAGAATCCAAAATATAATGTGAAATATACAGGAAGAGAGTCCCTGTAACACTTAGTAAGTGGGCACAGATGAAGGAGGAATATAATCATAAAAACAGCAACGATCATGGGTGACCTCTTCAAGACTGGCCCTAAAGGTGGCTAAGATCACAGTCACAGTCCCAAAACCTCTTACACAGGCTCAGGCAGTGTCACTTTGCAGGCTGTTGCTAGCTTGCAACACAGGTGCAGGATTTTCTGAGAATATTTGGCTGAAGCAAAGATTTGATTGTTAAAAAAAAAAAAAGAAGAAGAATATTTCTAGTCTTTTGGAAGCATTTATGTGCAGAACAATTTCGACGGCAGTTAAAATGTAAGGCATCTGAGTTTGCTTGTTCTATAGAGCACAAGGGAATTTCTAGCTTTAAATTGTTAGAGCTAGGCTTATGTAGACATGACTAAATACACTGAATCAAATTCCATTCTGCATTTGGGGCCGGAGAGGATTCTGTGGAGGGATATAGAGACTTGTCCACAAGCTCAAGAATGAAAAAGACTCTACAAAAATATTAGAGCGTATTTTAAGGCAAGAGAATTATAGTAAGTGGGTGTACAGATACTGCTTGTGCCCAGAGGAGAGATTACAGAGCAATTTATAGAATTGAAAATAGAGGGGGGGAGTATTTTGAGGAGCACATAACTGAAGTTTGGTTCATGCAAGTCCATCCCACCCCCACTTTCTACCCACCATGGCACAGGCTTCAAGTAACAGTAGCTCTGGTTCAGAAATCTGCTGAGTATGATTCCCCAGCTGATACAAATGTGAGAACCTTGCCTAGGAGGCAGATTTCATAGAATGGCTGGCTTCTAGATGTGGTAAATGTGTTGTGACAAAATGAAGTTCTTGTTGGGACTTTTCCTAATTGAATGTTAATGAATTCATCATGGATTCCAGACAACTGGCACAGACTGCTTGGTGTTCCAGGCTGCTTGTCTATTTCTGTTTTTTGGCTAAAACCAAACACATATTTCTGTACTCCTTAACTTGCATGGAAACGAAACTCTGTCCTGGACTTTAGTGTTGCTAAGTCCTGGGTCCTGGAGTGTGTAGGATCATACTACAAGAATTTGTAGGATTCTTCTCCCACAAGATGGATTTGTGGATTTGATGGATTTTTCTCCCACATTTGGTGGTTATGTGGCTAGTACTCTAATGATCTTGTTTCTTAATGTTTTGATCTCTTTAAAATGTCAAATATTCCATTGTATAAATGTATGACTAATTTGTGTATCTATTGATCAGTTGGTGAACATTCAGGTTGTTTACAGTTTGAGATTGTGTACTGTTGAAAACAAAGGGGAAGATGACAGAAAAAGTGTACATATGTTAATGCTCCATTCATATAAAATCCTGGAACATCAAAACTATAATAATAAAAAGCAGCTGAGTAGTTGTCAGGGTCCAGGAGTTGACTAAAGAGTACTACAGGGAGATTTTGGAATGATGAAAATGTTATATATCAACATTGTGGTAGTGGTTATATGACCATACATATTGGAAAATGCACTAAATTCTACACCTAGCCATGGCAGTTTAAATATACAATTAGACACATTACAGACTTTATGTGGAACCAGTACAAATCAGAGACTTTGAAGAAACTTTACCAATTACACACAAAACAGCACAGCCTCCAGCTGTAAAGAACATAAGCTTTGAGAAGGAATCTATATGGGACTCAACAGAAAAAGGAATTAGGAAAATTAATTTTAGACTTAAATTTAACTTCAAGCTTGGTCTTCGGACTTTTAAGTGAGAAGTAGAAAAGTGTGTTTTGAATTTAAATAAAACTTCACTATTCTAAAATTCGAGAAACTAATATTTAATTTTAATTTCCTCCTGAGATTGTTAATTAAGTAGAATAATTAATTTTGGTCAAAAACTATACAAATATGTAAAGTATCTTAAACAATATTTATGATTTTCTTTTTTTTTCTAGTATGAGTTTAGAAAATTATATCAGCTGCATAAAGTAGTTGGGAAGGTATTGTTGTTTGTTTTTTTAAACTCTTATTGTCTGAAAGAGTTTGACAAGATTGGGACGAGTTGTCAAGAATTAGAGGGACTTTGATTATAAAACTCTTGTGCATTAATATAACTCTTGTGCACTAATAAAACTCTTGTGCACTAATATATTCCAAGGACCTCAAGTAGGGTCAGGAACTTTTTTTTTTTTTTTTTTTTTGATTAATTGGTCTTCTACCCAATTTGACCAAAAGTGTTGTCCCCTCACCTTTGTATTTTAGGTACATTATTTAAAAATATATATATGTTCTCTTTTTTAAATTCTTGAGTTCAATAATTTATTTTCTCTCTTCCTATTCAGTAATGTTTAAGCCACAAATTTATCTCTAAGTATAACTTTGGCCATATTCCATAGATTTTGAAAATTTGCTGGGCTCATTATAGCTATTTTCTTAACATGCCACAATTATGCTTTTGCTTTATGTACTCTGGTTCATTTTCATATAGCTTTGTACATTTTCCCATTATTTTTGTTGAATTGATGTAGTTTCTACTATTTCTAATGTTCCTGGATTTTTAGAGCTCTTCTTTGTTGTGTTCTTGACTTAAAATATATCTAGAGCTTCTCTATTACCTTTTTTTTTTTGTCTGCTTGACTTGTAAGAGGAGACAAATGCATTTTTTTTTTTTGCCCTTTCTTGCATTTCTAGCATTTTTTTTTGTTGTTTTAAGTATTTTGCTATTTTTACTTTCAATTTAATTTACTTTCCGGCATTAGCATTGTGGAAACTGTTTTCATTTGTATTTTTCATCTCTTCCATTCTTTTTACATTCATGCTTTTAAATCACTTGGTTTTAGGTATGCCTCTTTGTAAACAATATACAGTTGAATGTAATAACTCTATGTAGTTGGATTTAATTTTATAATCCTGAGTGTGAAGGTATTACAATATAATAATTATATATTGATTTGGAGTAAGATTTTGGTTTTACTTCTATCATCTTACTAGATTTTCTGGTTTTCAATGTTACCTAGCAATTGCCTTTATTTTCTAGCATGTGCTTTAGGATCTGTACTACTATTTCATTTCTATTCCTTGTAGTAATCTGGAAATTATAGAATGCTTTCATTCTATTCACAGAATTTTATGTACATGTCTATATCAATCTTTAATCTATATTTCTTGATTTATCAACCTTACTAACCAAGCTGAATACTGATTATCTTTGTAAAAACTAAAATGATAATTTACTTATACCTTCTTCAATTACCTTCTCAAGTCACTTTTTCATGTTTGAGATTTTTGTCTCAGACTTTTTGTAGAAAAAGGCTTAAGATTTTCATGAGGTAGTGAATTTTTCGCAATTTACAACATAGCTTCGTATCTGTAATTATCTGTGTTAAATTAACACAGTTCTATATAAATAAATTCAGTGCTACCACCAGCACTTTGTGGTGGATACTGTTGTGTTTTGATATTTGCCATTTTTATTTCTGCTTATTGTTCAGTTGTCTAGAGAGTGATATGAAGTAGATTTTAATTGGAAATTATGTAGATTCTATGCTTCCACAGAGAGGTTCGTTAGGGATTTCTGTTAAAACTATTTAGGTATTGTTTGACTACTAGCATATGTTTATTAATGTGTCAAAATATTTATTAATAATATTGACTATTTCCTTTTACATACATTTTCAGATGGCTGAGTGTATAGCAGTGCAGAAGCAACCAAGACCTCAACCCTAATTAAGTTCCCATTGCATTGTGGGTACAATGAACAAATAAACAAATAAATATATAAGATATACACCAAAAATATCAGTACACTAGGTAGGGGATATGAAGGGAAACTATTGCCACAAAAAATGCCATGTAAGAGTTCACCTAAAAATTCATTGATTTAAAATTGTAATTGACATGTGATTACAGGATGGTGGCTTTGCCAGGGAGCTGATCGATTTAGACCGGGATTAGCTGGACATGGCTTTAAGCTGCAGCCTGGGCTCAGGTCTGCCTCATGTTTATTATACTTTCTGGACCATTGAGTGGGGAGTTGGAAGATGCCTGTGAGAACCCTGGACACCAGAGTGTTGACAAAATTTTCATAGGGTTAGAAGAAGCTCACAAGAAACAAGAGGAAAAGTGATATCTCTTGATGTTAGACATAGAGGTTGTACACTGCCCTTTCCTCACATACACCTGTGGTCAAAGTGAGTCTCATGGTCAATCCATCCTCAGAGAAGCAGAGAGGTAAATTCCACCTCCAGTGTGGGAAGAACTATAAAGTCATTGTGAACAGAGGCTCTGAACACAAGGAGGAATGGAGAATTGGGATCGATGTAAATTTTGCCATAGTCAAATTTCTTTCATTTTAAATTTTTTGTTAAAGATTCAAATTTTCATTTACTGCATTGAAATTTTCCTCTTCTTTTTAAATTTGAATATTTCCTATTTCATTGTCTTTGATCTTTTTATATTTATTTATTTATTTATTTATTTTATTTATTTATGATAGTCACACAGAGAGAGAGAGAGAGAGAGAGAGGCAGAGACATAGGCAGAGGGAGAAGCAGGCTCCATGCACCAGGAGCCTGATGTGGGATTCGATCCCAGGTCTCCAAGATCGCGCCCTGGGCCAAAGGCAGGCGCCAAACCGCTGCGCCACCCAGGGATCCCGTCTTTGATCCTTTTAGATCACTATTTCAGATCTCCCTTGTCCTTAATTATCATGTTATTTATATAAACAAACTGGCTTTCTTTGCCCTTTACTTTCACATCATATGATTTTCTTAAGCCTGTCTTCCCTAAAACTGATTTGTCTTTCTACACTATTGATTATCCCTTTTCTACTTCATTTACACTTGATTGTATCCAATTGTGTTATTTCTCCTTAATTTATTTCCTTGGTTGGCCTGGCTCAATTATGACCATATTCCACTGCCTTATCTTTTTAAAAGTTTTTATTTATTTTTTGTGAGTTCCTGGATGCTTTTTATTTTGCTTTGTTTTGTTTTTGTTGTTCATAATTTAAAGTATAAATGTTACTCTTTACTAAATCTTTTCTTCCCAATTTTTCTTTGTTTATTGATTTTTTTGCATGATATTTATATTTTCTTTCCATTTAGTGCCTTTTATTTGCATGTATCCCTTTCTTCTTTTGTTTGTATGAGGTCAATTCTACACAAACCTAATTCTCCATATTAAATGGTGACACAATGCCTTCGCAGGAGGCCTTCTCAGGAGACCCCCTTCTCTTTATATATACTCTCTTCCTAGTCCTGGACAACTTATAACCACATACCAATGTATCCTAAAGGTGTATTTGACTGAACTGCTTAGTTATATAGTAAATTGCCCACTTTACATGTTAATTTTGAGATGTAATTATCCTTATGAAATTACTATGTAAAAAAAATAGATTCTTTTACATTAAGCTTGAAGCCTACTTCTCCCTCTAGCTACTTGTATCATTAAATGGTACCCTTGTCAACTCAGTTGTCAGGCATCCTCTTTAATTGGTATTAAATAGTTGTTTATATGGCAGATAGCTAAGTTTGTAATATGAGGTTATGACCATTTCCTAGCATTTAAGCATAGATGAGGGTTTTTTTTTTTGTTTTTTGTTTTGTTTTATAACCTCCTTTTGGTAAATTATGCTGTTTTCAATAAAAGTATTATAATTATGCAGTCTACTTTCCAGAGGTTTAACTAGTTTTTAATTGATATGAAGACAGCTATCACTCAGATTAACTTCTGTGGGAAAATCAAAACTTTTCTCAAATTGGAAACAATTAATGACACTTTCTATAAATAGTTACTCTATTTTTTCCAGAAATATTATAGTTAGATTTTCATTAATTTACAAAAAATAAACCCTGCCTGTCAAAAACCTCATCTCTGTAAAGGATCCACACTGGTTTGCTTGCTATGGCAATGTTAGTAGAAGGCTCTGAGCTATTTTAGAATGGCAAGGTCAAAATAGCAGGTTTCTCATAATTTTTATAGCCTATTTTAATAATTAGATCTATGTGGAGTTACGACTTATTTTATGTATGATGCTTGTATTAGTTGCCTGTGGCTGCTATTACAAATTAACATAATTGAGGGCTTAACAAGAGAAAGGTATTCTTTTACAGTTTTGAGGCCAGAATTCCGAAATCCTTGTCACCGGGCTAATAGCAAGGTGTCCACAGGGCTCCCTCTGGAGGCTGTACGGGAGAATCCACCCCTAGCCTCTTGCAAGCTTCTGGTGGCTGTTGGCATTCATGGTCTTGTTGTGCCACACACTCCAAACTTTGAGGCCAGCATCTCAAAACCTTCCTTTACTCCATTTCATATCACATCTCCAGAGTGTGTGTGTGTGTGGGGGGGATGGGAGGGGGGAGGTGGGGGGGGTCCGGAGTGTGGTGTGATATGAAATCTTCCTGTAATTCCCTGGTAAAAAGATACAAAGGGATTTAGGGGCAGCCCAGGTGGCTCAGCGGTTTAGTGCTGCCTTCCACCCAGGGCCTGATCCTGGAGTCCCGGGATTGAGTCCCACATTGGGCTCCCTGCGTGGAGCCTGCTTCTCCCTCTGCCTATGTCTCTGCCTCTCTCCCTCTGTGTCTCTCATGAATAAGTACATAAATAAAATCTTAAAAAAAAAACAAATGGATTTAGAATCCACCTTTATAATCCAGGTTGATCTCCTTGTCTCAAGATCATTAATTAATTACATCTGCAAATATCAATTATTAATTATTTTATTTTATTTTATTTTTTTCCAAAAAAGATTTTACTATGTACAGGAGGGGATTCAGTTCTTCTTGGCTGATGCTTTTCTTATGGCTGCCAGGATGTCGTTCAGCTCTTCTCTCTTCCTCTTGGCACAGATGTGCATCCCTACCTGTTTCTTGATGAACTTGAGGACTTGCTTGTCCTTAGAGACCATGAACAGCTACACGCACACAACTCATAGGTGGCTGAGCTGCACACCTCTGGGATCCTGTCCCAAGGGAATTTGATGACTAGTGAGCCGCTCCAGTGGCTGTGCCCCAGATTCCTTATTTCTTAGTCACCTTGTGGCTCTTGTTGAAGTGGAAGGCCATGAGCTAGCACAGAGCCATGGCTGCTGCTCTTCAGAAGTGGCTGAATGGGGTCATTTTTCAGCCTGCCACAATATTGCTACGTGTCTCCTCTCTAACATCACTCCTTATCTTTCTTTTCTTTTTCTTCTTTTTTTTTTTTTTTAAGATTTTATTAATTCATGGGAGATGCATGGAGAGAGGCAGAGACATAGGCAGATTCCCTGTGAGGAGCCTGATATGGGACCCCAGGACTCCAGGATCATGACCTGAGCCAAAGGCAGATGCTCAACCACTGAGGCCTCAGGTGTCCCTCTCCCTATCTACTTTCAATTAAAGCAAACCCTTCTGAAATTCCAACTCTTGTGTCCTCTTTCTTTCAAATGCTTACTTTTCTCTCCTTTGGGTTTTTAGTGCACCCAAGGGAAACTATCCAACTGCCTTAAATCTCTCCTTATATTGTTCTCTGAACTATATCACTCTCCTATCTTTTCAGCTTATTATTTATGCATGTCCTTTTGACTTGAAACAATTTTTTAAAAAGTTGTAGTTTAGCCTATTTTATTTCACAAAAGGTGCAAACATCACTGTTTTTATTTCACATGTAAATAATATATATGATAGTACTGGGTTACTGCATGCCAAATATTATAAACATTTCCATTATTAATATATTTCTTAGTATATGATTTTCTTTGTAAATAACTTGATCTTTATAATAACTTTGTGAGTATGTATATCTGTATATGTGTATATGTGTTTATTTTTAAGGTACTCAAGTGGGTTTAGACATAGGGAATGTTGCTTGTACCTAATGAGAATTAAACAAACAAACATTATGCATTGTCACAAAACAGAAACTTCTTTTAAAAAAAATCTTCCCAGTTTTATTGAGATATAATTACATATAATATTGTTAGTCCAAAGTATACAACATAATGATAGGTATATGTATATATTATAAAATGATTGCCACAATAAGTTTAATTAACAATCACCTCACATAGTTACAAAATGTTTTTCCTTTTAATGAGAAAACTTAAGATCTACTCTCCTAGCAATTTTCAAATATACAATACAATATTAACTATAGCCACCATGTTGCATATTACATCTCCAGAACCTATTTATCTTGTAAGAGGAAGTTATAATCTTTTATCTAAAAAAAACATGAACTCATGGATAAGAGAACAGATTGATAGTTGCCAAAGACTAGGGGTAGGAGGTAGCAGAAATGGATGAAAGTAGTCAAAAGGTAAAATAATACAATTCTTACATGGAGTTTCTGTTGCTAATATTATTTTAAAGAAGTGACTTGGAATTGCTTAACATTAGCATTTGGAAATACTTTTTAGCTTAAATATCAGCAAATCACTTGACTGAATCATGAAATCTGTAGATAAGGTTCGTGTTTTGCAATAGAGAAAGTGAAGAAAAAGTGTTTATATAGTTGCTAAATTTATATAATTCCTTTGTATCAAGTCCACAACTGTCCTTGGTTGTTAGGTTAGTGCATTTTTATCAGCCTTCACTTGTCTGGTTCAAATCTATATTTCTTTTTATTATTTATTATTAACCTAACCAATGAACTGAAGACACAGTGAAAATGCTGCACCTAGGAGGACATTTGCCCACTTCCACCCATTAGTATTTTGTTAAACTTATTTTTTTTTCTGTAATGATGATAAAGTTGTATGAAAAATAATAAATTCCAAACTACTTTCTGTGAAAAGCAAAAATGCTTTTTCTAGCTCTGCTGGCAACCTGGGTACGATGTTCCCAACCACATATAAATAATGCTTATGGAATACAGAGAGGGATCAAACCATACCATTCTGTGAGCCGGATTGAACTATGACACAGGCAAGACGGCAACACAGCCACATTGCTAACAGCGACGACAGCAGCCCCCTCAGCAAGGACAACCCTAGTCATGCATTTAATCATAGAATTCCTCCCACTTCTGGACACTGTACAATCAAGTAGCTGTTGCTGCCTTACAAACTTCTCATAATTTCCAGCACCAGCACACAACCATTGGAAGCCTACAAGCCCCTCCACCTCTCCCTCCCTCATCATCATGTCCCATGCTTGTTCCCTGCTGTACCCTCCGTTGCTGCAGCAAGCTCCCTAAACTTTATCATCAATATTAGTATCTACCAGTGTGTTTCTTGTGGTATTTGATCAGTGGGGTTTTCTAGTGATCTGTCAGAAAATTGCTTTTTCATTGATAATTTGCCCATAACTTTATTTTCATTAGAGTTATCTACTGCAAAATGTCATAACACATTTTTAAAATTATTTTATTTATTTATTTGACAGAAAGCACAAGTGGGGGGGGGTGGCAGGCAGAGGGAGAGGGAAAAGCAGACTCCCTCCTGAGTAGGGAGTCCCATGAGGGATTAGATCCCAGGACCCCTGCATCATGACCTGAACCAAAGGCAGACATTTAACTGACTAAACCACCCAGGTCCCCCTCATCATCTTTTAAATACCCTTGCATAGTCTTTAGTGCCATTCATACATACATATTTCAGTTCTACTTCTTGTCTACTTCCATCGAAGCATAGGACACTATTGCATTTTTATATCCTCTTTGAAGTTAGGCATGTCTCTACCATTTGGTCAGGTTAATGAAATGAGTGTCAATTGTGCACAGAAACTTTAAAAAATTAATTGTACTTTACCACTCCCTCCTCTCTGCCCAGTTTTGAAAGCCTATATTGATATGAATACTCTCACTCTATAACCTGAAGGAACTACAATGAGAAGAGAAGCTCTTGCCCTTCCTGCCCCATAGTAGATATATAACATAAATAAAAATAAGCTGTGAACATGCTCAGCAGCTGGTAAATGTGTGTTTGAAACCACCACACCACCCAATTATCTTGATTTATACCATGTACGGCTGAGCTTGTGACAAATTTTTAGTTGCAATATTACAACACAAATTCCTAGACAGTTCAGAAACGGTCATTCATAACCGAATTTCATTATTATGTCAATTACAAGTACCTTATGTATGTATGTATGTATTTATTTATTTATTTATTTATTTATAAAGATTTTATTTATTCATGAGAGAAACACAGAGAGAGAGACAGAGAGAGGCAGAGACACAGGCAGAGGGAGAAGCAGGCTCCATGCAGGGAGCCCCGCGTGGGACTCGATCCGGGGTCTCCGGGATCATGCCCTGGGCCAAAGACAGACGCTCAACCGCTGCGCCAACCAGGCTCCCAAGTACCCCTATTTATACTGAGAATTCTTTATGATGGTCCAGAAACTCATGTATTTGTCAAAGGTTCAACTGTTTTTAAATGCATTTTGTCCAATCACTTCCACAAATGTCAATCCTATTTGCTAAGAATTGGTTGATGTTTATTTTTAAGCTTCAGAAAAATTTTAATTTTAGGGGCACCTGGGTAGCTCAGTGGTTGTGTGTCTGCCTTTGGCTCAGGTAATGATCCTGGTTTCTGGGATCAAGTCTTGCATGGGGCTCCCCGCAGGGAGCCTGCTTCTCCCTCTGCCTGTGTCTCTGCCTCTCTTTCTGTCTCTCATGAATAAATAAAATCTTTTTTTAAAGAATAATTTTAATTTCAAATTATTTTAAATTATTATAGTTGTACATGAGCAAAAACACAATTAGGATTAAGAAAAGTGACTTTTTTTATTTGTTTAGTCTTTATAATAACTTAGTTTGAGAGTCTATGCATGTGCATTTATGTTGTACATGTGTATAGATTACAGAAATTTATACTTGAATTAATTGATTTGGTAATATTATAGAAGATACGTTAGTGAAAAATTCTGATGGAAATCTCTGCCTTTGCATAGATTACATTTATATTGGAGAAAGGCATAAAGATAAAGGTAAAAATATAGCAAAATTAAAGAAGAGAGGACTAGAAGTTAAAGGTATTACAATTTTAGTTGGTATCATCAAGAATCCAAAAGCAAAAGGTGACATTTGAGTAAAGGTCTGAAGGAAGTGACTGAGCAAGCCATTGTAATAACTTTTAGTTTTATTTGAGTACTATACAAAGGCATTAGAGGATTTTGAAACAGAGGGAAGACAATCTGATTTATGCTATGTTAGCATCACATTGGCTACTCAATGGGTATTATTTGAGTATACTGGCAGAAAATGTATTTATGGCTACATAATACAGAAATATTCCCTTGGACAGCTAACCCCAACATTTAACCTGCCTTTTTTCATTAAGTTAAACACTTGAGTAACTCATCACATATTCCAATCAATAGCCAAGACTTGCTGGAGACTAAATATTTGAAAGAGACATCCTATTTTTAATTATTAATTATCCTTGGCTCACTAATCCCTATCACTTTAATAAAATAAGTCATCAGAAAACATTGAATTGATCCATACTATCCCTTGAAATGTTCTTTGCAAGTTGAGAGCATAATGGTATGCTCTCAATTGTATTAACAAAGTACAAAAAATGGTCCACTTGAATAAAATTTATGAAGTTTTTGCAAAATCATAACTAAATGTTCATAAAGTAGGCCAAAGAAAGCATAAAAATACCACACACAAATATGTGTGTGTGTGTGTGTGTGTGTGTGTGTGTGTTAGATTGTGAAGGAAAAAAAAAAAAACGGGTAAGAATGCCATGAGAAACTAGGGATGGGGGTTGAAATTTTAGATAGAGAGATAAGGAAAGGTCTATTTATAGTGTGACTTTTGAATGAAAACCTGAGAGAAATAAGGGAGTTGGCCATATAAATATATGTGGAAAGAGAAATCTGATAAAGTGGTAAATGCCCTCAAAGAAGAACCTTCTTGGGATGTTCAAGAAATATCAAAGAAATCAGTGAGTTGGAGGTAAAGGAGAGGGAAGGTAAGTTAAGAACTACTGGAATCCTGGTCATGATTAGAAAGTGGGAACAAGTCCTGTAAGAACTCACAAGATTTTGGCTTTTACTATTAATAGACACCTAGGATTTGGGACAAATGAGTGACCATATTATACCAGGACAAGATCATTACGGCTGCTCTGTGAATAGATAGAGATGAAGATGACTTAGCTATCCTAGCAGAGTATCTATTTTTAATTTTATTTTTAATTGAGATATAATTGACTTATAACATTGTATAAGCTTAAGGTATATTATATGCTGAATTGATACATTTATATATTGCAATATGACTATCATCCTAGCATTAGTTAACACCTCCATCATGTCCCATAGTTACCATTTCTGTTTTGTGTTGGGAATCTTTAAGATGTAGTTTCTTAGCAACTTTCAAATACACGATACAGAATTGTTAACTATAATCACAATGCTGTGCCAGTAGATCCCCAGAACTTATTCATCGTCTTTTTTTTAACTTATTCATCTGCCCTCTGACCAATATCTAAGATTAAACAAATAAATGGCTAGTTTTGACAGCTGACTCACAAATAGGATTTTGATTGATGCTATTTCAAAATTTTCTTCTCTGTTCTGAGAAACAGCTGACAGATTGTTTAAAACTGAAGCCAATATTTCAGAAGTTGCATGCTGGTGATCTAAAGAACAGATTTAGCCTGTAGATTTATTTTGTTTGGTGCATAACTGTTTTTAGCCAACATTTAAAAATTGGGAAAGTTCATATAAAATATGGTCTTCCAGATTATCTTCAAATGTCAGACACACTGGCAACCAGCATCAACAACAGGAGCTGGTTAGTGTCTTCCTGATTTACACAAGGCCATGGACTTTTTAAAGTTCCATAATCCCTTCCCACCCTTAGCCTAGCTCTAATGCCAAGGCTGAAAGAAACCTGCCTTATGTCATTACATTTCCCGATTGTTTCTCTTATGATATAGAAATATTTTACCACACACACATATCTCTCTAAAAAGTGACAAAATAAAAGATATGAAGAAGGTGGACTGCCTCAATTTTTGTTTTCTCAATTTATGAGTATTTGAGGTTGTGATCTCTATAGATATTTTATAAAATTTAATTCCCTTTTATAGGAAAATAAGGCAAGATATTCAATTGAGTTAAACTTTGATTTTAGAAGAAAAAAAATCACACAAAAATTCCATTGCTAACAAGGGCCGTATT
The DNA here is from genome assembly GCF_003254725.2 of Canis lupus dingo. Classification (NCBI taxonomy): domain Eukaryota; kingdom Metazoa; phylum Chordata; class Mammalia; order Carnivora; family Canidae; genus Canis; species Canis lupus. Next base: position 51,770,214 of record NC_064255.1, on the reverse strand, counting down.
CTAACATGTCCCTTCTTAAGTTCTGAAACTGGTAATGAGGAAAATTATTATGGGTCTGGAGGTCTTTACACATTCTAGAACTATTACACTTCCTGACTCTGCCTTAAATCAAACTGAATTTGTATTCCCATTTTTCATTTAATTATATACACATCTTATTTAAATTCTAATTATGAGTAATTTGTTTATTGTGTTTAGAAAGAAAAATGTCCATAAAGACTAGTATATTTCTGAAACAACATATTGGTTTGATCTCCTATAAGTATTGTAACATTATAAGGATTATCATGTTTAAAAAAATCCATGGAAAATAGATACATGTATTTATATGTTTATTTATGAATAAATTTGAATCCTGTGTTATTATGAATTGAAAAAAATGTGAAGAATCGTTAGTACCTTAAATAATATATTTAACTGGATTAGTTTTGTGTTCATGAGGGAGAACAGGGCATAATGGTTATTGCATATTTAGGAGATGGATAATTGGCATTCAAATGACTGAAGGATGGGAGAGGAGTTTCATTAAATACATTATAGCACATTATTATCACATAAAGTGATTAAGTATAAGAGTTCTGGCTCTCAAGGGAATAGATGTGGGTTCAAGTCCCAGAACTGGCCCTGAATATGTGGATGATTTGAAACTAAGAGATTTTATACACTCTGTGTCCAATTTTCCTCATTTATAAAATGAAAAATAATAACACCAATAATAGTTCATATAGTTGAATAGTAGAATATTTAAAGGTTATTTTAGATTCTTTAAATATATTTATTATTCTAAAAAAGTTGTGCCATTTGAAATCCATCCAGTGGTCCTGGATATGATATGACAAATGGGAAACAGTATGTAGAATATATATATATATATTTTTTTTTTTTACCATTCAAATCTAGGTATTTATTTGAAATTTTACACCAAAGTGAAACAATTACATCATTACTAAAAGATTCACTATTTCTCCTAAAATGACACAATAGTAAGTTGTGGATCCAATATCTGAAAAATCCAAACTTTTAAATACAGGTCATGGGAAAAGCATCAAGTCTTTGATGGTTTTGTCAGATAGTTCTGGATATGGTGATTTCTTAATATGAACCCATTTCAGTCTTCTATCATATACTAAGTCCAGGATGTGTACATGACAAATGTCCTATATAACATCAAAGGGACTTTAAAGATTCAGGTTATAAAACAGAATGTACAACATGACTCTTCTATAGTCAGGGTTCAGGTAGCCTGGGTTTGTATTTGGCAATGTGATACTGGGAAAATTACTTATTTTCTCTATTCCTAAGTTTTTCCTCAATAGTAGGATAGTGATAGTGGTATGATTTGATATTTTCTCAAATAAAATGAAATAAATTATTGAATTTGTTTGCAGAGTCACTGGTGCAGAGTCTGGGTTTTGTAAACTATGACAATTATCACTACATAAGGACAGGAAATACAAAGTATACATGAAAAGCTAGTGTCATGGGTTGAATTGCCTCCCTCCAAAATTAATTTGCTGATGTCTTAACACCTGGAACCTTAGAATGGGACCTTAGATGTAACTACACTGATTGCAGATGTAATTGGTTAAGATGAGGTCAAGGTGGAATAGGGTGGACCACTAATCCAATATGGTAGCTGTTCCTATTAAGAGGAGAAATTTAGAGACAGACATGCAAATAGGTGGAATGCCCTGAGACAAAGAAGACATTAAGTAAGGATGATGTAATCAAAGCCAATAAACAGCAAAGATTGCCAGCAAGCCTCTAGAAGCTAGGAGAAGCAGGGAACAGATTTCCCCCTTACAGTTCTCAGAAGGAACTCTGCCAACACCATGATCTTAGATTTCAAGCCTCTACAGCTGTGAGACATAAGAATTCTGTTGTTTAACCTATCCAGTTTGTGGCACTTTGTGGTGGCATCGCTTGCTGACTAACGCAAATGGTAAATCGTGGTTGCCTCTAAAAACAGAAACAATGAGAAATTTTAATTTTCTAATTTAGTCACTTTTGACAAAGTTTATAATGTTAATATATAGCACTTTTAATATTGATATATTATTAAAGTTATATATATCTTCATTTTACAACTTAGAAAATTAATAACAAAATACACTATATATCATACAGGACTACTAGATACATTATTATTCGGACAATATTTATACATGAAAGTAAAACTAAAGTGAGTTGGAATTATGTTGAGATTGAGCCTGTAGCCATGAAGAATAATGGGAACTGAGAGACCCCACAAGCAATGACAGTTCAAATTCTGCAATAACCATTGTCACGGCTCAAAGCAGTTCCCAGTAAAGCAAAATATAACAGACTTCTTTATCCCATATGATTGATAGACACGTTGGCCTTCATAGGCTCATTTTGACTTCTTAAGTGTCAGTGTGAGATAAAGAGAGGAGAGAACCCAGGATTTCTAGAACATATATGGATGCACTTAGCATGGAATTTGCTCTACCACTGACAGTTAAAAAAAAAGAAGGATGGACTATGCTCTTGTATGAATAGGAAAGCCAGAAAACAGTGAAATGGGGATGTTGCAGGAAACTTACATGATATTCTCATTCACAAAGCTTTTTGTTTCTTAATCCCTTTGCCTAATAGCATTAAATATGTCAATGTAACAGATGCAGACGTTGCTTCATATAAATTACATATAACTTAAGTCCTACAATGGGAAATGCTATTTATATGATCACAAGTCTATAAATAAAAGAAAAAAAAAACATCTATTTTTGTGGACCTCATGTTATTGACCATGTTGAAAACACATAGGCATTTTAATGTGGTAATTTGAAAACACACATTATTCTTTACGTGAATCAGTTAAATAATGATGTGAAAAACTAACATTTTTATTTTTATAAACACCAAGAAAATATTCAGTAAATGGTTATAATAATTCCTCTTTAGACCTGTTACTTATTTTAATTTATCCCAAGTTTAGCAAACTATTACTAATCCTATCTTGTGATTGTACTGTTTAACCATAAAATATTATATAGCTCTCTTCCTTGGAATTGTGAAGCTCTTTTGAAGGGTCTCAGGTGGCTTTTACTAGCTCTATTTTGTTTATTTTTTTCTTTGTAGAACCTCCAGCTAACAGCTGACTGCATAACCTTCTATACTGGCTTTGGGTATTCTGAAGGAAATCAATATTGTAAAGGTTACACTACTTGGCCCTCATTTTAGCATTACTTAAAGCAAAGAAAGGAACCGAGAAATAGGGTTTAAGATTAAGGTCTCCTCACCAAACATCTTGTGAGAAAAAGCTTTGTTCAGTCTCAAAATCCAGATATGCAAGTGGTATAAGCAACAAAAAACTAAAATTTCTAGATCCAAAGCCACTTTATATATTCTTCCCACCAACTCTGCCTCAGCAGCTGAATTTGATAAATTCATGTTATTGAATGATTATGAAATTAATTAATAAAAACAAAATGAATGATTCAGGGATTGTGAGTAGTCACTATAGGAAGCAGAAAAGATGAGGCTAAAAAGAGAAAGAAAAGGAGAAATCTTACTGATCTGAGAACTGCCCTTTTGAATGGATATATTGATTACAATAATGGTGTCCTCCTTTAGAAGTCTTCATTTTCTGAATTTTTAAAATTCCCTCAGCTGTAAACTTAAGTACATACTGTTGTAAATGATGAAATGTGGTGTTACGATTAGAACTATAACATTTTCTTTCTCAAGAAAGGCCATCTGGCCCAGGAGAGCTTGAAAGCACTAGAATTTCATCTTTTGTCTATTGTATTATGACTTGTGTCACAGAAGCTAGAACCTCAGGTATAATTAAACCTTGCATTGTAGAACAGCCCTTGGCCACCGATCCACATGTTTTGCCTTCATGATGACATTGCTATGTCTATAGGACAACTCAAGTTTCTGTATTATTTTACTTTGCAGATTACTTTCAGCTCATAATTCACTAAAAGGAACTAACTGCTTATAAACGAAATGAAAAAAGCAAGGCATCAATCAGCAGCTCTTTCCATCCACTGGTATCTGCTTACTTACTAATTCAGTGGTTGAGGCTGACTGGTATATAACTTAAAAAATCCTGTTAGTCAGGCTTGCCTCATGCTAGCCCATGCTCAGGGTTCAGATTACGTCTTTATTGCATTTAACATTAAGCAAACTGCTTCCAGTTATTTTATTTGTTTTTTATCTCCTCATTACCCACAAACTTCCAAGATTAGAAGCACAATGCCTTATTACACATTATATCATTGAAACATCCCCTCTCCCAAAAGGAAAATATTTGCTCTGGTTAAAATGCATCCTTGGGGCTCCATCATATTAAATATCTCACAGAAAACTCTAAGGTTCTATTACGTGCATGATATACTCCTAAGAAAACATGTAGGGTAGAGATGAATATTAGTTACTGATTCTTCAGATGTCTCTCATTTTATAAATATATCCAGAAGAAAATAAAGATTCTCTGCATTTTGAAAAAAAAAAGAATATAGTGCATTAAAACATAGTAAATCAGCATAAGGAATTATTGGTGTATATTAATCAGCCAGAGTGAGAGTTTAATGTTAGATTTAAATAGACTCATTTAGCTAGAATATTAATATAATTACAACAGGAATAATAAATTATCTGTTATCTTTAATGACAGGGAAATGTGGTATTATAGTTAATCAAATATTTGGATTAATGCTATTGTGCATATCATGTTTTTTTTAATCCAAATACAGCATATTAAAAGTGTTGTTAAAATCATGCTGAAAGGAATTTAACAGATAATGAGTCAGATAGCATCAAGGTGTTCACATTATCATCATTCTAAATAAATGCTGAAATTCTTGTTAATAGAATTCTGATGACTATCAGACTGGATGAGAGAGAAGCGAAGGAAATACCCACATGTTCCAATGCTAAGCATTTCAATTTCAAATCCACAGTTGTAACAGTCACTTTCTTGAGTCCAGTGAAGTCATTTATTCACTCATTCATCAAATATTTATTGAACATCAATAATGGACCAGTTGGTTGAGTAAGAGCTATAAATATAATAGGGGACAAGATACAGTCACAATCCTCAAGAGACAAACAGTCTAATGGGCCATTTAAGCAGGTACACATATTACCTATCATACAAAGGGCCCCTCTCACAGCTCTGCAGTGTCATAGAAAGATTCATGGAGCCAGTAAAAGGGAAAGTGGAAGAGCATCCAGGCAGCCTTGACAGCAAGGGCAATGGACCAGAACTGAAAAAGCATATTCAGAGAAAAAAATCCAAGTTTCCTATCTTGAAAGGCCAATGTCTTAAATTACAAAATTGTTTAATTATGTTCATTTTAAAATATGACATAATTATAAAAAATAGCTGACTGGCATTGGATCGATATCATACTATTGACATTAAAGAAGTCATTATTTGCTTCAGACTTCCTAATATCACATAAAAATAAATTCTACAATTTTTAGAGCAAAATGAGTTGCCTCTTATAACTTATGTTAGTTTTCTGTCGTAGTAGGGATGAATAAGATGGCTCCAGCATCTGAGCTCAGACTACAGTTCCTTAATTAGCATTTTTTTAAAGATTTTATTTATTTATTCATGAGAAACACACACACACACACACACACACACACACAGAGGCAGAGACACAGGCAGAGGGAGAAGCAGGCTCCATGCAAGGAGCCCAACATCGGATTCCATCCAGGGTCTCCAGGATCACACCCTGGGCGGAAGGCAGAGCTAAACCACTGAGCCACCTGGGCTGCCCCCTTAATTAGCATTTTAAAGAGACTGCACTAAAATGGGAAATTTAAGGGCATTCCAGCAAAATTCAAAGTATTCATTCCTAAGTGATCTGAGCACAAATACGAGACTGTGAAGAAAACTTCCTACTAGTTTGAAGAACAGATATTAGAATGTGGGCTACCAGGCCTATAGATATTACTTGATCAACGTCTTCCATCATTTATTCATTATATATAAATATATTTATATAAATTTTAAAATACATATTTTAATGTTTTTAATTATATTTATTGTGGGTTTTGTTTTGTTTTAATATTTTGAGAGAGAGCACGAGTTGTAGAGGAGCAGAGGAAGAGGGAGGGAGAGGATCTTAAGCAGGTTCCATGTCCAGTGTAACCCCACAGAGGGCTCAATCCCAAGACTGAGATCATGACCCGAGCCAAAATCGAGAGTTGGATACTTAACCAACTGAACCACGCAGGAACCCCTTTTGGCTTTTTTGTTTATTTGTTTGCTTGTTTTTTTACAAATATTCCATGGTAGTTACGTGCCAAGCAGTTTTTTAGTCTATGAACTATGATGAGCAGCACAGGCCACATCCCTGCCTTTATGGAACTTAACACTATATTGGATTACAAGCTCATTACTGTGAAATCTGAAGTGGTAAAGTATGTTCAAGTTAAGTCAACTTATCAGTTGTAGAAATTGTGTGTAAGATTATGGGGAGATTTTACTGAAAACACAATGAAGGGTTAGTCTGTGAAATAGAGTCTGAATGTTTGTTTGGTTTTGCTCATGTAAGTTGAATCTTCAACAAATATTTACATTTGGGAATTAGTTCTCTACAGTGAATTATAAGGGAGTTTCATTTAAAATGAAGATTCTCAAATTTTTCTTAACATTGGTAGCTGAGTATATCAGGCTTATGTGATCTCATGGAACTGCTGGGCTATTACTGGATAATAAGTAACTGTACCTCTAGAGTTGGGGCAGGAGAAGGGACACCTATTTTTAAGTGGAGCCTTAAAGTGCAAAGTTCATTTGATATTCTTTATGTTGCTTTTAATTTTTTAATTAAAAAATTAGGTAATTTTTTAATTAAAAAATTAGGTAATTTTTTAAGAGAAGTTTTAAGTTCACAGAAAAATTAAGAGGAAGGTACAGATATTTCCCATACATTCCTTGCTGTATGCATGCATATTGTCCTCCATTATCAACTTTACAACCCCCCCCCCAGAAAAGTACATTTGTTACAATTGATAAACCCAAACTAACACATTATAATCACCAAAATCTGTAATTTACATTACCATTCACTCTTGGTATCACATATTCCATGGGTATTGTATTCATTGTTATAGTATCACACAAAATATTTTCGCTGCCCTAAAATCTGGTCTCCACCAATCATCCACCCTTCTTCAGCTCTTCAGACCCTAGCAGTTACTGATCTTCTTTACTGTTTCTATAATTTTCCCTTTACTTGAATGTCATATAGTTGGACTCAGACAACTTTTTAAAATTTGGCTTCTTTTACTTAGTAATATGTATTCAAAGTTCTTCCATTCTTCTCACGACTTGATAGCTCATTTCTTTTTAGCACTGAATAATATACCATTATCCGTATGTACCACATTTTATTTATCCAATCACCTACTGAAGGACATCTTGGTTGCTTCCAAGTTTTGGCAAATATGAACAAAGCTGCTATAAACATACATGTGCAGGTTTTTGTGTGGACATAAGTTTTAACTCCTTTGGGTAAATTCCAAGATGTGCAACTGGTGGATCGTATGGTAAGGATATTTTTAGTTTTATAAGAGACTGCCAAACTGTCTTCCAAAGTGCCTGTACCTTACTGCATTCCTACCAGCAATGAACAGGGGTTCCTTATTGCTCAACATTCTCACCAATATTTGGTGTCGTCAGTGATCCAGATTTTGAACATTCTAATAAATGTGTCGTGTTATCTCCTTGTTTTAATTTGCATTTCCCTGATGACCTATGATGTGGAACACCTTTTCATATGTTGTTTGCCATTTGCATGTCTTCTTTGCATGAAGAATCTGATAAAGTCTTCGGCTCATTTTTTTTTAAATCAGGTTGTTTTTCTTTTGTTTTTTTTCCCCTCTTATTGTTGAGTTTTAAGAATTCCTTGTATATTTGGGTAACAACCCTTAATCAGATTTGTCTTTTTCAGTTTTCTTTTACCATTCTGTTGCTTGTGTTCTCATTCTTTTGGCATTGTTTTTAGCATAATAAAATGCTTTTGTTTGTTAGATTGGTTGTTTTGTTTTTTACATAATGAGGTTCAGCTTATCAATGATTTTTTTTCATGGATTGTGCCTTTGGTGTTGTATCTAAAAAGTCAATGTTACATGTTATCTCATGTGATTTTTATAGTCTTTCTTTTTACATTTAGGCCTATGGCCTGGTTTTAGTTAATTTAGGTGAAGAGTGTAAGATCTATATTTAAATTCATTCTTTAAAAAAAATAAAAAATAAATTCATTCTTTTACATGTGACTGTCCAATATTTCCAGCACTAGCTATTGAAAATACTGTATTTACTCTGCTATATATATAACCCTTGGTCCTCTGTCAAATAGAAGTTGATTATATTCTTGCTGGTATCTTTCTAGGCTCTCTATTTTGTTCCATTAATCTTTTTGCCTATATTTTAACTAAAAATGCATTATATTGATTACTGTAAGTTTATTGTAAGTCTTAAAGTCCAGTAGTATCAGTCTTCCAGCTGTGTTCTTCTTTAATATTGAGTTAGCTATTCTAGGTCTTTTGCTGTTGCATATCAATTTTGGAATCATCTTGTAGATATTCCCAAAGTAACTTATTAGATTTTGATTAGGATTGTGTTGAATCCATAAAATTGAGAAGAATTGACATGTTAACAATATTGAGTTTTCTATTCATGAATGTGGATTATCTCTCTATTTAGTTTTTCTTTGGTTTTATTAGTCAGGGTTTTCCTTATATAGATTTTCTACATTAAAAATATTCTATATTAATATTTCATTTTGGGGAATACTAACTTAAATGCTTTTGTGTTTTTAATTTTCTATCCATTTTGCTCATTGCTGATGTAGAGGGAAGCTATTGACTTTTGTATGTTATGTTGTATCTTATAACCTCACTATAAATGCTTACTAGTTATGGGAGGTTTTCTTTCAATTATTTTGGATTTTCTACCTAAGTCATTACATGTCATCTATGAACAAAGACAGTTTTATTTCTTCCTTTCCAATCTGTATACCTTCTGTTTTGTTATCTTACTGCAGTAGCTAAGACTTCTAGGACAATGTTGAAAAAAATGGTGATAAAAGAAATCCTTGCATTATTCCTGATGTCAGTAAGAAAACTTTGAGTTTGTCACCACTGGATATGATGTTAGTTGAAGGTTTCTGAAGGTGTGCTTTATCAGGTTGAGGAATTTCTTCTCTATTTCCAGTCAACTGGGAATTTTTTTTTTTAATATTTATTTATTTAAGAGAGGATATATATATATATATATATATATATATATATATATATATAGAGAGAGAGAGAGAGAGAGAGCAGGAATAGGAGCAGAGGAGGGTAGGGAGAAGCAGACTCCCCACTGAGCAGGAAGCCTGATGCAGGGCTTGATTCCAGGACTCTAAGATCATGACCTGAGCCAAAGACAGATACTCCACTGACTGAGCCACCCAGGCTCCCCTCAACTTAGAGTTCTTAATCAAAAATGGATATTGGATTTTGTCAAATGCTTTTTCTGCATCTATTGATAAGATCATGTCATTTGTCTTCTAGTTTGTTCATGTGAAAGATTACATTAATTGATTTTTGAATTTTTAATCAGATGTTCATACTTGGGAAAATCCTACTTGGTTGATGGATATAATTCTTTTTTTAAAAAAAATGTATTTATTTCACAGAGAGTGAGGGAGAGAGCACAAGCAGGGGCAGAGGGAGAAGCAGACTCCCCACTGAACAGGGAGTCCGACTTGGGGCTCGATGACCTGAGCTGAAGCAAAGGTTTAACTGACTGAGGCTCCCAGGCTCCCCAAGGAGTATAATTCTTTTTACATATTGTTGAATTTTATTTGATAATATTTTGTTTATGAATTTTCCATTTATTTCATGAGAGACAGTGGTCTGTATTTTCTTTTCTTGTAATGTCTTAGTCAGATGTTGGTATTAGAGTAATCCTAGACTTACAGAGTAAATTAGGAAATATTCCCTCTGCTTCTGGCCTCTAAAAGAGATTATAGAAGATTGGTAGAAGTTCTTCCTTAAAGAAGAACTTCCTTAATTCAGTATTGAATCTATTGCTTTCTGTTGTGGAAGATTATTAGTAATAGATTTAGTTTCTTTAATAGTTATAGGCCTATCTTATTGTCTCTTCTGTTTATTTGAGTTTGTGCCTCCTGCAATTCTTTCAAGGAATTAGTCCATTTCATCTAGGTTATTAGATTTGTGGGCATAGGGTTGCTCATGCCATTCCTTTATTTATATTTTAATGCCAATAAACTGTAGTGATGTCTCCTGTTTCATTTCTCATATTAGTAATTTGTGTCCTTTCTCTTTGTCTTAGTCTGGCTAGACATTTATTAATTTCATTGACCTTTTCAAAGAATCAGTTTTTGGTTCCATTAATTTCTCTATTGATTTCCCGTTTTCAGATTCACTGATTTCTCCTTTAATTATTATTTCTTTTCTTTCTTTCTTTTTAATGTTTTATTTATTTATTCATGACAGTCACAGAGAGAGAGAGACAGAGACACAGACAGAGGGAAAAGCATTCTCCATGCAGGGATCCCAATGTGGGACTTAATCCCTGGACTCTGGGATCACTCCCTGAGCCGAAGGCAGATGCTCAACTGCTGAGCCACCCAGGTGTCCCATAATTATTATTATTTTTCTTCTGCTTATTCTGGTTTCAATTTGCTCTTCTTTCTCAATTTTCCAAAGGTTAAAACTTAGATCATTGATTTAATACCGTTCTTCTTTTCTAATAGGTAGATTCAGTGCTATGAAGTTCCCTCTAAACGTGCTTTCACTGCATTTGTTTATGTTTTAGTCATGCATATTTCATTTTCTGTTCCATATTATCTCTTTGTAAATGAAAGCATAATCTAGGAAAATTAATACAGAATTCTTATTATGTTTCTTCAGGTGCTGCTAGCATGTTTTATGGTACATGACCCTAAGGATATAAACACCTCAGGTAAGAAACAAAATGCTAAGTTAATAGTATGTAAGCAAACAATTGTGGTTAGAAATTTGGCTTGGGAGGCAGGATATTTTTTTTAGATTACCAGAAATTGTCTTACCTCTCAAAAATTGCCTGTTGCTCTAATACTGTTTCTAAGCTATAACTGGTGTCCAAAAAAAAAAAAAAATGATAAAGCCAATTATCTAGCAAGTTACAAAATTGGAAGAAACATTTGCTGCATAATGTGAAGCTCAGGCTCAAAAAAGAGTGTGCACAGAATATTTTAGTGTATTCTTTAGATTCAAATTTCTTGCTGTTATGGAATCTATCTCAGTGAAAGGGAACAATACAACAACAATATTGAAAATTGAGAAAATGGACCTTCTTGTAGGAAAATATTTGTTAAGAAGTCTTTTTTTAGAGAAGATATATTGCTAGCAAATGGTTTTTAGCGAACCTGAGATGTGTTTTCTCTTCTGTATTGATAATTTTCCTAGGTACATGATTTTATACTGACAAATACGTTCTCATGTTACTTTGATGTTATCAATATAATATTTTATATGCTGTTGATAAAAGTGTTATCAGTCTAATATTCACTTCTTTGTATGTAATTTGTTTTTTTTAATTTATTTATTCATGAGACACACACACACACACACACACACACACACACACACAGAGGCAGAGACACAGGCAGAGAGAGAAGCAGACTCCATGCAGGGAGCCCGAAGTGGGACATGATCCCAGGTCTCCAGGATCACGCCCTGGGCTGAAGGCAGATGCTAAACTGCTGAGTCACTCAGGTTGCCCTATAATTTGTCTTTTTTATTTGGCTACTTCTAGACCTTGTTTTTGTATTTGATATTCCTTAGATGTAAATTTCTTTATTCTGCTTGGAATGTGATGTCCTTCATGAAATGGAGGATTTATATTCTTCATCAATATTGGAAAATTCTATATTTTTTCATATAGGTTCTATATTGTTTCCTTTATTCTTTCCTTGAACTTAGATTAGATATATGGCATACCTTTTTACATTACTGAGTGTGCATTTTACCTCAATTTCATATTTTTCTCTTTCTTTGGGCAGTATCATAAATTAAGACCAATCCACTAGGTGTTGCTACATTGGTTTCAAATTAAAGTATTTAAATAATCCTTTTAAAAATATTCTTTAAGATTGTATTTTGTTTTGTTTTTATTTTGATGGCAACACTTAATTATTAGAAAGTGCAGTTAGTTTATTTCTAAATCTATGCGGTAATATTCTGAATTTTCATTGTATCTTTTTCTGGCTTATTTAAAAATTTTATATGTATTATTTTTACAGCTTTATAATCTGTATTTAATACTTCTAATTTTGAATTACTTGAGATATACATTTATTGCATACTGTTTTAGCTAACTTTGGATAGTCTTCTCATGGCATTTGTTACAATTTCTTTCTTTCTTTTTCTTTCTTTCTTTCTTTCTTTCTTTCTTTCTTTCTTTCTTTCTTTCTTTCTTTCTTTCTTTCTTTCTTTCTTTCTTTCTTTCTTTCTTTCTTTCTTTCTTTCTTTCTTTCTTTCTTTCTTTCTTTCTTTCTTTCTTTCTTTCTTCTTTCTTTCTTTCTTTCTTTCTTTCTTTCTTTCTTTTCTTTCTTTCTTTCTTCCTTTCTTCTTTCTTTCTTTCTTTCTTTCTTTCTTTCTTTCTTTCTTTCTTTCTTCTTTCTTCTTCTTTTTTTTTTTTTTTTTTTGTAAATTCACATTTACCAGCACTCAATCTATATAAATTGTGAGATGTCTATGTTGGGCGATGCCTTCCTATAAGGGTTCGAGACCAGAATCCTATTCTTTGTGGATTCATTCATCCCTATACATTTTGTTTTTAGAATCGCTAATAAATTTAAAAATATACGGCTTCTGTATTCAATATCTTTGTAGTTTTAGCTTTAGTCTTATTTATTCTATTTTATTAATTATGGTTAACTTCCTCATGTCTAATGAATTTAAAAATATTTTAGAAATGTGTTTGCTATAATTTATCTAGTATGGATTTGTTTTTACTGATTTTTTTTTTCTCAGAATACCTATACTACCACACTTTCAGACATGAAGTTTTGTCATGTTGATGATTTTTTCTCAAAATTTTTGCTTACTAATTCTTGCTACAGAAGTATGTAAAACAGAAATACAAACTCGATAAAATTTATGACCAATTTATACTAGCCTGATATATAGTAAAATTTGATATTTGATTAAATATTAAGAACCAATAGTTAATTTTAAATTAAATATTAAAATAAATATAAAACTTTTATTATTGATGTTCATATTCAAGTTGTGATATTGTATTGACATTTTATATTATATAAAATATATATGTAAATAAATATTATATTATTATATTTATATAAATTATATATAAATAAGCTATCTTTCTAAGTATGTAGAAATTGGTTCATTTACAGAATGAAATCTCCAATGGAATTTGAATGCATATGAAAGTGTTTCTTAAGTAAGTACATTGGACCAGCAAGAGTGTAATGTAGAAAGATAATAAAGTATAGCTACCTTGTAGCAAAGGATACATTAGTTATTTCCTGAATGCAAAGACAAGTTAAAGGATCCCTATCTAGTTTCCTAGTTAAATTAATTAAATGAAGCATGGAAAAGGCCTCACTGGAGACACATATTTATAACTTCTATAAAATACATTTAGAATCTATGGGAATATATCTGTACCCTTGAAGTTAAGGATGTGTTTAAATTCTTACATGTTTTATCAAATAGAATTTTTTGAGATTTTTTAGTTACTAAATAGGCATTTTTTAAATTACCTGAAAACATTTTCCTAAAAAGCTAGATTTTTCTCTGTATTTTTACATGGAATATATGATGTAATATTTTGAGGACAAGTTTTTATAAAATGTTCTTGAATATAACGCAAATATATTATGAGCACAAAATGTTTAAGGTATTCTCCCAATTTGCTTCATTTATTAATGGAATATTAGGAGTTCTAAACAGAACTGAATGTCAATAAAGTAATACTTAATGATAAATGTAAAATTAATTAATATGTGATGATTAACATAGGTAATCTTAGAGAAGTGTTCACGTAATTGTATATTATCATCCTAAGCTTAGATATTGTTCAAAATTATCCTAATATTTTTATTATGAGTTATTCATACCTGAATTTTTCTAAAAAGGTTCATGGTTTGTGGAGTTTACTAACAAATAATAGAAAGATTAAAAATTAAATATCATGGTGAATTCTCTCAGAATCAGAAATTGTGCCAAAATCCACATTAAAAATAAAAACCAGAAGTTAAAAACATTTATTGAACGAGATGGTTTTGTGCCCTAACGGATATTAGTAGCCCCACCCTCCAGTCCATATAGGCCATTCCTCAGTAATCATAAGGGAAAAAAAAAAGATGGTTTTCCTTACTTCTAAAATTCCCTAGAGAAGTAGTGCCACTCCGAGTTAACAATAAATAATGGAAATATTTATCTGAGTTTTACAGTGATGTAATTTATAGGTCCTCTCCTCTCAAATTATCTATCATATACTAAAATTTCTGTATTTTTCTAAACATATGATCTTCTCACAAAAATTTCTTCAATCACAAAGTCTTATATCTGCAATTTTGCACAATTCTTTGAAGACTAATTTTTGAAGAGTCAATTAATGTTGAATGTGAAATATTTCTAAGATGAATATGCAATGCTTTATCATTTTGATTGACAGATGATATTATTGTCAATTTATTATTTTGGGGCACCTGGGTGGCTCAGTGGTTGAGCATTTGCCTTTGGCTCAGGTCATGATCCTGGGGTCATGGGATCGAGTCCCACATTGGGCTCTCTGCAGGAAGCTTGCTTCTCTCTCTGCTCATGTCTCTGCCACTCTCTCTTGTCTCTCATGAATAAAGAAATACAATCTTTAAAAAATTATTATTTTTATCACTAGTGGACTTTTTTTTATTACTTAAGTCTTCAAGGTATATATTGATACATTTTCTTCTATAATTTCAATAAATTTATTTTTGCCTACAAATTATTTATAATTTTCTCAGTGTTTTAATTTTATTATTTTAGTTTCTCATGCACATATATGTGGATATGTGTGAAAGAAAGAGATGATTCATGCATGTCATTAAATGCTTCTAAAGAATTAAATAAAATTCCCTAATGTTACACTAAATAATATTTTTAAAGATTTTATTTATTTATTTGAGAGAGAGCAGGAGAAGGCAGAGGGAGAGGGAGAAGTAGACTCTCCACTGAGCAGGGAGCCCAATAACATGGGGCTCAATCCCAGGATCCAGAGATCATGACCTGAGCCAAAGGCAGAGCCTAACCAATTGAGCCACCCAGGTGCCCCTAAACTAAATAATATATATATTTTTAAATTTATTCATGAGAGACACAGGGAGAGAGAAAGAGAGAGGCAGAGACACAGACAGAGGGAGAAGCAGGCTCCATGCAGGGAGCCTGATGTGGGACTCGATCCCAGTTCTCCAGGATCAGGCTCTGGGCTAAAGGCAGCACTAAACTGCTGACCCACCTGGGCTGACTTAAATAATATTTTTAATTGAACTATAATTGACATACAACATTATGTTAGTCACATTATGTTGTACAACATAATGATTCAATATTTGTATATATTGTGAAATGATCACCACAATAAGTATAGTTAACATCCATCATCATATATATTCAGATTTTTTCATGTGGTAAGAACTTTTAAAATCTACTCTCTTAGCAACTTTCAAAATAGGCAATATAGTATTTTTTCAATGTATGAATGGAGGAGAGGGAGTGGGGAAATAGACTCCCCACTAAGCAGGGATCCCAACTCAGGACTTGATCCCAGGACCCTGAGATCATGATCTGAGCCAAAGGCAGATATTTAACCAGTTGAGCCACCCAGGTGACCTCGCAATACAGTATTATTAGCTATACTTTCCATGCTGTACATTACCTCTTTATGACATTTATTTTATAACTGGAAGTTTGTATTGTTTGACTCCCTTTATCCATATGCCTACACCGCACTCTCACCTCTGGCAACTGCCAATCTGCCGTTCTCTGTGTCTGTGATATCTATGAACTAGGGTTTTTATTTTTTTCTTTTCTTCTTCTTTTTATTTGAATTTCACATATAGGTGAGGCCATTATTTCACTTAGCATAATACCATCAAAGTCCATCCATATTATCAGAAATGGCAAAATGCTATTCCTTTTTAATGGCTGAATAATATTCTTCTGTGTGTGTGTGTGTGTGTGTCTATGTGTGTGTCTATGTGTGTGTGATAGTTTTTTTATCCATTGATCCATTGATGGACACTTAGGTTGTTTCCATTTCTTGCCTATTGTAAATAATGCTGCAATAAACATGGGGTTGCATATAATTTTTTTTTTCAATTCCATGACTTTAGTTTCTTTGGATAAATACCAAAAGAATTGCTGGATCATATGATAGTTCTGTTTTTAATTTTTTGAGGAAACTCCATAATGTTTTCCATAGTGGCTACCTCAATTTACACCCCTACCAGTAGTGGATAAGGATTCTCTTTTCTTCACATTCTCTCCAACACTTGTTATTCTTTGTCTTAATTATAGTTATTCTAACAGGTGAGGAAATACTTTATTGTGATTTTGATAAGCATTTCCCCAGTGATTAGTGATGTGAGCATCTTTTCATGTATTAATTGGCCATCTATATATCTTTGCAAAAATGTCTATTCAGATCCTCTGTCCATTTTTTAAAATCAGATTTTTTTTCTTATTTTTGCTCTTGAGTTGTATGAGTTCTTTATATATTTTAGATATTAACCCCTGATAAGGTATGGTTTGCAACTATTCTCTCCCATTTGATAGGTTGACTTTTCAATTTGTTGATGGTTTCCTTCACTGTGCAGATGCTTTTTCAAATTTGATACAGTCTCACTTGCTTATTTTTGCTTTTGTTGCCCTTGTTTTTGGTGCCAAATCAAAAAAAAATTATCAAGACCAAAGTCAAAGAGCTTATTTCACAATTTTGTCTAGGAATCCTATAATTTCAAGTGTTATATTTAAGTCTCTAATCCATTTTGAGTTAGTTTTTGTGTGTGATGTGAAATAAATCCAATTATATTCTCTTGCACATGGCTGTCGAGTTTTCCCAACATCTTTGTTGAAAAGACTGTTTTCCATTGCAAATTCCTGGTTTCTTTGTTGTAAATCAATTGGCCATATATGTGGGTTTATTTCTGGACTCTCTATTCTGTTCCATTGACCTATGTGTCTGTTTTAATGACATTATACTGTTTTAATTACTATAGCTTTGTAATATAGTTTAAAATCACTGAATATGATGCCTCCAGATTTGTTCTTCTTTCTCAAGATTGCTTGTTGCTTATTGATGGTCTTTCATGGTTCCATATACATTTTGGATTGTTTGTTCTATTTCTGTGTAAAGTGGCATTGGAGTTTTTTGAGTTTTGTTTTTTGTTTTTGTTTTTGGCATTGGAATTTTGATACAAATCACATTGAATCTGTATATTGCTTTGTGTACTATGAACATTTTAACAATATTAATTCTTCCAACACACTACCACAGAATTATCTTTCCATTTATTTGTGTCTTCTTCAATTTCTTTCATCAATGTCTTATAATTTTCAGTGTATAAATTTTTTACCTCCTTGGTTAAATTTATTTCTAGATATTTTATTCTTTTTGATATAATTGTAAGTGAAATTGTTTTTTAATCCCTTTTGATAATTTCTTATTAATATATAAAAACACAACAGATTTCTGTATAATGATTTTTTTATCCTACAAATTCATTGAATAATTTATTGGTTCTAATAGTTTTCTGGTGGAGCCAATAGTTTTTTTTAAAAACACCATATTTTCTACTGCTTTTGGAGATTGTTAGATAACTCCAATTATAGAAGTCATATACAATGCACAGATATTTTCATAATTGGAAGTATTCTGTTAACCCAATGCCAATCTTTTCTCCTAGAAAAAAAAATGCCAATCTTTTCTCCTAGCCTCCTTGCTTGAGGCTAGCAAGCAGTCATGCTCATATTCCTTAGAATTTATAATTTTAAATGTAAGATAAACAAAAGCAAAAAAAACAAAACAAAAACAAAAGCATGGTAAAAATTAGAAAATGATTGATGCTTGATGATAAACCTGTATGTGGAACCTTGGATCTATACAAATTTACATATAGAATAAACTTAGTTGTACTGAACTATATATAGCAAATATATAGTTAAGTAATGATTAAAATTCAAGATTTTAGAATGCCAATGAAATAAAACCCCCAAATTCTTAATGCTAAAGATCAATTTAATTAGTCTGAAATCAAACCCTCTTGACCTTTTTAGTTAAAATTACTAAAAAAAAAAAAAAAAAAAAAAAAAAAATGAAATCTAAATGTCATTATCCTCAAGGTCTTACTATGTTCAGTCCTAACCAGAGACATGTTGGAGAGACATGAAGTTACTTTAGCAGCTACGTCTTAGGGTGCTTTCTCCCTATAATGCCCATATTTATCTCAGGATCTTAGATTTCAGTAGGTATCTTATGTAACATACTTTGCAGGAATTCTTAGGACACTGTAGATTATTTTTTAAAGGATTTTATTTATTTATTCATGAAAGACACAGGTAGAGAGAGAGAGAGAGAGCGAGAGAGACGCAGAGACACAGGCAGAGGGAGGAGCAGGCTCCATGCAGGGAGCCTGACGTGGGACTGGATCCCGGGACTCCAGGATCACACACTGGGCTGAAGGCCGCGCCAAACCGCTGAGCTACCAGGGCTGCCCGACACCGTAGATTATTATAACATAATCCACACTGACAAAATTTAGAAAGCATGCCAACTTTTAAAGAACTTATACTGGGAAAATTTATGTTCGCAAAATGCCATTATTTGTGTTAGTTGACATCATAACAGAACTCCAAGGACTCTAAGAACATTAGAGAAGACAAATCAAGCTTTCAGTTTTTTAGAGATCTAGGCAGTCTGGACCAAGATGTCCAAGGACTATCACAGTTTTCTTTCTTGACCCTAAAGGCAGGTTTTAAAAAAGAAAAGTCTACTTTATATTAATGGCTGAATTTGAATGTCTTAATCTCCATTAAATAATGACTAAAAGTTATATTGGAAAGACTTTTTATTTTTATTTTTTTTAAAGATTTTATTTATTTATTCATGAGACACACACACACACACACACACACACACACAGAGGCAGAGTGAGAAGCAGGCTCCACGCAGAGAGCCTGACATGGGACTTGATCCCTGGTCTCCAGGATTACACCCTGGGCTGAAGGCAGGTGCTAAACCGCTGCGCTACCAGGGCTGCCCGGAAAGACTTTTTATAGAGCTGTTTTATGAAGTAAAAATGAACTTGGCTAGTCCTATAATCAAAGATTAATTTTGGTGACAATATTTTATTTTAACTTATTAAAATAAAATAAGCTTTTTTAATAAGCTCCTATTTCTTGTTCATGTTTTTAGGTCCTTTTGTAGTACTTTGATAATTTTAAATACACATATATAGTCAGTAGTTGATCCTTCTAATAACAAATGGCATAGCCTATTAGTTAAAAACAAGAATGCCAGAATTTGAATGTGTAACTTTAATTTCCTATGTGAAAAAGAGGAAATACTCCAAACTTATCTATTTCATTTTTCTCCTTTGGAAAATCAGAATATCACCAATATATGTTTGTATTTTTTGAGAATTAAATGTTAGCACATGAGAACTTTTTGACACAGTGCACAGTCATCAAATTATAGCTATTGTATTAATTAGATAAAGGTTTGGGGTGTCTATTTCTGCTGTGTGTTCTTTCTGCTTATTACTTCTTATGGTGGTTGGTTGGTTGATTGTTTTTTTTTTTTATTTCTCTGGTTTGTGATTTTTCAAAATCTCTTTTTGAAGAGATTTTTTTTTCTCTCTTTTTAGTAACAATATCAGACAGAGAATCGCTGATAGAAATGATCTTTAGGTTAGCCTTGGAACTATGCCCCCTAGCAGTGCATTGCATTCACTCTAGTGGAGCCACTTCTGGCTATTATATAGCCCGCACCACTTGTGGAAGCTGTAGCATCAATTTATACCTCAAACCTGCAGCGTTTGTGCTGCTGATTTTCATGAGTAACTGTATTTTTGTGTATAAAGCTAGGTGAGACAAAGATGTGCTTTGTCATTTCTCTTGATGGATGATGTTTTATTCTATTCCACAGGCTCTCAGAAAAGATGGGGTCTTTTTAGAATTTTATATTTAATCCATGTTTGCAGTTCTCTATATTTTGTGCAGTCCCAAGATGTAGCTTTTCCCCCCAGACCTCTGAATATAAGCTTCTCAGTTATAAGGATTGATAAATGCCTCCTGGGCAGCTGAGTATCAATGCAAGATAAATTCTCTAATTTCATGCTTGCTCTTTATGTTTTGGCCTTTGGGTATTTACTTAAATTCTTAAAAAATCACAGCTTTATATTTAGAAGAATTTTTATACCTATTTTATCGAGTCTTTCAACATGTGTGGTGGGGGACTTATTTTAGACAAACATATTGCAGGTAGTAAAAATTATGATCTGACTTACCCTTTAGAACAATGTTTCACACTGGTGTACAAAAGTGATGTGGCAAGACTAAAGATAAGGTGACCAATTTGGAAGCTACTGAAGTAGTCTTAATAAAAGATAAAGATGACTAGAATGGATTTTTCAACAGCAATGATTAAATGTGGTCAAATTAGGGATACATTTAGAAATGGAGCCTATAAGATTCACTGAAGATTAGATACTGCTTGAGAAAATAATGAAAATAAGGGTGATTTCTAAGAGTTTGTCCTGAAGAATACAATAGATGGAAGTGGATTCCAATTATTCAGGTAAAAATGACAGTATCATTACAGTCTCGAGTACCAAGGCTAGAGATATAAATTGACTAAATTTGGTCAAATTTGAGGACAAAAGGGTGCAGCACATAGCATAGAAAGGTAGGTGATTTACATGTGGTGTCCTCATTTGATGAAGGTTCCAATAATTAAGATAATTAAAGTGGCAAGAGGAGCAGATTTACAGAGAATGTTGACAGTCCAATTTAATTTTAGGCATGCTGTGTTTGACATGCTTATGGGACAATGACATGCATATCAACATTTTAAAAAAAGGACTCCAACCCAGGATAAAATTCTGAGGTAGAGATAAAGATTTTGAAGGCCTATTTACGTTAATTAGCTAAGGTTCTGAGATGTAAGAATAGGTGAACTTTCTGAACTTACTGGATACGTTTTACAAAGTCAGTAGCATTTATGAAACAAGTAAATAAAACTATACCACAATATCCTGAGATTCCCAGTCTCTCCTCACATTAGGGGTTTTACCTGTAATTTAGCTTTATTTACAGCTTCTCTGCCTTGCAATAATGAATTCTATTAATATGTATTTGAATTTTAAACCTTGACTTCAAACACTATTCTCCTGTGGCAAGTAAACTGATTAAAATTAAGACCCAGAAAATTCCTTTATTAATCTCTTGTTTGGATGCTTACGTTCAATTTCTTGTATTATGTAACTTTGCTTCCAGGCTGAAATCTGCAAACAACTACAGCACCATAACTGAACTTTGGCCAAAACACAGGAATTTATTTTAATGATCCCCATATTTTCAAATTCTTCACTTGAAGTATAGGGCACTCTCTGGAGAGCAGAATCAATAAACCTTGAAGAATGCATATGGAACATTATTTAAACTAGGAGCTGAAGGGAAGCTAGCAGATGCTAAGGAGCACTGAGGGTGAACTGCAGAAATCTGCTAGGGACAACAGGCACATAAATGAAACATGTATCCACAGGATGGTAACCGTGGTATAATGAGAAGAGTGAGAGAAGAAAGAACAGGGAAGCTAGTTACCTGAGAACTGGTAAGGGCCCTCTGTAAGTGCACAGCCACAGAAATGGTATAATCATTCATTCCTTCAACTGAATGATTTTGCTTTCTGGCTCTGTGCGAATCAAGAGGGGTACAGAGGTGAATAAGAGTTGGGAAGGGATGCTAATCACTGTGATATCATTTAGGTACTTACAGCTGCATTCAGTGGTGCTAGGGGAAACCTTAGGAAAAGCATTCAGTGCAAATTAATGGGTTAGAAGAGATATTCATCGCCCCCCAACCCCTACTCCAGGGGTTTAACCCTTCAAGGCATGAAAGCAAGCAACAAGTGTTCTGGGGATTTGGCTTCTCCAATGTTGTCGGTTATGTAGAGCAGAGGAGGAAAGCAGAAAGAGATGAAGCAGAAAGGGTTTTAAAAGGCTCAAGATATGAACGAGTGTGGGTGCTCTATAACCCAGAGTTGGCATCTAATTTGAAGGTGATGGAGAGGCAGAAGGATGACATGAAGAGATATGCACTTCTGTGTCGGGGACTTCATGGAGGGAGGCAAATTCTATATTGGACTTTGTAAACATCACTCGTATTTAAGAAGCAATGGTAAAAAAGGACGTGTAGGGAGAATTTGCAAAGAAACCAACTAGCAAGCATTAAAATCCCTGAAGTTCGTTAAAATTAATCGCAGGTACTCTCTATTAGTATGTTTTTTCTGGGCACCTGGGTGGCTCAGTTGTTGAGGATCTGCCTTTGGCTTAGGTAGCTATCCCAAGGTCCTGGGGTCCAGTTCCACATCAGGCTCTCGGCAGGGAGTCTGCTTCTCCTTCTGCCTATATCTCTGCCTCCTCTCTGTGTCTCTCATGAATAAATAAATAAAATCTTTAAAAAAAAGACTTTTTTCCTAAGAAAATAGAAATAAATAGAATAACAAAAATAATTAAATATAAAACTCAAGAGTAGTCCTTGGTTAGCTTTTTCAATGCATAGCTATAGCAGCAATGTCTAATGAAAATTTAAGTCTTCAGAAAAGTTGTATATCAAAAACTGTTCCTCCATTAACTGCTTGAAAAAAAAAATCCAGGATATGACATATTTCAATAACTAAAAGGATTAATACAGACATTCCCAAACCTAACTTTACATATATAGAAACCTGATAATTTTCAAAAGTACTTGATATTTACCTTTACTTCTTAGAAACCTTTTAAGAGATGTGGTCTGCTCACCACCTTTTAAACTACTGCGTAATAGTAGTAACTATTACAAAATGGCCAGTAGCAGCAAAATAAAGGCAGGGATGTGTTTATTGTTATTGTCTATGTCTAGTAATAAATAAATTTCCTGTTCTGCCATTAACTTCATATTTATTATCAGACTGACTTACATTGAAATTCAATATTTCATTCTTTCATCTATTCAAATCGTTATATTAATAAATATTTCTTGAGGTTTTCAGCAATGTCCGTTACAGAGCAAGAAATCAGGATTATGAAGACAAAGAATCTGAAAGAACTAAGTAGATAATGATTTAGTTACAGAGAGACCATACAAACAGAAACTTATAATAAAATACAGTCAATGCAATGACATAGAGCAGATACATATAAGGACACAGAGCCTTGAAAAGGCTGATGTCAACACAGTAGGTGGGATAATAGTCAACAAATGCTTTCTGACTAAGGTTAGCATGCCTGTACTACACCAAAGTAAGAATATGAATGAAATGATAAAAAATGTAGTGAAAACAATATTCCAGTGGAGTATTTACTTGGATTTTATAATGTAGACAGTTGGGAAGTATTGGCCTTTTAAAAAGACCAATCATGTATTTGTTTTACTTTTATTATTCCAGGGGCCTCGTGAAGAAAGGATTTGAAAGTGAGAAAAGATAAAATCAAAAAAATTAAAAAAGTCCTGTAGGAGTCCAGACAAGAGAGACTACTAGATTCTTCTGAAAGTATCAAAGAGGGTGATAGGTCTAGGAACGCAAAGTTGGCCAATTCTGAAAAACATGAAGGCAGTTGAAGGTAGCAACAGTGGGGAGGAGTTCTATTAGGTTGAAGATAAAGTCAGAGGAGTGAAGGAACAAATGAGAGAGAAGCAATGCAACATACGTAGAGATGACAATTCTAAACAACTGTGTGCTGTTACATTTGAAAAACTTAGTGAAAATGGACAGATTCCTAGAGAAATGCTGAAACAAAGATGACACACGAAAATCTGATTAAAAAAAAATCTGATTAGCTATCTATCAATTTTAGAATCTGCATCTGTCATTTTAGAATTTTCCCATACATGAGCCTCAAATCCTAAGTGGTTTCACCTGTGAATTACAACAAAAACTTCAGTGATAAATTCTGCTAATCTTACAAAAATCTTCCAGGGAATAAAAAAAAAAGTGGCAAGACTTCACAGCTGATTTCATAAGGATCATATACCCTTGACACCAATACCTGATAAAGATAATATAAGAAAATTACACACCAATATCATTCATGGATGCAAATATCCTAAACAATATATTAGCAATGCAAATCCAGAGATATATAAAAATATAGTAAACACAATTACCAGTTATTTACAAATATTAATAAATTCACTTCAAAAACTTGAGGATTTTTTTTGAGGATTTTTTTTGATCAGTATACATAGTTAAGAGAGAAAAATGCAATTTGTTCAATGATAAAGAGTATTTTTAATTCATATAACCCACAAAGGTCAAATATCTACTTTATATGAGTATTATTTTAAAGCAATAGAAATATCAAAAACCTGGTTTTTAAAAGGTTGGGAGACATAGAATCACTTCACAGCTATGCAATTCTAAATAGCTTATAAATATGGAAAGGTGCTCGACTCATATGTAACCACAGAAATGCCAATGCATACTGAACTGAATGGTAAAAGAAAGAAAGATTCTAACAAAATGATGAGAAAAATATGGAGCAGCAAAAGCCTCCATAGTCTACTTGAAGGAATATAAGTGTTAGAATTTCCTTTTGAAAATTATTTCACATTGTCTACTTAAGTTGATCATGCAAATAAATGCTTCATGAAATAAGTCCACTTCTCATTTTAATAGATGACTAGTCATGGGAACACTATAATAGGCCAGAAACTGAAAACAACCCAAAAGTTGTCAGCCACCCAGAGTAGATTAGATAGATTGCTGTGCATGGATACAATGGAATAGTATGTAGTAATAAAAACAGAGGAATTATGATCAGTAATCATTTACACATATTTGGTGAGCAAAAGAAGTCAGACAGAGAATAATACATGCTGAAAAAAAAGAAAATGATATATGTGGAATGATTACATTTCTATTAGCTTCGTATGTATTACTTAACTGTTCAAGGAAGTCATTGCCATAAAATTTAGAATAATATTTATCTCTGGGGCAGAGGAAGAGGGATACAGAAATTATAAGTGAGATTGAGAGGGGTGGGGGTGACTGGGTGACGGGCACTGAGGGGGGCACTTGATGGGATGAGCACTGGGTGTTATGCTATATGTTGGCAAATTGAACTCCAATAAAAAAAAAGGAAGAAATGGAACCAGATCCCCCCCAAAATAAGAGTGAGAGTGAAGAGTCTTGAGGGTACTGGAACCCCATATCTTTATCTGGGTTCTGGTTAAGTTAATTCACTTTTTGATATATCATTGAGCTGTCCATCTTTGTTTTGTGTATTTTCTCTGGGCTGTATTTTATAATGAAAGGTATTAAAAGCTCTTATTGAAAGATAAATAAGTTCTTCCTGGTTTGGTCCTATTTTGTTTTCAAATAGCTAAATCCTATCCTAAGTGACCACAAGTGTGGACCTAAGTCAAGTAACTTGACTGCTCAGAAACTTATTTTTCACCAATGGAAAAGAGTAATATTGGTAGTTACTCTACGGTTTTATCATGAGAGGTAAATGAGAAAATGTTTGTCAAGAGAACCTGGAATAGTAGGTTTCTGCTATGTGTTAAATTCATTCTTCTCTCAATTTATTTTCCCTTCTAATTATCTGTATCATCTCAAACACATTTGCCGTCATCTTCAGTCTCTCTCTGTCTCTCTTTCTCTGCCACTTTCCCATCTATATCTCTCTTTCTTCTCCTCTCTCCCTCCCTCTCTACTTCAATAATGATAAAAGCATATTGACTTATCATCAAAATACCTGAATTCTCCCTCAACTTCCCTATTCTTTCTGTTACAATAACTTCGAAAAATATTTCAAATGTAAGGGAGGGGCGCTGGAAAGTAACATCAGGTTGAGGAGAAACTAGTGATATGGAAGCTGTGGTATTTAATAATTAGGAGTGAGTTCAGGGCACCTAGGAGGCTCGGTGATTCAGAGTCTGCCTTTGGCTCAGGTTGTCCTGGAATCCAGTCCCGCATCGTGCTTCCCGTGAGGAGCCTGCTTCTCTCTCTGCCTATGTCTCTGTCTCTTTCTGTGTCTCTCATGAATAAATAAATAAAATCTTAAAAAAAAAAAAAAAGGAGCGAGTTCAGTAGTAGAAAATCCTTTAAGTAGATGGATGGAGAAAGTGGTGTTTATTGATATATTTAGGATCAGAAACATGCTATGTAGAATAGTTAATAAATTTTCATCTGGATATTGTATATTTCATGTGACTATCAAGATGGAGTGCTGAGATGTGGATGCAATGTGCAGATTTAAAGAACAATGGTTGAACTGTGTGTAAATATTTAAAAGTTATTCACATAAAGATAGCTATTGAAACATTATATGTAAACCTGATCAACTGAATACAACAAATAAAATAAGAAGGACACAAAGCCAAAAATAAAACCTATAGCATACACAGTTTGAAATCATTAGTCATTGGAAAAAAAGCATCAATGAAAGAGATTATAAAGAAATGAGTTTTTAACCTACTTGCAAGCTATTAACTGAACTTGTCATGATTTCACATTGACTCAGAAGACATGAGACTTCTGGCAAAGATGAAAAAGGACTTTATTATTCGTAAAAGAACAAGTAACCAGAGCTTTGTATTCTTGTCAGTTTCTCTTGCCCCCTTAGTCTCACGGGGATGGTGTAGAAGCGCACTGACTTGGATGCTGCAAAATTTCCGTCCATGAGAGAAAGGACAAACAAATTGTGGCAGATTCATAACCTCTCTAGCAAACCTCTCTAGCAATAAAAAGCACGTATTTCAGATACACACAACATAGTTGGATCTTAAAAGCTGTGTGCTGAGTGACAAAAGCCAGACACAACATATTTTATAATGTATAATTCATTAATCTGACATACTAGCTTAGGCAAAATTATTGTAAGAGTAAACTTTAGTGACTGCTGTATTGGGATGGGGTGGTGCATTGTTTGCAAAGTATCAGGAGAAACCTATTTGGGGTGATGAACGTATTCCCTACCTTGAGTACGATGGTGTTTACAGGCAGTGTTTTCTTTACTAAAAGTCAAATAATTATATTTTTATGACTAGTGAATTTTGTTGTATGTACATGTTGTCAGCTGAATTGTGTTCTCCCAAAGAAAATATTGAAGTCCAAACCGCTAGCAACTGGGAATGTGACATTATTTGGCAATAGGGTCTTCGTTTGCTGATGTAATCAAGATGAGATCATGGTGGATTAGAGTATGTTCTAGATTCAATGACTGGTGTCCTTATGGGAAGGCACAGGATACGGGGACATCCAGAGAGAATGCTGTGTGTAAGAGACGCAGGGATGGGAGTGATGGGGTCATAAGTCAAGAAGTGCCAAACAAAGATAGCTGGCAACGGTCAGACGCTGGGGCAGGGGCATGGCGCAGATTCATCCTCAGAACTTCCAGAGAGAACCAACCTTACTGACATCTTAATTTCAAACTTCTATCCTCTTGAACAACGAGAGAATACATTTCTGTGAGCCACCCAGTTTGTAGTAATTTGTTATGGCAGTCTGAGGAAATTAATATATATTTTATCCCTGTAAAGCTTTTGAAAAATAATATAAGGGCATATTGTGAACAATAGATGTAAACAACACAGTGAAGTACCATGTCACTATAATTAGCAAAGAAAAGCTTATGATAATTACTAGTTTAGAGAAAAAATAGGTGTCATATAACAAATTTTCTAACTGATCTTAAAGTTATTATATACAAAGACTTTTTTTTTTAATTCTTCTGCGTATAGTTGACACACAGCATTGCATTAGTTTCAGGTATAGAACATAACAATTCAACAAGTTTATACAGTATGTTATGTTCACCACAAGTGTAGATATCTCTCCCCATAAATTCCCTATTACAGTATCAATGGCTATATTCCTTATGCTGTGCCTTTTTATTTCTGTGACTTATTCATTCCATAATTGGAAGCCTGAACACTCCATCCGCCTTCAACCATGCTCCCTCCTCTGTTAACCTGTTCTCTGTTGCTTATAGGTCTAGTTCTGCTTTTTATTTGTTTATTC
Organism: Canis lupus dingo; assembly: GCF_003254725.2. Taxonomy (NCBI): domain Eukaryota; kingdom Metazoa; phylum Chordata; class Mammalia; order Carnivora; family Canidae; genus Canis; species Canis lupus. Next base: position 51,741,941 of record NC_064255.1, on the reverse strand, counting down.
ATTTTTTTATACTTCCTTCGCTTAGCATAGTACCTCTTGGGTTATTCGTATTGTCTCAAATGGCACGATCTCATACTTTTCTTTATTTTTAAGATGAAATCTGAGGTTGTGTATTAGTTAGCATAGCCTCACTGATAATATAAGTAGGCTCCACGTGTGTAACATTTTTGCTTTCTTAATAATAATGGACAGGTGAAAAGCTGTCAGTGATCCAGCTTGATGTAGGCTCTGCCATAGTCCATGGTTTGTTTCCTACGTATCCTGCAGAGAAACACAGAGGAGCACAGGTGGGATAGCTTTATGAGCCAAGGCTGGAAGAGGTGCCAATCACTTCACACATATTTCATTGGCTGTAACACAGTCACATGAGCCCACATAACTGCCAAGTAATGTAGTAAATTTATTCAGCTGTGCGCTAGCTTTTGGAGAAATATTGCTTCAATTTGAAATGAACAAAAATTGAATATTCTCAGCTAGGGAATCTTTGAGAAAGTTTATTACTACTGCTCTACTGTATACTAGGCAATAGCACTAGCATGCTATAGCCATAATATTTTAACTGATCTTGCATATATGCACTCACTCTCCACACCTAATGTAAGGTGGGCATCTTAAAATGTAAGCCTGTTCATATCACTCCTAAGCTTAATAATCTTTGATAGATATTCATTGTTGATTTAAGGGAAAGTACTTAATAGGTCCTAGGAATTCTAAAATGATCTGAGTTCTTCTATTTCCAAACTCATCTACTTCCAGTCCTTCATTTATATTCTTTTCTCAAGCCATTTTGATCTTCTTTTAATACCTAAAACTTATAGTGCTTTGCTTCCTACAGCATCTATAACCATCATGCTTTCTCTCACCTTTGGATGTTCACATATCTAAATATTTGTCTTCCTTCTCCTTACCTTGTTACACTTTTCTCATTATTTAGATCTAATCTTAAAAATAATTTTCCTTACGGAATCTTTTTTTCTTCCCATCTTCTCTTACATTTCAAGGCTAAGTTAGTTTTCCTGGGTTTAAACTTATATAACATCCTGTATATACTCATTTAGAGCACATGCACACAAGTAATTATTTAAATAAGTATGACAATTCCTTTTCTAATCTGTGTTTCCAGTAAGAATTTAACAAGGAGTGATTGTGGGAGTTTTGTTCACCACTTTCTTTTTCAATGATGATCATAATACAGTAGATTGTTTAAAGGTTAATTGATGGCTTATTATTTGGTGGAAGGGTATCTATCTAATTATATATTTTCCAAAGTGGATATTTGTTTGAATTAAGAGATACATAGTAAGGTAACCAAATGATTGTAGTATTTTGGAAAAAATAGTGGAATCTATGAAGTAGCAAACTATTGGTGATAACATATAGCAACACACACGTAACCCCATTTTGCTTCATAATCAGGTATACAATAAAACTGAAGAATGGAAATGACAGGGGCTTATCATCTGGTATAAAAGATTTTAAGATTCTATAAATATTTTAAATATCTTAATTGTTATGCCCACATAAATTATGCATTAAAGAACAGACATGTTTCCCAGAGATGCAGTTGATTTCATATTCAAATACATTTAAAACACCTATAAACCCCTGCCTCATACCACAAATCAATAGTGCCTGATGGAATAAATAAAAGACTGATGGAATAAATAAAACAACAAAACAACAAAAAATAAGGTTTGATGCCCTAAATTGCAAAATTGTGTTCATTTAAAAATTATTCATGCTTGAAATATGCATAAATATAACAGAATATATAAGGTAGAATATTTATTAGGTATTGCTCTCCAGAACTTGTGCATGAATATATAATGTTCATCACTGATATAAAAAATACAATGTATAATGAAAAATTCTACTACAATATTAGGAGGATTCACTATATTTATGTGTTTTCTCATTTATCAATTAATGAAAAATGTGTTAAATAAATGTTTAAATGTCTTAAGTTTTACATTTAGAGAAATATAGGAAGGAAATAGCATCAGATCTTTTATCACAATAATCTTGCTTGAATTTCAGCTTAGACACTTAGTTGTGATGTGACTTTGGGAAATAGCTTGACAGCTATTTCTTTTTCTTTTTTACTTTTTTAACAATAAAATAGGGCCATCAGTAGGTGATTTATAGAATTCTAAAGAGAAGTAAATGAGAAAATGTTTTAACAAAACCTTTTGGGGTATGTAGAAAATATACCCTAGATCCATTATTTGTTCTCTTGGCTTTTCTTCTAATGTGCATGCATTTATCTTATCAAATAAAGCTAAAGTAATCCTCGATATTTTTTTATCCCTTTTGCTAGTTTCCACTATTCAAAATGTCAGCAGCGATACTGATTTATTTCCCAAACTTCTTTTTTTCTCCCTTAATTGCCCTTTTCCTTTTGTTAATTCACTCACGTGACTTTATGTCATCAAAGCATGTCAACTTATTTCACAACTTTTAACATATAATCTTTCCCTGTTTTTTTTTTTCTTGTACTTAACTTGGTCACTTAAATTCTAGTCTATGAACTATTTCAATATTTGTGAAGATAGAACTAAAATAGTATTCATGAACAAAATGTAGGGATTTTAGGAAAGGATAGCATCTTAAATAAGAGTAAATGGTGCATGTTCAGCAGTATATTTGAATCAGGAATATGACTTATTATGAATGATAATAGACTTAATTATAGATATACTACATTTTACCCATTCTGGTGATATCCACATGAGAATGTGCAATGTGTGGCTTGATATATAGTGTTAAACTAAGGAAAGATATCTAGAATATACATTAAAAACTTGAGGGTAATTTCAATGAGATCCATGAAGTCAGAGATGCAAATTAAATACTGGTTTTAAATAAGCAGGCAGTAAAAGAGGAACCAACAAAGATATAAGAATGAAGGAACAGAAAAGGATGAATTCTGAAAGCCTAGAAAGAAAACAATTTCAAACTGCAAATCACTGGTAGTTTTAAAGATTAAATAAATTAAACTCAAAGATTGACTTGGATAGGAATTGATACATATGCTGGAAATTTTTACCAGTCTTCTTGACAGAAATCTGATTGAAGAATGACAGATAAGAGATGAAGAAATAGACTCTAGATAATGTTTTTTTCAAATCCTGGGGTAATCTGAATGTAATAAGATAAAGTATTAAATAGAAAGAATAGGTTCCAGATAAGTTTTGTTTCTTCAACATAAAAGGGGTTGGAAGATGTTTATAGATATTTGGGAAAGGCCTAGGGAAATGTGAAAAGATAAAAACTAAAAAAGTGAATAACCAATAATGCAAAGATCAAGAGCCAATACAGTTATCAGATTAAAATGCAGTAGATGAAAGCAATCACATAATTCTCTCCTTTGATATGGGAAAAAAGGACTTGAGATTGATTGACAAATGAAAGAGGCATAGAAACATGGGGAGGGGAAGTCAAATTTTAAACCACATTGTATCCCCAAACTAGAATGACCATTTTTATATTATCTTTAAAATATAAGTTCCATGAGGGCAGGATTTTTTTTTTAACCTCGTGAGCTTACTGCTAAATTCCTGATGTTAGACATACACCCTCCACATATAAAACTCATTAATAGGTAAATATTACCTGAATAGGAACTTTACTGATATTAAATTAGTGAATATCACTGAATTCTACTCCTGGATAAAATGTAAACAGAAAAAAATATAAGAAAGCCTTTCACTTGTGTTATGACACGAAGCAAAATCTAGATAAAATAAAATCATATATATTTATGATACTCTCAATGAAAATCACATGGACCAGATACTAGAACTAGAGAGGATACATTTGAGGAATGAACCACACTAGCTGGAGATGGAAGCCAGGACTTAGTTCTGTAGGGACCTTGCTGGACAGAGGAAAGGCCAGACAAGCTATGAATAAGAGTGGGGTAAATCAAGACAGAAATAAGTCTAAATGATGACCAAACAAAAGAATAATATACCTGATTAAGCAGTTTGTGCCTTTCCTAAACTTTGCTGAAAAAAGATAATAAAAGCAGGGGTGAACTTCTCATTAAGGGCATAGATTTCTACATTCTTGTAGCATCTTGAACCTAGAGACCTCTGAATCCAAAGATGAAACCTTGGCCAAACCCGCTTCTGGCTCAAACAGTGATGAAAATTAAAGAAATTAATACTCAGGATTATTGCATAAGATTGGAGTTGGGCCAACTGAAGTTAAACTCAATCTTTTTAAAGTCCAGTTTAAAATCAAATTAAAGCTTACTGAAATTTGAGTGATTTTTTCAATTAGCTGCTGGATATTGGAAGAAGTTTGTACTCTTAACACTCAACAAACATGGACACAAGGTCAAATTCTATTTTTTCTTCTATTAAAATGACATGTAAAATATTTTTAATGTATTTTAAATGCTTTCTACAAACTTAAAAAAAAAAAAAAACTACAGTCCAAAACCGATGGAAAAAAAAAATCATTTTTATCTAATCACTGATATGAAAACTATTTAGAATGACTGATCAGATAAGCAATCTCAATTTAAAAAGATATTTTTAATATCTTTAATATTCCAATAAATAAATTTTTAGAGCCAAAATACAATACAATTGGCTGGCACAACATTAACATGGACAATATGGAAGAGATAATGAACTTGAAGTTAGGCTGATAAAAATCATTTAACTAAATAATATAAGAAAAAAGATGCTAAAACAGAAAAGATTTTCAGTGACAATGGGACAATACTCAATTGTCAATATATGGATTTTTCACAATCATACAAAGTAGGAGATAATTTAGCAGAAATAAAATATTGCAAAAATCAGTCCTTAAATCTTAAAAATCGGGGTTACCCCAAGCATAATTAATTTTTTTCAAAGCCCACAATTAGGACACTTTACATCATAATGCTGAAAACCTTAAAGTAAAAATTATTAAAATACCTGGACAAAAGATATATAATACACAAATATAAAAGTATATATTATATGAATTATATAGAATTTATCTTTCTCTCTCTATAAATATGTATCTACATATCTATAAAATTTTATCATTTTGTAAATCTTTATCCAATAGAATAGATATACTTCAAAAAATAGGACAAAAATATAAGAAATACAAAAGCTAAGGGAGACTCAGCTAGCAGAAGGCATTAATATAAATGCTTTTTTTTTTTTTTTTAAGTGATTTAGGAATGCCTGAATAGCTCAGTCAGTTAAGCATCTGCCTTCAGCTCAGGTCGTGATCCCCTACTGAGCAGGGAGCCTGCTTCTCCCTCTCCCTCTGTCTCCCCAGCTTGTGCTCTCTCTTTCTCAGATAAATAAAATCTTTTTTTAAAAAAAGAAAAGTATATTTTAAATGATTTTTTTAACAAGGTCCAAAGTTAATGTAATGGAAAAATTATAAACTTTTTAATAAGTACTAAACATTAGATATCATTAGGAGAAAAAAAAAACTTACTTTCTACCAAACACCATATGTAAAAATGTAATAATTGATACATTATAAACTAAAAAAAAAAAAAAAAAAAAAAAAAAACTAAAGCAGTAAAACTTACAGAAGCATATATAGGTGTATTATTTTACCTTATTTTCATAAATCTATATGCAAGGTTTTCTCAGAAGAAATATTAAAATATTTTTGCTTTTCTGTTAAAGTAATATGAATGAAAATAAATATTTCTGTTAAAATGAGAATGGGAACTCCACTGATATTGAAAATGTCTTCATCAAGAAAATTGGTTAAGAAGTGAAAAAGTAAACCATGTACTGGGAGAAGATATTCATAATGAATAAATTTGACAAAAGACATGTATCAAAAACATACAATTTTTAAACTTGCATAATAAAAATAAAAACAAGTGACTTGCTATATAAAAGCATAAAAACATTCTAAAACATGGTGGCTTAAGACAAGTCTTTTATTCCTTCTCATAACTGAGGGTTGCTGTTAATGAGATGGGCTGTTTTGCCACTGTGCTAGCAGCAGAGGCTGTCCTCAACTGTCCTCAACTGGGTAGGATGCCAAAGATAACTCATGTTAAGTCCGGTCCTCTGTGTTCCTCCGGGTGAGTGTTCTCTCCATGTGGCATCTCAGCCTCTTGGCTCATCTTAACTTTTTCTTTTTTAAAAAAAATATTTTATTTATTTATTTGATTGAGAGAGTGAGAGATCACAAGCAGGGGGGCTGAGTAGCAGAGAACAAGAGAGAAGCAGACTCCCTGCTGAGTAGCAAGCCTGAGCAGGAAACCTGATGATCTCAGGACCCTACCATCATGACCTGAGCCGAAGGCAGATGCTTAATCACCTGAGCCACCAAGGCACCCCATGGCCTCTCTTTCCAATAGAATAATTGGCCTTTGTACATGGCGTTTGGCATGTTACAGCTTCAAAGCAGAAGTTTCTAGGTCTAATTTAAGTTTATGTCTGAAACTGTTAAGGTATTACTTGTACCACATTCAATTAGTTAAAATGTGTCACAGCCATTTGGGCGTGTGGGAGGGGACATGAATACCAAGTGGGGTATTTGATTGGAACCATTTGTGGAAACTAGATGCCATGCAACCTAATTAACAAAATATGGGCAAAGGCTTGAGCAGGCTCTTCACCAAAGAATCCATAAGGATGCCCAGTGTGCGCATAAACATTGCTCACCATCATTAGTTACAAACGAAAGCCACCATGGAATCATTCACACCCACTAAATTGGCTAAAACAATACCAGTCATTGGTAAGGATGTGGAGAAACTGTTAGATTTGTATACAGCTGGTGGAAGTTGAAAATAGTACAAACATGTCGGAAAACAGTTTGGCAGCTTCTTACAATAAAGTTTTATATACACCTACTTTAGGATCCAAGATCCAACAATTCCACACCGAGACATTTAACCAAGAGAGGTAAACACACATCTAAATGAAAAGATTTGTAGAACACATGTTTATAGCACTTCTATTTCTAATAGCCAAAACCTGGAACACCCAAATGGCTTTAAGAGGTGAATATATAAACAAACTGTGGTGTACTCTAAACATAGAATACCACTCAGCAATAAAAGTGGAAAAGCAACACCTAACACACACAAGAAGATGGATGAAAGGAGCCAAACACAAATACATACTTTACGGTTTCACTTACAGGATGTTCTGAAACAGCAAAATGAAGCTAGGGCAATAGAAATTGCATCAGTGGTTTACAGGGGTGATGGGGAAAGAGCGACAGTGACAGCATATGGACACAATAGAACTTTCTGGAGTGAATGGACAGTAGTTATATTTTTCTATACATTTCAAATCTTGATTAGGGTGATATAAATATGTAAATGTGTGCATATGTGTATACATACACACACATATATATTTCAGAACTTATAAACCATTTGCTTAAAATTTATCTACTTTATTAATGTATTTTATCAGATATAAATAACATTGATTTAAAATCTCATGGACTCAGTAGTCTATTTAGTAGTCATTAAAATAGAATGTGTTGAGCTTCTTAAACTACATTTTCATTTGCAAACATGACTATTTTCATTATCATTTTCCTTGCATGTATCTCAGTGAGACAGACATAACAGCTGAAATTCTAATCATGTCACACAGTTTTAGGAGATAAAGTTATAATGAAAGGCTCAAGAAAACTTGGGAAGGAGTATTTTCTAATTTATGGAGAAAATACCTGAATTTACTTTCCAAATTCACTTCTAAAATTAAATGGCAGCAATATAGGATATATTAACCCTTCACTAACTTTCAACTGAACAGGAAAATATGGGAATTTATATAATAGTACCATATGAAGAATAGTGGTGCTGCAAGTATCTTCACAGGTCTCAAACAAATTGGAGGAAATTCTAGAATAAGATATCTATACCTATGGAGATTCTTAAATTAATAGATTAATAATAAGTTGACTAGGGATGCCTGGGTGGCTCAGTGGGTGAGAGTCTGCCTTCAGCCCAGGGCGTAATCCTGGGGGTCCTGGGATCGAGTCCCACATCAGGCTCCCTGAGAGGAGCCTGCTTCTCCCTCCGTCTGTGTCTCTGTCTCCCATGAATAAATAAATAAAATCTTTAAAAAGAAATAAGAAGTTAACTAGCCAAAAGATAATTTCACTTAGGAGATCATTCCAAAGTACATGGTAAACTGTAGAGCTCTGTCTCAGCACTGCCATCAACAATGCAAAAGGGGCAGAAAGGTTTTAAGCAGCATAGGCAAAACAATATAAAATGATGTACTGAAAATTACAAAGAAGGAGTTACAGTCTTCAAGAATTGAAGCACAAACCTGCATTTATTTGAAGATTTGTATAATTTTACACATTATCTTATACATAGAGAGATGATATAGATAGGAAGGTTTGGGTTTTTATGTCCAGATATCCCTATGAGTCTCTTCGAATTAAAATTTTAGCATCACTGTTGGGTCTTTCTTAAAATCCCTCCTTTGGGTTTTCATAAAAAGAAACTTTTAAAGCTTTGGAGTGGATAAACAATAACTCTTTGTTGTTAGGGAAACAGATTTTACTTCTGCTTAAAAGATACTTGGGAAATCTGAGCTCCACACTTGCTTTTTCTTTGTGTTTTTACCTAGAGATTTTTTTTTTTATTGTTCTATTTCTAAGAGAAAGCTTTTAAGAGCACTACTTTAAATACATGGTGAATTAATAGATGCCTCTTTGGTTTTTTTTAAATGTAAATGTGCTTAAATTCAGTTAGTAACATATTCCACACTGCTACTGAGGTATGGAAAGTGTACAGGGGTGTGTGTGTGTGTGTGTGTGTGTGTGTGTGTGGCATAATGATGTATAATCAAGTAACTTACAAATACTGTATTCTGTAGCTATACAATAGTAGGAACATTAATTTTAATAATTTGTGGGGTCTTTCAACAGTTTTAACCAGTGACTGGATATTCCACGAACATGAAACATGTCTTTTTTTTTTTAGAATTTTATTTATTTATTTGAGAGAGAGTGTGTGTGTTTGTGAGAGAGAGAGCATGAGCAAAGGGAAGGGCCCAGGGAGAAGCAGACTCACCACTGAGCAGGGAGCCCAAATGGCACTTGATCCCACAATCCTGCATCATGACCTGAGCTGAACGCAGACTCTTAGCCAACTGGGTCACCCAGGTCCCCCTGTAACATGTCATGTTTAAATTAAAGTCCATTCAGTCCAACTTGAAACTGAGCCACGTATATGGCCAATATTTTTCTTATAGGAAGATAAAAAGTTAATTTTTAAAACATGTTCATAAGCATAGATATTAAATGTGTGAAACTGAATTATCAACTTTAAAAAGAGGATAAAATATATATTTAACTGTTTACTATATGAATAGATAGAAATTATTAGAATTACATAATTCTCTAAAATTAGAATGTTCATTAACAGCTTTATGATACATTATCCCAGGGAGGATTTATTATTTACTTAATGTTTATTTCTTCTATTGGGTGAACTTATATACACTGGGTACATAGCCATAAATTCATTTGTCTCATTCTTCAATTCTTTCCAACTGTGGAGATAATTAAAATTTATTTTTTTATTTTTTTCAGAGATATATAAAAATTTTAAAGATTTTCATAGGAAAAGCTTCAAATTACTTTCACAGGCAAAAAAAGTACTTGGTAAGGTTTAATTAAACAAGAAAACTCAACATTCACTAGGGCTGTTTTGCCAACTTCCCCCACTATACGGTTATAATATATAATTTTACTTATGTTATTTTTTCTCTCAGGGACTTTATTCCTACTGGAAAGAATAAAACTCTAAAGACTCAGTGAACATTGACTCATTCCATTTTCCCCCAGGTCACATTAAAAGAAGCATTATTTCTATTTTGCTTCTGTTCTACTTCCCTTCCCTCTTCCAAATCATTATTGACAACAATAAAGCAACAACAATAGCAAAATGACACCTCTTTTAGTGGAAATACTATTTTCTAATGATACCTGGATGATGTAGAAATCATGAGGAAAGAATTATTTGCATCATTAAAGACAAAATTAAGTAACAGATCAGAATTAGTAAAATGAAATATCTGGCCATAGATAAATAGCCATGCAAATAAAAGGAGAGGAAAAACTTAGTGGAACCTAGGATGTGGTCTGTGGTTTGCAGAGGTGACCTGGGGAGTGGCTGACAAGATTGAGAAGACTATCGGAGACATAAACAGCCAGGAATTGAAACTCAGAAAGAGATATCTGATAAGGAAATGTGGGATGAAACCATGCAATGAAAATCTCTCCTCAATCTGCCCAGAGTAATAGATGGGAAGCACAACATCATCCCTGGGAATTGCCAATGTGCCCTCTTTTTCCTCATTCCCTCCCCACTTGGTGTGTCAATAGGAGTTAGAGGAGTTGTAGAGGGAGCAAAACAGCAATAACCCATTTCCTATTTTATTTATGGTTGGTAAACAAGGAACTTTTAGTCCAGGAGTTAAACACATTGTACTCTGGAGGAACAGGCAGCTTCACAGAGTACGATAAAGCACACTTGCAAATATCCCTGATGGCCTAGTAAACAATAAGGTAAAGTGCTTGGAACATCTTAGTCTTAGAAGCCTCAGGCTTTCATTTTCTGTTAATACATAAACCTAAAAAACTGATAATTGGTCCAGGATGGCCAGATTCTCAGTAGGACCCTGGCTTTACCTTAACAAACAAACAGTGACAGTTTGAAATCCTCTTTTTTGTCGATTTGGTTTACCCTTTGTAGAAATGAAATGGTGGCTTTGTCTTGAAAAGATATGAGTGATTATCATAACTTCCTGCACCTCTAATATGACAGACAAAATTCTCTCTTAATTCAGGAGATCCACACATACCAAATTTTATTGGAGATAACTTTCTTGGGGATACCTAACATGAGTAAAAAGAGATATTTTAAATTTCTCTGACCAGCTAGGCCAGCCTCATGCATTTCATTTAAAAATGAAAATTGTGTTCTTCCGACTATTGAAATTACATTTTCTACTTCCTCGTTGACTTCTCTGACAAAATGAATTCTGGGCCTTGATGTGCAGAAGCAAGGGGTCAGAAATAGGAGAGATAACATATATATTGCTTAGAAAAAGCAGCATATTCCTGAATGCAAGAACCCAGGGTCTGTAAGACTCACCAGTTTGTTCAGTGAAGCACAGTTGATGATATGAGCATGCGTGTGGCTAAGGCGCTCATTTACAGAAGTGGAAGAGATGGGTCATCTATTGACAACCAGAACTACCAAACTTCTGAACCAAATAAACAAGAAGTTTATATGCATTTGCAGCCACGATGAAAGCAAATAGAAAAAGAGAAGCTAATCAGAGGAAAATTATTTCTGAAGTCAGAACACCATACTGTGCTAAATTATCTTTTCTGGTTGCTGCGTAATGAATTTTAAATCAATAGCTCTAGTGTACACTTATATATAAAAATTTTCAGTAAATGTATTTTACTTTTTAACATTGTGGATAAAGCTATTGTAGCAGAAAATTGCAAATGATTCAGAAATGGAAAAGAACAGATGAGAAATTCTAAAAACCTAACAAAAATGGAGTGGTAGGGTTTCGGTAAGGAAGTATAAAATAACTTTTGTGAAGAGAAACATTAATTTCGCAGCATGTGTATCATTCATCTTTGTCATATTTGAAATACTTATTTCTAAATCTTTGACTTTTTTTATTTACAGCGATGCTGCCATACATACTATTTTCTCTAGGTTAAAGGCAAAATCTGAAGAAGTATGACTTTTGCTCTCAAGATTTTTATTTGTATCCTCCACAGTGGGCCCGCTCTGCAACAAGAGCCTTTGTCTCATGGCTTCCATGACACTTCTGTGAGGTTTGTTTTGGGCCTTCTCTTTACGCATGCTGCTAAATTCTTCTCAATCAAGATTGAATGACTGGGGATTATTAAGAAAGAGAGAGGTAAAGCCTCTTTCCGTACTTACTGAGCAATTAGTAAGTTTTATATGGTTGGCTATTTGATCATTTCATTTTTTTTATTTGATCATTTCTTTACGAGCTATATGTCATATGTATGTGCCATGTATGGGGAAGATAATTGTCTTTGAATGCACGTATGTTTGTGTGCTCTCTCTATAATTATATGTACCTAACATCAGTCATTTTCAGATATATAGAGAATATCCGCCAAATAAGTTTGCTATATAGTATTTAGAGACCAGATTGCAGACTGTTGTCAAAATGTTATCAGTCAAATCAAGTTCTTTTCTTCTTTCTGATCAATTGGCCTATTGGAACCATTACCTTTATTCAAAGGGATCTGGTTTTCTATCTCAAAGATCTGATTAATTAGTAGTTTTTCTTCCTTAGAATGGCATTAGTTTCCTTTGTCTGGAGTCATTACACTTCACAAACACCCACATTTAATTTTTTCAGGCTATTTATTTAGAAACAGAGGCTTCCAAGTAGTCAGAATGACTGATCGCTTCGTGGTTTAACCAGTAAGAACATGAGTATGGGGTCATGCTGAAACAGATCCTTTTGTCTCTAGCCACATCTTTGTACATAAAAGAGCCAGCTGGAAATAAAGCCTATTGTTTACTTGCAAATAATATTGTCATGTGGCCACAGCTTCAGATGATCTTCTAAATGTGAGCTATATATTGGCAATAAAAACAGAGTGGGTACCCATCCAAATTTGTACTCTCTTGAATGTGCATAACCTCATCATCACTGAAGAGTTTGCCAGTGTTGAGAATTTGGATTGTAAGATGGCATTCAAAACCCACAAATTCATTTTTTTTTCACAAAGAAAACCAAGATTGCCATTTAAATAGAAGAGCAGAGTAAAAGACAATGAGAGACTCATAATATTGAAGAGAAAAAAATATGCATGGAAAGAAGAGTATAAAATAATTAATGGGGATGCCTGGGTGGCTCAGCGATTGAATATCTGCCTTTGGCTTAGGGCATGATCCTGGAGTTCCGGGATCGAGTCCCACATCAGGCTCCCTGCATGGAGCCTGCTTCTCCCTCTTCCTGTGTCTCTGCCTCTTTGTGTGTGTCTCTCATGAATAAACAAATAAAATCTTTAAAAATAATAAAATAACGAATGGTGTAATGTTAGAAAGCCTTTTGATTGAGATGTAATATATTAAATACTTTATAAGTTTTTTTATTGAGATGTAATACATTGAATACTTTATATGTGATCAACATTGCAGGACCATGAGCTATACAGAAATAATAGATATAAACTGAGAAGTGCAATAAACTTTGAGAAGAAAATTGATGAAAAAAATTAATTGAACAATTGATTATAAGATTATGAACTAAGCATTGATTTGTGTGGCAAAAGTATTAAAAAGCTTTCAGAGATGAGGAGATCATGAGGACTAGTGTGACAGGACAAAGTTTATGGCGAATGTTGAAACCAAAATGGATAATACTTGTAGAGCAAATACAATGTGATGAGGTTAAGGAGAAATGGGATGGACTTCTAAATGAGGAGAAAAAGAAATGGTAGTGAACATGTTTATTTGTTTCCTGTGGCTGCTATAAAAAAATTATAAATGACCTTGAAGCCCAGGATCATTTATAGCTGATACCATAACAGATTATTTCCCAATCTATTTTGTCCTGAATGTCCCTTTCATAATAACACATCATTCTACAAATTTCCTCTAGATACTTTTTAAAAAGATTTTATTTATTTATTCATAAGAGACACAGAAAGAGGCAGAGACACAGGCAGAGGGAGAAGCAGGTTCCATGCTGGGAGCCTGATGTAGGACTCGATCCTGGGACTCTAGGGTCACACCCTGGGCCAAAGGCAGATGCTCAACTGCTAAGCCACCCAGGGATCCCTCCCCTAGATATTTTAAACTTCCTAACTTTTGAGTACTTTATTATGAAAATACTTTGAGTATTAGTGTTTCTGAAAAACACATAATATTATGATACTGATCCTTTATAAAAATGTATATTCAAGGAATATAGTTAGAACAAATCAGTCTATAAGAAATTTTCAAGTATGTGTGTGACATGATGAACATACTTGATTTTAAATGTCATCACTTTTAGTTTACTATCTCTCAAATGTTGCTAAAAATATCATTTAAAGATTTAATAATGATTTACAATCTATTCTTATTGTTAATATTGAATTGGAGAGGAGTAAAATGCAAGTTTTTACAATACAAGCCTACCATATAAATTTAAATATAAAAACTGCTTTTAAAAAAAAGAACTTCTTTGATCTAAGTGAAAATTAAAATAAAGATGAATTTGAGAAAAGAAAGAAACTTTTTTTTTTTCATTTTGTAATATGCTATTACTCTAGCATGACCATATCCTTCTCCACAAGTATAAAATAAAAGACTTAAAAAATAACCTCTCAGAGTCTCCTCATTTTGTGAATGAGGAACTCCCAGAGAGTGTTCAATACTTCCTATCAACTCCAAAAAAATGTGGTCTGGGAATTATGTTCTCCATTTTGCCATTAATCTGCAATCTTTCATTTATGTAGCTGTCCCTTTAAATAATGTGTGTTTAGATAGAACTGTATTTGAATATAATGATAAAGAACTTCATGAAATATCTTCAACTTAATAAAATTATACTAGCAGTATGTCACTTGCTCATTGTACTAAATAATTCATGATCTCTTTTATGTAACAATCACTTAAAACTTGACAATATTTGCCACATTTAATCCCACCAAGGGGATTCATTTTTAATTACCTGATTTCTCTGTTAATATATATAGTATATTGATTTTTATTTTGTTTTTATACATACTTCTACAATAGTAATCAAAAATAAAAGATATATCTTTGGCTATAACGCATTTTAGGCAATCAATATTTCCCTAACTATTCTCAAACTTTCTTTAAGTTTGGAGGATGTAAGAAAAGTTACTTAACCAAATATTGGGAAATCAGAAAATGTAGGCCAACTGATTTTAACAAAAATTCCAGTTAACCTTAATTAATTCTAAGAGCAGAATTTCTCTGTATTATCAATCACAACATATATTGGAAGAAAACCCCAGAATAATTACAAACAAAAAACAACAAAATTTTCTTTGTAATATTTTGCTCCAGTGAAAGAAAATGAAATATTTTAGAGGATAAGATTCTTTCAGCAATTTGAGAAGTCCAGATAATCAGCATAACATTTCATTTCATATTTAACTATTACATTTAAGCAATTTGCCATAAAAACAAAAGCTAATAACTGCATGATGCAGGTCAAAAGATGCTTTCAGTGAAAATAGTCTGAAGACTACAGGAAATCGCAGCTTAATACAGTGAAAAAAACTTTTAATATAAAAGAACATTTTAATACCAGCTGGAATGTGAGCATTTGGTGCTTTTTAAGTATGTTAACATTTCAGAGGTTGGTATAACTAGTCTTCTATAAAATATGGAGATAATACCTTCAATTGTTTTTTTTTTTTTAATTGGAGTTCAATTTGCCAGCATATAGCATAACACCCAGTGCTCATCCCGCCAAGTGCCCCCTCAGGGCCCGTCACCCAGTCACCCCATCCCCCCACCCACATCCCCTTCCACTACCCCTTGTTCATTTCCCAGAATTAGGAGTCTCTCATGTTCGGTCTCCCTCACTGATATTTCCCACTTATTTTCTCTCCTTCCCCCTTTATTCCCTTTGACTATTTTTTATATTTCCCAAATGAATGAGACCATATAATGTTTGTCCTTCTCCGATTGACTTACTTCACTCAGCATAATACCCTTCAGGTCCATCCACATTGAAGCAAATGGTGAGTATTTGTCGTTTCTAATGGCTGAGGAATATTCCATTGTATACATAAACCACATCTTCTTTATCCACTCATCTTTCGTTGGACACCGAGGCTCCTTCCACAGTTTGGCTATCGTGGCCATTGCTGCTATAAACATCGGGGTGCAGGTGTCCCGGCGTTTCACTGCATCTGTATCTTTGGGGTAAATCCCCACCAGTGCAATTGCTGGGTCATAGGGCAGGTCTATTTTTAACTCTTTGAGGAACCTCCACACAGTTTTCCAGAGTGGCTGCACCAGTTCACATTCCCACCAACAGTGTAAGAGGGTTCCCCTTTCTCCACATCCTCTCCAACATTTGTGGTTTCCTGCCTTGTTAATTTTCCCCATTCTCACTGGGGTGAGGTGGTATCTCATTGAGGTTTTGATTTGTATTTCCCTGATGGCAAGTGATGCAGAGCATTTTCTCACGTGCTTGTTGGCCATGTCTGTGTCTTCCTCTGTGAGATTTCTCTTCATGTCTTTTGCCCATTTCATGATTGGATTGTTTGTTTCTTTGGTGTTGAGTTTAATAAGTTCTTTATAGATCTTGGAAACTAGCCCTTTATCTGATAGGTCATTTGCAAATATCTTCTCCCATTCTGTAGGTTGTCTTTGAGTTTTGTTGACTGTATCCTTTGCTGTGCAAAAGCTTCTTATCTTGATGAAGTCCCAATAGTTCATTTTTGCTTTTGTTTCCCTTGCCTTCGTTGATGTATCTTGCAAGAAGTTACTGTGGCCAAGTTCAAAAAGGGTGTTGCCTGTGTTCTCCTCTAGGATTTTGATGGAATCTTGTCTCACATTTAGATTTTTCATCCATTTTGAGTTTATCTTTGTGTATGGTGAAAGGGAGTGGTCTAGTTTCATTCTTCTGCATGTAGATGCCCAATTTTCCCAGCACCATGTATTGAAGAGACTGTCTTTTTTCCAGTCTTTCCTGCTTTGTTGAATATTAGTTGACCATAGAGTTGAGGGTCCATTTCTGGATTCTCTATTCTGTTCCATTGATCTATGTGTCTGTTTTTGTGCCAGGACCACACTGTCTTGATGACCACAGCTTTGTAGTATAACCTGAAATCTGGCATTGTGATGCTCCCAGCTCTGGTTTTCTTCTTTAATATTCCCCTGGCTATTCGGGGTCTTTTCTGATTCCACACAAATCTTAAGATAATTTGTTCCAACTCTCTGAAGAAAGTCCATGGTATTTGGATAGGGATTGCATTGAATGTGTAAATTTCCCTGGGTAGCATTGATATTTTCACAATATTAATTCTTCTAATCCATGAGCATGGAATATTTTTCCATCTCTTTGTGTCTTCCTCAATTTCCTTCAGAAGTGTTCTGTAGTTTTTAGGGTATAGATCCTTTACCTCTTCAGTTAGGTTTATTCCTAGGTATCTTATGCTTTTGGGCACAATTGTAAATGGGACTGACTCCTTAATTTCTCTTTCTTCAGTCTCATTGTTAGTGTAGATAAATGCCACTAATTCCTAGGCATAGATTTTGTATCCTGCCACGCTACTAAATTGCTATAGGAGTTCTAGCAATCTTGGGGAGAAGTCTTTTGGGTTCTCTATGTACAGTATCATGTCATTGGCAAAGAGGGGGAGTTTGACTTCTTCTTTGCCAAGTTTAATGCCTTTTATTTCTTTTTGTTGCCTGATTGCTGATGCTAGGACTTCTCATCCTATGTTGAATAGCAGTGGTGAGAGTGGACATCCTGTCATGTTCGTGATCTTAGGGGAAAGGCTCCCAGTGTTTCCTCATTGAGAATGATATTTGCTGTGGGCTTTTCAGGATGGCTTTTAAGATGCTGAGGAATGTTCCTTCTATCCCTACACTCTGAAGAGTTTTGATCAGGAATGGATGCTGTATTTCATCAAATGCTTTCTCTGCATCTATTGAGAGGATCATGTAGTTCTTATTTTTTCTCTTGTTGATATGATCTATCATGTTGATTGTGTTATGAGTGCTAAACCAGCCTTGCATCCCTGGGATAAATCCCACTTGGTCATGGTGAATAATCTTCTTAATGTACAGTTGGATCCTATTGGCTAGTACCTTGTTGGGAATTTTTGCTTCTGTGTTCATCAGGGATATTGGTCTATAATTCTCCTTTTTGGTGAGGTCTTTGGTTTTGGAATTAAGGTGATGGTGCCTCATAGAATGAGTTTGGAAGTACTCCATCCCTTTCTATCTTTTGGAACAGCTTTAGTAGAATAGATATTGTGTCTTCTTTAAACGTTTGATAGAATTCCCCTGGGAAGCCATCTGGCCCTGGACCTTTGTGTCTTGGGAGGTTTTGTTGACTGCTTTAGTTTCTTCCCTGGTTATTGGACTGTTCAGATTTTCTATTCCTTCCTGTTCCAATTTTGGTAATTTGTTTTTCCAGAAAGGCATCCATTTCTTCTAGATTGCCTTATTTATTGGTGTATAGCTGCTCATAATATTTTTTTAAATCGTTTGTATTTCCTTGGTATTGATGGTGATCTCTCCTTTCTCGCTCATGATTTTCTTAGTCTTTTCTCTGTTGTTTTTAATAGGGCTGGCTAATGGTTTACCTATCTTATTAATTCTTTATTGATCTGTTCCACAGTTCTTCTGGTCTCTATTTCATTTAGTTCTTCTCAAATCTTTATTAACTCTCTTCTGCTGGGTGTAGGTTTTATTTGCTGTTTTTTCTCCAGCTCCTTTAGGTGCAAAGTAGCTTGGGTATTTGAGTTTTTTTCTAGTTTTTTGAGGGATGCTTGTATTGTGATGTATTTCCCTCTCAGGACTGCTTTTGCTGTATCCCTGAGATTTTGAATGGTTGTATCTTCATTATCACTAGTTTCCATAATCTTTTTACTTCTCCTCTAATTTCCTGGTTGACCCTTTCACCTCTTAGCAGGATGCTCTTTAACCTCCATGTGTTTGAATTTCTTCCAAATTTCTTCTTGTGATTGAGTTCTAGTTTTAAAGCATTATGGTCTGAAAATATGCAGGGGACAATCCCAATCTCTTGGTACCAGTTAAAACCTGATTTGTGACCCAGTATGTAACCTTTCTGGAGAAAGTCCGTGTGCACTTGAGAATAATATGTATTCAGTTGTGTTTGGATGTAAAGTTCTGTAAATATCTGTGAAATCCATCTGGTCCAGTGGATCATTTAAAGCTCTCGTTTCTTTGGAGATGCTGTACTTAGAATATCTGTCATTTACTGAAAGTGCCGTGTTGAAGTCTCCCAGTATGTGTATTATTATCGAAGTATGTCTTTACCTTGATAAATAATTGATTTACTTGGCATCCCCCACATTAGAGGCATAAATATTCATGATTGTTAGGTCCTCTTGTTGGATAGATCCTTTAAGTTTGATAGAGTGTCCCTCTTCACTTCTTACCAGTCTTTGGAATAAACTTTATCTGATATGAGGATGGCTACCCCTGCTTTCTTTTGAGGACCATTTGAATGGTAAATGGTTCTCCAACCCTTAATTTTCAGGCTGGAGGTGTCCTTAGGTGTCAAATGAGTTTCTTGTAGACAGCAAATAGTTGGGTCTTGCTTTTTTATCCTGTGTGAAACCCTGCGTGTTTTGTGGGATCATTAACCCCATTCACGTTCAGAGTTACTATTGAAAGATATGAATTTAGTGTCATCAGAATACCTATTCAGTCTCTGTTTTTGTGGCTTATTTCTTTGGGCTTCCTCTTTCTTTTACAGAGTCCCCCTTAATATTTCTTATAGAGCTGCTTTGGTGGTCACATATTCTTTCATTTCTGCCTATCTTGGAAGCTCTTTATCTCTCCTATTCTGAATGAGAGCCTTGCTGGATAGAGTATTCGTGGCTGCATGTTCTGCTCATTTAGGACCCTGACTAGATCCTGCCAGCCCCTTCTGGCCTGCCAGGTCTCTGTGGAGAGGTCTGCTGTTAATCTAGTAGTTCTCCCCATATAAATTAGGGATCTCTTGTCTCTTGCTGCTTTAAGGCTTTTCTCTTTATCTTTGGAATTTGCAAGTTTCACTATTAAATGTCCAGGTGTTGAATGGTTTTTATTGATTTTAGGGAGGACCTCTCTATCTCCCGGATCTGAATGCCTGTTTCCCTTCCCAAATTAGGGAAGTTCTCAGCTATGTTTGTTCAAATGGACTTTATGGACCTTTGACCCTCTCGGTGCCCTCTGGAACCCCAATTAAAGGTAGATTTTTCCTTCTGAGGCTGTCATTTATTTCATGTAACCTTTCCTCATGATCCTTTAATTGTTTTTTCTCTTTTTTCTCAGCTTTCTTCCTTGCTATCAACTTGTTTTCTATGTCACTCACTCCTTCTTCTACCTCATTAACCCTAGTCATTAGGATCTCCTGTTTGGATTGCATCTCATTTAATTGATTTTTAATTTTGGTCTGATTAGATCTAAATTCTGCAGTCATGAAGTCTCTTGAAACCTTTATGCCTTTTTCCAGAGCCACCAGTAGCTTTAACTGTGCTTCTGAATTGGCTTTCTGACATCGATTTGTAATCCAAACTCTGTAACTCTGTGGGAGAGAGGACTGTTTCTGATTCTTTCTTTTCTGGAGAGTTCTTCTTTCTAGTCATCTTGCTCAGTGCAGAGTGACTAAAAACAAGTTGTACTGGAAAAAGGAAGGAAGAAAAAAAGAGAAAAAATGGGAAAACAAAAACAAAAACAAGGAGGGGTACCCTCTGGTTCTATATACTGTAAATCCCTCAACTTCCCCTGGAGCTTCCCAGCGCTGCCGGGTCCAGAACTTGCTCTTCCCCTGTCCTTCCAGCTGGTCTTCTGGGGCAGGGGCTGCTGTGCTGGTTCTCAGGTGTGTGCACCTGGGGGAGCTGCCCACCCCCCGCCAGGTGCACGTCCCAGTGGGAGCTGTTCACCTCGTGAGGCCCCTTTTCCCTGGCGGCCCCGCCCCCCCAGGCACAGGGTGACCCCAGGAGGGACACCACCACCGGCGGCGGCCAGGTCCCCAGCCCTGGAGTCCGCTCCCCAGGAACCACCACAGTCTCCCGGTCCGCAGGGGCCTGGGTGCTCCAGGGGCAGGGGGCGCTGCCCTGCACAGCTGGGGGCCCCGGGGCAGGAGCGTCCTCGCCGTCCTGGGCCCTCCCCGCCTCCGCCTGTCCCGGGGGGAGCAGGAGCCCGGCCGTGTCCCCGGCGCCCTGGGATCGGGGCCTGCGCCTATGGGGGGGGGGGGCTGCACCGAAGGCAGCAGGTGCAGCACCCCTGCCCCGGAGCCCACGCCCGACCCCCGGCTTCTCCCCGAGGCCCCTCCATCCCCCCCGACCCCCGGCTTCTCCCCGAGGCCCCCCCCAGCCCCCGCCCGACCCCCGGCTTCTCCCCAGGCCACCCCCGGAGCCCCTGCCCGACCCCCGGCTTCTCCCCGAGGCCCCCCCAGCCCCCGCCCTCTCCCAGCTCGGCCGCGGGGTGCAGCCTCTCCCCGGGCCCCCTCCTCCGTGAGTGACCCTGGGAGCCTGGAGGCCCCGCGGCCCCTCCCGGTCCTGCCCGAGGTCCCTGCGAGCGCTTCTCTGCGGAGGAATCGGGGGTCGGTGAGGTTCCCGCTGCTCTGGGCGGGGCTCTCCCGGGGCCTCAGCCCGGCTCCCCGCGGGGCCTCCCCCACTGGTTCTTTTTTATTTTTATTTTTCCACCTTCCTACCTTGTTAGAAGCAAAAACCCTTCTCTCAGTAGCGTTCCGCTGTTCTCTCTGTAAATCTCGGACGGAATTCATAGGTTTTCAGGGTGATTTGAGAGTTGTCTAGGTGAGTTGGTGGGGACAGGTGACCTGGGGACCCTACTCCTCCGCCGTCTTGCTCCACTTCAATGGTTTTTGGACATTAAATTGATGTATTTAATATAAACAGATAATAATTCCCTAAAGCCGATTGTATGACAGGGACTACATAAAATGCTAATTATCACATATATTCATTTGTTTGATCCCCATAATGACTCCATGAGTAACATACTAACAGAGAAGACACTGATATAAAGTGGATAAATAACTTCTCTGTGTCACACGTTTATTAGATTAAAGAGCCAAAATTAAGACTTAAGCAGTTCTACTCCAGAGCCCTTGCTTACTATAGACATACCTTGTGTTATTGTATTTTGCCTTATTGAACTTTGCATATATATATATATATATTTTAATAAATTGAAGGTTTATAGCATCCCACTATCAAGTCTCTTCGTGCCACTTTTCCAACACCATTTGATCACTTTGTGACTCTGTGTCACAATTCGGCAGTTCTGTCAATATTCCAGACTTTTTCATTGTTGTTTGTTATGGTAACTTTTGATGTTACTATTGCAATTAATTGGGGCCACCTTGAACCATGCTCATATATGACTGAACTTCATCGGTAAATGATTGCTCTGTGGACCGGCCATTCCTCTCTTTATCTCCTTGGCTTCCCTATTCACTGAGACACAATACTGAAATTAAGCCAATTAATTCTGCAAAGGTCTTTATGTGTTCAAGTGAAAAGAAGAGTTATATATCTCTACTTTCAATCAAAAGCTAGAAATGATTAAGCTTAGTAAGGAAGGCATGTCGAAAGCTGAGATAGGCCAAAAGCTAGGCCTCTTTTGTCAAACAGTTAGCCAAGCTGTGAGTGGGAAAGAAAAGTACTTGAAAGAAATAAAAAAAAAAAAGTGCTACTCCAGTGAACCCATGAATGACAAGAAAGCAAAACAGTCAGTCTTCTTGCTGATATGGAGAAAGTTTTGAGAGGTCTGGATCGAAGATCAAACCAGATGCAACATTCACTTAAGCCAAAGCTCAATTCAGCCAAAGCAAGGCCCTGACTCCTACTCTCTGAAGGCTGAGAGAGGTGAGGAAGGTGCAGAGGAAGAGTTGGAAGCTAGCAGAGATTGGTTCATGAGGTTTAAGGAAAGAAGCCCTCTCTATAACATAAAAGTACAAGGGGAAGCAGCAATTGTTGATGGAGAAGCTGCAGCAGTTATCCAGAAGATCATATGTGTGTGTGTGTGTGTGTGTGTGTGTGTGTGTTATATACACAAAAATATTACACATATATCAAATCTTATCCAGAAGATGCTGCGAAGAATGTCAAGATGACTACAAAAGATTTAGCATTTTATATACACCTCGTTGAAAAAGCAGTGGCAGGGTTGGAGAGGACTGAGTTCAATTTTGAAAGAAGTTCTACTTCGGGTAAAATGCTATCAAACAACATTCTCTGCTACAGAGAAATCATTCATGAAGGGAAGAGTCAAGCAGTGTGGTAAAATTCTTTGTCTTATTTTAAGAAATTGCCACAGTCACCCTGACCCTCAATAACCACTGTCCTGATGTGTCAGCAGCCATCGACATGGAAGCAAAACCCTGCACCCACCACTCTCTGCAAGCTCAGGTGATGGTTAGCATTTTTTAGCAATAACGTATTTTTTTAAAGATTTATTTATTTATTTATTTATTTATTTATTTATTTATTTATTCATGAGAGACATAGAGAGGCAGAGATATAGGCAGAGGGAGAAGTAGGCTCCCTGCGGGGGAGCCCGATGTGGAACTCAATCCCAGGACCCCTAGGATCATGCCCCGAGCCATAGGCAGATGCTCAACTGCTGAGCCACTCAGGCATCCCAACAATAATATATTTTAAAAGTAAGATATGCTCAGTGGTTTTTTAGATATGATATTGTTGCACATTTAATAGATTATACTGTAGTTTATTTTTTTATACTGTAGTTTAAACATAACTTCTATATGCTCTGAAAAACCAGACAATTCATTTGACCTGCTTTATTGTGATATTCCCTTTATTGTGGTTGTCTGGAATCAAACCCTCGGTATTTCCATGTTATCCCTCTAACTTAATAGCTTAATTATCAAAACAGTAAACTGTCTCCCTAGGACATATCTAATATGGAACCTGGAATATAGCACATGCTCAATAAATGATAGCTATTTCTTCAAAACTTTTGACTCTCATCCATGATGTCCATTAGCTTTGGACAATTAGTAATCCTTTCTAAGCCTTAACTTCCTCATTTACATGATTAAAAAAATGAATATCATTGTTTCCTCCTAAATCACAAATTCTATGATATTGCCATTATGTTCATATAATTATGTGTAAAAAATAATTTGAATTCTTTTCAACAAATTATGACAATTCTGCTTAAATTACATCAGAGTATATAATTAGAAGCAATTTTTATGGTGAATAGTTATAAATCAGAGGTAAAACTTGAAATAATTATGGTAGACTTATGTAAAACAACTTTCACTTTTCTTAGGGCACACTATTTAGGACAGTTAGTACTTATCCGTACCTGAGTTACCCATATTTTCAAGTTAATCAACAAAGAAAATAGTCCTAGATAATGACATCTTCACATACAAATAACTTGACCTTTATCTCTGAAAAAATACCTTTTGATACATAAATTTCATCTGCTTCAACATGATCCAAAGTTTAATCAAAACAGTGTGATGTTTTGTTTTTCCTGAAGTCTCCCCAGTCTAATTATAATTAAATTTAAGAAATGTTTATTATACTTTACTCTGTCAAGTACTAAACTGTGCAGGAAGAAAAAAAGGACCAAAACACGATGCCCAGTGTTCAGATTATCAGAGCTGCAATGGCATAACCGCATATACATACAATACAAAGCAGAGGGAGATAAAATAAGTGAGTGTGTGTGTGTGTGTGTGTGTGTGTGTGTAGGTGTTGATTAGGAAAAGAAAGAAAAGCAAAGATTATAGATTGCTGACAGATCCAAATAACTGAAGATAAAATTGAGATCAATGAGGCACATTACACAGGATTTTCACTGACAGCGACCACAGGGGAGTAGAATCATGCCCAGTAATCTGGAATAATAGCATTAGTTTTAGAAAGTTAAAAAAAAAAAAACACATTTTGAAGATGAATTTTTTAAAGTTCTTCAACCTTGCTAAAACTTAGAACCATGCTTAGAAGATTAAAGGGTAAGAGAGGAAAAAAAAAAAAAAAAAAAAAAAAAAAAAAAAAAAAAAAACCCAGCAATGAAGAACCGTTCCTTGATCAAAAAAGACTTTTGATCAGACAAATTTTTTAAAAACAGTTTTGAATCAAACCAAAGTCAAGTCTGACATAATTATAAATTCTAAATACAGATCTCTGATGGAAAATATATATGATTGTCTGATATCCATTTACAAATGGGGTCGATATATCATGCTATTGGTACACTCATCTAAATTTTTGTCAAGTACAGGTGTGCCTGGGTGGCTGAGTTGGTCAAGCGTCTGCCTTCAGTTCAGGTCATGATCCTGGGGTCCTGGAATTGAGCCCTGGGGTCAATCCGGGCTCCCTGCTCAGTGGGGAGTCTGCTTCTCCCCGTGCCCCTTACCCCGTTTGTGTTCTCTTTCTCTCAAATAAATAAATAATATCTTTATGAAAAATAAATTTTTGTCAAGTACAGAATGCAGCTATACCTTAGAACACTGAAAAGGCTTTTCATCTTGGAGAGGTGACCTGACAGTACTAAAAAGGCAATAAAGTTTACTTCATCTGGATTTCAAAGTTGCCGGAATGTTCTGAGCTTCACAGACATAAAGTTGGCTTGGCTGTGGTAGTTTGTTTCTACTTGAAAGGATGGATGCATTTATTAGAAATCCCACTTGGTTTTGTTGTTAAGATATTACACACATGCTGCTCTAACAAAGGCCCTAAGTAAACGTGGCTCAAATAAGAGGCAAGTTGGTATTTTCTCTAATGTAACAATGTGAGAGTAACCTGTGCAACAATGATGGGCTACCATCATGGTGTTGGAGACACGGGCTCTTGGGTTGTGGCTCTGTCATCTATGCAGCACAGCCCTCATGTGGGCCTCGGTGATTCATCTATGGGCTTGGGTGTCATCTATGCCTCACAGCCTCATGTGGGCCTAGGTGATTCATTACCATATTTGTGCTCTTCTAAGAAAGTTGGAGGAAGAAGGGAAAAGATGGTGAGGCTATTGTCTTAAGAATAAAACCTAAAATTTCTACTCCCCAATACCTCTCATATTCCATCAGCAGCACTTTCTGTGGCAGCACTTACCCTCAAGGAAGGCTGAAGGATGCAGTCTCAATCACCTGCCATGTGCCAAACTATAGCTTTTATTTTCTGCACAAAAACAGGGAGACAGATACTGAGTGGAAACTAGCAATTTCTCCCATGACAATTCTCACATTGTGTTGAAGGTGGTTTTTCTTGGTAACTCAAAGTCTCCGACACTCAGGAGCTGGCCTGTTTTACTTGATAATTAGATGACACCTTGAAGTTTTTCCAGCAACTTGGAACCAAGCCGTTGCAGAAATACGCACTGTTCACTTCAGCTAAGGGAAATGTGGTTGGTGTTTGAGAGGAAGGGGTGTGGTGTGATCGTTTTCTGTGGTCTATCCCAGGACACATTCAGAGACATAGTCACACGTACAGAAACTTTTAAAGTCATCCTGGACTCTGAGGATAAGTTTTCTTCCTATTACCTTATTGAAACATAAAATATAAACAAGAATGACATAAATATAGGAATTTCTATAGAGGCTTCTCACATAATTTCCCTCTCTCTCCCTCTCTGTCTCTGGTATTCATTGACTGCATTGTACAAATTGCTTAAATATAAGAGATGAGAAAAAGAACAGTTTTTAATACAATCAGGGAAATAGATGGAAGTGTAATACCCATGATTGTCAAGGAGCTATAAGACCATGTGGTGGATCTTCCAAGGGTCTCCCATAATTAAGACCCAGAAAAGTAAGTGTGTTTCCATCTGAAAAGTGATCTGCTATGCAAATATGAAGACATTTTAGTCTGTCAAAATAGAACTAATGGTTCTAACATAGTCCAGCTTAAGATTTAAAAAATATATTTATTTATTCATGAGAGACACAGGGAGAGAGGCAGGGACATAGGCAGAGGGAGAAGCAGGCTCCCTGTGGGGTGCCCCAATGAGGGACTTGATCCCAGGACCCAGGTTGAGCCAAAGGCTGACCCTCAACCACTAAGCCACCCATGAATCCCCCAGCTTTAAACTAAAAATCTAATTCTGAAATTTAATAGTAATGACAAAATAAATGGGGAAAAAAATCCATCCTCCTCAGCATGGTGGACCTGGTACTTTGGTAGTGTGGGATCTGGTAATAAACCAGAACTCAAGCTGAAAATTGTGGTTTTGCTACTTGTAACAGTAGCCAGAGTGATCTCTTACACACTGGTCTCCTCATGTCTGTCGCTTCCATGGATTCCACTGCCTTCAATAAAGGCCAAAATCTTGCTCTTGGCTTCCAAGCATTGCATGTGCTCTTCTCCTGCTCCTTCTGACTTCATTTCTCCTTCTAGTTGAGTTAACTATAGCCACTTATTCTTCCTGCTAATTCTGGAACGCAGCAATAATTCCTGGAATTCTGCCTCAGAGATTTGGCAATTATTGTTGCCTCTGCTTGGAATATTCCTGCAGATATCTATACAACTTGCTCTCTACTTTGTCTCTGCTCAGAATGTCGCCAAGTCAGAGAGACAGTCCCTGACTAGTATATTTCAAATAATACCCCTGGCACTGTCTGCCCACTTAGGCTGATGTATTATTTTTCCCTTCTTAGTATTTATACATTTAATTCATTGTTCATCATTGTCTTTTGTCCTACTGGAATGTCATTCCCGTGAGAGTAGGGACTTTCTATGTCCATGTTCGTTGCTGAATCTTCCAAACTGAGAACAGTACCCAATGATTTGTGGGCTCTCAATAAATATCTATTTTTTTTTCAATAAATATCTATTGAGTAAAATAATAAAATAGTGTGGTAGAGACTCTAACAAGAAGAAACAGGCAGTTGTTGAACAAAGCTTCTCTTGATATTGAATCCGAACAGTGGATTTGGTGGATTCGTTAGAAAAATTCATGACTTCACTCATCCAACTAACTTTTTAACGTTTGGTCCTGTGTGTATACCATGGAAGGCTTTAACTATTACTGCTTCACATGGCCTAACAGTGACACCTGTGATCCATGGCATTTGTTTTTGTTTTCAAATATGATTTGAAGCTGAACTAACTCTTGCCATTTTATACCGATAAAAGGGAGAGCTCTTTATCTAAGACCAGCATCTTAATTAATAGAAAAACAGGTCCATGTAGCTGGCAGAGTCATACATGGCTAAGAAAATGCAGTAATAAATGATGCACCCCAATAAGAAGGGGTAGAACTGCAAACTGTACAAAGAATTGTCCTGTGACAATATCCCACTGATTATTGAAAAGACCCGTTCCCCTGACTAATTCACAACCCAACCTCTCTCATTTTTATCTGCAATGTCTAACTGAAGGGCATGATATGCAAAGAGCTGGTGCTTCAGAAGGTTACTTTTTTTTTTTTTTTTTACAACAATGTACCTCCACTGACAGAGAGCAAGGGAGAATAGAGCTGTTGCTGCAGCAAAGAATTCATAGGAATATCAGTTGCAGGGTCCCTAGGGACAGACTAGCAGAAAATTGCAAGATATGGTTTCAGTAAGGGATAAAAGTAATTCCAGAAGGTAGGGCGAAGCCAGACAACCTCTTGATTCATTTATCAAAGTGCCTGCAGCTCCCATTTCACATCAGGTAAAACAACAATAAATATTTGCAAAGTAAATTAATCTGTACCCAAGGCATTTTAATAAATAAAAGGTCAAAATAACACAGTACAGAGCTTTTAGTTCTTGCCAAATTCTGTGATATTTGATTGCAAAGAAGAAAAAATATAAAGGAAATAAAAGCACAAAGAGCTGTTAAAGAAAAGCTGGTTCTATCCATTTTATATGCAATCTTGGAATTTGATTTGAATCCTAAAACAGTCACATAATGTAAATTGCAGCAGGTAATTAGTATCTAAAACATGGACCTGTGGTTCCCATTTTGATTAGTAGTAGAAAGAATAAAGAAAGTTTAAAAAATGCTTAAGACCAGAGGAGTTGAGTGTTTATTTTACTAAATTGCAATGGGGAGTTAGAGGAGTTTTTAGTTTGAGAAAGAATTCTTCTAGGAACAAGCTAAAATAATTCCTGTATTTCAATGTTTCATCTGTCCCCAAATTGAGAAAACTCACATTTTCTTAAAAATGTACTGAACCATCTAACAAAAATATTTATTCTAAAGAACATTTGCATATTTTGGTTTACTTATTTTCATTTAAAAATATCAAAAGAATTTCCATAATTTAAATTAGAGTTTGGCACCAGTCATATTAACCATAACATTTATCAGTTTAAGAGACTTATGAGTGGTCTAGAGCCCTATGAATGGTTAAAAACAAACAACTTTAGGCCAATATATATTTTCCAGATTGGTACTCAATATCCTCTACATCTGTGCCAGCCATCATAAGCATGTGTTACAAAGAATTTGGCTCCTGTTGTGCCCTTTTCATTCTTTTTTTTTCTTCTTATGTGATTAACTTCAGTCAATATTACCAAAAGCTTAAAAGAAGTCCCAGTGCTCTCCTTTGTACCCACCATTTATATTTCTAAAATTTGCTTGCCCCTTTTATTGGTATCTAATACTCTTGCACCAATTTGAGTCCTCATCATTTCTCATCTGGGCCATTAGAGTAGCCCCCTAAATATTCCTGCCTCTGGTTATGCTACACCCAAATCAGTTGTCTTCACTCAGGGCGGTACATAAAAACACAGAATGTGCCAATGTCAGAGCTTGAGTTCTTCTAGTGGTTCCCAGTTACAAAGTTGACGTCCTTCAACATAATCTTAAGTCACTCTGTGCCTTGCACCTGTGCTACCTCTCCTGTGGTCCTCTTAGCCCTCCATGCCTCATACACTGAATTTCCTACAGTTACATAAGCAAACCATGCTCTTGCTTGTCCCCTTGACTTAACTCAAATATTTTAGGGTATATGTGTTATGTGTTTGGTGCATATCATGTCTAGAATTAGTAAGAAGATAAGAATAAGAATAGTCACTACTATAGGTCTTTCTCTAAACCAGGCCCTGTTCTGAGCAATATGCATATGTAAATGAATTTAAATCAAACAAGAAATCTATGACAGATGTACTATTATTATCCTCATTTTATAAATAGGGGAACTGAAGCCAGTTTATTCTAATTAACTTACTCAGCTGGAGCCATGGGGAGCTGGAATATAAACCCAGGCAGTCTGGTTCCAAATTTCATGCTGCTCGACTCTTGGTTATGTCCATTTGTTGTTCTAAAGCCAAACTTAGAATTCCATTCCCCCCAAACACTTTCATTATCCATGAGATAAAATTAGGTGTATGTTCTCTCTACTACACTCTTTATTTATTGACTTGTATCCATTCACATCGAACCAAACCATTAAACTATAGGCTCTATCAAAGAAGATACCAAATCTGTTTCATCTATAGGCTTCCAAGCATGTAAAATAGTTGATAAATATTTGTTAAATGGAACATCCTTATTATACAAATGTGTTTATATATAACACATTTATATTAAAATCAAGAATTAATATATCTTACATTTCTGGGTTTTTCTCAATAGTTCTATTTAATTGGACCAGATTTCTTTTCCTGTATAAAATTGTAATAAAAATTATATCCACCTCATAAAATGCTGTTGAGAAACAGTGATGTGATATATGTGTTTACCACAACATAGACACTGGGCCAGTAGATTGGCTTTGCTTATTTTATCCTTAATCTAAGCAATTTTTCATCATAGATTTCAATTGTGAATTTAAATCATTTAATTATGAGAATATTCCAATATTGATTTCACTGTATTCAATTTATTTTTGCATTTTTTAAAAAAACTCCTCATTTTAAAA
Source organism: Canis lupus dingo (assembly GCF_003254725.2). Taxonomy (NCBI): domain Eukaryota; kingdom Metazoa; phylum Chordata; class Mammalia; order Carnivora; family Canidae; genus Canis; species Canis lupus. Next base: position 51,711,409 of record NC_064255.1, on the reverse strand, counting down.
AAACAAAACAAAACAAAACAAAACAGCCTAACAAACAATACTTTTAAATCAGGAACACTTGACATTTTAAACTTGCCTTTTAAACTTGCCATATTTTGACAAGCCCCTGGAAAATTCTTAGAGTATTTCTTTGTTTAATCATAGTTGATATCTTAATGCCTTTAATAAGAAAAGTAAGGAATCTCTTGAGAATGAGGGGATATTATAAAAAAAAAAAAAGTATTGCCCTAAGGGCAGAAATTATTGATGAAATTATTTTTCAGATAAATTAAGTTAGCCCAGTTACACTGGCAGCTACTTACGAATGTTCTCTTCCAAGGGTGTAGTGCCTTCCTACATACTTGATAAAAACTTTCCTTGATGGAAGAGTTGTGAAAAATGACTTGTTTTAGCATATGTAAATGATACCATCTTTAAAAACATGTGCACATGTGCACAGCCATGTTCACAAGCCTAGATGAAGGCGTGATTTGAACCAGTATTCTTGGACTGAATCTTGCTTCTAGCTTTCCTCACCCCCAGCTCCAAAATGTCACCAAAAGGATCTAACCATGTTTGCCTCCTGTCAGCAAGTTCCTGGTGGAAGGATTCAATGCCACACTGCTTCCTTTGTATTGAAAGCAATTTCCTAGTAAAGATCACATATTTGCAGGTACTTCAGCCCTGCTACTATCCAAAATCCCCATTTCTACATTCTTTTGCTTCCTTAGATCAGAGAACGCATTATTACTAATGCTACCACAGTTGGGTATACGTTTTGCTTGTCTGAAAAAAAAAATTGCTTCAGTTGTCCTAATATTTTTCCTGTGTTTACTTTTTTTCTTTTCACCTCAGACTTTTCTGAACTCCAACGAAGCCGACTTTGAAGCTCAGTTTATGATATCTATATCACATTATTCTCTCTCCATATACACATACAATTTCAGTGTATATTATCCTTGTTTCTCTTGACATTCATTCATTCGTCCATTCAAGGCTTATATCTCTTAAAATATGCACCTGCCTAAGAAACTTCTAACATGGCAATTATTTTGCATTTTATGTCATATCACTTAAATACACTTAGGAAAAAAAATGATTATTCACTCTAGGCTTAAGTCTGTAATGTAATGAAGCTAAACAATAGATAATTATAGAAAACAAACCAGAACATGCTTTTTTCACATGTAAAAAATAGTTTGAAAATTATATTTGATAGTGTATAACTATATAAATTCTTCTAGAAGGAGACTGGCAAAACCATGGTTGAAAGCATGATTGTGTTGTAAGGCTGTAGACTGTATTGTATTAGGCTGTAAGTTAATATAAAACTCAAGGAAAAACACTTCCCAATACAAAAACTTTCCCCAAAGACCTCTCTCTACTGATTCTAAACACATAAGATCAATTGGCTGGTTTAAAATCTGTCTACCACCTACCCAGATGGGTTGCATAAAGAGCAACAACCAAATAAAATGCATTTACACACAAAAAGTACATTTTGGAGGAGTGGCCTGCATATAATTAGAGTAATTCTGTATTATTAATAACTTTTTCCAAAAAGAGTGTATGTTTCCTAGAAAGTTCATTTTTTTGAAGGCACATTTTTTTTCCTATAAAGTTCCTTTTTTTGAAGGTACATATTTTTATAAATTTTCTAATATACCATTTTAAAAGGAGGGAATCATTTTCCTCTTAGAATAATTATATGTGATAACTGTACCAAAGACTTTGAAATATAAGAAAAACAATTTTAGCATAAAATAACAGGTTGAAAGGATTTATACATTTTGTGAAATATTTTATCTATTGTATTCAGATTTCAAATTCCACTTTAGAACTATTATGCATTGATTAAGTGTATATTTTGTGTCAAACACTGCATGAGTTGTTTAATTCTAGTTGTTTTACTTAACAGTCCTAGGAAGAAAACTAAATTATATTCTTTCACATTCATTTTTTACAGATATTTGTTGTTTTTAATATTCCTAGGAACTGTAAATTTTAAAGACAAACAGGTGCATAGATTTTTCAATATTCTAATTTGAGGTGATAATTTAAACATGTTTTAGATTCGTTATATTGAAATAGACAAATCTGATGAAAAGTTAAAAGGTTAAAATTCACAGTTCATTGAAATGAAGAGGTAATACATTAAAAAAGAGATTAAATGTGTATAAAGTCTTTTAATATTCAGATACAAAAATGCCTGATTTTCTCTTTTTTGAGATAGATGAGGGATATTTATATTATTTAGGTAAAACATAGGTTATATTGTCTTGGGTTTTGTTTTTAATGAAAACATTTCTTTCTACAACTCAGATTATTCACTACTGCCAGAGTTTGCAACTTTTTCCTTTTAATCCAAGATTTTATACTTAGCTATTTAAATAGACTGAAAGAACTTATTATTTTAGAGGCAATGTATCTAATATATATACATTTACATCATCACTATGATGGCTCCATGAACTATAATGTGTTTTTTTGGATTCTGTTTTTTATTAAATTAAAATAACCTATATAATATTCTCTATAGGAAAAACTAATCATACATTTTCTAAAGCACCCTTTGAAAAATAAGAAAACAAAATAAAATTGTAACACTATTACATTTAAGCTTAAGTTAAATTGTCTTTTCTTGCCACAAATAAAAGCAAAACAAGAGTCTATTTCATTTGTCAAGTTTTAGATAACCTTCATCATAATCTTCAACCTGAAGGATAAAAGACTTTCTACCCGAACCGTCTGAGTGCCTATTATGGAAAATCACAGTAGCCAAGTGATGGCTGGTTGACTTCTTGTGAATTTGTCGTATGCCATTAAATTATCTTCTTCCACTAACTTGCTCACCCATTTTATTGAAAATGTTGTAATTTCTGAAATTGTCACAATGAGGGCAGCAATCATCATGATGGAATACCTCCAGATTGTACAATTCAAAAACCTCTTCAAAGAGTAAGAAAAATACCAAGGAGAAAGAAGACCAGTCAGTAATAAAGATCTTATCGACAGTGAAAGTTTTGCCACTATGTTGGAAAGGGGCCAAAATTAGCTAACCCAAAATTTCAGAAGACGTTTAAATATTCCCCTAAACAGTGTAGCCAAGTTTATAAAAGAAATAAACTTAATTATTAAATAATATGTTGAGTGCTTTCATATATAAAGGGCAACTGTTTTCATTAAAGGGCAAATATTTTCATTATTCTCTTTTTTTTTTAATTTTTATTTATTTACTTATGATAGTCACAGAGAGAGAGAGAGGCAGAGACACAGGCAGAGGGAGAAGCAGGCTCCATGCATCGGGAGCCTGATATGGGATTCGATCCCGGGTCTCCAGGATTGCGCCCTGGGCCAAAGGCAGGCGCCAAACCGCTGCACCACCCAGGGATCCCTATTTTCATTATTCTCATCAGAAAATATGTATTGATCAAATTATTGGCCTCGGACTGAAAAGCAGAAAACCAAAATAAAAAGAATGTAAAAAAACATGTATTACCTTTGAGCTACTAATTTAAGATTTTCCAATAATTTGGCACCTATTAAAAGAGGTAAATATTCCAATTACTTCATTCATACTTCCTTTTTGAGACACGAGGAGAAGTATTTACTATGATTTTTTTTTTTTTTTTACACTTTACTGTTAGCATACTTATTTTCCTACTTGGGACAATTTTTTATCGTTACCAGAGTTCTCATTTTCAATTTTAATACTTGCTGCTGAGAGGCATTTCACCTATAATAGACTATTCCTTTGATCAAATAATAACACGTGTGTGCAGTTTATCCTTAAATAAAAGTAATTTTTACAATATTCTCTCAGCTCCAAACATAAACCCTCTGAATATTTCTTCAGATAGACTATGGCAGATTTAGAGAAAATATAAAGAAGACTTCTACTCGTCTAGTCACAAAAATATTCTCTTTAAATATGTAAAAAAAAATGAACTGAAAGTTTATGTAAAATTACTTCCGTTGTGCTACTGTTAGACTCACAATGGCTAACTTCATTGATATTATGAATAAAAACCATCTAACTTCTACTGATCCGTTTTATTTGATATAATTTATAATGTATATATGTGAGTGAGTACGTTTGTGCCATTATTTTTAAAGCACTTGCTTATCACTCCTTTAGGATTATTCCAGACATTGCAAGAGATAACACATATGCATACATAAATCAAATATTTCCTTATACCACAGAGATGAGGAAGATGCAAGATATGGAAGTACTGAGGTAGTCTGAGCAAGGACAGGTGTAAGACTGGGAAAGATTTGTCTCAGTAAATGGATATGTTAGAATATAGATCAATTAAATGATGTATGTTTCGCTTATTAAATACAGTATATATATATTATATATATCTCAAAGAGTAGTGGAAAATACGTTTAGATACATATGGATGAATAGATTTCTCAAGTCTGAAAGCTAGATTTACTAGTAAAAATACAATGCTGAGTAATTTTGGCATCGATTTGCCACTGTTCATGTTGAATAAAGAAATTTAGCTAGATGTTAGCAGTTGGTATTTATCAATTTGGTTCTAATATCATTGAAATGTCTCACATAAAGAGAAACATTTTTAGCTGTCCTTCTCTTTAATTTGATGGAGTAAAAGGCCAAAATATTAAAATGACTGCTTTTAGAAAAGCAGGTTATTCCCAGATACTTTAAATTTTTAGTAATCACGAAATTACATTTTAAGAAAATAAACCAATGAAAACAAGAACCTAGCAATTATTTATAATAGATGAAAAATTGCTTAAAAAAGACTGTAATTATTCTGGATTAATTAATATTATTTATAAATATCTCCTTTTCCCCTAACCATCAAGTTATAATATGTATCTCATTTAAGAAATATAGAGAGAGAACAATTTTTCTGACAGCTGAAGAGTAAAAAGTTTTACTAATTTTATTTTCTTCAGGTGCCATTTGTACAAGAGAAGAATTTTGCCATCATTTTTTCCACATCTCTCTTTCCCAGTCCACTTTATTTTCCTAAATCTTACATTAAAAAATAAACAATGTGGGCACCTGGGTGGCTCAGTGGTTGAGCATCTACCTTTGGCTTAGGGCATGATCCCAGGGTCCCGGGATCCAGTCCCACATCAGACTCTCTGCAGGGAGCCTACTTTTCCCTTTGCCTGTGTCTCTGCCTCTCTCTCTCTGTCTCTCATGAATAAATAAATATTTTTTTAAATAAAAAAAACAATGTTATTAAATTGCTTAATTGAATAAATATCTTTGTCCATTCAGGCTTCTGTAACAAAATACCATTGACTACGTGGTTTTTAACACTAGAAATTTATTTCTCAAAGTTCTAGAGTCTGGGAGTCCAAAATCAGGATGCCAACATGATTGAATTCTGTTGAAGGCCCTCCTGCACATCACAGATTGCCGACTTCTCTCTGTGTCCTTAAAAAGTAGAAAGGAGCAAGAGATCTTTCTAGAGCCTCTCTCATAAGGACACTAGTCTAATTCTTGAGGTTCCTCCCTCATGACCTAACTGTCTCCCAAAGTCCTCATCTCCTAATACCATCACCATAAGGATGATTCACCATATAAATTTTGGGAGGACACAAACATTCAGACCATAGCTTTTATATACTCATCTGTTGACATTGGCCAGAGTATTCTTTTATGGACTGCTTGACTCAGTCATTGGTAGGTGTTTTTAGTTTAAGAAACAGATTTGGATTCAAGGTAAAATTAATTTTAAAAACTGTGGCAATTAAACACACTTCACAAAACTACCAAACCCATTTTTTTCAAGATTTTATTTATTTATTCATGAGAGATACACAGAGAGACGCAGAGACACAGGCAGAAGGAGAATCAGGCTCTTCACAGGCTCTTCACAGGGAGCTCAATGTGGGACTCGATCCCAGACCCTGGGGATCATGACCTGAGCCAAAGGCAGACGCTCAGCCACTGAGCCACCCAAGCACCCCTACCAAATCCATTCCTAATCAGCTGCATTAGTGTTGCTCACTGAATATACAATAGAAAGGAAACTATTATCTATGGATGAAAATTGTTAGCATCTTTGTTGAATAATACAGTTTGATAACAGTTCTAAAAGCTATTTGAGAAATCAATGGAATCAGGAATTGAATAGCAAATGTCTCAGCTTAATGGACAATCAGTTCAGTAGTCTTTTTTTTCCAAAAGAGTAAACATGAAAAGAAAGGTGTATAAATTTAATTTTTTTACTTATGTAAAAAATGATAAACTCCACATATATGTCACTCTAGTCTTAGGCTAGAAACTGAATTCTCATTTATGACTGAGAAGGCATGTATTATACAACTGAACCATTTGGAAATACTAAACATTTGTGATTATCTTCAATACATATTAAGATTTATCTCCATATAATCATGTAGTAATGTTAACTTTATAATGCCTTACATTATATTGCTAAATTTATGCTAAAAATTGTATAAGATCTTTATATTCAAGCACCTGTTAGCATAATTACCTACATGTGCATATTCACTTTTAATTTGGGGAACTATTGAAATAAAAAAGCTCATTGGAATTCAATTTTAATATTAGGAATATTGCACCAATTAAAATTATACATGCATAATTTTACCTATATTAAAATTTGGGAGATTGAGGCATATTATTGAAGCTTGATGTTACCTTATAATTGCAATTATATGATACAAATGTTTAAATTTTTAGCCATGGCTGAAATTAAAGAAAAATCAGATGATGAAGACCAGATTTTGTCTTTACATGTAAGTAAAATTGATCACTGAGTTGGCCATCAGCTGAAAATCAGAAATGTGGTTTAATTTACTGTCAGTGGGGGGACTTATTTGACAAGGTATAGATCAGTTCATAGCTATTCAAGATAATTCTAACACTGATACAGTATTTAATTGGAGATTTATTAAATAAATTGTCATGGCTCAGGAGAATATTTATCTGAAGTGTTGGCCTTATTTTAATACAGGATTTTTATTATTTTCATTTGTTGGTTGATCAGTTGGTTTTACATTGAGATGGGAGTGGGTCCTTAAAAAATCTGAAATCTGGTGAAAGAAAAGTGAGGTTATTGAAACTGAATATGAAATGGACAATCTTAAAATGTGTAAAAATAGTCATCATATTAAAATAATTCAAGATGCATTGTTATTTCTACTGTAATGATAGGAATAAAAGTTACCAGCAGCCCATGACTTGCCAATGACTTCCAGGAAAGAAAAGGACAGTTTTAACATTTTTTTCACAAAATTCACAACAAATCTCAAAGTAAGGCTTTATGGATAAACATTTTTGGTTGTGAGGCATATTTATAAGAGATTTTATCATTGTGTTTGTACTTTGTTTCCAATGCTGAGGCATTTGCGCCAGTTATATTGTCACTGAAAATTGTCTTTCATTTGCTTAAAAATAAGGCTCAAATTAGCTTTAAAAATGTCAAAATTACAAGAAAAAAACACAGGAAGAAAATATGCTTGATGAAGTTGGCTGCTATTATATTTTTCTCTTATGATTTTCAATGTGATTTTAATTTTTTATCAAATAGAAGAAAGAATATATCTTAGCTTGCTTTAAGGAGAAATGGATATTTAGACTAAGTTCTATACATTTATAAGACTATTTTAAAAATGTATTACAAGAAAAAAATGTATTACAAGAAATAAATGTGACCTATTTTTAAAAAATGTTTATTTATTTATTCATTTATTTAGAGAGTGAGACAGGGAGGGGCAGAGAGAGGGTGAGAGAAATCTCAAGCTGACTCCCTGATGATCACAGAGCCCAACACAGGGCTGGGGGCTCCATCCTACAACCTTGAGATCAGGACATGAGCGGAAATCGAGAGTTGGATGCTTAATGGACTGAGTCACTCAGGCACCCCTTACTCTAAATAGAGCTCCAATGCCCAAAATGGTAGGCACAGGTGCATAGCTTGGGCATTTAAATTTAAATTATGAAACTAAATTCCATTAGAGTCACACCAGACACATTTCTACATTTCTTTCTTTCTTTCTTTTTCTTTCTTTCTTTCTTTCTTTCTTTCTTTCTTTCTTTCTTTCTTTCTTTCTTTCTTTCTTCTTCTTTCTTTCTTTCTTTCTTTCTTTCTTTCTTTCTTTCTTTCTTTTCTTTCTTTCTTCCTTTCTTCCTTCTTTCTTTCTTTCTTTCTTTCTTTCTTTCTTTCTTTCTTTCTTTCTTTCTTTCTTTCTTTTTTTTTCACCTGGCACCTTTCAAATGTTTCATAGCCACATGTGGCTGGTGGTTAGCACATAGGATTGAAAATACAGAAAATTTCTCTCTGAACAGATCTGGAAGGTGTCTTTAAAAAACAATGCACTTAAGAATTGCATTATAGAAAGGTCTCATATTTCTTATTTTTAAACACTACCCCTTTTTTTTCCCCTTATCACTAGTCTGAGAGAAACACAACCTAGGTAAGAAAGAAAGTTAATAAATTTATCTTTTATTTTTCTTTTTATTCTTGATGACAGTAATACTACATAGCCATCTACAACAAATAGATGGTTACAAACTTTTTTTTTTGTTTTTTGAAAAACTGAAATTTTTAGGCATATTAATACTGATTTCAACCTTTCTATGAATCAGTCTTAGATCAATAAAGTGGAAAAAAATAGAGCAAGAGATGCTAATCACAAGATTTGGGTATCTGGCAGGTAGATGGAGGAAATGCAATATAGACCTGAGACTATAAGGCCCTAATGAAGAGGATGGTAAAGCAACACAAATTGTACAAGGAATCCTCAAACATTTCAGGAAAGAGCGCTAGTGTTTTGGCTGAAATATTTACACATGAAAAAAATATTGAAAACAAATTACAGTTGACAAGGGTCTCCATTACGCAGGCTTTGATCTAACCTTACATAATGTATCTGGACTAGTAAAAGGAATATTTAGTATTTTGTCTTTCAAATAAAGATATTGTAGACTAGAAAGAAGAAACTATAGAAATGACATTTTTTCCATACATATAAATCAGAAAATGCAACTTCAATAAATAGTGCAATAAATAAAAAATAAAATGCTGACAACATGTGGCAAAATAATTTTCTTTAGAAAAATAGTATAGAAATGGTACTAAGACATATAGGATGCAAAAAAGATAGATGTATATAACCTAGAACTTGATTGAAATACATGAATATGTACATAGAGTCATCATAGTACTCTTAATGTTCCAATAATCAACACAAAGATGTTTTCTTGCTTTAATATGCATAGAAACATTTTTATTTTATAGAAAATTTTATTTTGAAAATATATATCCAACAAAATATTGTATCAATTCACATTTCAAAAGTAATAAATTTCAATAATTTTAGTATTGTTTCCATTTTTTAATAGGTCCCAGATTGAACTATACATTTTTGATTATCTGACCTCTAACCCATGGAGCTTACCCAATGTGCCACCTGTACTACTAGTTGGTAAGTCTGTCCTAGGTAACCCTCTGAAGGCTCATTGCATAGAAAGTCCTCTATCCTGAGAATCTGAAATAGTGAAAGGTTGACCTATACATTAGTTAGCCCTTTGAAATAACAGATGTTTTAGCTAAGTATTTTGCTGAAGTTAAATAGCTGGCAATCTAAGATTATTATTGCCAGGTATAATGTTACAATTTGAGAGAAGACCTGTAATCTACAGATCTCAATAGTCACTGAAATGTGTGGGGTTGTGGTTGAGGCAACTAGATTGGAAAGAACCCTGAGTCCTGCCTGAAACTTCAGCAGAAGTTTATTCACTTAAAAAATTATCACTAAGCTTTCTACCCTAAAACTGATCATATTTTATCTATTTCTTAGATACTAGTGTGCCATGATAGATTGTGTTTTGATTAAAAATTAAATTTGCAAATAATTTACACTGCGTGGCTTATATTCCTGTCATAATTGAGCACTATTTTTTTTTCACTATAGAGGGTAGGAGCAGGAATTCTGAAGGCAGGATTAGGACTTTCTGAAGGAAAATGGTTCCGAGTTTGCTCAAGATTAAATCTCAAGGGGCACTTCAGTGGCTCAGTTGGTTTAGCGTTTGCCTTCCACTCAGGTCATGAACCCAGAGTCCTGCGATCCAGCCCAAGTCTGGCTCCCTGCTCAGTGGGGAGTCTGTTTCTCCCACTCCCTCTGCTTCTCCCCTCACTCATGCTCTCTCTGTCACTCTGCTCTCTCTCTCTCTCTCTCTCTCAAATAAATAAATAAAATCTTTAAAACACAAAAAATTAAAACTCAAAAAATCAGGGGCGCCCAGGTGGCTCAGTCAATTAAGCATCTGACTCTTGATTTCAGCTCTAATTGTGACCTCAGTGTTCTGAGATCGAGCCCAGCTTCCCTTGTGCCATGCCCCCACTCCTGCACACACAACCTCGCTCTCCACCCCCCAAAATAAACAAACAGACAAATAAATAAATCAAATCTTTAAAATCTTTTTAAAAACCTCGAAAACTCAGTACCATGGAGCATGAAGGGGATAACTTAGAGTAGGAAAGTGTTGCCATCACATATACACTTTTAAGTTTCTTGAGAGTAACACTGGATGTAATTTTTAGCTCACTCTGTTATGTAACCATGTAATTGGATGTAAAAGGATTTAGATTAGTGTGGATTAGGCAAGTGGTAGAGGTTAGTGAAGACCTCTGAAGAGAAGCAGAATAAACAGTTACTATCAAATTAAGTACTAGACATGGTCCAAGACAAAATCATGGATTCTATTTCCCCCATGGTGTTTTCCTTCCACATAGAAAAGTCACCTTACTACTGACTTCTCAGGCACCATTACTCTGGTGTTCTTCCAAAGCCATAACTGTCTTCTTGTTTCAAAATTTCCATTCCTTACCACTAAGGAAAACATGTTTCTTCCGGGCTCTGTTTCCCTCAGGCCATCTCCTGATTGCTAAATTGGTGGTCCATTAATTTGACAAATGAAGACATCACAATGCTAACTCAAATTCATTTAAGCTTCTGAGCATCCAAACCAGGTTTATAACAGATCCCATGGGGATTATAAAGAGGACGTGTGAATCCAATTTTCCAATGGCTAAGTTAACTGAATTGGTGGTCCATTCCTTTCTTCTCTCTCACATTAGATAAAGATAGAACCTGGAGGGAATAGTCCTCATTAATGTATTTTATTTAAAGGGCAAAATAACACAGTTTCTTTTCTTAGAGTTATTATAAATAGAGCATTGTAATGCAAAGGCTTATAGTTCAATTTTAGGAGTCAGATAAGGCTATGGCTTTTTTCCTGAGTACTCCTTATTAAATATAGCTGTAGCTATATATTTATAACGTAATAATTGTCTTTTGTCTATTCATGATCTCACATAGGCAAACATTTACAGTTAAGATTCATAATTGAGAGTTTAAATAACTACATTCTACGTATAGTGGAAAAAATCATTTGTAGGTTTAAGTAGTGATTGGTGTATCTGTGTATGTTTATTTATTTTATTTATTTATTCATTATTTTTTAGTAAATATTTTATTTATTTATTCATAAGAGACACAGAGAGAGGGGCAGATACATAGCAGAAGGGAAGCAGGCTCCATGCAGGGAGCCCATTGTGAGACTCCATCCCGGGACTCTGGGATCAAGTTCTGAGCCAGAGGCAGATGCTCAACTGCTGAGCCACTCAGGCAACCTTGTGTGTGTATGTTTAAATATTAACATGTAAAAGCATTTAAGTGCCTATAATTCTAGAATGAAATGATCCATAAACTTGACATATGTCTAAAATTCCTGTGAATTATCTCTTACCAATAGTGATAACTATTACTATAGAAAGTAGATTTGGTTAAAGTAAATCATTAGCATTTCCATGGCTATTGTAACTATATTCCTCTGAATTAATTTATTAATTCATATTGCTTAGTTTAGGTGCCTTCTAGAAATATCTTGAGATATTTGCCTAAAGTCTTTTTTTTTTTTTAAGTTTTTTATTTATTTATATTTATGATAGTCACAGAGAGAGAGAGGGGCAGAGACATAGGCAGAGGGAGAAGCAGGCTCTATGCACCGGGGGCCTGATGTGGGATTCGATCCCGGGTCTCCAGGATCACGCCCTGGGCCAAAGGCAGGCGCCAAACCGCTGTGCCACCCAGGGATCCCTGCCTAAAGTCTTTTAAAAAGAATTACATGGTCTCAATTACTCAGAATAGCCCACCACAATTATCTAGAGCTGTTGCTCTAGATAATTCCAGACTCTAATAACAAACTCTGTTATGATCTGGAATGATTTACTTGAAGATTTATCATTGCCACAATCAGTTTATGCAAAGACATATAAACACATAAGACAGAACTTTGTTTTAAGGCAGTAAGTAGCAAGCAAGCTTTTCTCTTTGCTTTTAGCCATGTATCCTAAATTGTAATTAGATGGCTAATGTAAAAAAAAAAAATCAAAAGATAATTTATATTGCAAATTAACATTTTTATACAATTATTATTTTCTTATATTATCTTTTTAAACATCTCAAGTCCATGAGAGTTCAATATTGAAGGGAAGAATCAGTAATTCAAAGGATCTCATGAAAGCAACAAGAAATAAATAATTCAGATTTTGTTATTAAGGAGTGACTGGAAAAATTCACACAATTGTCTTATTACTAAATATAGTCTAGGTAATACTTTATAAGGAATTTCAAATACTGATCAGCAAATGAGGTATCTTGATTTAAAACTTAGAAGTTTGTAATTTTGCATTTGTTTGGTGTAGCGTACCCTGGGCACTGCTAAATTTCTTTTTTTTTTTTTATTTTTTTTTACTTATTAATGATAGTCACACACACAGAGAGAGAGAGAGAGAATGGGGCAGAGACATAGGCAGAGGGAGAAGCAGGCTCCATGCACCGGGAGCCCGACGTGGGATTCGATCCCGGGTCTCCAGGATCGCGCCCTGGGCCAAAGGCAGCCGCTAAACCGCTGCGCCACCCAGGGATCCCCTAAGCTTCGATGTCGCAGATCATTTAAGTATCTCTAGTCAGTAACCTAATATCTTTTCCCAAAAGGAAATATATTCTTGCAGAAAATAATCACTGGGCCAAGCCACTGGATGTTTAATCTGGAGGAAAGTGAATGTTCCCATATTATGAGGTCGAGTTGATAATCACCTGTTATGAATGAAGAATTCTTTCTCATGTCCACATTATGCTTTTTCTTCTTCATGGGAGAGAGGAACTGTGGATATTCCATGGGATTTCCTATAATGTCAAATGATACGTTACTTTTAACAAATATACTAAGGCTTCAGTTCTCAAACCTGCTGGAGTCAGCAGAGCTTTAATTTTATAAACATCATCAGTTTTTAAATGACTGCAAAATATGGCCCCAGAAGACAGAAATTCACTGCCAATTGAATGCCGTCATGCCAGCTACTCTATTTTTAAGTATTTTTGGTACCTTGATAAATAATTCATTGGTGATTATAAAAATGGGATAGCCTTTATAATGAGCTAAGTGACCCATCAGGTAAGGACAGATTCAGTTTTCAAATATGCAATGAAATTTTACCAAATAGAGAGACATATCCTGAGTAAAGTAATTTGTATTGCTTTCATCTTAAGTATTTTTTTCTCCTGTTTCTGAAGCTCAACAATGGACTCTTAATTTTCTTTTTATATAATTACTTAGGGAGAAAGACAGTATCTCAAAAATTATCCAACTTAATGTAAATACTTCCTTGGAAGCTAATCTCTATTATTCTTTTGTAAAATAACATGAAGTTCCAGGATCTTTCTCTTCTTAGTGAGTGGAAACCATGCTTATGGGATGTACAATACAGGTATGCATACCCTGTAGAAAGAACAAATAGCAAATCATGGAAATTAAATTAATGGTGTAACACTATTGCTAAGATGAACCAACAACTTATTTTAAGAAATAAATTTGGCATTTAATAAGTTTACTAGAGCCCCCAAATAAACATATACTTGCTATTTTCCAAAAATGGTTTAAACTTTGCACTCTGATTTTAATTATATAAGTAGCAACATAATATTTTTCTGAATAAGAAATGACATATCATTAAATAAGAAACAGTTCACAAATCATATGTTATTTGATGCTCACTCCAAATATTAACATTTCATTAGCAATAGTTCACACAATTATACTCATGCACACACAAACACAGCATCTGCAGAAGATAGATAAGTAGGACTTCTTAATAAAAATGTGTATTCTAAGATGGAACTATGATTTCTAATAATTTTAGATAATGGTAGAGAAACAGTATGGATATGATTTAGTCAAATGTTCTCGTTCTACAGATAAGGGAAGGGGCTCTGAAAGAACTTAGTGGGGAAAAAAAGAATGGTGGATCAAACTAAAATTCAGATCCAATGTATAGTTCCACTTCCATATTAAGTGCCATAAAAACATAACTTTTGAACATAGTTCATAGTTCCTGTTGTATATTATACAAGTATATGTATACTGCTTATTAAAGAAAGTAAGGCATAGAAAATAAATAGCCTGTCCTTGAATAAATAACTAATAATATAATGATATCACCTTGAGATATTTACTCAAAAACCTGTGACCTTGAGACTCTAGATTTTGTTAACAATGTGCAAACCTAGAAAAAGCATCATTCCCATATCTATACCAGTAATAACAGTAGCATCCCTGAACAATTTCCAAATACACAGATTCACTTTAACCCATCAAATAATTGTAAGACAACCTACTAACCCAAATCTAGACAAAGACAGATACCTACAAGAAAGTGAGCATTTACTACTGCCACAGGCAGTAATAAAAAGAGATCAGCTAAAAGAAGGATGAGTGTGGGATATTGAGAGGATATGAAACCCGAAGAGTAGCAGACACACTGGGAATTTGGAGCCACTCTCAGGCTTTTCTCCAAATACCTCACAGAGTGTTCACAAATTGAAGGCTGAAGAGAACAGGGATGTGTCCCCAGTGATGCACACAGAAGAAAAAAATATCTTCCTTAGGAGAAGCACAAATCCCATTTGGATTGTTTTGTCCTGTCTCTGCAATGGAACTGCAATTGAAATTCTGAAGAAAGTTTCACACACACACACACACACACACAGACAATGGTAGAAACCTTTTGCAACTGGGTGATGGGAAAAGGAAAGGCCATGTACCCCTGGATGAGCAGAAAAATAAATGCTATGCCTAAACCTTCTGCTGATATCAGGGCAAGATCACTGAGAAATCCCTGGCCCCAAAACCCAGGAACAGTGACTACATACGAGGCATAGTCAGGGCCAGAGAACATCTCACTAACCTCCCCCCACCCCGGGCTAACAAATATTGACCAACAAATCACAGCAATCAACTGTTGGAAGAGGGCAAGAGCATGGAAAAGGATCCTTTCCTAGCTAAAAATCAAGTCCTAATGCTGAAGGTAGACAGAAATTGAGAAAAATTCTCAGAAAAAACAGTCCTTGTTATAACAGAAGGTAATAATAGAGGAATCTATTTTACTGAGAGTAACCATATCCATAATAAATCCCAGATCAACTATTTTGTAAGTAGTCTAAGCACTCCACACTAAAGACCTAGCAGAAAGACATGCCCATTTCTATGCATAAAAACTATTTACCTCATTTTCTGCTGTCCTACACAAATCATCTTTCAAAAACAAGCAAACAAACATAATGTAAGACATAGAAGAAAATCAAGAGGACAAAACACGTTATAAAAGCCAAAGAAATCAACAAACCAAACACAGAATGACCTAGATATTGAAACTATCAGAATGGGATGACTATGCTTACAGTTTGATAAGTAAATACTGAAAATGGTAAAAAAAAAAAAAAAAAAAAGTTATGATCAAATGGGTAATTTCAGCAGAGATATAAAATATAAGAATATCTGAAATATCCCCAGCCTCAAACTATAAACAGTGGTAAAAGAAACCGAAGGGCTAAATAGAGAATTATACTAAGTATGACTGAATTGTCTTCCTCCAAGAATTGGTATTTTGAAGCCCCAACTCCCAGTACCTCAGAATGTGAGTATATTTGAAGACGGAGTCTTTAAAAATATAACCACGTTAAAAAAAAATATAACCACGTTAAAATGAGGTCCTTAGAACTGGCTCTAATGCTATCTGAGTGACATCCTTAAGTGATTAGAGCAGAGTGTTGCACACAGAAGGAAGACCACATGAAGATACAGGGAGAAGACCACCATCAACAAGCCAAGGAGGGAAGCCTTAGAAGAAACTCGTCCTGTTGAAATCTTCAATTGGACTCCAGCTTCCAAAACTGTGGGAAAATTAATTTTTGTTGTTGAAGCCACCCAGTCTGTGGTACTAGGTTGTGGAAGCCTAGCAAACTAATAGATATACCACTTTCATGGATTTGAAAAGTCAATATTACTAAAATGTCAATTTTACTCAAACTTTTAGATTCAACACAATTCTGAGTAATATCCTTTTATGGTTTGGTAAATATTGGGGATCCCTGGGTGGCTCAGTGGTTAAGCGCCTGCCTTTGGCCCAGGGCGTGGTCCTGGAGTCCTGAGATTGAGTCCCACATTGGGGTCCCTGCGTGGAGCCTGCTTCTCCCTCTGCCTGTGTCTCTGCCTCTCTCTTTCTCTCTGTGTCTCTCATGATAAATAAATAAATAAATTAAAAAAAATAAGGTTTGGTAAATATTGACAAGCTGATACTAAAATATATACAGATCATGAGGGAACTAAAATATTCAATATGATTTGAAAAAGAACAAAGCTAGAAGACTTGGACTACCTGATTTAAAGACTTCTATCTCTTCAGTAATTGGTGTTGGGAAAACTGGATATTCACATGCCAAGAGAGAGAGAGAGAGAGAAAGAGAAAGAAATGGGACCACTTTCTTATGCTACTCACAAAACATGACTCAAAATAAAACGAAGACTTAAATGTAAGACACAAGACTATAAAACTACTAGAAGAAAACAGGGAAAATCCTCCCTGACAACACTGGTCTTGGCAATAAATTTTTGGATGTGATTCCAAAAGCACAAGCAATAGAAGCAAAAATAAACAAATGGGACTATATAAAAATAACGAGCAAGGTACAGCAGGGAACATACCCTTACAGATAGAAATTTCCCTTATAAATATAAATGTTTATTCCAAAGGGTACTTCCATTCAATTTTCATAGCTTCACATGTCTGCTGTTTCTTAAAAATAACCTGCCAAAGAGGCTTATTTTGGGGTAGTATATTTTACTCTCCTTCAGTACATTTATACAACAGTGGGTTATCGTGACCAACTTATTAATGTGAGTAAAATAAATTAACTAGGGTCCCCCAGGTGGCTTAGTTAGTTAAGCATCCAACTCTTGGTTTTGGCTCAGGTCATGATCCCAAAGTCATGAGATTGAACCTCACATCAGGCTCTGCGCTGGGAATGGAACCTGCTTAGGATTCCCTCTCTTTCCCTCTTCTCTGCCCCTCCCTTACTCTCAGACTCTCTCTCTCTCTCTCTCTCTCTCTCTCTCTATTGCTCTCTCTAAAGAAACCCATTAACAAATAACAAATAAAATAATAAAATAAATAAAATAAAAAGCTGACAATACTAAGTTCCAGAAAGGATGTATAGCAGCTAGAACTTTAATAGATTGCTGATGGGAGTGGTGCTTGGATAGCTCAGTTGGTTAAGCCTCCAATTCTTGATTTCAGCTCAGACCATGATCTTAGGGGTCATAAGATCGAGTGCCACAAAGGACTCTGTGCTAAGTGTAGAGCCTGCTTAAGATTCTCTCCCTCTCCCTCTGTTCCTACTCTTCTCATGCTGGTGCTCTCTTTCGAAAAGAAAAGAAAAGATAAGATTTCTGGTAGGAATGCAAAACATGTTTTGAAAAACAGTTTTATTTTCTCTTATGAAGTTAAACATAAACTTATGTGCTCCACAATCCCACTACTAGATATTTATCCAATTGCAATGAAAATCTGTGTTTTCATAAAACATGAACATGGCTTTTTAAAGGCACTTCATTTATAATTGTTCACATCTGGAAACAACTCAGAAGTCCTTCAACTGGGGAATGGGAACATATATTGCATTAAACCTATGCAAAGGAATTCTACCCAAGAATAAAGAGAATAGACCCAACAGCGTGAATGAATCTAAAATACATTATACAGTTTAATAAGCCAGACTCAAAGAAGTGTAGACTATGTGATCTCATTGTTGATATTCTTGTGATAGCAAAACTATCAAGGCAGGAAACAGCTAAGTCATCCCAAGGGGCCTGGCTTGAAGGAACTGTTTGATTTTTAAAGGGTGACCAAGGCCCTAACATTCCCCTCAGCCTGATTAAACTTCAGGCCTCTTTCTTCCTGACTGTAGGTACCTGGCTTCCCTTCTTTTGGAGTCTTGCTTTGGAAAATTTTCTGTGTAAATGCTTTCTCTGTCTCTTGGAGATGTAAATCTCCTCCCAACTTCTTGCCATTTTTGTGATCCAGGGAGATCTTTCTCAAGGACTTTGGAGCTATCCACTTGAAATGTAATCATCAAGAAAGAACTTGCAAACCCCCAGTCTCTGTGAGAGGGTAGAGGCACAACTTTGATGGATACCAGGTAGCAAACATAGCTAGTCCATTCTCATTGACCAATCTCACCCCAGCCCTGTCCATTAGTGTGCTCCAGCTCTTGAAAACACTCCTGGCTCTTATTTCAGTGAAGTTTTGCTCAATCCTTCTCCCTATTGCAATAGTGCTTACCTCTGTTGTAACTGTCTGGAGCAAAGTCTTCCTTAGGTGTTTAACTCTGTCCAGTGACATTTTTCCTTAGCAAGAGTAGCAGATAATTTTTTCAGGTGATGGGGCTGTTTTTTACTTTGGTTCTGGATGTAATTTGAAAACTATATACATTGTCCAAATTTGCAGAACTGCATACTAAAAATAGTGAAATTGGTTGAATGTAACTTATATATTAATTTTCACATATGATTTTTTTTTAAATAAGGAACATGTGCTTTTTACCATGCAACATTGGTTTTATTTTTTTTTAAGATTTTATTTATATATTCATGAGAGAGACACGGGGGGGGGGGGCAGAGACATAGGCAGAGGGAGAAGCAGGCTCCACTCAGGGAGCCGGACGTGGGACTTGATCCCAGGTCTCCAGGATCATGCCCTGGGCTGAAGGCGGCGCTAAACCCCTGAACCACCTGGGCTGCTCACAACATTAATTTTTTACCAAAGGGCAAAGGTGAAGAACAAAGGGGAGGACTTTTTGTTAAAGAACAAAAATTCAAGTGAGTAAATTTGAAGATCTAATTGGCTTTATTAACCAATTCATGAATCAGTTGGCATCTTATCTATCAAGTAGAGGGGAGCTCTAAGAAATTGTATAACAGGGCAGCCGGGGTGGCCCAGCGGGTTGGCGTTGCCTTTGGCCTGGGGTGTGATCCTGGAGACCCGGAATCAAGTCCTGTGTCAAGCTCCCTACATGGAGCCTGCTTCTCTCCCTGTGTCTCTGCCTCTCTCTCTCTCTCTTTCTCTCTCTCTCTGTCATGAATAAATAAATAAAATATTTAAAAAAAAGAAAGAAAGAAAATGTATAACATGAAGATTTTTATAGGAAGAAGAGCTGGGGAAGGAAATTAATGCAAAAGGCAAAAAAGAATTTTTTTTTCTGGACTTGGTCATTTTTCCTTGGGAAGAACATAACATCTTATGCAGATTACCTCTTCTTCCTTTGGGAAATGGAGAAAACCTATGTGACAGCTTACCTCATTGGTGATGACCAGAAAATTTCTGACTGGTTAAGACATTTCTGGGGAGATTAAAATTGAAATTCGGTTAGGTATTAAGCCCCATTTGTGGTGACATGATCTTGCATACATGACTCCATATTGGTCCTGTGGGACTTTTTTTTAGCCTTTTTTTTATCCTGCAAAAGTCTCATTTTAAATTAGTGAACATAAAGACGCTAGCAAAGGAAGAGAATAAACAGAAGAAAGACAAAGGAGATTTCCAGAGAATGTGATGTCCAAGTTGAGCTCAGAGGTCAAGGAGAGTGTTCTAAATGCTTTGGAGGAACTTAAAGAAATAAGTGTGACTGGACCTGGAGGTGAGAAGAGGATTGTTAACCCCCTATTTAATGATCAGAGAGAGAGAATTCACAAAACATAATTAATAACCAGAACAGGAAGGACTATTAGGCATGAAGTTGGAAGAGTGGAGAAATAGCACACTTAAAATTATGATGGCCCTCAGGTTCTATTTCATTCAAAGATAGAATCTTCTCTGTACCATACCAGACAGGAGATCCCCAACATCTGCTTGAATACATCGGAATAACATAAGATCTGTTCTATTAAACTGAAGACATGATAATTTCTTGACCATTTGGTCAGGTAGGAATAGGAAAGAATGATATCCTGTCTCATTCTTCCTTGATTTATTTCACCAATTTCTGATTGTCTAAATAAAAGGAAAATTTGTGGCATAAAGCCATTGTAGTTAGCATTGAAATTAGGGGTTAGGAGAGAAAGAATATGTTAAATGAATGTAGTTTCTGTAAAGACAGGGAAGTCTCTTTCCGTGCTTTCTGTAAGGCTTGTGGATGCAAATGGCAAGGAGCCTTAAGTGAAACCAGGAGTTTCCATGCATATTCATTCAGGTCATGTATTTGAAATTAAATAGGACTTACCTATGCCATGTAATGCTATTAAAGAGACAAAGCAACATGTTCCATTAAGGATATCTTTGGACAGAAATGGTCAAATATCTTCAATAGCTTTGCCTAATATGTATATAGTGAATGCATGCTTTACTTTTTTATTCTACTTCAGCAATCACATTTTTCACTTTTAATGTTTCTGAAAGATAATACATATTATGATTATGTATACATTTAATATATTAGTGTTCCATTTGTATTAGGTGTGATTAACTGATTATGAATCATATTTCATTGAGTTTTGTAATTAAGGGAAAAAGGTATTGGAGCACTTGGGTTGCTTTGCGGGTTTCGTGTCTGCCCTTGGTTCAAGCTGTGATCTCTGAATTCTGAGATAGAGCCCTGGGTGGGGCTCCCTCCTGCACCAGGAGCCTGCTTCTCCCTGTCCCTCTGCCACTCTCCCTGTTCATGCTCTCTCTCACTCTCTCTCTCAAGTAAATAAATTCTTAAAAAAAAAAAAAAAAAAAAAAGGAAATAAGGTATTTGTACCAAGCCCTTTGGTAAAATCTGGGCCTTGGTGATAAATCCAAATTGTTGATTTCAGTCTTTGTTATGCTTTATAGTCTTATGGAGGAAAATACCATTAAGCAATAATCTCAATATAACTATGTAATAAATTAAATGTAATTGTATTAAGTATCCATTCATCAAAAGTTTATAATCTGCAAAATGCCAAGTTGTATTCTAGTTCCAGGGACAGCATGATGAAAAAAACAAAACAAAACAAAACAAAACACTATATCCCCTCTCTGATGGAGCTATTATCTAGCAAAGGAGAAAATAACACAGTATTTTTAAAAAATAATAATTAAGGTAAATCAACATAATGACTAATGTTATAAAGAACATCAAATGAAATAAGATGTTAAAGGGTAACTGGGGGAAGTAGATGTTGGAAGGATAATTTAGACTGTGTGCTTTGTAAAGCCTTCAATAGTGATATAAATTTTGACTGTAAAAGGTATAATATGAAGGAACTAGCCACAAAAATGTGTAGCACAGTAAACCATAAACTATAGCCTGTGGACTGAATCCAACTTTCTATAAACAAAGTTTTACTGAAGCACAGCATCACCTATTTGTTTACATTTTCTGTAACTGCTTTAATGCTAAAACTAAAGTTCAGTAATTATGACACAGACCATATGGCTCACAAACCACAAAATATTTACTATCTTCCCTTTATAAGAAAAGTTTGCCCATTCTGGTCGAGAGCAGTGTTATCCCATTGAACTAAGTAGGATAGAAATATTTTCCACATGTGTCAATGAGATTTGAAATGTACCTAATGTGACTAGGAATGTGAGTTTCTCAATTGAATTAATTTAATATCAAAATTGAATAGTTTCATGCAGCTTCATGGCTACTATATTGCCCAGAACAGGTCTAGAATAAAAATGTTTGGTGCATAGAGAATAGCAACACAAGCTATTGGAATGGGTCTACAAAATTCCTACAAAAGAAAGACCACCAGGGTAGCTGGCATGAAGGAAGCAAGGGCCAAAAATGAAGTTCAAAAGGTCAATAAAGAACAGATTATAAAATCTTGGGGACAATAGTAAGACATTTGGATTTCATTCTAAAAATGATGGGAAATCACCATAGGATTTTAAGAAATGGTGTGAAATAAATGTTTTAATTAAAAAGAATCGCTAGGGCTTCTGGATATTATAAAGGAAATATAGCTTGTTTTTAAAATATAAAATGATAGCCTTAATGTTATTCTAGGTTTCAGAAAACTTTCCTGAGGATGTGAATGTTAAATTGGAAATTTAGAGATGAATAGGAAGCAGAATATAAAAGGTAGGGAAACACATTTCAAGTAAAGTAAGCAGCATGTGCCATAACTGGCCCTGAGGTGGGAGAAACATGACATATTCCAAAACCTGTAGGATCAGTAAGGCCAAAAGATCGGGAAACAGATGGAGAATAAGTAGGAAGATGTAAGGGAGCTACATCATGAATGTCTGGATGTTTCCGACAGCAGCTACACCATTTTACTTTTATACCAGCAATGCATGAAGGTTCCAACTTCTCCACACCCTCAACGACACTTCTTTTCTTTTTTTTTCCTCTTAAATAATAACCATCCTATTGGACATAAAATGGTAACCCATTGTAGCATGTATTCAGTATTATTTGAATGTACTTCTGGGTACTTTATCTCCATGTTTTGTGTTTAAAGATAACAAACTTAATGATTAAATTGATTATTAAAGCATCATCTGATTTTTTATAATGGCCCACCCTATGTCTGGGGTTCAGGGTTGTACTATGTGGAGTGTGTGCCTGTCCTCAGGAGCAGCTCCCCACTGTGTGTCTATCTTAGGAGAAAGTAAATCTCCTAAGTGTCACAAAAAAAAAAAAAAAAAAAAAAAAGGAAAGAAAAAGAAGAAAGAAAAGAAAGAAAGAAAGAAAGAAAAGAAAGAAGAAAGAAAGAAAGAAAGAAAGAAAGAAAGAAAGAAAGAAAGAAAGAAAGAAAGAAAATGATCCAATAATATTAGTTAAAAGTACTTTATCTGACTCAGACAGTTAAATTTTTATATTGGATATTTTAAAAAATTAAAAGTTAGGTATTTTTTTACTGTGACAAGACTCTTCTATCCACTCTTTTCACCAATACACTCCAAGTTCATATACATGTTTCCCCTGATTGATCTATAGCTCTGCAAGAGTTGATCATAGTCATATTTGTTGAATATTCAGTATTTTCATGGTTTTGTTTTATATACTTATAGTTATCAGTGAATTTGGTTACATCTCACTCTGTAAGACAGATAGTGTTATTATCCCCTTTTTCAAGTTAGTAAAGTGAGAAATATAGAACTTGCTCAAGCCACAAATCTATTGGTGGAAATTGAAGAATTTGACTGAGGAAGTATAATTCTAGAATCTAACTCAACTAATATTTTATACTTAACTTCATATAAACTGAATGAAGTCAATGTACTATCTCTGAGTCCTTACATATATAACTATCAGCTGATATTAATCTGAATTTACATTTCTTTATCATTATTAGTCTTTAATTATTCATTATTTACCTCTACAACACTGAGTATTGGGGAAATGACTGAGCCTTGGTGGAAAATAATTCAGAATATAAAAGACTTTGGATAATGTATTAAATAATTTGCATATTATTTAGGAAAAAGACCACAAAGATACAATAATTGTCATCAACCTATATGAAAAATTTTGCCTTCCCTATTTTATGACCTTGTCATCCTATCACACACTATCTATGTAACTTAGCAATTATCTTAACTATTGTATTAGTCATCAATTTATATTTATTGCTTCTCCGCTCCAAATACATTACATCTTCCTCAATAGGTTCAGAACCTATAAGCTTATTATTTCTTTCTTTCTTTTTTTTTTTTTAAAGATTTTATTTATTTACTCATGAGAGACACAGAGAGAAGGCAGAGACATAGGCAGAGGGAGAAGCAGGCTCCATGCAGGGAGTCTGATGTGGGACTTGATCCTGGAACTCTGAGATGATGCCCTGAGCTGAAGGCAGAAGCTCAACCACTGAGCCACCCAGGCGTCCCTAAGCTTATCCTTTCTTGAGTACTTTCACTAACTCTTAGGGTACCATATACAGTTTCCTTACATCTTATAATTAGTCTTTTATTACAGTTAATAATTCTTATTTTAAGCTTCCATTATCTAACTGACTATGTGATTTCTATTTCTTGAGTGGGCTAATACTGCTGCAGTTACAATTGCTGGTGATGTAGGAATATATGGCAGGAGTCATGCCATGTTACCTAAAACATGCGGTGAAACAAGTTTGTTGATACACACATGACCCTAAATTTTACCAAATTTAGTTATATAACCTTTAATTTTATTTTACTCATAATCATTTGCTTTACATTTGAAAATGCTACCACTTGCTCACAATTCAAGGATCTAGGATCAAAGATTTCAAAGATAAAACAAGAATGATAAAAGCATCTCACAACCATCCATGATTTTCTAACGATGAGATAATTTGGATAAACATCTTACTCAGAACTTTCCAGGGGGTGCTTAGCAGTGATGCAATTACTTTTACTTCGATATTGTTGCAAACTAATGAATGAACAAGTGAAGGTCATATATTCTTATTCTTGATATACTATATCAGATAGTAAAGAGTCCTGGAAAGGCTATTATGAAACTCAGAAAGACAGTCTTTTGTAAAGGTAACTGGCTTTTTCACTTAAAAGAATACCTTTTAATGAGTGAAGTGTAGCAGCAGAGAACTCACTGTGTGCTTCCTTCAGGGAATGTTTCCAATTTAATTAGTGTGTAGGATTGTAGATTAGGAGACAGTAGGCTTAGTCCATCATCTCTTCTCAGCTGTGATAGTGACTTGCTCTGTCAGTCACATACTCTTTTGAGTTTCTTGGAGCTATAATTTAAGATAATGAATATTACTGGTTTAGGATATTCATAAGTTATTTCCCTTAAGTCTCTAAAACACAGGGAAACTACATGAATTGATTAATAGTTTGCATCCAACCCACTAGATATTTAGCTGGAAGTCATGATGGTGTGGAACATCTTTTTGAGTTCCAGTTGGAAGCCAGGTTTTATTCGGGCTCTATCACATATGAACTCCTTTTCACATCAATGGTAGGTATCATAAACTATTTGAATATACAGTTAGGGTCATTAGAGTTGACAAAGTGAAATGAGGTTAGATATTTTGCAAACTACTAAATGCCATACCAACACAGTTATTACAGAAAAATTCTCTCTATATATAATGGAAATTTAACTTTGTTATTTTTATAAGAAAGCTTCCAAGGAGAAGAAAGTGACTTAAAAGGTCCAGAAAGAAGCCCAGATACCATAAGCTCTTCTACCATAAGTGGAAATTTCAGCAAGCCAATTCAAGAACGGCATTTGGAACAGGGAGGAAGTTTTCCAGGATGCAATAGGTCCACAGAAGGAAGTGGTTGCAGTTCCTAAAATGATTCAAATGAATCATCTGAAACTTTCTTTGTCCAGAAAGTACAGATCTCTGAAACAAGGAGAAATACTGGAAGTAAAACCTAAATTGAACAAAACAGGTACAATAAGATCAAAGTAAAGAGAGTCCATGTAAAGATTGGGGAGATAAAGAAAGTAACATTTGTAACACTTGGGGAGAGCAACAGGAAGAATGCCTCTAGATGATGAAAGTAAGAAAATTGATTTGGCACGCCCTTCCTAAAAATTCAAGAAAACATGAAGACTCATGAATATTGTGGGAACAATGCAGTCTCACATAAAAATGCCCAAATAATCATTATCAGAGAGACTAATTGGATGTACTTTATTATATTAACATACTAGAGTGTGATGAAAATGCTATATCGACTTAAAAAAAGAGTAGTGAACAATCAACAAAACTTTGATCTGATACAAAATTTTAGTTGTTACTAAAAGGGAACCTTCAGAATAGGAGAAGATATTTGCAAATGACATATCTGATAAAGGGTTACTATCCAAACTCCTTAAGGAACTTATCCAACTCAACACCCAAAAAGCAAATAATCCAGTTAAGAAATGGGCAGAAGACATGAAGAGACACTTTTCCAAAGAAATGCATCAGGGAAATGCATATCGATCATCAGGGAAATGCATATCGAAACTACAATAAAACATGA
Source organism: Canis lupus dingo (assembly GCF_003254725.2). Lineage (NCBI taxonomy): Eukaryota > Metazoa > Chordata > Mammalia > Carnivora > Canidae > Canis > Canis lupus. The sequence continues at coordinate 51,685,118 of NC_064255.1, read as the reverse complement.
CCTCATACCTGTCTGAATGGCTAAAATTAATAACACAGGAAACAATGAATATTGATGAGGATGCAGAATAAAGGAGAACTCTCTTACAATTTTGGTGGGAATGCAAACCAGTGTAGCCACTGTGAAGAACAGTATAGGGGTTCCCCAAAAAGTTAAAAAAAGAACTTCCCTATGACCTAGCAATTGCACTACTAGGTATTTACCCAAAGGAAAGAAGAATACTGATTCAAAGGGGTGCATGCACCCTGATGTGTATAGCAGCATTACCAACAACAGCCAAATTATGAAAGAGCCCAAATGTCCATTGACTGATGAATGGATAAAAAAGATGTGGTATGTACATATATGTAATACATGGCATATATATATATATATATATATATGGCATATTACACGTGTATATGTATATATGGCATATTACTCAGCCATAAAAAAGAATTAAATCTATAAAATCTTGCCATTTGCAATGATGTGGAAGGAGCCAGAGAGTATTATGCTAAAGGAAATAAATCATCCAGAGAAAGACAAATACCACATGATTTCACTCATATGTAGAATTTAAGAAACAAAACATGTACATAAAGGAAGGGGGGTGGGAAGAGAGGAAAGCAAACTATAAAAGAGACTCCTAACTATAGGGAACAAATTGAGGGTTGCTGGAGGGGAGGTGGGCGGGAAATGGGCTAGATGGGTGATGTGTATTAAGGAGGGCACTTGGTGTGACGAGCGCTGGATGTTGTATGTAAGTGACGAATCACTAAATTCTACTCCTGAAACACTATATGTTAACTAACTAGATTTTAAATAAAAACTTGAAACATAACAACAGAAAAGAATAAAACTGTCTCTGTATACTATGATGAGGTGGGGTTCAAAGTTTAGTATTATTTTAAAATCATTGTGGAGAAAAATTTGTATAATGTAATGTAAAAAAGGAAGTGTCTTAGTCATTAGGGCTGCTATTTAAAAAATACCATTTAGTGGATGGTTCAAACAACAAACATTTATTGCTCACAGTTCTGGAGACTAGCAAGTCCCAAGATCATGGTGCTTGCAGGTTTGGTGCCTGTTGAGATCCTGCTTGTGCTCATTGACAGCTGTTTTCTCAGTGTGAGCTCACATGGGAGAAGGGAACAAGGGTCTTGGTGGGGGGTCTCTTTTCCAAAAGCTAACCTCATTCATGAGGGCTCTGTTCTCCTAACCTAGGCACCTTCCAAAGACCCCCTTTAGGTTTGTTTGTTTGTTTTCAAGATTTTATTTTTATTTATTTATTCATGAGAGAGAGAGAGAGAGAGAAAGGCAGAGGGAGAAGCAGGCTCCACGCAGGGAGCCCCACCTGGGACTCCATCCCAGGTCTCCAGGATCACGCCCTGGACTGAAGGCGGCGCTAAACCGCTGAGCAACCCGGGCTGCCCATCCCTTTCAGTTTTAATATATTAATTTTGAGGGGATACAAATATTCAGTCTGCTGCAGGGATGGACCATGTACATATGCATATATAAACACACATAGTTATGCATTTTTACTTACATAATGAAGAAAATAAAAAATGGAATAAACCAATGTTATCATTGGGGGTAAAATTATCTATAGAAAGGGAGAAATTGGGATCCCTGGGTGGCGCAGCGGTTTGGCGCCTGCCTTTGGCCCAGGGCGCGATCCTGGAGACCCGGGATCGAATCCCACGTCGGGCTTCCGGTGCATGGAGCCTGCTTCTCCCTCTGCCTGTGTCTCTGCCTCTCTCTCTCTCTCTCACTGTGTGCCTATCATAAATAAATAAAAAATTAAAAAAAAATTTAGAAAGGGAGAAATTAATGTGGAAGTGCATAGAGATAGAAACTAGACATTTCTGAATATACTATTTTTATAGTTTTGATTTTGGAACCAAGGAAATATTTTACATGAGAAAGGTTACCTTCAAAAACAAAACGTAAGCTAAAACAAACTGGCTTAAGTCCATTTTGACTTGGTACACCGCAGAGGAAAACTCAAGTGACTTTGAAATACAGTAATTTAACTGTATGTCTTAGTGTGACATGAATTAAAGACACAACTGCAAAATAATGTATGTTTTCAGAATTTGTATCATTAGTGACAGTTCTGTGATTATTATTCTGAGACAGTTGTATTGCATCTTGAGAAAAATAAATGGGTTATGGTGGTGCTGCTGTAAACTAGGATTTTTTTTTTTTTTTTACTGAAAAGAGAACGAAAAACAGTTACAAGATCAATGAGAATAAGTAAAAGCTCTGTAGTCCTCAATTTGCCCTGAACATGCAGGAAGAGACTCATAGGATATTTTGTCTTTTATATTAGGTCACGCGTTCATATATGGGCTCATGCGTGTCTGTGTACTGATTGAGCAGTGTAGGGTTCCCATCATCTTGACTGTACTTAGGGGAGGTTTCTTTCTGACCTCTCTTAGAACATTTACTTCAGAAACCTTTTCTGTTGTAAATGCTTTCTTTGTCCCTTTGACATGTAAATCTCCCAGCTTCTTACCAGTTTTACAACACAGGGTTTCTCTCTCAAGGACCTGGCAGCCCTTCAGCTGAAATATAATCTTCAAGGAAAAGCCCCTGTCTCTCACTCTCTGTGTGAGCATAAAGGCGTGACTTTGATAAGTACCAATTAGCAAACACAGATGTCTAGTGACATTGACCACCTCTGCAAATGTCCTCCAGTTCTTTCCCACTAGCTCACTCCTTGCTCTTTTTTCCCCCCTCAGGGGGTTGTGTTCAATCTATCTCCCATATTGCAATAGTTCTGAGTAAAGTCATTCTTGCCTGTTTAATTTCTGTAGCTTTTCTTTGGCAACACACACATAGACACACACAAATTTCATTTCAAATATTTTTATTTCCTATTTCTAAATTGCTGGGAAACAATGCCCAGTCTGATAGCAATGAGTCATTCTAATATGCATATTATAGTCTCTAAATACCATTTTCATAGAAAAAGGAAGAAGGAGACCCTTGGAGAAATGGCATATAACGAGGCAAGTACCACAGAGAAAAGTAGCTGTCAAAGCCACAGAGGATGTCAAAAGTCTCAGGAGCCGACTTGATGTGACCACCCCACTGACCAACAGTGGAACAACTTAGGCATTTGTGAAGTTAAATTTGGTTAAGACACAGCTAATATGTTTAATTCAAGAATCCATCATGTATTCGAAAACAAAAGCAAACCATGAAAAGCAAACAAAACAAGACAAACAAAAGCTTTCCTTGGTCACATTCGGTGAATGCTAGGGAAACAGCTCATTATTTTAGAAACTGACAAATAATAGGGAATAGGTATATATATTCTAACTCTCATCTCTGTCTCTATATCTCTCTGTCTCCATCTCTCTCTCTCTATTTATATACATATATGTATGTATTCTGGCTTATAATTGATGAAATGGGATAATGAAAATAGTGTCATTTTGCAGGGCACCTGGGTGGCTCAGTCAGTTGTCAGATTCTTGATTTCAGCTCAGGCCATAATATTAGGGTCATGAGATTGAGCCCTGCATCAGACTCTGCCCTGGACTTAGAGCCTGCTTGCAATTCTCTCTCTCCCTCTCCTTCTGCCCCTCTCTAACCTCTCTTTCTCTCTAAAGAAAAAAAAAAAAGTATCCTTTTGCAACCTCTAGTGAATAAATGGATCAATGTTTCCTAAAATAATAAAAGGGGACAGTGTTGAATAGCTGTTAGTAAAAAGTATAAACACCTGTACATCAAATTTGACCTCCAGAATGGCCAAGTGAGGGTCATAGTGAACTATTTTCCCACAAAAATGACAAAAATACTGGAAAAATAGCTAAAGTTGACTGTTTCAGAACTCTGGAATTTAACCAAATCCACAGAATTAACTAAAAGTTGTTTATCCAAAAGAAACTACTGAACCTTCATAAGATAGCTGTGTCCATGGCATTTCAAACTTGTGACTACTCCCCATTCCCTCCCACTTTAGCTCTTCGTTTCAGTAGCCATGAAAATCAGCAGACTCACAGCCAAATGAGAAGATTAATCTCTTTCAGAGCTCCATTAAAAGCTCCCTCCCCAGACCACAGAGAATATTTCGTCCAGCCTAGCAACAACCTGGAATATCTCCATTCTCAAGGTGTTGTGGCTATTTGATTTGACTCAGTGATCAGTTCAGGGGAAAAAAAGAAAAAAAAAGAAAAAAAAAAAAAAAGCTCTAATTCTAAGGCATTGCCAAAAACAATAGCATTTACTGACAAGATTGCAGCCACTACAATAACTAGGATCTAAGTGAAGAAATAAAGAGCAGAGGTCCAATAAGGATAATTATGTAGGTAAATATAATAGACAGTATAAGTATATTTCTGTTTGATAACCTGGACTTCTATTTGAATTGAAATGCAACTACTTAAAGCAATAATTCTGAAACCATGTTAATGATAGAGAAAATTTAACGTGTACAACAATAATAGCACAACAGAGTGGCAGATAACAGATGCATATTTGAGCAAAGCTTCTATATACCACTGAAATTAGGATAATATTAAAAAGAACTAGATTGGGGCATCTGAGTGGCTCAGCTGGTTAAGCATCTGCCTTTAGCTCAGGTCATGATCCCAGGGCCCTGGGATGGAGCTCCTCATTGGGCTCCCTATGCGGAGTCTACTCCTCCCTCTCCCTCTCCCCTTGCTTGTGCGCTCTCTCTTGCTCTTTTGTTCACCTTCCCTCTCAAATGAATAAATAAAATATTTGAAACTTTTTCTTTAAGTAGAAAAATAAAAAGAACTAGATTGATTTAAATTTATATGCTAATTATAATCTTTAGGATAACTGTCTAAGTCTGCTTCAGCTGCTATAGTAAAAATACCACATAGACTAGATAGCATATAAACAACAGAAATTTATTTTTCTTAGTTCAGAGGCTGGGAAGTGTAAGATCAAGATGTCAGCAGATTTAGTTTCTGGTCAAAGGCTGCATCTTGGTTCACAAATGGCCATCTTCTCTCTGTGTCCTCACATGGCAGAAAGGGTGAGGGGTATCTCCGGGGCCTCTTCATCAGAGCACTAAATCCCATTGATGAGTGCTTCACTTTCATGACCCAACACCTCCCAAAGACCCCACCTCCAAATGCCATCACATTAGTGTTTGAATTTCAGAATATGGATTTTAAGAGGAGACACAAATGTTCAATCTATAGCATCCCACTCCTGACCTTCCAAAATTCATTTTCTGCAAAATGAGTTCATTCCACCCCAACAGCCCCAAACATCTTAACTTGTTCCAGCATCAACTAAAGTCCAAAGTATTATTTAAATACCATCTAAATCAGAGATGGTGAGACACAATTTATGATTCATCTTGAGGCAAATCCTCTCCATCTGCTATCTGTGAACCTGAGAAATCAAACAAGTTGTATACTTCCAAAATACAATGGTGGGACAGGCATAGGATGGACATTTCCATTTCAAATGGGAGAAAGAAAGAAGAGTGACAAGGCCAGAACAAGTTCAAAATCCAATGAGACAAATTCTATTATACTTGAAGGTTCTAGAATATTCCTCTTCGGTTCAATGTTCTGTTCTCTAGGCCCACTGGGGTGGGGTTCACCTTCAGGATCCACTGAACCAGCAAGAGAAATCTTGTCCCCTGGGCTTGCAAGGCAGAGATTGGATTCCCAAGGCTCTGAAAAGATCTGCCCCCATGGTGGTTCTCTGTCTGGGCCCTTGGCTCTGTTGGGCACAGTCCACACTGCATTGGAGTCCACTGGAGCCATAGTGGCAGAGGAACATAGCACCAGAACGTAGGGAATGGAGGCTTCCACGTGAAGCTTCAGTAGACAGTGTGCATCAGGCAGGGCAGACAGAGGTCCCACAGGCACCAGCACCCTTCCTTTGAAGCCACTCTGTCCCTGGGGCTTTTGGACCTTGGTGAGAGTAGCAACTCTGATGATCTCTGAGTCACCCCGATGGGACAGAGGGTTATTCTTTTGTCGTCTTGAACCATAGCTCCTGGTTTCTGTTGAGATAGTCCTTTGGGCATATTCTTTATATTCTTTCCTGATCATGTTTTCTAATTCACTTAGATATACATGAGCTATGAACATGTGAAATGTTTAAAATCCCCTTCCCTTTTGATTAACAGTTCCAACCTTAAATCATTCTCTCTTACATTATACTACAAGAAGTCAAGAAGAACCAGGCCGCTCCTTCAGCACTTGGCTTAGCTATTTCCTCAGCCAAATATCCACTGGCATCTTTTACAAATTCTACCTTTCACAAAACACCGGGATGTGAACACAATTCAGCCAAGCTTTTTGCCACTTCTTAACAATTATTGGCTTACCTCTGTTGTCCATAGGATGTTTCTCATTTTTGTCTGAGACCTCATCAGAATGGTTTTCACCACCTAGATTTCTATCACCATTCTGCTCAGGACTACTTACATCTTTGTTTTGTTTGTTTGTTTTTGAGAGACAGAGCTTGCCCCATTGGGGTGGGGAAGGGCAGAGGGAGAGGAAGACAATCTCAAGCAGGCTCAACTCGATCTCACGACCCTAAGTTCATGGCCTGAGCAGAAACCAAGGGTTGGCACTCACTGCCTCACCACCCTGGCACCCCCCAGGATTACTTACACATTTTCAAAGGATTTTGAAGCTTTCTTTATGGCTCTCCTCTTTTCTTTCTGTGCTCTCACCAGAATCTCCTTTAATGGTTCTTTCAGACAATGTGGGATTTTTCTCACATAAATGACAAAACTCTTCTATCTTCTACTCAGTACTGAGTTCTAAACCTGTGTCCACATTTTTAGATATTTGTTACAGCAGCACTCCACCTCTGAGTACTAAGTTCTGTCTTAGTCCTCTCAAGTAGCTATAACAGAATACCATAGAGTGAGTGGTTTATGAACAACAGAAATTTCTTTCCCAATTCTGGAAGCTGGGACTTCCAAGATCAAGACATGACAGATTCATGCCTGCTAGTGAGTGCCTGCTTCGTGGTTCATAGACAGTTATCATTGTGCTGCATGATACAATGGGTGAGGGATGTCTCTGGGGACTCTTTTATAAGGGCACATTATGAGTGCTTCATTGATTAGTGCTTCACTCTGATTACTTAAGTACGTCCTGAAGGCCCCACTTCCAAATATCATTACATTAGGTTTCAATATATGAATTTGGGGAAGAGACAAACATTCATCAGTAACAAAATTAAACTAACCACAGATATAGAGTAAAAAAGGGAGGGATTAAAAGTATTTTGTATGGTTGGAAATATCTACTTAATGCAAAAGAAGTCCTTAATTAAAGAATAGATGAACAAAAATGATTTAAGGCCTAAATAAGCAATGTGGGAGATATAAGTCCTACCTTATAGTACTTACATGAGTATCTAAGTTATTTCCCAATTTGTATATACACTGGTTTATTATGCAAAATATTTTATTTGACTATTATAATCTAAAATCTAACATTATACATCTATTTTTGTAGAAAAATAACAACTTCTTTTGAGTAAGAAAAATATGTTATATTGGATAACATAATACTTTACTGCAATGCAAACAATTGCATCACAGGTAATGGGAATAATAATGAATGTTTGAAAGCTATATATTCAATGAAATAAAACCTGCATAGTTAAGAAAAATAATATTTTAATACAAAAAAGGTTAGGAGTCATCAGCAACATGTAACTAATTTCTACTTTTTCTCTAAATTAATAATTTTCAAGCACTTAATATATTTTCTTAGTTATAGATTTTACTAGATACCTAAATGTCCAATATTTTTTAAATCTTATTCTGAACTATTGGCCACAGTCTATCTCACATTTCAACACCAAGTAGTTTTACAAGTGTGTTATGCAAGGGGCGGGGCAAGACCGGAGGAGTAGGGTCCCCAGGTCACCTGTCCCCACCAACTCACCCGGATAACTTTCAAACCATCCTGAACACCTAGGAATTCGACCTGAGATTTACAGAGAGAACAGCGGGAACGCTCCTGAGAGAAGGGTTTGCGCTTCTAACAAGGTAGGAGGCAGAAAAATAAAAATAAAAAAGAACCCAGTGGGGGAGGCCCCGCGGGGAGCCGGGCTGAGGCCCCGGGAGAGCCCCCGGGACAGGGGAGCCCCGCCCGGAGCAGCGGGAACCTCACCGACCCCCGATTCCTCCGCGGAGAAGGAGAAGCGCTCGCAGGGACCTCGGGCAGGACCGGGAGGGGCCGCGGGGCCTCCAGGCTCCCAGGGTCACTCACGGAGGAGGGGGCCGGGGAGAGGCTGCACCCCGCGGCCGAGTGGGAGAGGGCGGGGGCTGGGGGGGCCTCGGGGAGAAGCCGGGGGTCGGGCGGAGACTGGGGGGGGCTCGGGGAGAAGCCGGGGGTCGGGGGGGCTGGGGGTCCTCGGGGAGAAGCTGGGGGTCGGGGGGGGCTCGGGGGGCCTCGGGGAGAAGCCGGGGGTCGGGCGGGCCTCGGGGAGAAGCTGGGGGTCGGGCGGGGGCTGGGGGGGCCTCGGGGAGAAGCCGGGGGTCGGGGGAGGCTCGGGGGGCCTCGGGGAGAAGCCGGGGGTCGGGGGGGCTCGGGGGGCCTCGGGGAGAAGCCGGGGGTCGGGGGGGCTGGGGGGGCCTCGGGGAGAAGCCGGGGTCAGGCAGGGGCTCGTGGGTGGGGGCTGCACCTGCTGCCTTCGGGAGCCGCACCCCGGGAGCGGGATGCCCGCGGCGCAGGCCCCGATCCCAGGGCGCCGGGGACACGGCCGGGCTCCGGCTCCCCCCGGGACAGGCAGAGGCGGGGAGGGCCCAGGACAGCGAGGACGCTCCTGCCCCGGGGCCCCCAGCTGTGCAGGGCAGCGCCCCCCGCCCCGGGAGCACCCAGGCCCCTGCGGACCGGGAGACTGCGGTGGTTCCTGGGGAGCTGACTCCAGGGCTGGGGACCTGGCCGCCGCCGGTGGTGGTGTCCCTCCTGGGGTCACCCTGTGCCTGGGGGGGCGGGACCGCCAGGGAACAGGGGCCTCACGGGGTCTACAGCTCCCACTGGGCCCCGCACCGGGCAGGGAGGGGGTAGCTCCCCCAGGTGCACACACCTGAGAACCAGCACAGCAGCCCCTGCCCCAGAAGACCTGCTGGAAGGACAGGGGAAGAGCAAGTTCTGCACCGAGCAGTGCTGGGAAGCTCCAGGGAAGTTGAGGGATTACAGTATATAGAACCAAAAGGTACCTCTCTTTTTTTTTTCCTTTTTTTTTCTGTTTTTCTTCCTTTTTCTGGTACAACTCATTTTTAGCCACTCTGCACTGAGCAAAATGACTAGAAAGAACTCACCACAAAAGAATCAGAGACAGTACTCTCTGCCACAGAGTTACAGAATTTGGATTACAATTTGAGATCAGAAAGCCAATTCAGAAGCACAATTATGAAGCTATGGTGGCTCTGGAAAAAAGCATAAAGGATTCAAGAGACTTCGTAACTGCAGAATTTAGATCTAATCAGGCCGAAATTAAAAATCAATTAAATGAGATGCAATCCAAACTGGAGGTCCTAATGATGAGGGTTAATGAGGTGAAGAAAGAGTGAGTGACATAGAAGACATTCATGGCAAGGAAGGAAGCTGAGAAAAAAAGAGAAAAACAATTAAAAGAAGATGAGGAAAGGTTAAAGGAAACAAATGACAGCCTCAGAAGGAAAAATCTACGTTTAACTGAGGTTCCATAGTGTGCCAAAAGGGACAGAGGACCAGAAAGCTATGTGAACAAATCATAGCTGAGAATTTCCCTAATTTGGGGAGGGAAACAGGTATTCAGATCCAAGAGATAGAGAGATCTCCCCCTAAAATCAATAAAACCGTACAACCCCTTGACATTTAATAATGAAACTTGCAAATTCCAAAGATAAAAAGAAAATCTTTAAAGCAGCAAGAGACAAGAAATCCCTAACTTACATGGAGAGAACTATTAGGTAAAGAGCAGACCTCTCCACAGAGACCTAGCAGACCAGAAAAGGAGGGCAGGATATAGTCAGGGTCCTAAATGAGAAGAACATGCAGCCACGAATACTCTATCCAGCAAGGCTCTCATTCAGAATAGGAGAGATAAAGAGCTTCCAAGACAGGCAGAAACTGAAAGAATATGTGACCACCAAAGCAGCTCTATAAGAAATACGAAGGGGGACTCTGTAAAAGAAAGAGGACGCCCAAAGAAATAAGCCAAAAAACAGAGACTGAATAAGTATTCTGATTACACTAAATTCATATCTTTCAATAGTAACTCTGAATGTGAATGGCCTAAATGACCCCATCAAAAGATGCAGGGTTTCAGACTGGATAAAAAGGCAAGACCCACCTATTTGCTATCTGCAAGAGACTCATTGAGACCTAAGGACACCACCAGCCTGAAAATGAAAAGTTGGAGAACCGTCTACCATTCAAATGGTCCTCCAAAGAAAGCAGGGGTAGCCATCCTCATATCAGATAAATTAAAGTTTATCCAAAAGACTGTAGTAAGAGATGAAGAGGGACACTATTATACTTAAAGGATCTATCCAACAAGAGGACCTAACGATCATGAATATTTATGCCTCTAATGTGGGGGCTGCCAAGTAAATCAATCAATTATTTACCAAGGTAAAGACATACTTATATAATAATACACTTATATCGGGAGACTTCAACACGGAACTTTCTGCAACCGACAGATCTTCTAAGCACAACATCTCCAAAGAAACAAGAGCTTTAAATGATACACTGGACCAGATGGATTTCACAGATATTTACAGAACTTTACATCCAAACACAACTGAATACACATCATTCTCAAGTGCACATGGAACTTTCTTCAGAATAGACCATGTACATACTGGGTCACAAATCAGGTCTCAACCAATACCAAAAGATTGGGATTGTCCCCTTATTTTCAGACCATAATGCTTTGAATCTTGAACTCAATCACAAGAAGAAATTTGGAAGAAATTCAAACACATGGAGGTTAAAGACCATCCTGCTAAAAGATGAAAGGGTCAACTAGGAAATTAGAGAAGAATTAAAAGGATTCATGGAAACTAATGAGAATGAAGACACAACAGTTCCAAATCTTTGGGATATGGCAAAAGCAGTCCTGAGAGGGAAATACATCGCAATACAAGCATCCCTTAAAAAATTGGAAAAAACTCAAATACACAAGCTAAGCTTGTACCTAAAGGAACTAGAGAAAGAACAGCAAACAAAACCTACAGCCAGCAGAAGAAGAGAGTTAATAAAGATTTGAGCAGATTTCAGTGAAATAGAGATCAGAAGAACTATGGAACAGAACAACAAAAGCAGGAGTTGGTTCTTTGAAAGAACTCATAAGTAGATAAACCATTAGTCAGCCTTATTAAAAACAAAAGAGAAAAGACTCTAATTAATAAAATCACAATATTACGAAATCATGAAAAAGGAGAGATCACAACCAATACCAAGGAAGTACAAATGATTTTAAAAACATATCATGAGAAACTATATGTCAATAAATTAGGCAATCTAGAAAATGTACACATTTCTGGAAAACCACAACCTACCAAAACTGGAACAGGAAGAAATAGAAAAACTGAGCAGGCTAATAACCAGAGAGGAAATTGAAGCAGTCATCAAACACCTCCCAAGACACAAAAGTCCAGGACCAGATGACTTCCCAGGGGAGTTCTATCAAATATTTAAAGAAGAAACCATACCTATTATACTAAAGCTGTTCTGAAAGATAGAAAGGGATGGAATACTTCCAAACTCATTCTATGAGGCCACCATCACCTTAATTCCAAAACCAAAGACCCCACCAAAAAGGAGAATTTTAGACCAATATCTTTGATGAACACTGATGAAAAAATTCTCAACAAGATACTGGCCAATAGGATCCAACAGTACATTAAGAAGATTATTCACCATGACCAAGTAGGATTTATCCCAGGGATGCTAGGCTGGTCAATACTCATAAAGATGAATAAATGTGATTCATCATATCAACAAGGGGAAAAACAAGAACCATATGATCCTTTCAATAGATGCAGAGAAATCATTAGACAAAATATAGCATCCATTCCTGATCAAAACTCTTCAGAGTCTAGGGATAGAGGGAACATTCCTCAGCATCTTAAAAGCCATCTATGAAAAGCTCACAACAAATATCATTCTCAATGGGGAAACACTGGAGCCTTTCCCCTAAGTTCAGGAACATGACAGGGATGTCGACTCTCATCGCTGCTATTCAACATAGGATGAGAAATCCTAGCCTCAGCAGTCAGGCAACAAAAAGAAATAAAAGGCATTCAAATTGGCAAAGAAGAAGTCAAACTCTCCCTCTTCCCAGATGACATGATGCTGTACATAGAAAACCCAGAAGACTCTACCCCAAGATTGCTAGAACTCATACAGCAATTTGGGAATGTGGCAGGATACAAAATCAATGCCCAGAAATCAGTGGCAATTTCTATACACTAACAATGAGACTGAAGAAAGAAAAATTAAGGAGTCAATCCCATTTACAATTGCGCCCAAAAGCATAAGATACGTAGGAATAAACCTAACCAAAGAGGTAAAGGATCTATACCCTAAAAACTACAGAACACTTTTGAAAGAAATTGAAGAAGACACAAAGGGATGAAAAAATATTCCATGCTCATGGATTAAAAGAATTAATATTTCAAAAATGTCAATGCTACCCAGGGAAATTTACACATTTAATGTTATCCCTATCCAAATACCATGGACTTTCTTCGGAGAGTTGGAACAAATCATCTTAAGATTTGTGTGGAATCAGGAAAGACCCCGAGTAGCCAGGGGAATATTAAAAAAGAAAACCAGAGCCAGGGGCATCACAATGCCAGATTTCAGATTGCACTACAAAGCTGTGATCATCAAGACAGTGTGGTACTGGCACAAAAACAGACACATAGATCAATGGAACAGAATAGAGAATCCAGAAATGGACCCTCAACTCTAGGTCAACTAATATTCGACAAAGCAGGAAAGACTGGAAAAAAGACAGTCTCTTCAATAAATGGTGCTGGGAAAATTGGACATCCACATGCAGAAGAATGAACCTAGAGCATTCTCTTACACCAGACACAAAGATACACTCAAAATGGATGAAAGAAAAAAGAATGGATGAAAGATCTAAATGTGAGACAAGAATCCATCAAAACCCTAGAGGAGAACACAGGCAACACCCTTTTTGAACTTGGCCACAGTAACTTCTTGCAAGATACATCCACGAAGGCAAGGGAAACAAAAGCAAAAATGAACTATTGGGACTTAATCAAGATAAAAAGCTTCTGCACAGCAGAAGAAATATTCAATAGAACTAAAAGACAACCTACAGAATGGGAGAAGATATTTGCAAATGACCGACCTATCAGTTAAAGGACTAGTATCCAAGCTCTATAAAGAACTTATTAAACTCAACACCAAAGAAACAAACAATCCAATCATGAAATGGGCAAAAGGCATGAAGAGAAATCTCACAGAGGAAGACATAGACATGGCCAACAAGCACATGAGAACATGCTCCTCATCACTGGCCATCAGAGAAACACAAATCAAAACCACAATGAGATACCACCTCACACCAGTGAGAATGGGGAAAATTAACAAGACAGGAAACCATAAATGTTGGAGAGGATGTGGAGAAAGGGGAACCCTCTTGCACTGTTGGTGGGAATGTGAACTGGTGCAGCCACTCTGGAAAACTGTGTGAAGATTCTTCAAAGAGTTAAAAATAGACCTGCCCTATGACCCAGCAATTGCACTGCTGGGGATTTACCCCAAAGATACAGATGCAGTGAAATGGTAGGACACCCTGCACCCCAATGTTTCTAGCAGCAATGTCCACAATAGCCAAACTGTGGAAGGAGCCTCAGTGTCCATTGAAAGATGAATGGATAAAGAAGCTGTGGTTTACGTATACAATGGAATATTACTCAGCCATTAGAAATGACAAATACCCACTATTTTCTTCAATGTAGGTGGACCTGGAGAGTATTATGCTGAGTGAAGTAAGTCAATTGGAGAAGGACGAACATTATATGGTTTCACTCATATGGAGAATATAAAAAATAGTGAAAGGAAATAAAGGGGAAAGGAGAGAAAATGAGTGGGAAATATCAGAGAGGGAGACAGAACATGAGAGACTCCTAACTCTGGGTAACAAACAAGGGGTGGTGGAAGGGGATGTGGGCGGGGGGATGGGGTGACTGGGTGATGGGCACAAAGGGGGGCACTTGACAGGATGAGCACTGGGTGTTATGCTATATGTTGGCAAATTGAACTCCAATAAAGAATTTTTTTAAAAAAGTGTGTCATGCAGTTACATTGCACTTCTTAGCTGTGTGAGTTTAGAGAAGTTACTTAACTGCATTTTAGCATAATCCTTGTATGTTGAAAATGGAGGCAACGGGAGCCTACCTTTTTGAATTGTTGGAAAACAAAATGAGTGAAATATGGAAAGCACCTATAATGTTACCTGTTACTACTCTTTCCAGCTACCTTCTTGGATCCCTTTTGTCATTCCTATTGCCACGATCAATCCATCTAACAGATATCTCAGCACGTTTCCTATTACAGATGTTTTCATAGTAGAGTGCCAATTCCTGAATGTCCTTTACCTTATCTCCCTGTATCTTTTTGAGGGATTTATTAAACAAATGTAACAGTAATATATCAAATAATTATATTATCTGAGAGACATTGATTTTTCTCTTCTGCTCTAACTTCCCTTTGAGGTCTCTCAAAAAGCCTTTTAATTTACATGTTCTATAACTGAAATTGTTGGAAGTACTAAAGCTATAATTTACATGTTCTATAATTGAAACTGTTGGAAGAACTAAAGCTATATCATACATTGGACTTTAGGGAAATTGTACACAGAGAGCCATTATGTTCTACTTCTCCAATAAGCTTAGAGTGATGACCAAAACAAAACGAAACCATGGGAAAAAATTACAAAATGCTTGTAACCATAATTATTGGCTAATTTACCCAGTTGCTCTATCACATGTACTTATAGAATAGGCAAAGATACTTCACATGTTGCATTTTAAATATAGTCTATGCACATCTATCATACTCATGAGTTGAAGTGGTCATTAGGTTTTAATTATTTATTTATTATAAGGAATGATGATATTTGAACATGTCTGACTTTGAGCCTGTCCTTATGGAACTCACGGACTACTGGGGAGATTTTGAATTCAACACTAATTATACATATTTCATATTGAGTTTACACTAAGGATTAGGTTGTCAGTTCAGACTCATATAATTAGAGATCTCAGTTGGTCTCAAATATATTAATAACTTCAAGGATTCAGGCAAATAGGTAGGAAGAGGTCTGGCTACTAAAGGTAGCTCTCCTTGTTCTTTCCTGCTTCAGACAAGAACTCTGCCTTAGAATAAGAAGTCTCTGTGTGAGGCCTAGGTATTACTGCAGATATCAGGAAACATTTAGCTTATAAAACCTATTTGTATTTCAAGTTCCTTGAGATTTCTGAGGGAGCCTTGCCCATAGCCCTTAGGTTCTGGGTTTATTGTCTACAAGCAATTTTTAAAAAGAATCATTCTGTTAAGAATATTTATTTGATAAGTATATTCTTTCTATCAAAAAAATAGTCTGTTGATAATCAGAAGTTCAGTGACCACACAAACAAGGAGATTAAATCAGATGACTTACCTTCTTTTTTTCTGCCAGCAGTGTCCCCCTGACACAGGGAACAAATGGATCATAGGCCATGTATCTCAACTATATTTTCCTCTTTTATATTGCAAGATAATGTGAGAAAAAAAAAGAATGTCTGAAAAAATATTCGGCCACTTCACTTATCTGAGAAAGAGAGTATGCTTGATACAGTAGCTTTACACTGAAAATATATGTATAGGTTCCTATTAAACCACACTGCAGATCATTTATTCATTTTTCAGCATATCTTTTCCTCTATTTGACTCAATCTATGACCACACAGGGAATAGTATTTCATTTTGGTCAAATGTACTCTAAGTAATATTTGTTAAAAAGAAAACTTGAAAAAGGAATGAATCTTCAAAAATTGTGCTGACGTGAAATGTTGGTAAATTAGGCATCAAGAGCATAATACTTTTTATGCTTTCATATTTTTGCTGTGTATTGTTTTATTGCAGAATATTTTATTGTAATAGGACTCATTTCTGAGATCACACTTACTTTTATTACTTCCATGTGATTGGAATAGGTTACATAAGTAAAACTTGACTTCTTATTTTAAATAGATCTATGCATGAGTATTTCTAAATGTCATTTTACTAGAAGTCTGTGTTTTATATAATACACAGGAATGGATCCCTAAAGACAAATCTCATAAACTTTCATTTGCACAGATCTTCCTTTACAACTGACAAGATACTAGGACATCACATCTTTGCCGACTGCACAATTTTAAAATGTGGGAACAAGGAGTAGCTAAAGATGAACAAAACAGAAAGCCAAAGCACATATACAAGTAAAGTTATTAATTGGGATATAAATGTGAAAAGAGTGAGGTCATGGATTCTCAAAGTTACTAAATCCATAATTGTGTTTTTTTCATATTTTATTCATGATAGATAGATGATAGATAGAGTGTTGTTATATCTTTATTATTTCCCTCATTAACATTAGGCTTCAAGGAATATGCCTGAAAAACAGTATAATATCATACTCTTTTTTAAAAAAAAAGATTTTATTTATTTATTCATGAGAGACACATAGAGGCAGAGACATAGGTAGAGGGAGAAGCAGGCTCCATGCAGGAAGACTGATGTGGGACTGAATCCCAGATCCCGGGATCACTCCCTGGGCCAAAGGTATAAGCTCAACTGCTGGCCACCCAGGCATCCTGAAAAAACACATTTTTTTTAAGCTTTGAATTCTATATGTAGCTAACAAAGTATTCCTTATATACTTTGCCACTGAGCAAAGCACTTAACTACTGAGCCACCCAGGCGTCCCAATATCATACACTTTAAGAGATTTTTAAAAGGATCTAAATAAACAAATGAGGATTTACTAAGAACAGATGTTTTCTTTGTTTTCCAGCTTTTGAAAAATTGAAATATAATCCATCCATCATAGAACTCACCATTTCAAGGTGTAAAGTTCAGTGGTTTTGTTATACAAAGCTATGCAAACATTACTACTAATTAATTCCAAGATAGTTTCATCATCTCAAAAAGAAGTCCTTACCTATTAGCAGTCATTTCTTTTTCCCCTTCCCCAGTCTCCTAGTCCCACGATCTACCTTTGTCTCTATAGAATTGTCTATTCTGGACACTCTATATAAATGTAATCAAACAATATTGACTTTTGTGTCTGGCTTCTTTCACTAAGCATAATGTTTTCAAGGTTGGTGCATGGTATAGCATATAGAAGTATTTCATTCCTTTTTACTTCCTTTTTATTGGCTGAAAAATATTCCACTGCACAGATATACCACATTTTTTATCCTTAATCAAGCAATGGGCATTTGGGTTGTTTCTACTTTTAGGTATTATGAATAATGATGCAAATGCTTCCTTGAATTAAATAATAGACTTATCCTATACTTTATAAAAGAAAAACTGGATGGTCAATTTGTGTGTCTATTTACATATAGTTGTCTTTTATTCAATAGCAAAAGGCTTATTTTTTATGTTATAGAATCAATCCAAGAGAGCAGATTGTATGCAGACTTTTATACAATCTTCATATTTAAATCATCTAAAAATCATAGATTGTTTTATTTTTTATTTTTATTTAAAATTTTTAAAAGATTTTATTTATATATTCATGAGAGACACACACAGAGAGAGGGAGAGAGACAGATAGAGAGAGAGAAGCAGAGACACAGGCAGAGGGAGAAGCAGGCTCCATGCAGGGAGCCCCACGTGGGACTTGATCCTGGGTCTCCAGGATCACGCCCTGGGCTGAAGGCAGTGATAAACCGCTGAGCCACCCGGGCTACCCCATAGATTGTTTTAGACAAAATTATTACTATTTCTATGGCTGAAGATTTCATTTATCAAAGTTGTATCACAAAATACAAAAATAAAAATTCTCTTTTTTCATAATCCCAAAGTGGTAAAACAATGTAAATTTATAGAAACTAAAAACATTGACTTGTGTATTAGTTATTTTCTTGAAATAATTTTTAAAGAGAAAAAAACAAATTAAGCACTCAATACATAAAATAATATCAAAGAAAACTTGGAACAATGGCAAGTAAATATTAATTATAATAGCAAAATTAATGAAATAGAGAATAGAAAAAAACAACATGGGTAAATAAATTCTAAGTTTATTATTTTATGATTAACAACATATATTCTGTAAATCATAAATATATGCATGCACACATACACATACATATAATGTGATTCCCTTGTCTTCTTTGTATCTTTTCTTTCCTGTACTATCAAGTACTCTGGACATTCTCAATTGACTCTGTCACATCAGCATTTACACATCCTAAAATAACTCCCATTTGAACCCCCACTTTTGTTCTCCCCTCCCTCTTCCCATGTAAAGCAGCTTTTACTTCTCCGACCTCTTATGCTCCTAGACATTTCAATTCTTTCTCTTATTGGCATTAACAGCACTTCTTCCTGGGTTCTATAATGACTCTTTCTCCTCTACTCAAAATTCAGTGTTGACCCAACAATTTGCTTTATTATCAGAGTACTTAATACCCTTTAAATTACTTGCTTGTATTTGCTTTTTCTGGAGACAATCTTCTGAGGGGAGAGCCATCATTCTACTAACTATTGTTTTCCCAGTATCTAGAACTCTGATCTTCAACATTAAAAAGTATTCAATAAGTAATTGATGAAAGAAAAAAATTGATTCAGAGATGAAATAATTATCAAGGAACAATAATATTTAAGAGTTTTATTTATAAGAACCAAAACATTTCCATAATGTTTGGTCCTTTTACTCACTTATTTTTGAATGCTTGCCTTTTCTAAATATAGTCCATTTATGAGTCACTTCTTTGTTTCATACACCATGTTTGTCTTGCACTTTAGTTGTTGCCATATAGACCATACATTTTTAATAACTTTTCCGAATGAATGAAAATTGGCCCTTGGGCCAAAAAATTCTTAGTTAATACAATGGTTCATGACCCTCTAATGCTGAACATACCCAACAAAATTATATTCTTTAATATTTAATTTCTTTTGTGAAACTTAAATAAATTTATTTTTTTCTCTTTTACAAGGCAACAATGAAGAAAGTGTTGAAAACACTGATTTGGATATTATTGTACTTTTAAAAGTTTTTTTTTTTTTTATAAAAAATTTTCAGTATCACATTTACCTGGAGAGTGAAAAGTATAAATCGATAATTCTGTATCAAAAACACTTAACAATATTTTGTAGTGTGATTTTTTTATTTTTACAAATTTTTATTTTAATTCCAGTTACTTAACATACAGTGTTATATTAGTTTCATGTATACAATATAGTGAAGCAACTGTTCTATACATCACCTGGTGCTTATCACAATTGCTCTCCTTAATCCCCATCACCTATTTCACCCATCCCCCAAACCACCTCCCTTTTGTAACCATCAGTTTGTTTTCTATAGTTAAGAATCTGTTTCTTGGTTTGGCTTTCTTTCTCATTTTTTTTCTCCTTTGCTCTTTTGTTTTAATTCTTAAATTCCATCTATGAGTGAAATCATATAGTATTTCTCTTTCTCAGATTGACTTATTTTCCTTAGCATAATACTATCTAGCTCTATCCATGTCCTTGTAAATGGCAAGATTTCATTCTTTTTTTCTGGCTGAATAATATTCCACTCTGTGTGTGTGTGTGTGTGTATGTGCGCATGTGTGTGTGCGCGTATATGTGTGTGTGTGTGCATGTGTATTCTTTATCCATTCATCAATCAATGGACATTTGGGCTGTTTCCATAGTTTGGCTATTGTATATAATGCTGCTAGAAACATTGGGGTGCATGTATCCCTTTAATTTAGCATTTTTGTATTCTTTGGTAAATAGTGTGGTAGTTCTATTTTTAAATTTTTGAGAAAACTCCATACTATTTTCCACAGTGGCTGTATCAGTTTGCTTTTCCAACAAAAGTGCAAGAGGTTTCCCCTTTCTCCATGCCTAAACACCTAATGTTTCTTGT
This sequence comes from Canis lupus dingo, assembly GCF_003254725.2. Lineage (NCBI taxonomy): Eukaryota > Metazoa > Chordata > Mammalia > Carnivora > Canidae > Canis > Canis lupus. The sequence goes on along the minus strand of NC_064255.1, from coordinate 51,665,018 downwards.
GTTGTTGATTTTAGCCATTCTGACAGGTGTGAGATGGTATCTCACTGTAGTTTTTTTTAAGGTTTTATTAATTTATTTCAGAGAGAGGGAGAGTGTGTGCATGTGTGCTGGGGGGTGGGGATAGAGGAGGGGGAGAGAAAATCTCAAGGAGACTCTACATTGAGGGAGACCATGACACCAGGCTCCATCCCACAACCTTGAGATCAAGACATGAGCTGTAACTAAGAGTATGACACTTATCCAACTGAGCTACCTAAGCACTCCTCTCACTCTAGTTTTGATGTGCATTTTCCTGATGATCAGTCATGTTGAGCATCTTTTCATGTGTCCACTGTCCACCTATATTTATTTTTTGGAAAAATGTCTATTCATGTCTTTGGCCCATTTTTTAACTGGATTATTTATTTTTGGGTGTTGAGTTTTATAAATTGTTTAAGGATTTTGGATACTAACCCTTTATCAAATATGTTTGCAAATACCTTCTTCCACTCTTTAAATTGGTTTTTAGTTTTGTTGATTGTTTCTTTCACTGTGCAGCAGCTTTTTATTTTGATGAAGTCCCAATACTTTATTTTGGTTTTTGTTTTTCTTGCCTCTAGAATGGCAAGTTGCTACAGCTGATGTCAAAGAGGTTACTGCCTGTGTTCTCCTCTAGATTTTTTATGGTTTCGGTTCTCACATTTAGGTCTTTAATCCATTTTGAATTTATTTTTCTATTTGGTGTAAGAAAGTAGTCCAGGTTCATTATTTTACATATTGATGTCCAGTTTTCCCAACACCATTTGTCGAAGAGATTCTTTTTCCTATTCAATATACTTTCCTGGTTTGTGAAGATTAATTGACTATACATCTGTGGGTTCATTTTTGGATTTTCTATTCCATTTCATTGACATATGTGTCTATTTTTGTGCCAGTCTCAGACTGTTTTGATCACTACAACTTTGCAATATAGCCTCAAGTCTAGAATTGTGATGCCTCTATCTTTGCTTTTATTTTTCAATATAGCCTTGGCTATTCAGAGTCTTTTGTGGCTCCATACAAATTTTGGGATTGTTCTTCTGTGAAAAATGCTGTTGGTATTTGATATACTTTAAAAAAAATGTTTAAAAGACCATCTGCAGAAGGCTAGGGAAGAAATAGTTTTACACATAATTCACAGCAGTAGAGGAACATCACATTATAATACCAAAAACAAATTAGAATTAAAGTTAGAAATTATTGTAATGCCTGGGTGGCTCAGTGGTTGAGTGTCTTCCTTTGGCTCACGTCATGATCCCAGGGTCCTGCGATTGAGTTCCACAGCAGGCTCCATGCAGGATCCTCCCTCTCTCTGCCTATGTCTTTGCCTCCCTCTGTGTGTCTCTCATGAGTAATGAATAAATAAAATCTTTAAAAAATTAGAAATTATTTTGCCAAAATGTCACTAGCCTATTCACAGGAGATTTCTTATAGCCCACTTACCTCCTCTCTCTTTCCTTAAACCAATATTTCTACTTAGTCCATATTTTTTTTCTATTCTACATTCTTTTAAAAATATTATGTAGAGATTTTAATGATGTCTTTCTTTCACTGTTTCCGAAGATGTTTGGAGAGGTCTTGTCTGCCATAATAACAGTACTTTTAAAAAATGAGGGATGATGTAGGAAGCAAATTGTTAGGAGAGCTGGCAGATGGGGAAAGGGAAAAAAAGGAAGGAGATTAAGGTCTAAAATAACTTTGAAATATTGATGCCATATCAGGTTGGCCTCTAGAAGAATGCAACTCATAATCTTCAAAAGTAAATATTTCTCCTGAATGAATAAATGTATAAATGTCTTAGAAACTTTGAGTTTCACTCTATTACATATCCTCTCTTGGAACTCTGCAAAACTCTATTCAGTTCTTCCCTAGACCAAATGTGAGGTGGAGCTTTTCAGACCTTTGGAGTTTTTGGAACTTTTGAAAGAGACAGGCTTCTTCAAAGCACATTCAATGCAGAGAAATTGGTATTAGCTATTCAACCACTAAAGAGGGCGAAGCACTCAAATCAGGGAACACAGAAATAAATTTATAGTAAGTGTGCCAGACTAATAGGAAGATACTGAAAGATGTTCCACATCCACAATAAACCTAACTTCTTTTGTTGTTGCCAGCAGAATAAAAATTGCTGGATAGTATCTATATATTAATAATGTCTGTATTTCTTTTATTTTCTTTAGCCATTTTGGCTCATTAAAGTGAAAGTGATTATTGGCATAAAAACCACAAATATATTGCACCACAACCAACATTTAGACTTTCTAGTTACTAAAAGAAAATTCTATGAAGCATGTTTATTGAAAGTGTATAAAAGGATTACTTCTCAATCCAATTCTCCTTTCTATCAAGATTATTTCTTACATGTATCGAGTGTAGAACTTAGTTTTTAATTATAAGGTATTATTTTTTTAGTTTTTAATTATAATGTATTATTTCATATTTAGAAATTCAGTTTTATTATATGTGCTACCCCAAAAAACAGTATACAAGTTTCCAAAATTGTGAAGCTAAAAGGGGAGAAACTTTAATTGTCAAAGTTAGCAACATCAATGGTGCATTTTACAAAGTTTGAGTTTTTCTCAGACTTGCATGACAAATTGAATTGCCTTCATCTGTTCTCTTCATTTTCTTCTGATGACACTCTAAGCAAACTAACACACATTCAAATCAAATGTGGGATAGAAATTCTCTACTGTGGTGATCAATGCTGTTATGCAACCATTCTGACCCTATTGGTTATTTATACCAGCCATCCAATTTGAATGATGGGTGCTGTGCCATTGTGTTAGCTATTTTTTGTTTAATACTTTTATACCCTCAACCCAGCAGTGATGACATTATAAAGTTACAGAATGTGAAAATTGTGAGGTCTTTGAGAGTTTATTCAGTGCGTCATGTACATATTGCAAAGTTGTATGGGTTAAATATAGGCAAAGATGATTTCTTTCCTACCATTTTACACTTAATAATTCATTCACTCAGTTGAGCATTTGCTATGAACGAATTACTTTTTTATGTAGAAAAAGAGAAGACATAGTCTCTATTCTTATTAAGTTCAATGCGTGGCAGTAGAGGCAGTTAAGAAACAAAAAGGCAATTCAGCTCAGTGAGCACAGTGATAAGAGAATGCACAACATATTAAAGGAGCAGAAAGAAAAGACACCTTGCACAGAATGAAGAGGGCTGGTTATAGGAGGAGTTTTACAGAAGAGAAAACTAATTTGAGACATTTTCTGCTAAAGTGGGAAGGTAAGGAGCAACACTCTACCCATTGAGAATGCTTTACCACAAAGCACAGAGGTGGAAGGGCATGTGGTTTACAAGGAACTCTGTGTCATTTGTTCTGACCCCAGCATAAGCTGACAGTAGGAGATATGCTAAATATTACCAGACCTGGAATATTCAATACCTAATCTTTGTCTCAGAGAAATGTTTTTTTTTAAGAATATTTATTTATTCATGAGAGACACAGAGAAAGAGAGAGAGAGAAAGAGAGAGAGAGGCAGAGACACAGGCAGAGGGAGACGCAGGTTTCAAGGAGGGAGTCTGATGTGGGACTCGATCCCGGGACTCTAGGATTACACCCTCGGCTGAAGTTGACGCTAAACTGCTGAGCCACCCAGGGATCCCCTGTCTCAGAGAAATTTGAAATAATGTTAAGGCAACGGAGGAAGCACTGAGTTTAAGAAATGAGTAACAGATTAGGTGATATATATCCAAATATAAGAGAGAAATATTATGTGCGTGTTAGACAGGTGTGAATATTTTTTTAGGTGTGAATATTTTAATAGAGAAGACGGATGAAAGGATTCAAGAGGCAGAATCAATAAGATTGATGTTTAATTTGATGTAAGAAATAATGGAAATAAAACATTTAATTGGACCTTCAAATTAGGGACTTGAGTGAAGGTATAGATGGTGATGACTTTAAGTAAAATAGAAAAGACAGAAGAGCAAAAAGTTTGGAAATTTGATGACGGGTGAAAGTAGCATGGTGACAGATGGTAAGTACACTTACTGTGGTGAGCATCGCATAATGTAGATGATTGATAAATCACCATGTTGTACACCTGAAACTAATAGAATATTGTATGTCAATGATACTTCAGTTAAAGATAATTTAAAAAATAGGAAAAAAAGTATGGATATTTGGAGTTAGGTTTAGATGTTCAGTTTTAATATCTTACTGGAAATATCAAGTCAGTTAAATATATGGCTCTGGAGCACAGACAGGAGAACAGAGATGGTGATACAGACTTGATGGCATCAGTGCAGCATTCACTAATTCTGGTTCTTGCAACTGTGAGTTTGGTTGAGCTAGCTGGGAATGAGTGGGCTGGCAGTGTTAACCAAATCATGTGTCTAGAGTGTCTGGGTATATAAAGCAAACAAAGGAAGGGATGCACACACATAGTGGAATTACTGTGCACCGAATTGGAACATACATCCTTTCTGTATATGTGGTGATTTATTTTAGTTCTAGCCAATTTTGGCATGAAGGAATGTGGGCACAGCATTGCCATATATCCTAAGAGAAGTTGGAAATCTAAATGTTTGTGAGAAATATCCTGATTTATGTTGATCCTCTCCCCCCCAAAATTGTGTAGACTAAACAAAATATGCCTGAAAAACAATTAAGCCTATTGTGGTCATTTACTGAAGTCACATCTAGTAAGAGAAGAGAAAAGAAGGACAGAAAATAGAACAAAGGGGTCACCAATAAATTAAAAATTAAAAACTAATAGAAATTTTCTTGTTTTTCTTTGTAATTGTCCATTTTTACCCAATGACAATACTGTAGTAAGTCCAGAGTGAAAAGAGACTACTTGTGGTTCTGCAAGCAGCATTTTCCTGAAGAAAACTTGAGATCTTTTGATTGAAGACTGAGGACATCTCTCGAAAGTACAGAGAAAAGTTGAGTTAAAGAGAATCACGAGACTAGTAATATTGGGGATGTCAGTTTTCATAAATCGGAAAAGGTGTTGGATAGTTACTATGTAATGGTTCTGGTCTAATATAAATTTAGGGGAAAAATGTATAGTGCAAGAAAGCTCAAGATTATGTTTTTTTCCCCAATGTCATCCAGTAGTTGAGATATAAGGATGGAGAAGTGAGATGGTTGTAGAATCTAGAGATAGTTTTACATAAGAATATCTGCCAGCAATATAAGAAGGCAAGGTCATTGAGGGCATCACAGAAAGAGTACTTGGTATATTGAATTATTAGGTCTCAACCAGAGGGTTATAAATCCAGGAGGGGACTTATTTTCTTTTGCTCTCCATCTGAAGTTTCTATCTCACTTAAAGAAAATAGACTAGTGAATTTGTGTCAACAGATTAAGTTTTTTTTAAAAGTAATATTATTCTGCTAATTATATGGAAAATAAACAAATTAAAAATCACCTATAAATCACCATCTAGAAGTAAGAATGTTAATGTTTTGGTGCATTTCATTCCAATCCATGTAAATGTGCTTATGGTATGTGTGTGTGTGCATGTAGTGAAGTAGGGAGGAGACAGCTGCAGAGGGAGAAAGAGAGAAAGTGAGAGAGAGAGAGGAAGGAAGGGAGAGAGAGATGACAGAAAGATAGCTGCATGTGAACATATATTTTATTTTGGTAAATTCCCTTTTAAATTAATATTTTCTTCTGAATACTCTCCAAACAATAAAAAATGCTTTGTAAATGATTGCATATCATTTCTAAAATAAAACATATTTGTCTGACATTAAAATTACTGTAATAGTCACTTTTACAAGTATTATTTTAAAAAGCACTCTTACACCTTTCACTCATTGATGATTTTTATCTTTGACTTTCTAATAGGTAATTAGAAGGATTATTGTGTCAAATGTTATCAACACATTTAGGTCTTGCTATCTACTCTCAAAATGATTTTCAGATAGTTTGAAGTTTTACTTGGAAGTGCAAAGCTTAACACTCTATTAACACAACTGCTATTAGAGCAGATTGAGTACTTATATTCTACCAGTTCTCAATTTCTCTTAGGATTTTCTGTTTTGTTGAAGTTATATTTTCTCTCAGATCTACTGCCTTCTTCCTTGACTTTTTGACATAATAAAGTTTTGCCCCTTAATGTCCTTTAATGGAATTATATAAATAAATATATATTTACTTTTCCCTCTTTCTTACCAGACTCTAAGCTCTAAAAGAACAAATAACACAACCATCATATTTAAAATTTTATTCTAGCATCTAGCGTAGAGTCTAGCACATTGTAAAATATATATTTTTTAATATTTTATTTATTTATTCATAAGACACACACACACACACACACACACACAGAGTCAGAGACATAAGCAGAGGGAGAAGCAGGCTTCATGCAGGGAGCCTGATGTGAGACTTGATCCTGAGACTGCAGGATCATGCCCTAGGCCCAAGTCAGACACTCCATTGCTGAGCCACTCAGGTGTCCCACACATTGTAAAATATTAATATTTATTTGTTGAATAAAAAAGAGCAAGGGATAAAGGAAGATTTAGCAAATCTAAAAACCAAAAGAAAGAAAATACAAATGATTACCCTTCCTATAGCATTTAATTTCTGATGCCTATTGTTCATTTTAAGGATGTGACACTGTGAGTCCTTTCTTACCTTATGACCAACTGTTATAAGGAGTGACAATATTTAAAATGATGTCCAAATTATAGCAGTCGTGAAAAAAAGGGTGGCAAAATGGAGGCATTAAATAATCTGAAAACCTCCTATTGCAACATGGCTACAAATGCCAAATACAAAATAATGAATATCCCTTTAAATTTGCCATAAAGGGAATTACCATGGAGAACTAAAAACCAAAATGTTACAAATGTGTACTGTATTGTTAGAGGCAATTAGGGGAGTCTCCATATTTTTTAGACTTAGGTTCTCATATCCATGTAAAGTTAAGCAATAAGACTTTGAACCAAGGATCAACAGACTCAACCCACAGAAAAATATAGCCAGCCTCCTCCTGTTTCTGTAGAGTATATAACCTTATAACAAATTTACAGTTTCAGAGATTGGCTTTTTTTCTTTAAAGAGGGAAGAAAAAAGAATATGCAAATTTGACCATATGTGACCCTCACACAAAACCTAAAATAGCTACTACCTGGTCTCCTACAGAATCAGCTTGCCAGTCCCTGATTTAGACACAGGCAACGTTGGCAGTTGAAACTGAGACTTCACCATACATCTTAGGACCTCATGTGGTTGCAATCTCTGGAAACTGATGGAAGAAAGCAGCTGATCCAATAGCAGATGGAGGCAACAAGTAAGCTTGCCTACTTTGGCCTAAACCCTGGAAGGAAAAAAGAATTCCTTTTGAAAAATTCTAAGTATGGGTCTGCCTTCAATTATCTTTGGGGCACAAGTAGAAATGTGTGTCTATTTCTTCTTCCAGTAAGGATGCAGTAACAAGAACTAAATTTAATGCGCTATCTGAAATAACTTTAAAAAGAAGAAAATATATAAAACTTATGTTTTAAATACCTTTGATAGCAAGTGACAAAGAACAATGATTAGGTATTGCTGGGAGACATGAAGTAAATAAATTGGCAGAGTCGATGGTTGCCCTAGTTCAACTCCTGGAGAGAGTGGTCACAGAATGGGAAAGAGAAACACAGGCAAAACCCAAGGTGGGGGCCTGGATATATGACAGAGGGTAGGATAGTTGAGTGCTGCACAGAAAGAGAATGATCTGCAGAGGCTTCCCCTCAGTCTTCAGCAGGAGGCTTACCTGCCAGGAAACCATGTGGCCAAGAAAGAATCACACAAAAGTAGCAGAAGGAGCTATCTCAGAAGTTCGCATAGGGCTAGGAATAGCTCTTTTCTCACCAATTCAAGTGGAAAAACCCATAATTAATGGAGAATTAGTTATAGTACCCTGGAGGGTACTGCCTGAGTAATGGGGAATAAATTATTCTGGATAAAATAGAGCTTGGGTCTTGTATAGCAAAGCTTAAAAGTAAAAACTGAGAGGATCAATTTTCAAATAACTTAACTGTGTTTAAAAACAAACCTCAAGGGGCACCTGGGTGGCTCAGTAGTTGAGCATCTGCCTTTGGCTCAGGGCATGATCCTGGGGTCCTGGGATCAAGTCCCGCATCAGGCTCCCCACAATCAAAACTGATACAGGAATGGCATAAATAATAGAATTAATAGAAAATGATATTAAAATAGTTACCATAAGTATATTCATATGCTGAAGATGCTAGAGGAAAAAATTGAGCATGCTAAGTAGAGGAAGAATGACATAAACTGGAGGGGGGGCTGGATCAAACACCTAAATATGTCTAAATGTCTAAACTACATGCCTACAATGAATAATCCACTGGGTGTGATTCACAGATTAGATATTGCAGAAATAAAGATTGGTGAACTGAAGAAATGGTGATAAAATCTATCCAGAATGAAACTTCCGTGAAAAAAAAAATAGAGAGAGAGAGAGAGAGAGAGACTGAAATATGAATGAAATAAGGTGAAGTAAAGACTTTTCAGACATATAAAAGCTGAAAGAATTCATCACCAGCAGACTGTACTTTGAATAATTTCAAAAGAAGTATTGAGGCAGAAGGGAAATGATACTATACAGAAATCTGGTTCTACATGAAGTAATCAACATCAAAGAGAAGGATCTTTTTTTTTCTTAGTATTTAAAGATCTTTAAATAATAGACTATTTATGCAGGGATGTGATATGATAAAAATTCACCTTTTTTTTTTTTAACACATCCCCCTTACCGACCTCCCTTCTGGTGAACCATTAGTTTCTTCTCTAGAGTTAAGAATCGGTTTCTTGGTTTGCCCCCGCCCCCCTTCCCTTTGCTTATTTGTTTTGTTCCTTAAATTCCACATGTGAGTGAAATCATATGGTACCTGTCTTTTGCTGATTTATTTTGTTTAGCATAATACTCTCTAGCATCATCCATGTCCTTGCAAATGACAATATTTCACGCTTTTTTTCTTGCTGAATAATACTTCATTGTGTCTATAACCCACATCTTCTCTTTCCATTCATCAGTCAGTGGATACTTGGACTGTTTCCATAGTTTAGCTATTATAGACAATGCTGCTAGAAACATCAGGGTGCATGTATCCCTTTGAATTAGTAGTTTTATATTCTTTGGGTAAATACCTAGTAGTGTTGAGTAAGGGACAGGCAAAGTTAAGTAGGGAGAGATAGGTAGACGCTCTTTGATTATGTTCACACAGGGGGCAACATGACCAAACTCACAGAAATCCCAGATGTGGAGAAATGTCATAGTCAAGATATTAACCAGAGCACATAACAAATCCACCCTGTCTGTTCTAAATATAGACGAGGTATTTAATGATATTTGCAAATCCACTGTGTTTGTCCTAAATGTTATAGATATTTACCAAGTTCCCTGGTCAGTTTTCCATAGAAAATCGCCCATAAAAGCCTTCAGTGGGACCTTTCTCACTCTAACGCTAGAGAGCTTTCTTTTCTTTCTTTTCTGTTCTTACCTTCACTTAATAAACCTTCACTTTACCCTTTTGTGTGCATGAAACTCATTCTTGGGCTCTGTGAGATATGAACCCTGCAACAGTGTGATTGTGATAACAGTGTGCTATATCCTAGGGTAACTCTATTTTTAACTTTTTGAGCAACCTCCATACTGTTTTTCACAGTGGCTACACCAGTTTGCATTCCCACCAACATGCAAGAGGGTTCCCCTTTCTCCATATCCTCACCAACACCTGTTGTTTCTCGTGTTGTTGATTTTAGCCATTCCAACGGATGTGATGTGATATCTCATTGTAGTTGTTTTGTTTTGTTTTGCTTTTTGTTTGGGGTGTGTGTGTGTGTGTGTGTGTGTGTGTGTGTGTGTTTTAGTTTAGTGAAGGAGGCGGGAGTAGAGCGAGAGAGGACCTCTGCTGGGTGTGGAACCTGATGCAGGGTTTGATCTCAAAACCCTAAGATCATGACCCAAGCCGAAATCAGGAGTCAGACGCTTAAACTGACCGAGCCACCCAGGTACCCCTCATTGTATTTTTGATTTGCATTTCCCTGATGACGAGTGATGCTGAGTATCTTTTCATATGTCTGTTGTCTTCTTTGGAAAAATGTCTCTGCCCATTTGTTAGTTGAATTATTCATTTTGGGGGTGTTGAGTTTTTCAAATTCTTTATGTACAATTGGATAAAAACCCTTTATCAGATAAGTCATTTGCAAATATCTTCTCCCATTCTGTAGGTTGTCTTTTACTTTGATGATTTTTTTCTTTGCTGTGCAGAAGTGTGTGTGTGTGTGTGTTTGTTTTTTTTTTCTTTTTCTTTTTAAAAAAAAGTCCTGATTATATTTGCATTTGTTCACCTTGCCTCAGGAGACCTATCTAGAAAAAATTTGTTAGAGCCAATGTCAGAGAGGTTATGCCTGTGCTTTCTTCAAGACTTTTATGGTTTCAGGTCTCACATTTAGGTCTTTAATCTATTTAGAGTTTATTTTTGTATATGAAACTGCTTCAGTTTCATTCTTTTGCATGTTGCTGTCCAGTTTTCCCAACAACATTTTTGGAAGAGATGCCTTTTCCCCTTTAGATATTCTTTCCTGCTTTGTTAAAGATTAATTGACCATACAGTTGTGGATTCATTTTTGGGTTTTCTATTCTGTTTTGTTGATCTACGTGTCTGTTTTTGTGACTGTACCGTACTATGTGATTACTACAGTTTTGCAATGTAACTTCAAGTCTGGAATTTTAATGCCCGCAGCTTTGTTTTCCCTTTTTGAAATTGCTTTGGCTATCGAAGATCTTTTGTGGTTCCATATAAATTTTAAGACTGTTTGGAAAACATGCTGTGAAAAATGCTGTTGGCATTTTGATAAGGATTGCATTAAATGTTTAGATTACTTTGTATAAACATTTTAATAGTATTTGTTCTTTGAATCCATGAGCAGGGAATATCTTTCCATTTCTTTCTGTTGTCTTCAATTTCTTTCATCAGTGTTTTACACTTTTCAGGGTACAGGCCTTTCACCTCTTTTGTTAGGTTTACTCCTAGGTATCTTATTATTCTTGGTGCAATTGTAAATGGGTTTGATTCCTTAATTTTTCTTTCTGCTGCTTTTATTGGCATATAGAAATACAAAAGATTTCTATACATTGATTTTCTATCCTGCAACTTTACTTAATTCATTTATTACTTTTAGCAATTTTTTGGTGGCCTTTTGGGTTTTCTATATAGAGTATCATGTCATCTGAAAATCATGAAAGTTTTACTTCTTTTCTGATTTGGATGCCTTTTATTTCTTTTTGTTGTCTGATGCTGTGGGTGGGGCTTCCAATACTGTGTGGAATAAAAGCAGTGAGAGTGGACATCCCTGTCTTGTTGCTAACTGTACAAGAAAGCTCTCCATTTTACCTTATTGAGGATGATACTAGCTAGAGGTTTTTCCATATATGACCGTCATTATGTGAAGTAAACCTCTAAACCTACCTTGTTGTGAGTTTTTATCATGAATGGATATTGTACTTTTTCAAATACTTTTAAAAAATCTATTTAAATGATCATATGGTTCTTTTATTAATGTGATGTATCACTTTAATTTGCAAATCTTGAACCATCTATTCAACCCAGGAATAAATTCCACTTGATCATGGTGAATGACTTTTTTTAATGTATAGTTGGATTCTGTTTGCTAGCATTTTTAAAAAGATTTACTTAATTAAAATGTAATTAATTAATTAGTTAATTAATTAATGAGATACAGAGAGAGGCAGAGACACAGGCAGAGGGAGAAACAGTCAAAGGGAGATGCTCAGCCACTGAGCCACCCAGGCACCCCTGTTTGCTAGTATTTTGTTGAAGATTTTTGCATTTATGTTTATCAGAGCTATTGGCTTGCAGTCCTCTTTTTTTCTGGTGTCTCTATCTGGTTTTGATATCTGGGTAATGCTGGCCTCATAGAATGAATTTGGAAGTTTTCTTCACTCTTCTATTTTTTGGAATAGTTTGAGAAGAATTGGAATTAACTCTTCTTTAAACGTTTGGTAAAACTCACTTGTGAAGCTCTCTGGTCTTGGACTTTTATTGGCAGTTTTGTGTTATTTTTTTTTCTTTTTCTTTTTTTATAATTACTGATTCAATTTCTTTGCTGGTTTTTGGTCTCTTCAAGTTTTTTTATTTCTATCTGTTTTAGTTTTTGCAATCTATATGTTTCTAGAATTTATCCATTTCTTCCAGGTTATCCATTTTTTGGCATATGGTTACTTATTTACAATATTCTCTTATAATTGTTTGTATTTCTGTTTATTTCTCCTCTACCATTAGTGATTTTATTTATTTGGGTCATTTCTCTATTCTTTTTGATAAGTCTGGCTGGAGGCTTATCAATTTTACTAATTTTTTCAAAGAACCAGCTGCTGGTTTCCTTGTTCTGTTCTATTTGTTTGTTTGTTTTGTTTTTAGTTTCTATATCATTTCTTTTTTTTTCTTAATTTTTTTCTGTATCATTTATTTTTGCTCTAATTTTTATTATTTCCTTACTTCTGTGGCTCTCGGCCTTATTGTTCTTCTACTAGCTCCTTTAGGTATAAGCTTAAGTAGTTTATTTGAGATTTTTCTTGTTTCTTGAGATAAGCCTCTGTGGCTATATACTTCATTTTTAGAACAACTTTTGATGCATCTCAAAAATTTTGGATCATTGTGTTTTCATTTTCATTTGTTTCCATGTATTTTTAAAATTTCTTCTTTTATTTCCTGGCTGACCCATTCATTGTTGAATGGCATGTTATTTAATCTCCATATATTTGTGGTCTTTCCAGGAAATTCATCTTTTAATATTTATTGTGATCATTATCAGATAGTCATTAAAGGATTTTATTTCATATTTGAGGCAAAAAATGATAAAGATAAAATTGCATAGGTATATTATATTTTAGTGTTAAAAGCAGTTTATCTTAGACATAGACATTGTGTGAGAAAAATTTTGTTACATACTAAATATGAACCTCTCCCCAAGCAAGTATACCAGGTATACTAGCTGGTACTAGTTGCTTTTGTACTCTAGCTCTTAGCAATTATTTTAACTTCTGAATGTCCACGAAACATTTGGTACTCTAAGCTTCCTTGAGAGAAAAGGTAAGTTTCATATTTCTTTTATTGTCTGCAACTAGTAACGGCTAATATATCCAGTAAATGCTTGTTATTTTTATGCTACCAATATTAACACTTACATAGCATATAAAAGATTTTTAAACATTCTACATATAATGTCTATTTAATAGGTTTAAGAATTAATATGGCGGGATCCCTGGGTGGCTCCTGCCTTCGGCCCAGGGCGTGATCCTGGAGTCCCTGGATCGAGTCCCACATTGGGCTCCCTGCATGGAGCCTGCTTCTCCCTCTGCCTGTGTCTCTGTCTGTCTCTCTCCGTGTCTCTCACGAATAAATAAATAAAATCTTAAAAAAATTAATATGGCTAAAACATCACATTTATGAGAAAATTTGAAAATTTCCTAGATATCTAATGGTATGAGATTAATTTTAATTAAATTATCATTTAATATAATAATGAAATGATTATTTTACAAAAATATTTTACTGTTTTAAAATTTATTCTAAAATATTTATGAATACAATAATAGAATCCTGGTATTTTCTATGAAAATATCTTGAGGTAAAATTTAGGGGGTCTATTATAAATTAATATCTGGATAGATATAGATTTAAAAAACAATGTTACCTACTATTGTATAGATTTGAAATATAATATATAGCTTTTTTAAGTTTGGCAGATAATGTTATATACTTTCTGTTTCTTAAAGCATTAAATTGTACATGAACCAAAAAGAGATGAACATCCAAAAATTCTATGATAGAATCATTTTTGCTAGATATAACTCTATATTGTTGCCTTAGAGATTCAAAAGCTATAATGCACATAAAGACATTAAAATGTCTAGAAAATTTTAACATAAAATAATTTAACATGCTTTAGTTCACCATTCTCAAATATTTTGATCACTGAACCACTTTATCATCATGTTGGTAGTTATTTATATCCCAAAGAAAACACTATTAGAAGCTGTTATTTATGATGTTTCACCATTTATTTAGCTATTGGACTTTACTGATATACCCTCACATTATGACAAATGTGAAACAGCATGGACTTTGACATTGGATAGCTGTGGTATGGAAGTCTAGAGACACCAGTTGCTAGCTTTGTAAATTTGTGCAAGGTAATTAATATCTGTCAACCTCATTTTCCTCTTCTGTAAATTAGATGTAAAAATAAATCTTTAGAGAGTTATTGATACTATTAAGTGAACCACCAAGTACAATATTAATAATGGTAAAATTTCCTCCTAAAATTTATTATTTACTAAGAAATTTTATTTAAGGCAATAAATTAAATTAACAAACAAGGCTATAAGAAAAAAGTCTTAAATTCTTTCATTTCAGTTTTTTGGTGTGCATATAAAATGATTAGAATTGATTTACCACAATTTGATTTGAAAGATAAATGTTACATGTATGATAAAGAAAGCTAATGTGAACTTAAGCCAGTTACTATCTTTTTGGTTAAGGGAAAATATATTTCCACTGGAGGATATACTCACCTGCTAAAATGGAGCATTGTGCCTGTTTCTAAATGCAATAGTAAGATAATAACCGGGAAGGTAAGAGGGCCTATAAATATAATAAGCTGCAATTTTTCAAAGTAGACATCTTTGGCCCAAATAGATATGATAAGCCCTCATAGAAACAAGTAGGCACTATTCATAGAAAAGATATTACAGTTAATCTATATTACATCAAATTAGGAGGAATAAAATGTGATTCTTTCCAAATCCTTCACTTTAGATTTCTTTAAACAATATTTCCTAAATGTGTAGTACTTTAAATCCAGGAGACCATTCATACACTGATCATTCATATGGATCAGTCTTAAGCATAATTATGCTGTTAATTTGAAATATTATGGACTGTTAAAATAATACTGTTATTCTACCAAACACTCATTTCCCCCTACTTCCTTAGTTTAAACATCGCAGGCTGATTTCACTGTGATGTCACCTCTGTCCTACACACGTCCAAACCATAAGACCATCTCCCAACTCAATGGATATGGATCACATACACAAAGTAAAATCCCATTATAGTGGTTCTGTTTCCCTTGCTTATAACTAATTGAGAAAAAGCATACTCAATGATGATTCCTTAAATATATGGGTATTTGGCTTGGATTTGGCAGATGGGGCAATACATGTTTGTGATTTTCTTACTCTTTTTTCTGCCTCTAGACATAGTTGTATGTGAACAAGTTCTGCTTCACTCATCATGAGAGACTTAAGAAGACTCAGGCTGAGGACATAAATGACTCACTTAGGACACCAGACAGGAGAGATGCCAGAGACTTTTTTGGTTTCATGTTATTATCACTTCACCACTAAATTAACCAGCCTTCAAACCTGGCCTGGCTTTGGAGGTCCTATAATGGAAAATGCATGAAATAATGTGTGTCCTTCATGATTAGTAAGTTTGAGTCAGGATTATTTTTAATGTGGTTATTGTTACTTTTACTTGGAGTTGTGCTAATTGTGGGAAAACAACAATAATAATGACAACAATCTTAAATGCAATTTATCCAATCAGTGCATAGTTTTAGTGATAATATAATACTCCCAATTCTGTCAAGTAACATAGTCACAGATAGACAGTCATACCGATCACATATTAATCTGCTACAATCATAAGATCAAAGTTACCAAGCCAGTCATGATATGAAATAATTTGCTTCTAGATCATATTTTAAGTTAATGTTGAATTCTCCCAAAATTCAAAGCAACAGATATTAGGATAACACTAATGTGAAATTATCACAATTTACTAGCAAAATGAGCTACATCAATTAGAATTCTTGATAAAGTAAAAGTATGGTGTATGAGAAAGTAACTATTCATTTCTTATCTATTTAGATTAACATCATCTTATTTTCTTTTATAAACATCAAGCTCTGTATATTTTTCTTCTTCCTATGGGATATTTCCTTAGACGTTCTGCAGAGATCTCCAAAAAAGATAGGGTGGAGAGGTACAAAAGAGTAATTGGGTCTTATATTTCTTTCTGTACATTTATTTTTAAAATCCTGTGAACTATTCATTATAAGAAGAGGATTATTCATTAAACTTTCAACTGGAAGAATTATATAAATTTCAACTAGAATTCCTAGGATATATTATTGAGAGCTAATTTTTTCAAACTGGTAGTGAAATAAAATGAAAGGAATCTCTGTATGAAGTCTCAAAAACAAAATAAATTCATGGTATTCAGAAAGTGAGCAGGCTTTTATGGCATCTTAATTCTGCTTTTTAAGTATCATACCTCATAATGCAGTTCAAAAAATTTCTGGCAGGGAGAAATAATAGAAATAATAATAAGAGAGTTGATACATAGAAACAAATTCTGTATTTACATAGAGGATTCTTGACCAAGAAAAATAAAATATTCATGCATAATAACATGCCTTAAAATTGAATTGCAATAACTTGTATAAATATTTTCACATAATAAATGTGATTCTGGAACTATATATAACCATATTCAAAAGTAGCTCACGAGATCATTTAAAAATCTTTCTCATATGAAAAATATGAAATATTCCTCAAGGCAGAAATATTCATCATTATTCTGGTAGTCTTACCTTAACATATAGTGTCCGTTTACTAAGTCAAAGCTTTTGCTTGGACAAGATAAAAAAAGAATAGTAATGAAGTGAAACAAATGTTCAATTATGGATGACATATGAAATTAATTTCCCTATAAAACTTGGCAATCATTTCAAAAGAGAGAATGGGGATTTTTAAAAATTATATTCATTCTATGTTATATAACAAATGATACTTATTTGTCATATAAAGGAGGCCAAAAGAATGGCTTTTAAAGATTTATATTACTCAAATGCATATAAACCTTTATCTGAATCAAATATATGGAAACAAGATAATTATTTTGAGCATACTCACTAAATGATAAGATATCTGGTGGTATGAAGCAATTGATTTGTCCTGGAGAATTGACTATTAAAGTAACTTGTAGACAGAAAAAAATCGAGTATTGTTCTTCAGTGCAGAGTGTAGTTCTTTTTTCCCCTCATGTTGGAAAACTAGGAATAAGGATATATGTTCAATAAACGGAGTTCTCACAAATATGGGAATCTTTCATTTTTGTAACTGTCATAGATACGTTTTTTAAATTTCATTTGTACTTGGAGAACTGATATGGTAAGTCATTAAGAAAAAAAAAACACAGAGGAACTCTGATATTTCTGCTTCATGTTTCAAAGAAAGCAAACCTGCTGCTCCATGTATTTGGGAATGGTTGTTATGGCAAGACAACACCAACAAAAATGATGCTAATAGTAACGTGAAGAAGAAAAAATTGAATTGTTTCTGTATTTGTTTTTTGATTCCCCAGCTACAGCCGAATTGACTAATGCTAGGCTTTTAAAACATTCATAGGAGGAAACACTGCTGTTCTGAACAGGGAACCACCCATTTTTACACCTAAATAGTGCCCTAAAATAGCACTTTATGGTTTCTGTAATGTATTTTCAGGAGCCCCATTGTAGGTATTGTTTGGTTCCATAAAAAGTATCAAATTCTGACCATAGTCAAGGGCCAGCAACAATTAAAACACCAAGTGGATAAGTAAAGCGAACTTCTCACCAATAGGCATTTTTAAAAAATACTTCTTCAAAAACACACACACTAGTGAAATAAATACTCTTTTTTCTATGAATAAAGTTAAAGCTAATTTCCCAAACTAGACGAGCCTTTAAGGCAATTCAGGGTGATTATGAAATTCTTAGATGATTTAAATTAATTCATGCCTTTAGGTTACAACTTTATCACTATCACTGCTTAACCACTACTGGGTTTTCTCCAAGATCTAAGCAGCTAAGAGTTTTATACTGCTCTGAATTATTGTTTTTAGAATTAAAAGACTCTCGTGGCATACAGTGAACTTGCAACTGTGGCTTCTGATCTCTGGAGCTCTAAATAATTGTTTAATAAAAATCCCGTATAGATAGATGTATTTTTTTATGTGTTTGGAAGACACTATTAATTTCTGCTTGTCCATCTGAAAGAAAGCATTAAGTAGCTTTTCTACATCCTAAGTTTCCTCCCTGAGAACACATCCTCAGTGACCGGGAAGAGACCCAAGGAGCTCACCTGATGAGATCCCAAGCCTACTACTACTTTCTATCTCCAGCTGCATCTCTTAATTTTATTAAACACTTATGCAGATATACAGCATGGAGTCCAGTAAGTCTTTTCAAATATCCAACCCAATGTCACCAATGCAATACTGATTTCTAATGTAATGCCATTTAAACAAAAAGTCATTAAAATAGTTGATTTTCTTCATCTGGAAAAAATACAACAAATTATATTAATTTATTTTTTAGAATTCTGTCTGTAAACTTTCTGAAAAGAGAAATAGTATTCTCATCGTTAAAGGTCATATAGTCTATAACTTGTAGTTAAGTGTAACTCCTAAATTCTGCTGTTAATAATGAAAGGAGCCGTAGACAATATGTAAATGAGTAGACTGCCTTCCAATAAAGTTTTACCAACAAAAGCAGGCTGATGGGCTCCTATGAAGTATTGTGCTCATATCTGCCATAGAGTCAAACATTATGCAAAAGTAAAATTTTAATCATTGGCTTCATATTAACTGGTATTTTATATATATCCATCCTCATTTATTGAGAAAGGTGAATTCTCTTCTTCTTTTTTTTTTTTTTCCTCAGGTATAGTATGTGAAATTTTAGTGCTGGCAGGATTCCCTAGTTGTCAAGGTTTCCTTCAAAAAAAGAAAAAGAATGGTTCTAGAAGTTACAAGTTTCAACTTGAACCCTAAATTTGATGTACTTTTGAAATATAAATTCATTCATCTTCTGTACTTTAAATTTATAATCATATTTAAAGTCAGTTTTTTTTTCTTGATCTTCTTTGAAACTTGTCAGGTTAATCTAATTTGTATACTAACATAGAATACATATATCCATTTCCTCTAAGTACCTGATAGCTGCCAAGTGAAAATGTCATTATGATGTGGAAATTGATATCTATCATATAAAACAAATCATATTTTCATCAATTACCCTAACAATAGTTATAGCAGCCTTGTGAAAAATGACACCGATTTGATTCTTTTGATCCAGATTTGCATGTGCTATCTTTATGTAATTAAGTAATATTCAATCCTTTTTTTTTTTTTTAATTTTTATTTATTTATGATAGTCACACAGAGAGAGGGAGAGAGAGGCAGAGACACAGGCAGAGGGAGAAGCAGGCTCCATGCACCGGGAGCCCGACGTGGGATTCGATCCCGGGTCTCCAGGATCGCGCCCTGGGCCAAAGGCAGGCGCCAAACCGCTGCGCCACCCAGGGATCCCTAATCCTTTTCTTTTGTTTAATTTGAGTCAGGCAATGAAGGCAAGAAAACTAAAAGAATACATACTTGAAAAGTTAAAACATATGATCTTTATGAGTACTCAGGTGGTAAGATAAAAGTTTAAAAAGTATGTTTGTTTGTTTCTTACTTGTCTCATTTCCATATTATGGACATATTTGTAGATAATTTTTTTAAGTCTGATGGCTCCTAAAATCATGTAGATTAGAGATATAGAGTCAATAACATATAGAGTCAATACATTAAAGATTTTTGAAGTCCTGGTGAGTAAAAAAGGAGAATAACAAAAGCATCCATATAGTCCTGAAAATGGCATATTTTGCTATTAGAACAGATGTGTTACAGGTATTTAAGGTAAAGATTCAGCTTAAATAACACTAAAAAGAGGAAGTTAGGCAAATCATCTTAACCAAATGCTTATGTACCAAGAAGTTTGTTAGGTATATATCCATTGTACAACTTATAATAGTCCATTACCTATTTTTCATTTCATAATAATGTAGTTTTTATGTCAATTTGAGCACCTAAATATGAAAAATATGGAAATAAAATAACATGGATTTTAAAATACAAGCAAAAGTAAACCTACTGTAAAACTCCCTCTGCCTGTGTCTCTGCCTCTCTGTGTCTCTCATGAATAAATAAATTAAAAAATCTTAAAAAAAAAACCCTACTATAAAACTATTTCTCTCTGTATTCGATAAATATTTCATATAAAGGGCTACTTTCTCAGTCTTGAGATTTAGTTTTTCTTTTGAAGTAATTTATTTTGCTTCCATATTAAATGATCTCACTTTCTTTGTCTCTGTCTCTGCCTCTTATATTTGAGGGAAATTAAATTAACGTCTCATTTCTTTCCTAGAGAATCATTCTCTGCACCTTACATCACACCTGGCTCTCCCTTTTAACTGGTGAGCTCAATTTACTTATGTGGATTTCAGTGGTGTTGAATGACTGACTACCTAGGTTGAATACATGGTTTCCCCTGTTCCCTGGGATATAATTAAGTGCAAATACTTTTTGTTTATTTGTTTATGAGTGAAAAATGGAAATATCACTGCAGCCATTCCCTGGGCAATGTTCACTGCCATAAACGGGCTCTATGTTCTTTTGCTTTTCTGTCCACCTTGGTCTAATTACAGGTAGAGACTTGTTAAGAATAAGCCAGGGTAAAACTTGAGTCCATTGAGATGCAATCAGTTTGTTTTGTAAAACTTTTTTTCTTTGAAAACCATGTCAGGAAAAAGAAAAGGTAAGAAAATTTATAATGCCTGTGTAGATATCAAGACAATGTTAAATCATCCTGCAACCTTACTATAACCCACATTTACTATTAGTTTAAAATGTAATTTAAACTTTAAATTAATTTAAAATTACTAATAATTTAAAATTATTAAGGCATTCTACAAATGTATAATGAGTTCTGATTTATTATTATTACTATTATTATTTATTATTATTTCACATAGCACTTGAAACTCTGATGGATGCATTTTTCATCCAAAAGAAAACTTAAAAAAAGAAAAACAACAACAACAAAAAAACAAAAGAAAAGTTATTTCTGCACCTCTTTTGAATCGAGAGACAAGGAATTTATCATCTAGAACTTACTAAAAAACATATTTGTGGACTTGTTATCTCTTGTTACATTCTGACACTTCTGTCCAAATATTTTTAGTCATTTGTATCGCACTATGATTTCTAAAGAAATGAATAGAACTTCAGCTAAAAAAATGTTGGCATATGTGCCCAACAGTGGCTATGCTACTGGAGAATAACTCCTATGAGGCTCACATCTCTATGTGTGGAAATAGGAAGATATTCTAGTAAAGACCTTTGTTGTGTAAACCCTGAAGTACACCACACATTCAGAATTTTAAGAGGAATTTTTTTAAGACAAAAGAAAATATACAAACACATTGGTCATTTAAGTAATGGGAAGAGGCTTGAAAGATCAAATGCAAATAAAAGTAAACTTAGGATCCCATAGTCATTCCTCCAGAAAAATATTTTTCTATCTCTTTATACTGAATACATTTCCAGCAGTCTGTGCCAAGCATATTTGAAGTTGTGATGCTGTGATGTTCTGTGGATTTAGAAAAGACAACAGAATATTTTTTTAAATTAACATTTTAAGCATTGAAAACTGTCAAAAGTACCTAGAGCAGGATACAGAGGACTTCACTGTTTCCCTTCACAGACTAAGGTAAATGAAAAAGAGAGACTCTTATAGTAACTTTTGGTTTCCATATAAGATGCTCATAGATGCACATATTTCTAAGGTTTCATGCTAGATATTGGTTATTTCCCCAGATTGAACTCTGTTTGGTAAGAAAATTAACCATTTGAAATGAAAACAGATACCGAGTAATACTAAATAGAGTTACCTAGTTAGGATATCTTCTGTTAGAGCATTGCCAGAAAATCCACAAAGTGATTCAAAGAACCTCTACTTTTAATTCAGCCAAAAATTATGGATGTTTGAAAGATTGGTGTGTTTGATAAACAATTAACCAAGTGACTGGCTAGAGCTTAACTACTGTTGAAACTCTTTGGTCTAATAAAATTTAAACAGAATATGCACACAATCAAACAACCATAGCTGGTATTAATTATTTGTGATAATGCAAAGTTTCTGACTCAAAACCAATATGGATTTGTTATTGGCTTCTCTATCTTAAGATAATCAGATTTATTTCCATGGAATGGGATGGTCCAATTGAAAAACTGTCTTAATATTATAATGCTAAATATATATCAACCCAGATTAGATAACTACCTCTAACAATAGTAAATTTTTAGTTATCTAGCATTCAAAAATTAATTACAATGTATAATTTCAGGAAGGAGGTCTTAGGAAGGAGGTTTAAACCTTGTTTCTATAAAATCTTTCCCATAAGTTACAAATAAAAATGTAAAGAACCAAAATTACACAATTGCATTTCCTTCATTTCTCTTATATTTTAAATCCTCTGACAGCAAAGAAAGTATTGCAAATTTAGGAAGGGAATGAATACTTATTATGCACCTACATAGTATCCGTAACATTTCTCCTTTTATTTTAACATGAAGTGGGTTTGCTTTGCCTCTGATTCTTGATAGAAAAAATGAAATTTAAAGATAAATTTTGCAAGTTATTAGCTAACAAGTAGTTAACCTCTGGTTAACAAGTAGCTAGCCAAGTTTTGAAACCAAGCCTGTCTTAAAACAAAGAATGTCCTTCAAATGTTTTTCATGATTCACAGCCTGGGCAGGGTGATCTTCTATACAATATAGACCTAGTCATCAGTGAGTGCTCTGTTTCATTTTAATAGATGTGGCCTAAGTAAGGCAAGCTGTTAAAAGATGACTTAAAGATGGAGATCATGATTTTGAGTTTTATTCACCACTCCTCAAGCTAATTGAAAAACCTTTAACAATTTATTTAAAGTCTCTTGTCAATTTCTTTTTTTTTTCTTGTCAATTTCTTATGTTATATGTGAAGTGTAATAAAATTATCTGAGGTAAATAATGATATACTAAACATACCATGAGCTCTGGAGTACCCATAAATATTTATTAAATATAGTTACTAAGTCAGTGGAAGAGTTACAGTAGAATATTACAACATAAACAATTGATTTAAATAAAAACAGAAAGGAGAGCAAAAAGAATAGAGTAGATAAATAAATAAATAGAGTGATAGTAAAATTAACTATATCCATATAAGCAATAACTATATAAAAGAGAATACATGCTCTTCTTTAAAGTAGTGATTATTACACTATATTAAAAAGCAGGACTCATGTATATTCTATTTACAAAAAAATGAACATAAAATATAAAATGGCAGACAAAAAAAACTTGAAAAGTTATACTGTGCAAACACTGATCATGAGAAAGCAAAAGTGGATAAACTGATAATAGACAAAGTTGAGCTGAGAGAAAAGAATATGAACAGAGATGGATGATTTTATGACATTGAAGGTACAATTCCTTAAGAGGGCATACAATTGTTAAATGTATATTAATGAAAAAATCAAAATACAAGAAGCAAAGCAAAATAAGTTCATGAATTATATGGAGAAATAGCAAGTCCACAATTGGAGTGAGATTTCAAGACTCTTCATTCAGTAATTAAAAGAAAAATAAGTGGAAAAATTTTCTAAGGATAAAAAGATCCAAACATATAATACTATTTCTGCCCTAACTCCTAAAAGATACAAGAAGGTAATACTTCCCAATAAAAATGTTGAGTTACATCTTTCTCATACTTACACTAAAATTATATGTAACACATTTTATGTTGCTGTACTTAGCAATAAGCCCAGTCTTTGTATGCCTTTAATAATTTAAAAAATATATTAAAATACACTTTTATGGGGATGCCTGGGTGGCTCAGTGGTTGAGCGCTTGCCTTTGGCCCAGGGTGTGATCCTGGAGTTCTGGGATCGAATCCCACATCAGGCTCCCTGCATGGAGCCTGCTTCTCCCTCTGCCTATGTCTCTGCCTCTCTGTCTCTCATGAATAAATAAATAAATACAATATTAAAAAAAAACACACATATACACTCTTATGAATTGCATTTTTATATTGCATTAAAAAACAATCTGAAGTGTCCCTTTTATAAAATTCATTATATTCAGTGTGGAATATATGAAAAGCCTCTGAGGAAGAGGCTAATTTTTGTGAAAATTTTTGTGAAATAATTTTTGTGAAATTGACCAACTTTGAAGAACAATATATATCAAAGAGGGTTCTAGGTTCTATGGCCCAGATTTCTCTACTTGTCTCACCACCAAGTGCTCAGCTCCTAGCACAGTACTTGATCCACACAAGTATTTTACTTTTCTGTAAACTGCTTCAATGATTAGAAATTAGCACAATTGTTTCTTAAAGAATATTGGTCAATACATTTAGGGAAGAAGGAATAAAAAAGAGAGGTTGCCATTCTCTGATATGAAAAAATAATTATAAGTATAGACAATAAATAGGTTGAGGTTTATTAAAAATATAAATTTGAAAGAGGTTGGATGAGGTGCAGAGATGAGATAAAATTATAACTCCAAAGAACTGGAGAGAGATATAAGAATTAAAAAGAAAAGGAAGGGTAATGTACTCATGTAATGTTAAATGAAGTTTTTTTAAACTTAAGATTAGAATGGAGGCCTGAAATTTCAAATGTGACCACAGAGCTATAAGCCATGAAGTATAAAATTAAATAATAAATAGTTTGCCAAAGTAAAGTATACATAAAATAGAAGGAAATGGATAATTTGGAAAATTTTCACTTACAAGGTAAATGTCAATATTTTCTTAAATAAAACTTACTGTGAGTCAGTAGGAAAAGTTCCCTGACAGAAAATTGAGTAAATAACATAAACTCAGAAAACAAGAAATATTTAAAAATATGGAAAACTCAACATCTATGGAATGAAAGGGATGAAAATTTAAATAGCAATGAAGTGTTTTGATTTCTTAAATCAGCAAAGATTAAAATCAATAACAATGTACATTTTGTTGAAGATGTGGTTGTCACTCTGTTCTAGCTACCATAACAAAAATATAAAATAGGTGGCTTATGAACAACAAATAGTAATTTCTCACTGCTCTGGAAGTGCTCACTCATCTTGAATCTGGCAAGTTCAAGATGAGGGCTGCAGCACATTCAGTGTCTGGTGACAGCCTACTTACTTATCCATGGCCATGGTCTCATTGTAACCTGGGTTACCTCACTAACCTGGGTTAGTGGCTAGAGAGCTACCTCTGTGGGATCACTTTTATAAGAGCACTAATCTCATCCATGAGAGCTCAACCCTTATGACCTAGCATCTCCCAAAGGTCCTACAACACAATGAATACAACCATGTTGAGCATTAGGTTTTCATACAGGAATTTGGGCATTCAGTCCATAGCAGAAGTTGAGTAGTGTCAAGCCCTTATGTATCATATATTAGGAATGCAAGCGTAGAAATGCATGTCCATGTTTGTCTATTTCCCAAAGAAAAAGTGGCAAGGGTTGGGGAAAAGAATATAATTTCCCTACAAAATTTATATAAACTTTGGCCCAGCAGTGGATCTTAAGGAGATTATCTGACACGTTTGCAAAGATTCATTTTTAAAATGAACTCATTAATCACAACCACCATATTCTCTTTCACCTGTGAAACTCCGACTGCAGTGTTCTTGGTGCTGATGTTACCTTGATAAAGATGGATGTATAATGATATCCACTGCTACATTATTTATAATATTGAAACAGTAGAAACAATCTAAATATTAACACAAGTATACTGATTATAAACATACATACAGGAATGCTATTCAACCACTAAGTAATAAAATATATGTGTAGTTAAAAGAATGGAGAATTGTTTTATTTAATATAATAAATGTATTTGAATATAATTGATGCAGTGAGATCCCTTACTTGTTAAAACTGTGCATTTGTGGTGTATGTAACAGAAAGTTACTTCACATATTTTTTCTCATCATTTTATGTATGAAATAATGACCAAGATTTACTTACATATTTAAGGGAAAACTTTTCAAATAATGTAAAACGCAACTCTGGACTCAAGTGCACTTGAATTTCTTATATTAGAACGGCTTTTGAAATGACCTGTACTTTTTGTTTTTAATTAAAGAGGTCGGGTCCAGCCTCAAACTGAATTATAATTTTAGCCTGAACACATGGCACAGATATTTCTGAAAATCTATACCTGTGATTCTAATATGCTTTTCCAAATAAAGAACACTTAGTAGTGGGTGTAGGCAAAAATACTGTCTGTTTACTATTATCTACTGTTGGGTGTTGGGGGAATAAACACAAAGGTTTCATGTGGCTCCTGTTCTCAAGGAGTTTACTTCCTAATAGAAGAATGGAGGGAGGGTATAGATAAATTTGCATAAATTAGGACACACACAATACAAGACACACAATTAAGTTTGTAGGAATTGGTTTCCAAGTGGAAGTTTTAGAAGGCTCCATGGAAATCATATGGTAGAGACAAAATAATGTTTTAATTGAAGGGCCTAGTATGTGAAAAGACTAAATGAGGAACAGTGGGAAAAATAGTGGGACTAAATTCAGTTTACACGAAACATGGACTCATGAACATGAAAGTTGAGATCAAAGCTTAGGAAGACAGTCTGGGGGAGAATATGGAAGCCAGGAATATCCAGTTTATTAATTCAAATTTCAGTTTATAGGCGGTGATAATTTTATTGACAATTTGGAAGAGAAAACTGACATGAAGTGAGATTGATATTTTTAATTATGAAAACAGAACATTAAATAATTAGAGCAAAAAGAATTAAAGATAGAGAAAACACTACTGGTTTTGGCCAGGATCTTAATATGCAATTCAAGAAGCATTCTGCCTTTATCAGAGCAGTCTATCAACATTTAATTCTCCAGAACAGCCCATTAATACACCAAAACAAAACAAAACAGAAAAAGAAAAAGAAAAATCAGCCCCTATGATATTTATGATAAAGATAAATGATAATGAAAAACATTCAAATATTTGGATTAACTCTAATGGATTGAACATTTATATTCACAGAGATTGCAAAATTTTCCTATCTGTGACATAGAGGAGAGGGGCAAGAAAATAGGGTCACACAATCAGTCTAGAAGTAGGGTTATGAGAGAGAACATCAGCTCTGAGGACTTGGAGAAGGGAGAAGCAAGTGTACAAATGATTTCAAATAACATATTAATTAATGGCAGAAATCTAGAGAAAGTAATAGTTTAAAATAATAGATACATGTGTGCTTTTTTGCACAACCTGATAATCAGAATCTAAACAGAAACAATGTTTCTGTTTAGATTTTCTTTGTTTTATTATTTTCTTTGTTTTATTATTAATAAAATAAAAATAAATGAGGTGTTGTAAGATACTTTGAATAATGCTCAGATTATGGTAACATTCAGTAGGTGTTCATTATATATCATTTTAAAATAGGGTTCACACAAACCACATTTGTTTCCAGAATGCTACCTGGAGATATTTTACAAGAGCAGTATAAAGTGGATAAGAGAATGACAAACACCACAATCTAATCTGAGACTCTCTCTCTCTACACACACACACACACACACACACACACTAAAATGAAACTAACTTTTTAAACTAAAAAAAGCACAGCAAGTCCTCACATCAATTTCTACCCCCTTTTCCCAGGTAAAGCCAGTAATCTATAACAAGTGCATAGAACAAATTGATCATACAATTATATTAATGAACTTCTTTATTTGGAAAAATTATTTCCTTCATTTTATATGTACCAATCATAGCGTCCAAGCACTCATACTGGTGACCCGGAGGAATTGATTCTTCTTCTGGTGGCTAAAAATAGCATTGATTTCCCAAAAGATACACATTTTTAAACACAAATAACCACAGAGATCAGTAATGCAAGAAAGACCTAAGACAGTACTGGATATAAAATAAGCAGTAAAAACTGTAAACAAAATAATATATACTCTGAGTTGAATAAGGGAGAAATAAGTGTCCTGAAGAAGTGCAAAAGAGAACCAGGAAAAAGGTAAAGTATATCATGCATGTTTGAAAGATGGATCCCATAAAACACTGGCCTCTGGATTTTCCAACCTAAGCAACCACAGGAGATGCCATGTGAAATTACAATGATTTCCAAAACACCTTTTAAAAAAGCACTTTGAGACCTGTGGAAGCTGATGAACCATATCTTAAGGTAAGTAATTATTTTACCAAACCAGGTGGAAAATACTGGATTAAACAAAGGTACCACAGGGGTTTTAGCTTAAGAATTTTTCTTTTCATAGACCCTGAGCTGTTTTTCCTAAAGTTGAAAGTCACATTGAGTTGTACTCAAAGTTTCTACACAAGGGATAAATGTTTTCAATTTTTTGATCAGTCCTTAGAGCAAACGAGTATTCCTGCAGCAGTTAATAAACTGGAGTATAAAATGAAACTAACTTTTTAAACTACAGTCTGGAGGGACGCCTGGATGCCTTAGCGGTTGAGCATCTGCCTTTGTCTCAAGGCATGATCCCAGGTTCTGGAGATCTTGTCCCACATCGGGCTCCCTGTGGGGAGCCTGCTTCTCCCTCTGCCTATGTCTCTGCCTCTCTCTGTGTATCTCTCAGGAATAAATAAATACAATCTTAAAAAATATATAATCTGGATACCTGAAACTTGATATTTCTACCCTCCTGCCCCCTATCCCATTTGAAGAGTTGAAATATTTGGATTCACTAGATCTCATTATATTTGGAATCAGGAATCAGGCACGTCATTTGCTCTTCCCTCTCATTTAAATCACTTGAGTGTAACCAAATTTTAAAGATTTTATTTATTTATGCATGAGAGACACAGAGAGAGAGGCAGAGACATAGGCAGAGGGAGAAGCAAGCTCCATGCCAGGAGCCCGATGCAGGACTCAGTCCCAGAACCCTGAGATCACAACCTGAGCCAAAGGCAGGTGCTCAACCCCTTAGCCACCCAGGCATCATGAGTGTAACCAAATTTAAGGAGCCACACACAGCAGGATTTCTTTCACAGTCAAATTTCTTGCCACACTGATAGATGACGAACTTTATAACTCTGGAAATATCTAATTATCCAAAGAAAGGAAGATTTTGCAACACCATTCTAATGATCTAATTCCAGTATATCCCCTATGTGTGGAGCAGGCTAGGGGTGGGTTTGTGGGGTCAGTTTTCGACAGTACAAAAGCTGAATATTTTAAATTCCTCATACAATTGAACAAAACAATGCAAAAGAAAAACTAAAGTGGGAGGATAGAAAGTTGAGTTCATGAGGTTTGATACATCTCCCAACCCCAAATCTTCAGAAAAAGTTAAGTTTATAAAATGTTCACAAAGATACCATATCTGAAGTAATAACTGGAGTGACCCAAAGCAAGAAAGCTCCAGATACCACCCACGTTAGGTAAGACTTTCAATGCGGTGGATACATGCAAAGCACGAAGGCCTGAATGACTGAGTGTGGAAAAATTTCCCACTTGAGGTGAGCAGTTGTATTCTTTGAATCACAACTTGAGCCTTTACAACTTTAGTATCTATTTCTACTAGAAAACCATCTTTGGTTTGGTCCCAACTGTTTTTAAGGCTGTGAGGACAGAGATAAATAAAAAATGTTTAATTTTGAATAATAAAATCTGTCTAGAGTCAGCAGAACATGCTGGAAAGGAGGCTAATCCATATGTCAATTGTAGATTCTAACTTGAAGGAATCCTCATTGGCAAATAGTGCAAAAGGAAAGAAAAAGATTTAGACATTGAGAAAAAGGAAATAAAATGCACATGTAGCTGAGATACATATTTTTGCAGTGAAAGAGGAAGACAAAACTGAGATAAGGTATTGGTGATCAAGATATTTGGTTTGCTTTCTTCGTGGAGCTCCTGGGTGGCTCAGTCCTCTGAGCTTCTTCCAGTCACTCAGGGCTCAGGTCACCTTCTCAGGGTCCTGGGATTGAGCCCCACATTGGGATTTCCACTCAGCAGGGAGTCTGCTTCTCTCTCTTACTCTGTTGCTCCCCCTGCTTATACTTACTTTCTCTGTCAAAACAATAAATAAATAAAAACTTTTAAAAAAGATATTTGGTTTGCTTTAAAAAAAATAGGGAACATAGGTGTGTGTGTTGGGGGGAGGGGATTAGTTCGGGGAGGAAGGGATATAGGGAGGGAGTTTCCTTACAGTGTTTTGTTAGGCTCTGTTAGGAATTCAATGTTTGTTTCTCCCTAAAATTTGTAAGTCAAAACCCTACCCCAGAAATGTGAAGGTATTAAGAGGTGGGGTCTTTGGGAGGTCATTAGAATTATATTACCTCATGAAGGTGGAGCCCTATTGAATGGCTGATACCTTTAGAAGAGGCAGCTGAGGGCTTGCTCCTTTGTGAGGACTTTAGAAGTAGCCCCTCTGAAACCCTGAAGTCCAGAAGAGGGCTCTCACCGCAACTCTATGGTGCTGGCACCCTAATTTTGGACTTTTCATCCTCCAAAACTGTGAGAAATAAGTTTCTATTGTTTTTAAAGAATTTGGCCTGTAATATTTTGTTAGAGAAGCCTGAAGGGTCTAAGGCTCTGCTGTGCTTTGACTCAGAGATATCATGAATTAGAGGTGAAAATTGTGTTGCCCCTTGTGGAAGCTTTATAGGACATCTACCTTAGCAGTGCTAAATGAAGAAGGTGGAGAAAAATTAACAATTCGTTTCCTCTTAGAAACATCAGAGTTGTTGGAATCGCCCTTGTTGGAGGCTTATACAAGGATTTGGAGCTAGTTTGTATCTGTATGTGCCAGTGCCAGGAGCTTGGCTGAGCTAGGAGAGAGCTCAGAGGCCAGCGGTGGGAGCAGGCAAATTAAAGAAACAAACAACAGTGAAAGAGACCTTTAATCACTTACTGAAATCATATAAGCAAGAATCCAAACCCGGTAGAATGGCCAACTCCTCCCACTTCCTCTTCCTCCAAGAAAGGACGTATCAGTCAGTGGAAGGTTGGGTGGATCTGCACACACATGGAGACGATGTTTCACTGTTGAGGATGTCTGGGCCAAAAGACTCTGGCAACGCTGTGGACCCTGGAGTACTAAACTCCTGGGGCGGTGCGGTAGGGAAGGGTGAAAAAGTGAGGCTAGGAGAGGAAAGCACTGGATACTGAGTCAGAGCCAGGAAAGGTGTCCTGAAAGTTTCCTTCCTCATCCTAAAATAGTAAGTGTTGGCAGAGGCATCTGAAGAGGCCCTTGGCCAAAGCGCCCAGATAACAGACCTGGCAATGAAAGCACCTGAGCTAAGAGTATAAACATGGAAGAATCATGACCAGTCAGACACTTGCCCTCAGACTGCAGAACTTGGCTGTGTTCCAGGTTAGTGTGGGGAGAGCAGCTTTCCTGGGGAGGCCTATCAGATAAAGCCTTTGTAATTGCCTATTAGAGCAAGTATGAAAAATAAGGTGTATTAACCAGAAACTGAACTCAACCAGTTTTTTTTTGTTTTCATTTGAAAAATAAGGATATTAAGTGCAATTTTTTTAAACCTATTTTGTAAGGGTATTGAAAGATTTCTGAGAGATACTGTATATTCAACTGTAAGGTCAAATGATGAGTAAATAGTACTGTTTTTGAAGAAACATTCTTTAAAAAAACAAAGATTTTATTTATTTACTCATGAGAGACCCAGACACACATACACACACACACACACACACACACACACACACAGGCAGAGGGAGAAGCAGGCCCGCGCAGGGAGCCCGACGTGGGACTCCATCCCAGGTCTCCAGGATCAGGCCCTGGGCTGAAGTTGGCACTAAACCACTGAGCCACCCGGACTGCCCTGAAGAAACATTCTTACAATGAAAAAAATCCACAATAAAATGAAACTAGTAAAAATACCTTTGGTTTCGTCTACTAATGGATTCACGTGATTCATTATTTTATTTTGGAAGAGTATGCGTCCCCAAGAAAATCAAATGTAAATAATCTACAGTTCTGTTAAACCAATCCTGGTGTATTGAGTGCTATAAAAATAAAAGATAATAAAATAGAAAGCAACCCAACTAGAGCTATTTTAACTTCTCAATAACCACCCCCAAACCAGAGAAACATTTAAATATTGGCGTAGTTTTCATTGAGACTGGGATGAATTTATTTTCTGAGTATATAGAAGTTGAAGGAAAGTCTATGGGATTGAAAATAGTATGACAAGCTTTCAGCAAAACACAACAAATCACAATTGTGTTTCATTCCGATATTCCTGGAAAGCTTCAAAAATTGATGAGAAAAAGTATATGGGGAAAAAAGAAAATCTAAATATAGTGTGCATATGAGTTTATGTATATAATTTATGTATCTTCTAATATATAAGGGAGAGAATCCTTTCTTTGCATTTTTTCTGGATTTCTTTGCTATAACTAACCCATCTTATATTTACCTGAGGCCAAAGGAAAAGTCCTAGCAGACATATGCCTTAGTGTATAGCCTTGGTTTGAAGCCAGTGAACAGAAGATCTGATGAGGACATTTTCCAAAATACATAACATAGACTATATCATCATCCTCAGAAAATAGACTTAAGACTAAACTATTTTACAGAAAAAAAACAATTTATCTAAAATTTCTGAGTCTTTAAAGGAACACAGTTCCACACAAAAGATAAATAACCATTCCTTCCTGCCATGGCTTCATAAATACCTCCTCCATGCTCTTAAAGTAATACTTCAAATCTTATATACTATAATTATTTTTTTTCAATTTTAATGAATCTAACATAATTGTAAGAAAAGGAAATAAAGTATCGAGTAATGTTTTGGGTCAAATGTAGAGGAAATAAGAAAAAAGCAGAAGAATAGTAGTGTTCTAGTTTATCTGAGATAATTATTGCTTAGTTGAAGGTGGAAGAGAAAGGTTTTATGATGTTGTGGCAAGTCTGGTGATAATATTTGGTAGTGCTTTATACGTTAGGCACAAATTCATCAAGTTCTGGAACCAAAGATTCATATTGAATGTCATGGACAGAACCCAAATTTACTTTGTGTTAAATGAATAGACTCATAAGTTTACATGATATCATGGAAACTACTACTTATTAGAAATAAAAATTGAGAGGGGCACCTGGTGGCTTAGTTGGTTAAACATCGGATGCTTGGTTTTGGTTCAGGTTATGATCTCAGAGTCATAAGATCAAGCCCCATGTCAGGCTTCCTGCTCAGTGGGGAGTTTAGTTTGCTCACATGTACATGCTTGCTCTCACTTCTCTCTTTAAAATAAATAAATCATAAAAAAACTCAAGATTTAGAGAACATGACCCATTCAATATTTAGTGTATTATTTAAATAATGGGAAAGATGGACATGCCTAGGTATTTATGCTAAGTCAGTAAGTGGGTAAAGAAATGGATTCTAAGGCAAGCTACAATTATTTATTTTTTGCCTTTAATTCACATTGTCTTCTTAAAATCCATTGTGTAATTAAAACATTTATTATAAATCTATTATATAGTACATATGTGGTTTTCTTTTTTTTAAATTTAACTCAAGCTTAACTGTTCTCTTGGTTACAAGCAAATAACAGAACCTATTGCCATTAATATCTAGATAATTTTAAATATTATACTTAGCAGATATTTTCTACTTAAGCTGAATAAGAAAATATTCTGATGTCAACCCAACCATGACAGGATTACAACTAAAGGAGTTTCTATTCTATTAAACTACTCTTCACCAACTGATAACTTCTATAGGAAGCATCATAGCTTCATTTTCTGTGGTTGGGTCATGCAACTCATGATTAAAGTCTCCTTTGGTGATGAATATTGAAAGCAATCAGGTAAAAAATGGTTTATCTTTCTTGTGTACCCTCGGGTTCTTCCCTCTGTCAGTCTCTCCATCCCTCTGTGTGTGTTAGGAGGCACATATGAAGACAAAACAAGGATTAGTTTTTGTCACTCACACAGTCATGCCCACTGGTCCTGTCAAGGCACAAAAATGTACATGTACATACACATAAAGAGAGACCTTACAGGAGGAAGGACATTGAAGTAGCCAGATTAAAAATTAATATAACATTTTTATTGAATGTCACACGTTTGATTCTATTAGGTTCAGAAATTTCTAGTATTTTATAAAGCAATAGAGCTCTCCACAGTGTTTATAACTTAATACATATATGTTGTTAATATCTTCTCTAAACTCCTCCTCTCTTAACTTTTCTCTGGTCCTTCTTAAAATCCATTTACTCTTTCAATAAATACTTACTCTTCACCCACCTAGCACACTTGACCCTGAGAACGCAGCCATGCACAGGCTGTGATTCCTATTCTCTAAGAATATTAGTATTATTTTTTTACTGTACCCCTTAATGCCTCGGTCTCTTTCTTCTTAATCTTCCAAACAATTCTTGCTATACTAAACACTTAATATTTGTCCAATATTTGCCTACTTTTTTATATTAAAAGTTTCTTTTTTTACAAATATTGTCCGCTCCTTTTCACTCACATACCTGACTTCAATCATAACTTATAATATTGATGAGTCTGAAATATTAATTTTCAGGGTAGATCTAATTCCTGAATTCCAGAGTGACTTATCCAATCAAATAGCCATCTCTAGTCTCATACATCTACAGAAGTAACTACCTTTCCATTCCAATGTGTATTTCCTATGTAATTTTGTGTGTACAGAGAGAAATGGAAAATTAGAAAATATAGAAGGGTGCCTGGGTGGCTCACTCAGTTAAGCGTCTGTCTTTGGCTCAGGTCATGATCCCATGGTTGTACGATTGAGCCCTTGGGTTCTAGGGCCCCCTGCTCCTCCTTCTCCCTCTGCTCCTACTCCTGCTCATTCATTCTATCACTCTCTCAAATAAATAAATAAATTATTAAAAAATAAGAAAATATATTATAGAAATGTTGTTTTTAATAAGTTTTTAACATAAATTCATAAAACAGGCTTCATAAAAATTCATAAAGCATTCATAGAACAGGCTTATTTCACTTAATATTATATGTTATACAGAGGATGACAACCAAACCAAGCACACTTTTGAGAAAATAAGAATATGTTAAAGTAACTAATATTTTATAATTTAAGTATTTAGTGGCCAAAAAATTATTTTATAAATGGGACTATAAAGTAGCCTTATTCAAACATTATTTTCAAAAACATAAGTGTTTTCTTAAAAATAGAGTAATTCTGAAGCTATATTGAAATGAGTAGGTACATTAATTTTCTGAACAAGCAAAAATCTCTAACCAGAATATTCTTGATACATATTTATGCAATTTAACCGTTCCCTTCCATGCATATTTTGAGTATCATATCACTGTTGTTCTATGAAAAATTATTTTTCTATTAACGTTTTATGAAAAACAATTTTAAAATATGGTCTAATTATTACTTTAAAATAAATAATAAAATTATTTTATTAAAATATAATTAACATACAGTGTTATATTAGTTTCAGATGTACAGCATGATTCAACATTTCTATACTTTTCTCAGTGCTCATCAAGATAAGTGTATTCTTAATCCCTTTTCCCTATTTCACCTATTTCCCTTTCACCTCCACCCCTCCGGCAATCACCAGTTTTTTCTCTGTATTTAAGAGTCTGGTTTTTTTGTTTCTCTTTTTCCTTCTTGTTTTGTTTCTTAAATTCTACATATGAGTGAAAACATATGTTTTCATGTTTCATAATATGAGTGATATTAGTCTTTCTTTGATTTATTTCACTTAGCATTATACCCTCTAGGTTCATCATGTAGCAAATGAAAAAAAAAATCATTCTTTTTTGAAAGCTGAGTAATATTCCATTATGTATGGATGGGTGTGTGTGTGTGTGTGTGTGTGTGTGTGTATACACCACATTTTCTTTACCTGTTCATTTATGGATGGACACTTGAGTTACTTCCATATCTTGGCTGTTGTAAAGAATGCTACAATAAACATGGAAGTGCATATAACTTTTTGAATATGTGTTTTTGTTTTCCTTTGGTAAATACCCAGTAGTGGAATTATTTGATTATTGGATAGTTATAATTTTGATTTTCAAGGAAGCTTCATATTGTTTTCCACAGTGGCTGTACCAGTTTGCATTTCCACCAACAATGCACAACAGTTTTTTTGTTTTGTTTTGTTTTTTTCTTCAGATCCCCACCATCACTTCTTATGTATCTCTTGAAATTTAGCCATTCTAACAGGTGTGAGGTAATATCTCATTATGATTTTGATTTGCATTTCCTTGATGATTGGTGGTATGGAGCATCTTCATGTGTCTATTGGCCATATGTATATTTTGGAAAATTTCTATATAGGTCCTCTATTTGTTAATTGGATTACTTGTTCTTTTGGTGTTGAGTTGTAGACATTATTTACAGATTTTGGATATTAATCCCCTAAAGGATATATCATTTGCAAGTATCTTCTCCTATTCACTGGGTCCCCTTTTTGTTGTGTTGATGGTTTCATTAAATGCCCAAAACCTTTTTATTTTGATGTAGTCCCAAAAATTGATTTTTGCTTTTGTTTCCCTTGCCTGAGGAGATATATCTAGAAAAACGTTTCTATAACCTTGTCAAATAAATTACTGCTTATGTTTTCATCTGGGAGTTTTATGGTTTCAGGTCTTACATTCGAGTCTTTAACCCATTTTGAGTTTATTTTTGTATATAGTGTAAGAAAGTGGTTCAGTTTCATTTTTTTGCATATCATTGCACTGTTTTCCCAGCACTATTTATTGAACAGACTGTCTCTTCCCTACTGTAAATTCTTGCCTCCTTTGTTGTAGATTAATTGACCATATAAAGATAGGTTTATTTCTGGGCTCTCAATTCTGCTCTTTATATGTGTCTATTTCTGGCCAGTATCATACTGTTTTGGTAAATATAAATTTGTAGGATATCTTGAAATCTGGAATTGTAGGACTTCCAACTTTGTTCTTCTTTCTCAAGGTTGCTTTGGCTACTCAAGTTTCCATATAAATTTTAGTATTATTTTTTCTAGTATTGTGACAAATTCTGTTGATATTTTGATAGAGATTGCATTAAATCTGCAGACTGCTTCGGGTAGTATGGACATTTTAACAATATTTATTCTTCCAATACCTGAGCATTAAATGTCTTTCCATTTGTTTGTATCTTCAATTTTTTCATCAACGTTTTATCATTTTCAGAGTATAGATCTTTTACCTCCTTGGTTAAGTTTATTCCTAGGTATTTTATTCTTTTTGGTGCAATTCCAAGTGGAACTGATTCCTTAATTTCTCTTTCTGCTACATCATTATTAGTGTATAAAATGCAACAGATTTATGTGTATTCATTTTGTAGCCTGCAACTTCGCTGAATTCATTTATCAGTTCTAGTAGTTTTTGGTGGAGTCTGTAGGGTTTTCTATATAATATATACATATATATATATGTGTGTGTATATATTGGAAGGTTTACTTCTTCCTTACCAATGTGGATGCCTGATAATTCTTTTTCTTGTCTGATTGTTGTGGCTACCATTTCCAGTACTCTATTGCATAATATTGGCAAAAGCAGACATCCTTGTCTTGTTCCTGATCCTAAAGAAAAAACTCTGTTTTTCACAATTGAGTATGTTAGCTGTGGATTTTTTCTACATAGCCTACATTATGTTGATATATGTTCCTTCTAAACCAACTTTGTTGAGAGTTATTATGAATGAATGTTGTACTTTGTCAAGTACTTTTTCTGCATCTATTGAGATGATCACATAATTTTTATTCTTTTTCTTATTGATATGATATATCACATTGATTGGCTTGTAAATATTGGACCACTTTCGCATCCCTGGAATAAATCCCACATGATTGTGTTAAATTATTTTTTAATGTGTTATTGGGTTTGGTTTGCTATTTTGTTGAGGACTTTTGCGTTTATATTTATCAGAGATATTGGCCCATAGTTCCTTTTTTAAAATAGTATCTTTAGGGATCCCTGGGTGGCTCAGAGGTTAAGTGCCTGCCTTCAGCCCAGGGTGTGATCCTGGAGTCCCGGGATTGACTCCCACATCAGGCTCCCTGCATGGAGTCTGCTTCACCTTCTGCTTCTCTCTCTCTCTCTGTGTCTCTCATGAATAAATAAATAAAATTAAAAAAAATAGTATCGTTATTGGGTTTTGGGATCAGGGTAATGCTGGCCTCAGAGAATGAATGGAGGCTTTTATTCCAGTCATATTTTGGGGAATAGTTTGAGATGAACAAAAGTCCAGTACCAGATGGCTTCACAGGTGAATTCTACCAAACATTTAATGAGCAGTTAATTGTAATTGGTATAATTATGGT
The DNA here is from genome assembly GCF_003254725.2 of Canis lupus dingo. Lineage (NCBI taxonomy): Eukaryota > Metazoa > Chordata > Mammalia > Carnivora > Canidae > Canis > Canis lupus. The sequence goes on along the minus strand of NC_064255.1, from coordinate 51,626,764 downwards.
TTAATTATTTTTATTCTTTGAATTGCCTATAATCTTCACATTTCTACTGTATGGTTAATAAATTTGAAATTGCCAACATCTTTATTAGACTATTTTTTGCAGAATATATATTTTTTTTTACTGAGAAATTATTCTATAGTTGCTGATGTACCTCATATTTTCAGAGCAAAATTAGTTTCTGTTTTAGACATAGAAATGTGTAAATACATCAGCCCAGATATTTTCTTGGGTTTTGTCTCTTGGCACCTTTTGGACTACCTTTCTTCAGCAAATTATTTTTTAGAAAAAAACTAGTCAAGAAGTCCTATAAGCTTTGATTCTTTTTAATGTTTGCCAAATTGTGATGCTGCAAATATAGTTCATTTTAAGCCATTATATGTCAAATAAAAAAAATATCAAGTTGCATGCTTTTGAGAAAGCTATGTATTAATCAACGTTCTTGATATTTTAAAAAAACAACAGCGCATATTTTTCATTTAACATGCATAATCATTTTTACCTAATTGCAAATGAAAAGGTTTATTGCAAAATAAGATAAAATTACAAAGCACTATAATAAATATTTGTAGATTACCTGCTGTACAATAAATGATAAAACCACTTGAGTGTTCAACTAGTCTTCATAGACTCTATGGGAGAACCACTTAGCTTTTAGTTATTTTACTTTCTCTTACATTTAAATTATATTTTGCTATATTTCCTGCTGACCTGTCAGCTTGTGGTCTGGTGGCTTTGTGCATCTTGCTGATTTTGACCTTCAACAAAACAAAATGAGTTGGTAGCATCAAATATTTCTTCCACCACCATATGAGATGCACATGAAAGTGTAGCTACCTCCATCATTTCTTTGGCAATCAATCTGTCTTTCAGCTCCATATACTTTCCTGAAATATTGCTCAGCATTTAAATTACACTTTATTTCATGTTAAAGTAAAAACACTATTCATTTAACATATGTTTTTACACATTAGTAAAGGAGACCATAGTGTAAGTTGGAAGTATGGGGTAGCGATCTACAAAACCCATATCCACATTTTTTCACACAGCTGTTAATAATATGTTAACAATGAAATATTTGGAAAAGATTCTCTACTGGTAAGCTATCAAGACAATAGGCATAAGGCAATAATATCTCGGGCAAGTCAAAATTGAATGGTCAAACATCTTATTTGGATATTTATTCCTTACAGTTCATATTAAGATCTACACCCTACTTCTAAAATATATCACAATACTTTATTGAATAGATGTATCCAATTTTTAAAAAAGGTTTTATTTATTTATTCATGAGAGACACAGAAAGAGGCAGAGATAAAGGCAGAGGGAGGAGAAGCAGGCTATATGGAAGGAGTCTGATTTGGGACTCGATTCCAGGAATCTAGGATCACACACTGAGCCACCCAGGCAACCCAATGTATCCATTTTAAAAAACTATTTTATCATTGACTGGTACTTAGAATCCAAACTTAAGAAATTAAAAACAATGATTTTTACATATATTCTTGCAGATATATATTTTACTTAGACTGATATTGAAAGTCAAAATGGCTAAAGTCTAAACTGGCTGTGTATTGTGAAGTTTGATTAATACAGAAGTAATAAATTGCCTCAAAAGTGGCCATGGGTCAGTTTACAGTATCAGCAGAGCATGAGAATCCTCTCTTAAGCAGTGAGAATATCAAATTTAATATTTCTGATATAATGATTACAGAAACTCATTTTTGAGGTATAATTAAGATATTAACATTATATTAGCTTCAGGTGTTAATACAATTATTTCCTATTTGTATGTATTGTGAAATGATCACCACAATAACTCTACTTACGTTGATTGCCATACATAGTTGTAAATTTTTGTGTTTGTGTGATGAGAACTTTAACATAGTCTCTTTCAAGCATGCAGTACAGTATTAACTATAGTCACAGTGCTGTACATTACATCCCCATGACTTATTTTATAACTGGAAATTTGTACCTTTTGACCCCCGTAACCACCAATCTGTTCTTATCTATAAGCTTGTTTGTTGTTTATTTTTTACTTAACAGTATTCCATAAGGATCCACCACTTCTTGGGAAAGATTTCATTATTTTTTTATTGTGGAATTATATTCCACTGTATCTAAATGCCACATTTTCTTTTATACATTCATCTGGCTTTGGACAAAGGTTCACATTTGTGGTAACAGGCTATTGTAAACAATGATTCAATGAATATAGAGATGCATATATCTTTTTGAATTAGTGTTTTTGTTTTTCTTTGATAAGCACACAGAAATGGAATTTGGATCATATGGTAGTTCTGTTAATTCTTTTTTCACAAACTTCCATACTGTTTTCCAAAGTGGCTGCACCAGTTCACATTCCCATCACAATGCACAATGATCCCCATTTCTCCACATCCATGTCAATACTTATGTCTTGTCTTTTTGAAATTAGCCATTCTAAGAGGTGTGAGGCAATATCTTATTGTGGTTTTGATTTGCATTTCCTTGATGATGCATGAGATGTTGACATCTTTTCATGTATCTGTTGACCATCTGTATATACTCCTCGATACGATATCTATTCAATCCTCTGCTCATTTTTAATCAGATTGTGTTTTATGGCTTCTTTTTTTTTGTTGTTGCTATTAAACTGTGTGTGTTCTTTATATATTTTGGACATTAACCCCTTATCTGGTAAGACTTGCAAATATTTTATTTCATTCAGTAAGTTGCCTTTTCATTTTGTTGATGGTTTCCTTTGCTGTGCACAAGCTTTTTAGTTTGATATAGTCTCACTTGTTTTTGCTTTTGTTGTCTTCAGTGTCAGATCCAAAAAGCCACCTCTAGGTTTGTCTCAAGGAACTTACCACCTATTTTCTTCTAGGAGCTTTATGCCTTCAGGTCCTACATTCAAGGCTTTATTGTGAACTAATATTTGTCTATGGTATAAGAAAGGAGTCCAGTCTCATTCTATTGTATGCAACCATTTAGATTTCTCAACACCATTTGTTGAAGACTCTTTTTTTTTCCCTGTTGCATATTCTTGGCTCTTCTGTTTAAGTAATTGACCTTGTATGTGTGAATTTATTTTGGGGCTCTCTATTCTGTTTCTTTGGTCTATATGTATGTTTGTATGCCAATATCATACTGTTTTGATTACTACAGCTTTGTAATATAGTTTGAAGTCTGGGATTGTGATGCCTCTGGATTTGCTCTTTCTCAAGGTTTCTTTGGCTATTCTTTGATTTTTTTTTTATAATTTTAAACAAACTTTGATAGTGTTCTATTCCTGTGAAAAAAAAAAAACATTGCCCCATTGCCATTTTGATAGGGATTGCATTCAATCTATAGATTGTTTTGAGTAGTATGGACATTTTGACAATATTAATTCTTCCAATTGATGAGCATGAAACATTCTTCCATTTGTGTCTTTTATTTCTTTCATCAGTGTCTTAGAGTTTCAGTATATGAGGCTTTCATCTCTTAAAATATATTCCTAGGGCTTCTATTTTTGATTTAATTGTAAATGCAATTGTTCTGTTTCTGACAGTTCATTGGTGGTGAAAAGAAATGCCACAGATTTTTATATATTTATTTTGTATCCTGCAACTTTACTGAATTCTTGGGTTAGTTCTAATAGTTTTCTTTAGTTAGCATTTTCTATATATAACATCATCCGCAAATAGTGACATTTTTACTTATCCCTTGCAAATATGGATGCCTTTTATTTTTCTTGCCTAATTTATCTGGCTCGGACTTTCAAGCCTATGCTGAATACAAGTGGTGAGAGTGGGCATCCTTGTCTTTTGCCTGAATTTAGTGAAAAACTAAGAGCTTTTCATACCATATGGCCTTTATTATGTTGAGGCATGTTCCCTTCAAAACACTTTGTTGAAAGTTTTTATAAGTTATACATGTGTTGAATTTTGTCAGATGTTTTTTCTTCATTTATTTAGTTGATTATCTGAGTTTTATCCTTTATTTTGTAATGTGGTATATCACCTTGATTACTTTGTGGATGTTGATCCATCCTTGCATCTCTGAATTAAATTGCACTTGATTGGGGATCCCTGGGTGGCTTAGCAGTTTAGCGCCTGCCTTTGGCCCAGGGTGTGATCCTGGAGTCCCAGGATTGAGTCCCACATCAGGCTCCCTGCATGGAGCCTGCTTCTCCCTCTGCCTGTGTCTGTGCCTCTCTCTCTCTCTCTCTCTCATTCTCATGAATAAATAAATAAAATCTTTTAAAAAAATAAGTTGCACTTGATCATGATGCATGATCTTTTAAAAGTATTAGTGAATATGGTTTGCTAATATTTTGTTAACAATTTTTGAATCTATCTTCAGGGAGATTGGCCTATAATTTTCTTTTCTTGTGAGTCATTATCTGTTTTGTTATCAGGGTAATGCTGGCCTTTTAAAATGTGTTTATAAGGATTTCCCTTGTCATCATCTTCTTTTTTTAAGAGTTTGAGAGGGATTGGTATTAATTATTTTGAATTATTTTGAATGTTTCATAGACTTTAACCAATGAAGCCATCTGGTTCTGGGCTTTTTTTGTTTGTTTGGGAATGTTGTGATAACTGATTAATATTCTTACTAGCAATTGATCTCTTCAGATTTTTCTAATTCTTCCTGATTCAGTCTCTCTAGGTTGCATATTTTTATGAGTTTACACATTTTTTTAAGGTTCAAATTTGTTGGTGTATATTTGTTCATAGTAGTCTCATGATCCTTTGTATTTCTATGGCATTACTTATAACATCTCGTTTCCTATTTTGAGTTTCTTTTCCTTTGTGAGTCTAGGTAAAAGTTTGTTAATTTTGTTTATTTTTTCAATGAATCAGCTCTTAACTTTGATCTTTTCAGTCTCTATTTCATTTATTTCAGTTGTTATTTCATTTATTTCTACTCTGATTTTTGTACTTCTTTCCTTCTACTAATTTTGAGCTTTGCTTGCTCTCATTTATCTAGTTCCTTAAGGTATAAATTCTGGTCATTTATTTGAAATTTTTCTTGTTTCTTGAGGTAGGCATTTATCACAATGAACTTCCCTTTTGGAACTGCTTTTGCTGCATCCCATAAGTTTTAGTGTGTTATATTTCTATTTTGATTTGCCTTAAGCTATTTTTATTTATCTTTTAATTTCCTCATTGACTCATTGGTTGTTCACTATCATGTTGTTTAATTTTTATATATTTGTGAATTTTCCAGTTTTCTTCTTGTAATTTATTTCTAGTTTCATACCATAGGGATCAGGAAAGGTACTTTTTATTATTTCTATCTTTTTACATTTATTAAGACTCATTTTGTGGCCTAACGTATGATCTGTCTTGCTGAATATTTTTTGTGCACTTGAGAAAAAAAAATATATACTGTAGTTTTTGAATGGAATGTTCTGTATATGTCTGTTAAGTTCATCTGGTCTAATGCGTTTAGAACCTATATTTTCTTCTTGATATTCTGTTTGGATGACCTATCCATTGATGTAAATGAGGTTTTAAAATCTTCTATCATAATTGTATTACTTTCTATTTCTCTCTTTAGGTCTTTTAATATTAAAATATTAGTGCAGGTCTTATAAGTTACGGGTGCCAATATGGAGTTCATATCCTTTATTCCTTAAGGAGAAGCTTCAGATTTTAAGTTTGTTCTTCACTGTGAGTCACTACTCTGGGGGTGAGTTTTATGGTAAAACTGTATCCCAGGCTGTCCAATTCACTCAGATATGGGCCTTCTCTCTTTCTCCCACTGAAGAGGAATCAGTCAGCCAATTTTTAGGTTTTCTTTATTCTTTTTTTTTTCTTTAAATAAAGTTGTTCCATATGAAGCTGTACCTTCACTGTTTCATGGAAAAAGTAAGTTCAGGATCTTCTTGTATTGCCATCTTGAATTGGAACATTTCATTTTTGTTTTCATGTGAATTTCCAACTTCTTATTCGTGAGCTTGAACACACTTTCTATGTTTATGATTTTTGCATTACCTATGCAGTGACCATTTTAGTCTTCTCAAATCTTTCTTCCTTGTATTCTTTATGGTCTTTTAATAATAGAGTTGTCCTTGTGAATGAACTGCAGATTCTTAGACTTTTGCACATATTTACTCACACTCAATGCACATATATAACCTACTTTCATTTATTTTTTTTTTTTCTCTTTGAGTTATTTATTCATGAGAGACACAGAGAGAAAGGCAGAGGCTACCTGTGAGTATCCTAATGTGGGACTCAATACCAGGACTCCAGGATCACTCCTAAGTCATGGGTGGATGCTCAACCACTGAGCCACCCAGGTGCCCCTACTTTCATTCTTTATTTACATAATTCCTTCTTCAGTTCCAATGTAAATATTCAAGTGTAGACTCAAATTTCATTGGAAATTATTCTTTGCAACTTATTCTCCCCTGTCTTATTCATTGCCCAACTCTTTGCTTGACTACCTGGGAATTCTTTGTGAGTTGTCTGAACTCCACCCTTTGTTAAACTGGGTCCAAGTGAACATTGGTTTGGACTGATAATATGACAAAAGCCAGAGCATATACTAAACCAAAAGACCTGGGTCTTATAAATTGGCTGTCAAGGAATGCAGCAAAGGCCATGATTAAAGACAAGATATATGAGAAAATGTTTAGTTAATATAGGTTGCTAGCTACTGGTTGGTTGTTGGTTGGTTGGTTGGTTCAGATAGACATATGGATGGGAAGAAGGGGGTTGGTTAGGAGAGAAGCAGAGAGAGAGAGAGAGAGAGAGAGAGAGAGAGAGAGAGAGATCATCACATGAACTCAAACACAGAGCCTATCAGAAAAAACCTGATTTGAGAAGACATTCAATCAGCTTTCAATGGCTAGCAGGAATGTGTCAAGAATGAGTTGGTTCAGAACTCTGGCACCTAGCTAATATAAAATACTAGTCAGACACAGAGGAAATGAATTGTATCCTTACAATTGTTCTTAATTTGTTGGTAATCTTTATAATATATTTCTGACCAAGGACCATATCTAAAGTAATAGCTTTACAAAGCCATCTGCCAATGATTGGTAATGGCTTAAAATAAAGAATATTTTTCTAGCCATTTATAAATAAATATTTATCCTAACTTTAACTTAAAGTAGAACATACATTTTATAATGAATATTGAATACTGTTTAATTTGTGTGATTTGTAAATTCATGTTTATTGATCACTTTCTATGTTACATATTCTATATTAAATACTGGAAAATGTAACATTAAAAATAATACAAACACTGATTATAGTGTTAAAGAAAACATTGCTTAGAGGGGAAAAAATACAGCATTACTTGAAGGCATATAACCAGGTTTCTAATGAAATCTGAGAAGTAGAGAAGGCTTTCTCTGTAGTAAGGTTTAAGCTAGAGCTAAGAAATGAATTTCCTCCATAGCCAACGTAGAAGATGATGGGAAAGTTCTGCAGAAGGAAATAATTTGTGAAGTCCTAAGACAGGAAGAAGTTTACTAACCGTAAGAATGGATAGTAATTGAAGAAAGAGCAGTGAGAAATAAGAGTTTAGTTCATTAGGGATTTACCAGCCATGTTAAGGGTTTTGGAATTTATCCCAAGAGCAAAGGCAAGCCATTGAATGATTTTAAGCAGAAGAATGGCATCTTAAATTTGCATTAAGAATTAGTGCACAAATTGATTTTAAAGGGCAAGAGTCAGTTTCAGAGGATCAGTTAGGAGGTAATTGCTATGGTTTAGGGAAGATATAATTATGTCTAATGATATTACTTTATTTTTGTCTTCTGACATATTTTTTTTTCTGACATCATATTTTAAAAAGTTTTTTTGATTCCCTTCTTTCATTCTAATTTGTCTCCTTTCAAGAATTTAATCTTTTTTTTTTAATTTTTGGGGTTTTATTTATTTATGAGAGAGACAAAGAGAGAGAGAGAGAGAGAGAGAGAGAGAGAGAGAGAGGCAGAGACACAGGCAGAGGGAGAAGCAGGCTCCTTGCAGGGAGCCTGACATGGGACTTGATCCCGAGTCTCCAGGATCACACCCTGGGCTGAAGGTGGCACTAAACCGCTGAGCCACTGGGGCTGCCCAAGAATTTAATCTTTTAGATATTTACCTTAAGTAGACTTAAAATGAAAAGATACCCTGTCAATCATTAATTAATCTGTTTTAAGCTTAATGTTGCCACAAATTTGAATTTATGGAGAAAATTATTTAATTTTAACTCTGGTCTAGGGGAGTGAGTGACTTTGAAGGATACATTAAAATAAAATGCAGACATTAATTAATGTATAAGCTACTGGTGAACTTCTGCCAGCAGTATGATTTGAAAAAGTGATGACTCCATTTATCCAATAGCATAAATCTAAATTCAGCACTCAAAATGGAAAATAAGTAGTTAAGATATTTTAGGCTTAAAGCAGACAAGTGCCAGAGATATTACATCTATTTTTATGTTCTAGCTCATGTATAAAGTCTAAATTTCTATTTTAAAATCTATTTTTCCCTGCTGAATTCTATTTTTTCCCTCTTTTTTCCTTACTTTGAAGGCAGAGCTATTGTTACTTTTATAAATTAATGACAAACGAATAAATGTGTCAGATATTTTCACAGGACTGTGTAATTGATTATACACATAAGGCTGTCTGAGACCATGTGTTTCTTATTCTAAGTCTTTACCAGAATGTAAAAATGTGTTTAAATCTTCTTGTAAAGAAAGAAGACTTGGTTGGATTAATATGAAATCTATTACAGAGTACTAAATTCTCTTTCATTAACCTTTAGAATTTAAGTTTATTAATACATCTTCTTTTAAAGACAATGTAAAATTGATTTCCATTTTATTTTAAACCTGAATGTCTACTTTTTTACAGTTCTTTGCTTATAGAAAGTGATATATCCAATGGTGAACAAAACAGCAAAACTCAAATTAGGTTTTAAATTGTTTTTTAAATAATACTATCAATCCTACATGTTTATATATTAAAATTTCATAGGAGATTTTTTTCAAAAGAATTAGAGGAAATATAATGTGTTTAAGTGTTAATCTTTGCACCATAATTGCAAACAAGACAAACCTCACTCTTTCCCATCCCAGATTCTTATGTGTGATATTTCATATATGAATATTTTTACATTTTTATAGTTTTCTGGAATAGAATATGGATTTTTTTTCTAGAGTAGAAATGTTGGGTGCATTAATACTCAAAAGAGTTAACTTCATACTATGTGTCTCATGGTGTTGCAGAAAATATTATAAAAAATATTATAAAAGTTTTTTTTTTCCATCAATCTCTCAAACACATTTGGAAAGTAGAGGAACCATCTAGAGTAGTGCATAATCAAATCTCAAATAGTTCAGTGGAATATCAGGTTTATTATATAGAAAAATAACCATTACAGTTAAAACAGATTCACAAAGAATGTTTGAATTGTTTATTTTTCTTTCAAGTTTTTATTTAAATTCTAATTAGTCAACCAGTGTAATACTGGTTTCTGGAGTAGAATTTAGTGATTCATCACTTACATATAATACCCAGTGCACATCACATTTTTTTTTAATATTCGAAATGCTCAGTAATAAAAATAAAGGCCTTTTATTTTAGTTTTTCTACGCTGTTACAGGAACCCATGGCAACACTCTGGAACCCATGAGCCTGCGGCCCCCCTGCACCTGCGGCAGGCATCTACGAAGCCGAAGGGTCATGACACACACTTGAGGTCATAGGGTCACCCTTTTGTAGGTGATGTGGACATGCTGAGTCATGGGCTGGGTGGTGGTCGCCATGGAGACGGTCTGTTCAAGTTTGCCTTCGGAATTCAGCCTGAATTTTCGGGTGATCTGCTCCACGTGGGGCTCCTCGGTGAAGGAGATCCTGGAGATGGAATGGGACGTGATGCACAGCTCCTACCTGTTCATCTTGCCCTCTTCCACCTCCAGGATCACTGTATTCTGGGCGCTGACAAAGGCCACCTTGTTGGTGTTGGGCTTGAGGTGGATGAAGCCACACTCCCTGTGCATGGGTTTGCGTGTGTCCAGGTGGAAGGGGTTGAACGAGAAGTTCAGCACAGGCTGGCCCACATGGGAGATGCACACCTCCTCCAGGTACTGGAAGGGCTGCGGTGTCAGGAAGGTCCCAGCTCCCAGCGGGTCTGACAGCCAGGTCCCCAGCATCCAGGACAGCGGTTCCACCACAGGGTTCATCGTGGGGGGTTCGGGGCTGAAGGGCAGCAGGCTGCTCAGGTAAGGGAAGCTCACTCTTCTCAGCTCCGCCAGCTTCTACAGCTTGGGCACCAGCTGTCCTTAATACCCATCATCTATTTAGCCATTTCCCACCCACCTCCCCCCACCCCACAAACCCACATTTTGTTCTCTATAGTTCAGAATCTCTTGTTTGCCTTTCTTCCTTCCTCCCTCCCTCCTTCCTTCCTTCCTTCCTTCCTTCCTTCCTTCCTTCCTTCCTTCCTTCCTTCCTTCCTTCTTTCTTTTTTTCTTTCTTTCTTTGTTTTTTTTTTTCTTTTCTTTCTTTTTCTGTCTCTCTCTCTTTCTCTCTCTCTCTCTCTTTTTTTCCAGAATTATTCCTTGAAAGATAGACTCCTTCATGAAGAGGAATGAGTTGATTCCCTATAAATGATCAACCTGTAAGCAGCAGGGCTATAAAAATAAATTTGAATATGATAAAATTAGAATATCATTTATAGCCTGGTATCACTGGAGTAAACCATGTATTTAAAGGGATAATGTGTTCAGTGTATCTTTTAGCATTCAGTCAAAGAAACCAAACCTCTAGGATTTGACCCTAATGTGGATGCTAGTTAAAGAGTCTCTATCAAGCTATTGCTTCTGTCCAGTGCTAAAACTAGCTAACAGTCCTCAGCACAGGCAATTGAGAAGGGAAGATATTAAGGAACCAGAGAAAGCAAGGATACTTTGGACCCTGCAGGGTTGATTCTGAACCTAAAAAGATGGATTGTAAACTAATCTTTCAATATCTACAGGCCTCTGACTTATAAGAAAGAAAGCCTACCAACAATTTATAAAGGCAATAGCCAAAAAAAAGAAGCTAAGTTCAGAACTTATTACTTTAAAATTTGATTATATCTAATAGTTGGCTCAAATGACTACTTCATGTATATTAGACCAAGAATATTCTTTAATAATGCTATAAACTAAAATTATTTTTAAAATATCCTTAGTTTTGACAAAATATAAATATTATTAAAAAGTTCAGTATAATTTTCAAGTGATTCTGTATAAAGAATAAAGTGTGAGCCAACATCTATATAGACAATTAGGTACTAAACTAAAGGATATTGCAAGAAAATGAATATTGTAATGTCTATCTATATTGCCAAGGGCCAACTCCTCAACCCAAAAAGATCACCAGAATAGTCTGATGATCAAGTAAAGCCATGTTTATGGGATCTAGTGTGAAAGAGATGAAGACAATCTAAATCTCAATGGGAGATCAGTGGAGGTTTTGATCTGGGTTCATGTGGCTTAGAATGGGTCGTCAAAGGTGTTAAAATAATTGAGATTAGTCAATATTTATGAGAAAATAATTTAGCTTTGGGAGATTCATCAAAGAAAAGGTCTTGAAAAGAATCTTGACAATGAAATTTTTGGCATCACAGGTATTATTGTGAACTATTTGTTTATATGATTGAATAATTTAGATAAATTTGTTTGTAGAAGTTTCCTGTAGCAAAAAAATGATTTGTTGGTTTATACCATCATCTATTTGGTCAAGAATTTTCTGGAATTAGGAGCTGTTATATTGACACAGATGATCTCATTTTTCACCCTGGTATTTAAATATATGGATGCATATCTAGTTATCTTCCCCCTATGCAAGGTCATCTGAGTTTTCTTGTATCTTATCTCCTAGGAGTTTTATAGTTGTGCATTTTACATTTAGGTCTGTGATCTGTTTTAATCTATTTTTTTTGTGAAAACTAATAAATCTGTGTCTAGATTCAATATTTTGCATGTGAGTGTCCAGTAATAGAACCATTTGTTGAAAAGATGGTCTTTGTTCCATTTATATTGCCTTGGATTCTTGGCTGAAGCTCAATTGACTATGTTTGTGTGGGTTTGTTTCTGGGCTCTCTACTTTGTTCCACTGATCTTTGTCTATTCTCTTGCTAACACCAAACTATCTTGATTACTATAGCTTTACAGTAAGTCTGAAAGTTAATGTCAGTCCTCCAACTCTGTTGTTCTTCTTCAGTATTTTGTTGGCTATTCTGAGTCTTTTGCCTTTCCATATAAATTTTAGAATCAGTTTGTTGATAAACAGAAAATGACTTGATTGGATTTTGAATGGAATTATTTTGCATCCAAATATCAAGTTGGGAAGAACCTATATCTTGAAAATTTTGAGTCTTCAAATTCATTAACATGAAAGCTCTCTCCATTTATTTAGTATTTATTTGATTTTATTCAGCATACTTCTGTAGTGTTCTTTATACAGAATTTTGTATATACTTTGTTAAATTTATACTTAAGTATTTTAATTTTGGGTCAAATAATTCTCAAAGCATTAAATTTTATAAGTCCTAAAATAAAATCTGGGGACTCATGAAGAAAATTTATGTTCTTGTCTTTTTTTGCTTCTAGAGACTGCCCACATTCCTTGGCTTTTTGACCTCCTCCTATATCTTCAAATCCCATATTATATCATGTCCCAATTTCTCTTTCTCAGTCTTGCTGTTTTTCTTGCTCACTCTCATCTTCTTTGTATAATGTCCCTTGTTCTTACATTGGTTTATTATTTTAGTACTAGATAATCCATGATAATCTCTCTCTCTAATAATCCTTAACCTGGTCACTTTTACAAAGACTCTTGTCATATTTGGAGTCGCTATTCAACACAATATACTATGTCTCCTAGTTTATGAATTATCTGCAATATCTAACATTGTCTATTCTATTCAATATATTTGTTGTAGAAATTGTAGCTTATAGATAGAGAAATTGATTTCATATTTGTTTATACACCTTCCACTTTTCTAAGTAACATACTAAGAAGCATACTTCGATGCTTCTTAAACATGAAATAGTTATAAATTATTTGATATTCTTGTCTACTAATTCTACTAATTTTAGCATCTATGCTATTTCTAGGTTGATATCCATTATTTTTTTGTCATTAGAATTTATGTTTTGCTACTTCTCTGCATGCCTAATGATTTTTGAAAGAATGCCAGACATTGTACATTTTACCTTGCTGTGTGATATATATTTGTGTGTTCCTATAATGAGCTTTATTATGAGATGCAGTTAATTTACATATAAACTGCTTAATATTTTCAGGTCTTGCTTTTAACATTTGTTATGCATTTATTATAGGGCTAATTTTGCTGCTATACTGAGTGAAATTCTGTTTAAATACTCTTCAGTATTCCCTGTGAATTAAGGGGTTTTCAGTCTGGCTAATGGAAAATGGGAACAATTTTCTCCCTTGTTTGAGATCTGGGTATTTTATTCTCTAAAATATCTGATGATAGTATTTTTCCTGGCTTTTAGGTAGGTTCTTTACACCAATAGGTTGATCAGTCCTCAGCTAAAGAATTGGGAGAACTATTTTAAGGTCTCCAGAGTTCTCCTTTATTAGCTTTCTCTTTTCTTTTTCATCTGCTTTGTAAACTTTAGCTACTTTAGCCTTCATAGACTCCCAGTTCCATCTTCAAATCAGGAAGATTGACAACTCCTATGTCATCACATTATAGTCTAGAAACTCACTCTAGGCAGTCATTTCTGGCATTGTAGGTATTTCTCATTTGTGACTATTTTTCAAGGATTACTGTCCTTTGTTCATGGATAATATAAAAAAAATAAACTTGTTCTGTATTTTCAAAGTGACTTTTTTTAGTTTTGTTTTGCTTTGTTTTCAAATGGCAATGTAAATCTTGCCACTATTACTCCATCTTGGCTAGAAGTAGAATATCTTACAATCCCTACAAATGACATAGCATCACAAACTTTGGGAGCTGGAAGAGACCTTCCAGAGGTTGACTGGTCTGTATTCTAGTGGCTCTATTTCTAACACCAAGAGAACTTTTTAAAGCCCATGTATCAGGATGCCTGGGTGGCTCAGCAGTTGGGTATCTGCCTTTGACTCTGGGTATGATCCCGGAGTCCCAGGATGGAGTCCCACATGGGGCTCCCTGCATGGAGCCTGCTTCTCCCTCTACCTGTGTCTCTGCCCCCTCCCCCTGTGTCCCTCATGAATAAATACATAAAATCTTAAAAAAAAAATAAATAAAGCCCATGTATCTGGAACCTATTCAGTCTAAAGTAATTAAAATAACCTCTCTGACTATGTGGGGGGAGGGAGGAGAAAACATTTTGAAAAGCTTTATTAGTGATTTTGTTCCTCATTCTTGGGTAAAATAAAAAGTTGTTCCTCATTCGTGATTTGTTAGTGATTAACAAACAAATCACTAGTGATTTGTTCCTCATTCTTGAGTAAAATAAAAAGTTGTTCCAAATCCTTAATTTCAGAAAGATAAAATTTGACATGCTTGTCTAACGGTAACATTGCATGTCAAGGCTAAAGCCCAACACATCAGTTAGTGGCCAAGTAGAGAGCAGGAAACATGCTGAAGTTCTTTAATTAAAGTGAAATTTTTGTATATACCAGTACTATTTTATGAACATTCAATTAAAAAAATAAATAAACATTCAATTATTTTTTGTTCTTATTGTTTTCTAGTCCTTTAGTAGGACTAAATACTAAAGTATGAAACTAAGAATGTTTAAGAAAAATGAGGAAAAATAAACAGAGATTGATATTTATCCCACATTTCTAGGGATATAATCCAAGCACACACCAATTTCAGTGCCCTTTCCTCTAGAATTTCTCATTTCACATTAAAACAATTTATGAGGAAAAATTAGGGATCAGCAATGAATCCAAGCATTTTTTCTGTAATTCCTGACTGTAAAAGTATACCTGAGCTGAATTTTATAACCTATTCAGAGATACCTTTATGTTTAATTCATTTCCTTTCACTTATAAGGATTTTAGTGGGTATTTGTAGAGAGACCAATTAATTTCCTAATTGAAAAGCATGCTTCCTTTTTTCATGTATTTTTTTCTCCTTATTTCCAGCTGCTTTTTGAAGACATTCTTCCCCATGAGATGCTAAACTCAGAGTATTATAATGAATATTTCTAGTGCCTTTCTCTCAAGTTTATATACAGTGTTCAAGTAATACTTTGAGAGTCCTTTCTTCCCCACATCTTTGATTTCTTACCATTGGACAAATCACCAGCATGAGTTGAATTATTTATTATTCCAGTTGTGAAAATTGTTTACATTTTCTAAAGGAAAAATGCAATTTTGTTCTTTTGTGTATTTAAATGGTGACTCTGCATTTTCCTAAGTGATTTTTTTTTTTTCACCACAAAAAGCTGTCTTAATTCTAAACTGAAAACCAATTGGCACAGATGAAAGAGCATTGCAAACAAAGAGCACATCCTTATATACAAAGATTTGCTTTCACAAAAAAACACTGAAAGAAGCCTACCTGAATAACATTGTTAGGTCTTCTTGTAAAAGTGTTTAAAAATAGTTCTTCTGTATTATAAACCAACTTTTGTTAAATAAAGAGGCAGAGAAATGTGAACAAAGTTAATATCTTATTGTAAGTCAAGGAAACCTATAATAATGTTAATTTAAATAGCAATTAAAATAAATTGACTTAAAAAAAGAAACAAGTACATTTAAAGCAAGTTTTGAGCTTCTTTTTAGGAGTTCTAAACCTTTTACTTTCCTGTGAAGATTTTAAATTTCCAGAGAATTGTAGGAGTGATTAATTTTATTATGCTAAGCAGAAATTCTTTTGAAAAATTGCATTTTTTTTTCCTTTAGAGAGAGAGGAGGGGCAGAAAGGGAATGAGAGAATCTCAAGCAGGCTTCATGCCCAGGCTGATGCAGGGCTCAATCTCATGACCCTGAAATCATGACCTGAGCTGAAATCAAGAGTTGGATGCTTAACCAACTAAGCCACCCAGGCAACCCTGAAAATTGCATTTAAAGTAAAACAAGATAATATAATCTTTCATTAGCAAAGTCCACTTTTATTTCTTTAATGTTAATCAGCCTGAAAAAAGTAAATATTTATGAAAGGAAAGCATGATGATTTTCTCCAAAATAAAATTTAAATAAGAGAAACATACTCTTCATAATCTAACAAATTTACTTAGCTCAGAATTAACATCTACTTTTCAGTCATTATTAATATAAGTACCTTCTAGATATATGTATTTTTGAAATAATTGTATATAATTGAATATAGAACACAAAATTTCCATAATATCTCACCCAATTATGCTTCTAACTTTAATGCATGACATCTGAGTATGAGATCAGAGAGGGAATGCTTGTAAGCATTCCATATCTTGAAAAAAAAGTATAAACTCTACAGTCAGAGGGGTGGAGCTCTGATTTAATTTCGGGGTTATAGCAATTTAGTGTCTGAGGCCATGAAATCTGGTGTCAGAAACACATAGGTTTATGCTATTTTGTTTTTTTGTGTTTTTTTTAAAATACTAGAGGAGGAAGTACAAATAGAAGAAAAGCTTGACACAATTCCTAGAATATATTAATTTTTCAGCATATTATTTTTTGATGAGTTGTAGTAGAATCACATTAGCTATATGACAATGTGTATCAAGATGCTATGGGTTTGCATAAATGTGTGTTGGTATTTTAATGAATAAGGGGTACAGTGTCTATATTAGAGAATTTTGAGAACTGTTAATGAGATAACAGGACACATCGTTTGTGCTTTTATACATAGGAGATAGCTCATATCTATTTAATTTGTGGCAATTAATCCATAATTATCAAAGTCCATAATTTGGGGGGCACCTAGGTGGCTCAGTCAATTATGCACCCAACTCTTGATTTCAGTTCAGGTCATGATATCAAGGTCCTGAGATCCAGACCCTGCTTCTCTCTCTTTTCTCTCCCTCTTCTTCTGCTTCTTCCCCTGCTTGTACTCTCTGTCTTGAATAAATAAATCTTTTTAAAAAATCCCATAATTTTCAAAATCACAAGATAAATAAAAAAGGTATTTGAAACTAAGAGAAAATGCTTTAACTTTAAAGGTTAAAGCTGATATATCTGTTTTATATATCTATATCTACATATCTACACCAATATATATCTAATCTTTATGCTAATTAAGGAGAGTTTCACAGATTTATTTATGAAAGGTTCTTCCTTCCAAAATAGTATAAACTATCAAATCTCACCTCTCTTGGCCTTATGAATGGCATTTCATTTCAGTTTGGTTATATAAAACAGGAATCTTATAAAACTAAAACTACTCAGAGAAACAATAAACTGAAGAAATAAAATATAAGAGCATACAGTATTTTTATTTTATTAATACACATAATGATATTTTTAATATTTTATATGTTTGTGGTAATTTTTATATAGATATAATTAACATATAACATTAATTTCAGGTGTATATGGTAATGATTCAATATTTGCGTGTATTATGAAATGATTACCACAATAACTCTAGTTAACATCCATCAGCATATACATGACAAACTTTACTTCCTGTGACAAAAACTTTTAAGATGTACAACTAGCAACATCCAAATATACAATACAATATCATTAACTATAGTCACCATATTGTGACTTTAATACCTATGCGTTATTTATCTTATAGCTTGAGCTTTGTATTTTTTAATCCCTTTTACTCATTTCTCCTACCTCTTGTCATCCTCCACCTCTGGCAACCATCAATCTGGTCTCTGTATCTATGAGTTCATTCTTTTTTTTTTTTTTTTAAGATTTTATTTATTTATTCATGAGAGAGACAGAGAGAGAGAGGCAGAGACACAGGCAGAGGGAGAAGCAGGCTCCTTGCAAGGAGCCTGACATGGGACTCGATCCCAGGACCCCAGGATCACACCCTGGGCCAAAGGCAGGCGCTAAATCACTGAGACACCAGGGATCCCCGAGTTCATTCTTTTTTTTTTTTTTTAATTCTATATATAAATGAGATCATATGGTATTTACATTTCTCTGCCTTATTTCACTAACCATAATTCCCTCAAGGTCATCCATGTTGTTTATGGCTGAATGATATTTCTGTGTGTGTGTGTGTGTGTGTGTACTATACTTTCTTTATTCATTCCTCCATTGATAGACCTTTAGATTGCTTTTCGCTATATATATATATATATATGAGATAACAGGACACATCGTGTGTGCTTTTTATACAGGGGAGATAGCTCACATCTATTTAATTTATGGAAATTAATCCATAATTATCAAAGTCATATATATCTCTATATATATTGTTTTGCTTTGTTTTGTTTTTGGCTATTATAAGTATTGTAATTAACATAGGGCTGCGTATATCCTTCTGAGTTAGTGTTTTCATACCCAGAAGTTGAATTGTTGGATCATACGGTAATTCTTTTAGTTTTTTTCAAGATCTTCCATACTGTGTTCCGTAGTGTCTGCATCAACTTACATTCCCGTTAGTAGTGCACAAGGATTCCCTTTCTCTACATCCTTACAACACTTGCTATTTCTTGTCTTTTTGATAAGAGCAATTCTAACAGGTTTGAGGTGATACTTCATAGTGGATTTGATTTGCATTTCACTGGTAATTGGTGATACTGAGCAATTTTTCATGTACCTGTTGGCAATCTGTATGTCTCTAGAAAAATGTCTATTCAGACCCTCTGCCCATTTTTAAAATTTGATCGTTTTATTGCAATTGAGTTGTATAAGTTTTTCATGTATCTAATTAGATATATGATTTGCAATTCTTGTCTCCTATTGGATAGATTGCCTTTTCATTTTGTTCATGGTTTCTTTTGTTATGCAAAAACTTTTTAGTGTGATGTAGTCCCACTTATTTTTGCTTTTGTTGACTTTGATTTTGGTATCAAATCCAAAAAGGCTATTTCCAAGACTGATGTCAAGGAGCTTATAGACTATGTTTGTTTTCTAGAAGTTTTATGGTTTCAGTTTGTATATTTAGGTCTTTGGTCCATTTTAGGTCTTTGGCCCATTTGTAAATTAATTGGCCGTATATGCATGAATATATTTCTGGGCTCTCTAGTCTGTTCCATTGATCTACATGTTTGTTTGTATGCCACTACCATACTGTTTTGATTATTATACCTTTGTACTATAGTTTGAAATCAGGGACTGTGATGCCTCTAGATTTGTTCTTTCCAAGATTGCTTTCACTATTCAGGTCTTTAATGGTTCCATATAAACTTTGTATTCATCTAGTTTTGTTTTTTTTGAAAATGCCATTGGAATTTTGATAGGGATTGATTAAATTTGTAGATTGTTTTCAGTAGTATGGACATTTTAATAATATTCTTCCAATCTGTGAGCATGAAATATCCTTCCATTTATTTGTATCTTTATTTCTTTGACCAATATCTTATAGTTTTCGATGTACCAGTCTTTCATCTTATTGGGTGCATTTATTCTTAGTTTAATCTTGTTGCGGTTGCAAAATGAAATGTTTTTCTTAATATCTCTTTCTGACAGCTCATTATTAGTGTATAAAAAGCAACGGACATTTATAGATTTTGTTTTCTGCAACTTCAATGCATTTATTCTTATAGGTTTTTGGGGGAGTCTTTTAGGTTTTCTGTATAAAATACTGTCATCCACAAATAGAGACAGTTTTATTGTTTACTTTCTGTTTCTCTTTTCTGGCCTAATTGCTCAGGCTAAAACTTCAACACTATGTTGAAGAAAAATGGTGAGAGTGGACATCCTTGTCTTGTTCCTGATCTTAGCAGAAAAGCTTTCAGCTTTTACCATTCAGTATGATGTTAGCTGTTAGCTTTTCATACATGGCCTTTATTATGTTGAGGTACATTCAAGCTATATCCACTTGGTTGAGAATTTTTATCATAAAAATGTGTTGAATCTTGTCAGATGCTTTTATTGCATCTATTAAAATGATCATATTTTATCCATTTATTTTGCTAATGTGGTACATCACTTTGATTTATGGATGTTGAACTATCCTTCCATATCTGGAACAAATCCCATTTGTTTATCGTGTAGGAGTCTTTTAATTCTATTGTTGAATTCAGTTTGCTAACATTTTATTAAGGAATTTGCTTCTGTGTTTATGTCCTTATCTGGTTTTGGTATCAGTATAATGCTATCCTTGTAAAATGAATTTAAGTATTGCTTCCTCTTCTTAAAATATTTGGTAGAATTTAGTTGTGAAAGCATCTGATCTTGGAATTTTATTCCGGTTGGAAATTTTTTTTCAATTGGATATAAGTGACATCTAACATTGTATAAGTTAAAAATAAACAACTTACAAAAGTAAGTTAATTTGATATGTTATATACGATAATATGATTTTCATTATAGTGATATTTAGCACCTCTATTGTATTACATAATCCCTTCTTTTTAGAGGTTGAGATAAATTTTTGTCTCTTTGCAGTATGATGTTCAGTATATTGTACATTAGATATATGTGGCTTATTAGTATATATATTTACTAGTGTATATATATACTGCATATTAGTGTGTATGTAGATAGGTATATTGTGTGTATATGTATAGTGTGTATATATCAATCTATATATACATATATATGTATATGTATATATACATATATACGTATGTGGATACATATATATGTATACATAGTACATATATATCAATATATATCAGTACATATATATCAATTGATATCTCTCTCTCTCTCTATATATATATATATATGGCAGATCTTCAAGTGTGAGAGTTCCAGAGGCCCTTGAGTGTGCCTCTCTTCTGCCCTTTTTTTCTCCTCCTCACTATAGAGGCCTCTCCTCAGAAATAGAAATCGGTTCTTTCTAGACGCAGCTTGTGTGTTCTGGAAAACTTTCCCTCATTACTTTCACTGTCTGCTTCTTCTGTTAGAGGGGTCATCACTGCTGCTGCTCTTGCACCCAACTCCCTTGACACTACAGCCTCCTATGTGGTCCAAACTATCTACCTACAGACGCGGATGGATGAGTCTCTGGTGTCCTGGTGTGCTGTGTTAGAGGTACTTTTGTTCTGTTATGAATGTCTAATTACTTGTAAATCAAAACAGAAAGAAAGGAATGACTCACTACTGTGATACTGATGTCACCAGGAGATTTGTTATTTATGATTCAATCTCCTTGGTAGTAATTGGTCTGTTTAGACTTTCTATTTCATGATTCAGTCTTGATAGCTTCTATGTCTAGGAATTTATTTCTTCTAGGTTGTCAATTTTTTTGGTACATAACTGTTCATAGTGTCTCATGATCCTTTGTATTTCTCTGGTATCTTTTGTAAACTGTTCTTTCATTTTTAGTCTGAGGTTTCTTTTTCTTGTTAAATCTAGCTAAGGGTTTGGCAGTTTGAAAATACAAAGAAAAGAACAAGCTCTCAGTTTCATTTTTCTATTTTTCTTTTTAGTCTCTCTGTCACTTGTTTCTCCTGATATTTCCTTCCTTCTACTAACTTTGGGCTTTGCTATTTCTTTTTGTTATGTGCATGAAGATTTTCCTAAAGACTGTAATAGTCCCTATTATGTGGCTCAGGAATAATGACTAAGTTTTATAAAGTTCTCATTTAGTGTTACACTGCGTTGTGAGTAGGCACATACAATAGTGTCAACAGTTGTATGGCATACTTGCCATTGTTGTGAGTTAAAGAGATATTGAAAATTTATAAATATTCAGAGTTTATAGATGGCAAAACTGATTCTTAACAGGTTGACCTCTCCGCCACATTTACAAATCACTATGCTATATGATCATTTGCTATAATTTCATATAAACACTAATTTATTTCTGAAATCTTATATTTTTTGTAGTTCATTAATCTGTTTTCCTGTAATGAACAATCTCAGTATTTCATAGCTTTTGATATTTTACTTTCTAATACATCTATTGGGATTTGGTGATTTCATCCACTTTTGGCATAGTTCTCATTATAATATTCAACAGATGCCTCTGTGTGGTTTGTTATTTTACAGATTTTTACTAGAAATAGACTATCACTTTCTTGAACTCCCAAATTCTCCTACAGAGAGAGATTTGCAATTCAATAAATATATAGTCTCCTGTATTCAACAGAGTTGAGTGTCTCAATGTTGTATTTATGATTTAATAGTACCTGATCTCAGATTATGGAAAAGCCTAGAACTTGAAAGTAGTATAAGAAAACCATATCAACTTTTAAATTAAGTGAATATGAATAACTGAGTCCTAATAACATCTGACAAATAAAAATATAGCTATTAGGACTGCAGTAAAACTTCTTTTTAGTTCTTTAAATAATTGACATAGAACAGGAAATATTTACAAAATATACTAATAACTTTTTATACTGTTGCCATTAAAAATGTTCTGCTTTCTGAATCCAGATGCTCCTTTTGATTTTTGATTAATTTAATATTTTATATATGGAGGATAGTAGTTTATATTTATTCACTGATTGATTCAACAGATAATCACTTCAATCTTATAAAGCCTACCATGGTACTAACTAATGGGAATGCAGCCAGAATTAAAACCAAAAAGCTCCTGTCTTCATGGAGCTTATATTCATTGCATTTATTTTCTATGTGCCATATATTGCTTTAGGCAACTGGAATATATTAAAATCAGCTTTTATAATAACCACAAATTCTCTGTGTATATTTCTTTAATATTCTTATTATCATCAAAATAAGACCATCTTTGAATATGTCAGTATTCTATTTTTGGTGTGCCTAAATTTCCTCTGAATTAAATGATGTGATATCTAAGAGAGTACTGATCAACTTGTTTTACTTGAGATTGATTCATATCAGATGTAAAGTATAGGAAAAGTACTAACTATAATCATATAGATTGTATTAGAAGGACACTTCTGTATTTTATATGTATTATTTATCATTCAATTGGTTAACTCCAATTTCTCATACTGTCCTGTAATAACAAAAATAGATACAATGTAAACATCTGCAAATACAATTAAGGAAATAGTTCTAGCCTTATTCACTTATGTTAGCAGTTGAGCAGAGTTTAAAAACACAATGATCAAAAAAAAACAAAACAAAAAAAAAAAAAAACACAATGATCAATCATAAACCAGAATATATGTTCAAATAATTCCATTATCACTGCCAAAAAAATCAAATGAACTAACCTGAAAGTTACTGTAATAAATAGTTTACAATTGTAGAACATAACATTAAAAATAATTTAAATGCCAAAACAATTGAAAAAAAGCAAATAAAACTAGAAATTCAACAATTTATTTTGAGAAAATGCATTTGTTTTTAAAAAATAAAAATATAGTAATTTTTAGGAAATAGTATTTGATAAAAATTCTGAGGACATTATTGCCTGCCTTAGAAAAAAAAAAGAAAAGAAAATGAAGCAGATTATTTAAAACTTAGCCATGGACAGACAGAGCTACCAGAAACTTTATAAAATTATAGAACAATTTTATTAATACTTTTTATTTCTGTAAAATGTCCGGATTCCTAAACAAACAATATTTTATTGTATGAAGAAATTACATATTAAAAGGTATAAAATTATTTGGAAAAAACAGGCATTTCTAATTTTAAACATGTAAAAATATACAAATATAAATTTCTTCGATAAAAAAACTTATGAAAAATAAGAATCTTATTTAAATATAGGACAAATTAAAATGTCGTTTAAAATCAGGAACAGGGCATCCCGGGTGGCTCAGAGGTTTAGTGGTGTCTTCGGCCCAGGGTACGACCCTGGAGTCCCGGGATCAAGTCCCGTGTCCGGCTCCCTGCGTGGAGCCTGCTTCTCCCTCTGCCTGTGTCTCTGCCTCTCTCTCTCTCTCTCTCTCTGTATCTCTCATGAAGAAATAAATAAAATCTTTAAAAAATTAAAATTAAAAATAAAAAACATTAAAATAAAATAAAATCAGGAACTAAATCAGCAGTTTAGTGCCTGCCTTCCATCCAAGGCATGATCCTAGAGTCCTGGGATAGAGTCCCACATCAGGCTCCCTGAAGCCTGCTTCTCCCTCTGCCTGTGTCTCTGTCTCTGTCTCTGTCTGTCTCTCTCACTCTCTATGTCTTTCATGAATAAATAAATAAAATCTTTTTAAAAAAGCCTAGATTTAAAAAAATATATAAAAATAAATCAGGAACAGAAAAGACTGCTACTACCATTTGTGAAAAATGTCCTTAAGAAACAAGTATAAAATGTTTTGCTGATAGTTTAATTTTTACAATACAGTGGCTGAATATAAGATAAACAAACAAAATCAAAGGATTTTCTCGATTACAAGTGTTTTGATAAGGAATGTTTAATTTTTAAAAATCACAATTATTAGAAAACTTAAAGACTATGCAAACAGTAAATTAATAAAATATGACAATTATAGGTTAAACTTGAATCTTAACCAACAAAAATCTGAAAAAAGGCAACTGTACATTAGATACACAAATATAATGCACGTGTTATAAAAGCAAGCTGCAAACATGTAGTTTATAATCTTGCAACTTGACCAAAATAAACACATAAGTGGATATATGTGTATAGATTCTGTTTGTTGATATATATTTATACAGTAATGATATAGTAATATGTTATATAGTACATAGAAAGCTGACTAAACTGACTATGTCATCTTGTGGGTGGCAAGTGGTGATGAGGAATAGCTCTTCCTTGATATTTATATTAGAATTTTTTACTTGTTTTAACAGAAATGGTTTACTCTCCTAATCTGAAATTTTGCAAAATTTACTAAAAGCAAAGTTATTTTTTTTTAATTTTTATTTATTTATGATAGTCACACAGAATGAGAGAGAGAGAGAGGCAGAGACACAGGCAGAGGGAGAAGCAGGCTCCATGCACCGGGAGCCCGATGTGGGATTCGATCCAGGGTCTCCAGGATTGCACCCTGGGCCAAAGGCAGGCGCTAAACCACTGCGCCACCCAGGGATCCCAAGCAAAGTTATTTTTAAAATAATCTTGCTAAGACTATAAACAAACACATTATAAAACACAATTAAATTAATTTTGTAATTTTGTAATTATAAGGCCTACATCCTGATAACCACAAAAAAATAAATAAATAAATAAAAAGTCAGTGCTAAAGAGAACCTGTAATTTCTTCTGAGCTCTCCTCTCTTTGGAGTGCTTTGACATGAAAGGAAAGGAAATCATGAAAGAAAAAGTATTTGCTTTTATCTCAAACTGACAAGTGATATACATGATGGGAAAAGGAGTAAATACTTGCTGATGATGAAAAAGCAAGAAATGAAGGACTGTTTTACATATTTCCATTTTTTAAAAGAATTACTATAGTCCATATTTTGGAAGTTAAAGTATAATAATTGCATGCAAATTCTGAGATTAAGTACTACCACTAAGTTTAAATTTTATATATGCACAGTAATAATACTAAATATAATGCATTGTACATCTGTTTCTACATACATTAGTGACTTACATTTTAAAAACTTGTAGGATTGGCATTATTGTTTCCAACATTTACTGCATATACTGAGATTAAATGTTTTTTAAAGTACATACATGAAAAAAATTACACAATTGGGATTTGAAGTTAGCAAATTTTGAGGCTCACAGTCCTAAGGTTTTAAATTTAGTAGTTGTTTTACTTAAACAAACAAACAAACAAACAAACAAACAAACTCAAAACTAAGCCCTGAGTTTAGAAAACAGAGCAGTTAAACTATTTTTAGAAAACAAAGCACCCGGACTATTTGCTCAGACTAAAACATTTTCTTCACTACAAGGTTAATCAGCATTTTGAGATTCTTAAACAAGCTTAACAGAGTATATTCAGTCCTTCTGGAACATTTTCACCATTTCACCCTAGGTATGGCATCTTAACCAATTAAAGTTCCTGAAAATACAGCTATAAAACAATTATTGGATCACTTGGAAAAATATTTTTTATAATACACATTTCAAATAAGGTTAAAGTTTTTAAAACTTTAAACTTTGGTTTGTTTTCTAAATATGTAACATGCCAAATAATTAAGAATGAACACTACTACAATAAATAGAGATAGCATCTTAAATTATATATAATCCTATTGTGCATTGTATATGTATATGCTCTATTATGTTATGGATGATTATTAGTTGAGATGGTTTGCTCTAGAATTAGAAATCCAATCTTAAATATATTTTTGAAAATCATCTATGTTCAGTTTTATCTTTCATCAATGAGAACCTTACTTGCTGGCTTTACTTAAAATGTGAATGATTTCTTTAGAAAACAAAACTAATTTGTCTTAAAAACATCTAATTTCCTGCAGAAGTATTGCCATACTGAGATATATGTAAATATATATATTTCCAAAACCATAAAAATATGAGAGACTATGAATGGTTTCCAAAGAATGTATTTAATATCCTTCACATAAATATAATTCTATTGATAGTTTCTCTTTTCTCTTTTTGTATGAATATATGTTTGCATGTTATTTTTTGTATGTATATACACATTCATACATACTTTGATATATGCATACTTTTTACATTCATGAATACTATTTATGATCATACTGTGAACTAATGTAAAATGGAGTACACAGAAATTACATAGGTCAAGCGTATTTATATTTTTTTAAATTGAAATCATTAATGGAAAAATTTCAAATGTATTTATTGCACCGGGAGGAATTAACCTACAAAATTCACGTGAGCATTTGAGAATAAAATCTAATATTGACTGAATGAGAATCACATGAATAAAAAAAAAAAACTCATACTTGCAAAATAGTGTCAGCTAGATAATTTTACATGACTTGACATTGGTTTTGTCATAAGTGTCAAATACTTCTGACTGAGTAAAGACTCTGAAAATTTGATAAAATATGATTATTCCAGAATAAAATTCCACATTAACATATTTCACAAAAGAATCTCAATTCTTATGTATATATGTTATTTTTTATTGAAATGAGTTAGCAATTTGATTAAATTTTGTCATTATCAGTTTCCTATTAGATTAACAGATTATTTTACTGCTATCTCAAAAATAAAGAATAAAATACACAGTTACATGCTTTGCTTATGAGGAAACCCTTATATTCTTTTCATACTTTCCAGTAATTTGTTGAATTTGCCTATTCTTTAATTATATAACATGACCTTGATTAATATTTTTATGTTAATATTCTACATTTAAAAGACTAGTTAACCAGAGTGAAGAAAAAATGAGTTTTCTTAAATAGAGAATAGATTTTGATAAGAATTTAAATGTTTTTTGATATTTTTCCCTTTTTGTGTTTTTGTTTCTTTACATCATTTGAGTTGGCAGGTCACCTGAAGAATTGAAGCACAACCATATTCTCTAAAACCTAGGAATACAATATGTGGTTTAGAGTTTCATTGTCTTTTAAAGTATTGAAAGTGTGCATTGGCATTAAGCTGAAGCCTATAGATTTTCTGGACCTAGTAATCATAACATCCAAGAAAATTTCCATTTATTTTGCATCCTCTTTAAGCAGAATAAATACCAACACTCTAACACAATAAAATTGTCTTATAACACAATTAAAAAAAAAAAAGATGAAAACACTAAGGCAAAAAAAGAGACTTGGAACATGGATCCAATTGTTGATCTACATGTAAATGTGGAAGTTCCAGAGGAGATAGATATTGTTAATGATGAAGTAAATAACAGAAGACAGTTTTTATAAGCAAGCACAGGATTGATTCTCTTGAAAAGTTTGAATTTGAAGTTAAAAATGTCTGCACATATTCTTGTAGAATTCCTGAATTCTGAGGATAAAGAGAATGTCACACATGTGACAAAATTAAAAACAACTTTTTTGAGGCAGGAAAAAAAGTGTCCTCTCAGTTTTTAAAGCAATACTAAAATCTGGAAGATTAAAAAAGGAGCAATAATAGTTTATTAAAAGCAAAAAAAGCATTAAGAAACAAATGACTAGATTTAGCTTGCCAAGAATAATTGAATATAAGCAAAAAATTAAAGATATATAAAGAATGGGCAGCGTGGGTGGCTCAAGGTTTAGCACCACCTTCAGCCCAGGGCGTGATCCTGGAGACCCTGGATCGAGTCCGATGTCAGGCTTCCTGCATGGAGCCTGCTTCTCTCTGCCTGTGTTTCTGCCTCTCCCTTTCTCTCTCTCTCTCTGTTTCTCATGAATAAATAAATAAATCTTTAAAATAAGATATACAAAGAAAAGGAAACAAAATTATTTATAGCAGTAACCATATTATTATAAAGCTATATATAACATTATAAAATTAATAGAAATGACAACTTGCTAGACTTGTGCTTATATAGAGAGAGTTAACATTCATTCAGAAATGGACCAATTTAACAAAAAAATTAGGTATTAATCCATTCTCCAATACTTTTATCATCCTAGGTCATATTTATCTGGATATATTTGATGAAAAAAATCACTGACTTGTGTAATGGCAGGTAGAAAGAAAAGAACTAAATATTCCAAAAAGGTAGACATTTTATAGGTCATGTTCTGTGATCCAAATATAAGTAAAAATGTAACCAAAATATTGATGCATCTTGTGAAATTAATATATGCTCAGATAAATAGTATTTATTTGGACATAAACCAAATGAAGATGATGTGAAACTAAGATCACTTAAAAAGCAATAAAAAGAATAATTCAACAAAGAACAAAGTCCAGTAAAAAACAGATTCAAGGGGAAATATTTGTTTTATATGCCTTTGTTTGACTTCTTGTAGTTAAAAAAATAAAGAATAGACATAAACTAGAAATTGAAATTAATGATACAGAAAACAAACTCAAATTTGTAACCTGAGATCAATAATCCTGAGTATATTTTGAGTCCGAAAGAATGACGTGAACATAGTTTACAAGAGTAAGAATAAGAAATAAACATTATTATAGTTTTAAAAAGTACAGTTAAAAGTAATGAAGAGATTACTACATATAATGCTATGGCAAATTATTGAATACCTGAATAATACTGATGATTTCTTACAATTTTAAGTACCTAAAATTGATCCCAAAATTTCAGAAATTGCCACTAGCACAACTAGAATACATGAGATTACTTAAAATCTAGCCTTGTAAAGAGAACCTGAACTAGAATGTTTCATCTAATTTTTAGAATACTACAAAAAACACACAATTACCAATTTGTTATTCAAGACAAAATAATATTACAATTCTCCAAATCATTATAGTAAGCCAAAACAATTTTCATCCTAAAAGCTTATAACAATTTTCATCCTAAAAGCTTTATAAAAATAGTATAAAAGTGACATTTTTCTAACCAAAATACTAAGATGATCCAGTAAAATAACAGTATCATAAGATGCTTGATAAAGCCTATTTTATTTGAATTATGGAAACCTAATTAATTAAAAAAATTATCAGCATAATTCATTAAGTCAATAAAATCAGATTTCTTTAGATAAAAGTTATACTCCATTCACAAATAAATGGAGAAAAAAAAGATTATTTTTCTTTGTAGTCTAGCAATAAGTGCCATTTAGCAGAGTTAGATAAAATATTATTTGCACCTTAGGGAAAATTGCAAAATAATTAAGAATAAATTAAATATGAAACTGGAAAAAGAAAACTACAAAATCTTAATGAGACAATATAATAGAAAGATATGCTGCCATTGTAATAGGAATATATAATATAAAAATCAGTTATCTCAAAATTGATGCAGTACTAATTTAAAAATTAGAATCCCTATGGAAATTTATTTAAACCAAATAAACAACCTTAAATTTTATATGAGGGAAAAAAGTTTTCCCTTGCTTCTAAATTATGCATATCATTTTTACACTTACTTAGCTGAAGAATTGTCAAAGCAAGTATGAAAATTAGTGAAAGAAGTGTCACAAAACATAGATATTAGAAATCCACATAGTGTTATTATAAAAATTGACAAATAGATCAATGACAAATCAGAAATAAATCTCACTGTCAGTGAAATATTAAAGTTTTAAGTGGAAAAAGTAAAAATGGAGAAAAGAGATTATTTAATAATGGTGCTTGCATAAATAGCTATGCATCTGAAAGGAAACAAAGCTTCTATCTTTATCATGCATAAAAATATATTCCTGATGATCATAAAATGTATACTTGAATAAGTAGTTAACATATAGCCAGAAAATGTAGAAAAAGCAGAGTTCCTAACCAAGACTAGTACATTTAGATAGATATATGGTATCTATGTATATATATGTACATATATATATATATATATATATATCATCTTATCTATCATCTATGTGTGTATGGTAGCTAATAATTTAGCATTAAATACTATATCTTAGAGTGACTTTATAGTTTAATGCTAAAGTATAAGGTACTTTTTATAACATCAATATGCAGGCAATAGATTTTGTCTTTTTTTTTTTGGTTGATTGAAGATTTTATTTAGGTAGTCAGGCAATAGATTTTGAAAAAAAATTAGCAATGTGCAAAATAAGCAAAGTATTTGTATCTATAATATGCAGTAAAATTTTACAATGTCATAAGAAAATATCCAATATAAATATGTAAGTAAAAGAAGGGATTTTGTTTTTTTTTTAGATTATGTGCAAGTAACAAATCGTACTTAAAACTGCCCATATTGATAGTAGCCAGGGAAATGCAACTTAAGTTTAAAAAAATCATTACATTAAATTATAAGGTAAAAACAAAAACTCTAGTATCTAATACTAGCTTGGAACGTGAACAAAAGCTAGGGTCACACACTGCAGTAAAAGCAAATGATAACCTCTTGATAGATTAAAAGTACCCATATATTTTAACCCAGTAAATCCATTCCTTAAATTCTGTACTGTAAGCATTTTTTTAATTAGTAAGGCATGTGTACAAGAACATTATTGTGCTTTCTATGGTGTCAAAAAACTAATCTGAGTGACTACAATAATAAAAAAAAAATAGCGGCGCATATCATAGTCCTCCATACCATAAAATGTTATAGAAAAAAGTAAATATAATTTTACATGTTTAGCATGATTTTCAGAGATATTGTGGGGTGAGAGGAAAAACAAGATACAGAAAATGGATATGTATGTGTGTTTTTAAAATTTTCTAATATGAATATGTGATCATAAAAAGATGGAATATTTATAAAAAGTTATCACAACCAGAGATGAAGGTCAGTACCTAGTAGGATTGGAGGAAGAAAGGTAGAGGGAAAACTCTAAAAAAAAGAGCAAAAACAACTGTCTAAAAATATGTATTTTCTATTACATACATATATGAACACCTATGTGTATATGAATATGATATCTGTATATATAACATTGTTTTGTCAAATTAGAGAACTATGCTTATATATCATGAAATTATGAAAAATATTGGAAAAAAGAGGCAAAATTTATAAAGACTTTTAGTCTAGCTTTTCAAATTTAATTAAATCCAATCTAGGTACAAACATAATCTTTGACTTTCTTCTTTCCTTTGTACCAAAATACATCTAATTAGCTAATAATGCCCCTGCAATGTCTATGCAATGTCTATGCCTTCATACATTTCTATTTCCATAAACCTAAGGATATTTGTCTGTTGCTCATAGGTTGTTACGTAACTTTGTATATCCTGATGATTTGTCTAGAAGTGTGCTGCCTACACTATGAAATAATTAGCTAATGCAAATGTGAAGACTGTCCAACAGACATGCATGGGTACAGTATCTTTATTGGAATTAAAAAGCTTACTACAGACATGTATAAATTTGTTTACAGTAAATAATGACTGCTTTAATGTGCTAGTAAAATTGTCAAATTTTAAAAAGTGTCTGGATTCAACCCAGAACCAATAATTATTTTATTTCCTTTCTGATGATGAATATTTGAGTTGGATTATTAATTAGGTTATTGCTTTTCCTTTCTCTTTGCCTTTGATTGATATGTTCCTTTATTAATTCATTCATTTACTGAAATTGGCTTAAGCATTTTGAGATGCACCTTTATGGTCCTTCATTTTACAAATATAATAACTTGGTGACCTCGAGCAACTGCACTTGTGTGTAAGATAAACTCAAGTTGTGCTTAGCAAAAATTCGGAGAAACACTGAAAATTATTTGAGGTATTTATAATGGATAACATGATGTAACTTATAGTTAGATTTATTAATTTTATTAAAATATTTTAGACTCATGGAGACTCACAATCCTTTTATTTTTTTAAATTTTAATTCCACTATAGTTGACATCCTATATTATATTAGTTTCAAGTGTATGATACAATCATACCACAATTCCATATATCACCTAGCACTCACCAGGACAAGAGCACTTCTAAGTCCCCATCACCTATTTCACCCATCTCCATCCCCATGAACCCTTTAATAATCATCAGTTTGTTCTCCATGGTTAATAGTGTGTTTCTTAGTTTGTCTTTTTTTTTTTTTTTGCTTTTGTTCATTTTTTTCTTAAATTCCACGTATAAGTGAAATCGTATGGTCTTTTTCTTTTTCTTTTTTTTTATATGGTATTTTACTTTCTCTGACTTACTTCACTTAGCATTATACTCTCTACCTCCATTCATGCCATTGCAAATAGCAAGATTTCATTCTTTTTTATGTCTGAATAATATTCCATTGTAAACCATCTCTTCTTTATCCATTCATCTATTGATGGACGGTTGGCTACTTCCATCATATGGCTATTCTAAATAATGCTACTATAAATATTGGGGTACATGTAACCTTCGAATTAGTATTTTTGTAATTTGGGGATGATGTCAGTATTACCACTGTTGGATCATGAGGTAATTCTGTTTTTTTTGTTTGTTTGTTTGGTTGGTTGGTTGGTTTTAGTTTTGTATTTTAAGGAACCTCCATACTGTTTTCCAGAGTGGTTGCACCAGTCTGCATTTCCATCAACAGTGCAAGAGGGTTCCTTTTTATCCACATCCTTGCCAACACTTGTGTTTTTTATTTTAGCCATTCTAACATGTGTGAGGGGGTATCTCCTTATAGTTTTGATTTGCATTTCCATGATGAGTGACATTGAGCATCTTTTCATGTGTCTGTTAGCTATCTGTATATTGTCTTTGGAATAATGTCTGTTCATGTCTTCTGCCCATTTTTAACTGGATTATTTGCTTACTGGATATTGAGTTTTATAAGTTCTTTATATATTTTGGATACTAACCCTTTATCAGATATATCATTTGCCAATATCTTCTCCCATTTTGTGGATTGCCTTAGTTTTGTTGATTTTTTTCCTTTGCTGTGCAGAAGCTGCTCCTGCTGCTGCTCCTGATGCTTCTGCTTTTGTATTTCTGCTTTTGCTTCTCCTTCTTTTTTGATATAGCAAATAGTTTATTTTTGGCTTTTATTTCCCTTGCCTAGGAGGCATATCTGGAAAAATGTTGCAATGTCAGAGACATTACTGCCTGTGGTCTCTTCTAGGATTTCTATAATTTTAGTCTTTAATCCATCTTGAATTTATTTTTGTGTATGGTGTAAGAAAGTGGTCCAGTTTCATTCTTTTGCAAGTAGCTGATCAATTTTCCTAACACCTTTTTTGAAGAAACCATTTTTTTCCATTGGATATTCTTTCCAGCTTTGTAAAGATTAATTGACCATATAATTATGGGTTTATTTCTAGGTATTCTATTCTGTTACATGGATTTATGTGTTTATTTTTGTGCCAGTACCATACTGTTTTGATCACTATAGCTTTCTAATATAACTTGAAGCTTGGCTTTTAGTATTTAAAACAAATTTAAATAACAGCTTGAAAATCATGTGAAAATATCATGCCACTTAAATGAAGCAACATGTTGGGGTGCCTGGGTGGCTCAGTTGGTTAAGTGTCAGATTCTAGGTCTCAGCTCAGGTCATTATCTTGGGGTTGTAATTTCTTTTTATTGGGGAGGGGGTTGTAATTTCAACCCCACTTTGGATTTTGCACATAGCAGAAAGTTTGCTGGAGATTATCTTCCTCTCCCTCCTCCTTCCGCTCTGCTTCTCCCCTGACTTGTGCTTTACCTCTCTCTAAAATAAATAACATCTTGAAAAAAATAAATGAAACAACATGTTTAATTGGAAAAAAAAGTACAAGTATTTTTATAAACATGGTGAAAGAGTCTCCCAAGATATTGGTCAGCTGTTAGCACATTGTTTTGTTGATATCAACATGAATTTTAGATAGCTACAAATTCTATTTGGGGGAAAAAACTATTTTTAAATTTTAGCTGAAGTCTCTAAGAAGTTAGCTTCCTGAACACTTAACCTTAGGTTCTATTCCACATATATTTAAAATATATATAACTTTATACATGTTGTTGAATCTAATATAAGTTGACTCATATAAATTAACCATAAATAATATTGAGAGGAGAGGAAGAGAGTTGGTCAACTGAATGGAAATAGCTATCTTGCTTCATTTATCAATATTTAACTAGTGAGGAAAATAGTATTTAAAAATCTTTCTGAGACGCCTGGGTGGTTCAGTGGTTGTGCGTCTGCCTTTGGCTCAGGTCATAATCCTGGAGACCGCGGATAGAGTCCAACATCAGGGTCCCTGCAGGGGAGGGAGTCTGCTTCTCCCTCTGCCTGTGTCTCTGCCTCTCTCTCTCTGTCCCTCATGAATCAATGAATGCAATCTTTAAAAAAAAATCCATTTACTATAATTCTTTGTGGACATCAAAACCTGGGAGTGGTGATGGACCCACCTATGTTGGTTTTGAATTTATATTGTTCAAACATACATTAAATAGAGCAATCGTGTACATGCATTAAATAGGCAGAATTTTAATTTTTAATGATTCTCTGTAATGAGAACAGTCTCTCCTAACCAGTTATAATAGCTTTGCTTTCACCTGAGTCATTTGGTTCTAAGGAAGTGTGTGTAGAAAACTAGCTTTTCCTATCAGTTCCCAGGAATTGTACATTTTTAAAAATGTTCTGACTCCAGAAGGTGAGAGAGATGGAATACTTAGTGATCTGTGAAATATTGTGTCTCTGCTTTCCTCAAATTATGAGTTTGGCAATGTTAGAAGGTAGATCTAGGAAACTTGAAGCTCTTTTACATAGCGTTTCCCCCAATGGGTCAGAAAACATCATTTGCCCATATTAAAGATTGATGTTTGTTGGAAGGTTGAAATGTCTTCCGCTGCAACCTCTTTCAAGTCACTCCTGTGCCACTGAGACCAGGCTATGGTTTTCAGATTCTCAGACTGAATGTTGAACACTATTAGGCTTTAAGACTTGATTCACGTTACCCAAAATGATAAGAGTCTGGTTGACCACATTAAAAGGAAAATTCACAACCTGAGGAAGGGATTCACATATTTTCGATATTTTAACTACTCATTTATATCCCTTAGCAGACTCCTTTCTCAGTATTTGGGTATGTGGAAAATCACGTTTTTATAAGAAAATTGCTTAATGAGTAATTGAGAAAAAGATATGGTGCTCTTGTGAATTCCTCCCTGTGCTGAGGCACATTTGATGTCCTCTAGTTATTCTAAAAAAGAAACATATTAAGTATCTATGAAACAGAATTTCAACATAATTGAACTTATTCAATGCTATTTTATCATGGTGAGATGATGTTTTGTCTACCCACTAAAGAGCACAGTTTAAAATGCAACAGAGGCAGCTCAACCCTGAAAAGATTGATATACTGTTTATTGGCAAGTTGAATTTTCTGTTACGCAACAGAGGAGGAAGGTGTGATCAGTTATTGAAAATTTAAAGAGCTATATTTTCTTGGTTGATTCAAGTGAAGTGTGTAACTGTGAATGTAACACTATATGCATAATTCAAGTCATAAAATGTTTAAAATATTACTCCTATTTGAATCTAAATTGTTACATAAATACAAGAACACAAGCTTGCTAATGAAAAGTATAGGCAAAAGCAAGTAGTGTAACATTTCTTTATACATATAGATTCTTTGTTGTGTGCTTTCTGTGTGCTTTTACATGCATTATTGTACTCCACTGTGCTTCAAACTTTTTTTCTTCTCTTGTGCTTACAAAAATCCTGTTAGGTTTTTGAATAGGTAAAGATACTAAAGTTCAAAGAAATAACTAAATTTTTTGAGGTTATCTGTAAGTACCCTTCTTCCCACACGCATACATACTCATAAGTGTCTTTCACAAATTACTGTTCCCCAACTGTTTTTGTAATTCATTTTTTAAAAGATTTTATTTTGAGAGAGAGAGCATGGCAGAGGGAGAGGGAGGAGGAGTAGAGGGAGAAGCAGACTCCCCACTGAGCCGAGAGTCTAGGTGGGGCTTGATCCCAGGACCCTGAAATCATGACTTGAGCCAAAGGCAGATGCTTAACTGACTGAGCCACTCAGGTGGCTCACTTTTGACTAGGTGCACATATTTGCATAAAGGAACCAAATATCAATTTATGATTTGAGCACATATTTGCATAAAAGAACCAAATATCCATTTATGATTTGAGGAGGTTTATGATGTGAGAATTATTATCAAATACTGTGTATAGTACATTTTAGTAGTTGTTTTTGTTTTTGTTAAGAGCGCATGAGAGAGGGCATTGGTGGGATCGCGGGAGGGCCAAAGGGAAAGGGAGAGAGAATTTTAAGCAGTTCCACACCCAGCACAGAGCTCCATGTGGGGCTCAATTTCACAACCCTGAGATCATGAGCTGAACTGAAATCAAGACTGGTCGCTTAACTGACTGAGCCACCCAGGTTGCCCCAGTACTTCTCCCTAATATATTCTACTACCTCTAATAGGTTCCCAAAAATGTGAAAAGTGAGTTAAAGGATGCACATTTTTTCACCTTATAATGCCAACCCTTTTTGAAAGTAATAGAATAATCAATGTTGATGAAGATTTATTGTACTAACAAATGTGATTGATTCAGTAGCCAATAGGAGGATATATCTCATTTTGTTTACTTTTATGAGATCATATTTTTGCTTATTAGGTTACTGATTTAAAAATGCATAAACATAATACATTAAATATTTTATCAGTCACTGATATATTTTTGATACACTAAAGTGAAATTATGTAATTATAATTATGAATAGTTTCTATACAATTATAATT
Organism: Canis lupus dingo; assembly: GCF_003254725.2. Taxonomy (NCBI): domain Eukaryota; kingdom Metazoa; phylum Chordata; class Mammalia; order Carnivora; family Canidae; genus Canis; species Canis lupus. Next base: position 51,589,769 of record NC_064255.1, on the reverse strand, counting down.
CTTACCTCTCTCTACAGAATTAGGTAATGTTTTTGTTTTCCAGTATTGTTTATTTTTTAATTTTTTAAAAATATTTTTATTTATTTATTCATGAGAGACACAGAAAGGGGGAGAGAGAGAGAGAGAGAGAGAGAGAGAGGCAGAGACACAGGCAGAGGGAGACACAGGCTCCACGCAGGGAGCCTGATATGGGACTTGATCCTGGGTCTCCAGGATTGCACCCTGGGCCGAAGGCAGGCGCCAAACCACTGAGCCACCCGGGCTGCCCTCCAGTATTGTTTATAGTCTATTCTTTAGATGAAAAAAAATAGTGTGGCAAGGTGTTATTCCTAACATTTTTTTCAAATTTGTTATTCATCAAATACCCTCTTGTGAGTTTTTTCTGATATTAGAGTATAATTTAGAAAAGCATAAACATAGAAATTATTTTGTGTGTGTGTGTTCTGTTTATTAATGTCTTAATATTACTATTTTCATTTTGGTTGAATTTAAATATATCTGATAGAAATACTCAGAAATCAAGCTTATTCAAATTAAATAGTTGATTCATGTTTTCTAGATGAACTTTAGAATGATTTTGGAGAATCTTAAAGATAAAATATTTTAAAGTTTGGATTAAAATGCATTAAACCTAGTGACCTGCCATCTTTCCATTATCCAGTCTTCTATCCAAGGATATAATATGTATCTCCATCTCCATTTATTCAAATCTTTTTATATTACTTAGTAAACTTTTATAACAATCTTTATGGTGGTTACGTTTCTTGGCCATATTCCTTGTTAAGTATAGCTGGCATTTTCTAGTTCCTGTAGCCAAACTCTTTATGTTTACTGCTGGGTTCCCTCCTGGTAGATGGTTATATGTCATAACTGGAATGACCTATCATTGGTCTTTTGGGCTGCTCCCCCCAACACACACCTCATACTGACTAATCCTGAGAGCTCTATTTTTAAAGGTCTAGCATTCTCAATTAAAAAAAAAAAAAAAAGCAGAAGAATCTTGTGAGTAGACTGTAAAGGAGAAATGGTATCAACTGTAGCATAAAAATAAAACTTTTGGGGCACCTGGGAGGCTCAGTGGTTGAGCATCTGCCTTAGACTCCGGTTCTGATCCAGGGTCCCGGAATTGAGTGCTTCTACTTATGTCTCTGTCTCTTATGAATAAATAAATAAAATCATTTAAAAATAATAAAACTTTTAAGGCTATTGTGGTTTTTAGGATCTGTTCAGCAAGTTTTCAGCTGGATAACTCTTTCATTTGGAATATTGTTCTACTCCATTTTAATTTATGAAACCCTACCCTTTCAAACCACACCTTAAATAGTCTTCATGTTAGGTCTTCTCTATTAACCCTTCCCAAGATCTCCCACACAACCTCCTTAAATTCTCTCTGCTCAAACACATAGAATTTATCAATATCTTTCATTGTAGGTACCTATGCATTTTTTTCTTCTAGACTGACAAAATACCAGGTTATTCAATATATAAATGGATAGCTGGGTGAATACATGAATAATGAGTAAGTTACATACAATAATCTCTGACCAAACTACAAATATTTTCTAAGACAATGAATGCTACAGAGTAGCAAAGAGGAATACTTGCTATAGTGGAGGCTTCAGGTGAGCTCTATACAACTTCCTTTGAAGAAAATTTTCAAGTTACACAAACTTAATAATTTACCATGTATGATCTGTACCAAATATATATTTTCTAAACAGTTTACATATATGTATTTGCTTAACTCTATTTCGGGCTAATTTTTTTTTGCACCCATTTTACAGATTTGAGAACTGAAGGAAGAGACTTTAAGGTCTAGCCTATGGGCACAGAGCTTCCAATAGCCAAAATATGGATTAGAATCTAGATGGTAATTCCATAATTTGTTTTTAGACAATAACGTCTACAATAAGCACAGCTTATGGTAAACAAAAATGTTGGATATTTTCCTTTGTATGGTGTCATCTATTATAATTGCCATATTAAATATTAATTATTTGGTTGACTCCTCCCTAAAAGCCTTCTGTTCCTTATATCTAACTAAAAAAGGAATTTAACCTGGATTAAAAAGCTATTTCTTCTAAACTCTAAATTTTTTACACTTTTACACTTTTTTAAAATTGGTTCTTTTGAGCAAAGAATAATTGTGAGAATAAGGAAATGCTGTATACATCTTTTTCCAAATTCAAAAATCATTTCCATTTTTTCCATTATATACATATATTTATATTTAACAAATCTAGTCAAATTTCTTATTTATCATGGTTATAAGGACAAGGATCTGATAACCAGGTATATCACAGATTATCTGGAAAAATATATTTGGATGTATAGTCAAATATGTCATTGTTACAAAAACTCAGATTTAAAATTTATAAAATTTAATAGATTTTTTACTATGTTTTATGTAATGTATTCCATACATATACCATATATATATATATATATATATATATATATATATATGTATATACCATGCATTAATGCATTTTAACATCATGGAGGCTTTAGAACTCATTTTCTATGAGATACTTTTTTTTTTTAATAATAGCATTTATATTCAACAACTTTTGTCTTGGCCAAAATACTTTTTATTGAGTGAAATTTAACTTGGATGACAAAGACCGCAGGGTTACTTTGCATATTTGTAATTATTTGGAAGGTAAGACATGGACAAAATGGTTAAAAGACTTAAAGTAGTTCAGCTATGCACATTTGTACTTATAAAGCTTCTGTTAATATCAAGTAAAGATAAGAACAAATTTAGTCCAAGAAAAAATATAAGTAGGTTACTGAGCATTGCACAAAAAATTATATGAATTTATAGCTGGTGAAGTATAATTATTTTCATATTTACATTCTCTTTATTATTAAATATGTCTACTTGAGAACAAACTAAAATATAAAATACTAACACACTTGGAGTGCCTGGGTAGCACAGTTTGTTGAGCATCTCACTTGCTTTTGTTTCAGGTCATGATCTCAAAATTCTGAGATCGAGCCCAGTCTTTGGGTGCTCACTCAGCATAGAGTCTGCTTTAAGATTCTCTCTCCCTCTCCCTCCCTTGTGCTCTAAAATAAATCTTAAAATAATAAAATACTAACAATCTTTAAGACTACATGTTTTTTTTTTTTCTAAAAGTTGTTACATGCAACATTTGTACAAAAAATATAGAATAAGGAATCTTTAGAGGCACCTGGGTGGGTCAGTGTTTGAACATCTGCCTTTGGCTCAGGGCATGATCCCAGGGGATCGAGTCCTGCATCAGACTCCCCACAGGGAACCTGCTTCTCCCTCTGCCTATGTCTTTGCCTCTGTGTGTCTCTCATGAATAAATAAAATCTTTTAAAAAAAAGAATAAGGAATCTTTATTTTTAAAAAGCCACTTATAAATGAATATATATACTGGAATAAATGTTTACCAAGATATTTTATTATGATGTTTTTGACTTTTGAAACTTCAAGATTATAGCATCTGCAAAAAATTCATAATACTTAAAATTGTTTTCACTACATTGATACAGGCACTCTTTAATTTAGAATCTGTGTAGTTAGCTATTGAGACATAATCTTCAATGTACCATGTTTGGTAATATCAGAAAATTAAAAGTTTAAAATGTAACTTAAAAACTTTAGTTGAGATTGTAGCCTGAATTCCAACATAGTTTTTTGAAATGATCCAGCTTCATATAGGTTTTACAAAAGGTGGGCCTCAATTTTTTTTTACTCATATGTCTTAAATAAGATAGTGTAGTTCACTATGATCTGAATATAACATTAGACAATTTTGGTTGAAAGAAATATATATATATATTTCTGAAAGAAATATATATATATATATATATAATGTAATAGATTTTTTACAGTGTTTTATATAATGTATTCCATGCATGGTTCCATGCATACCATGATTTAACACATTTTATCATCATGGGGGCTTTAGAATTCATTTTCTAGGAGATGCTATTTTTTTTTTTTTAATAATAGCCTTTATATTCAACAACTTTTGCCTTGGCCAAATACTTTTTGTTGAGTGAAATTTAACTTGGATGACAAAGACAGATTATATATATATTCGGCAGCCCCTATCAAAATTGCGATTCTGTAACCCAGCTCTTTTCTAGGAGCATGTACAGCAACATGGACACAAAGGTATTATAGCTATATGGCTTTAGGTAATTTTTCCCTTATATTTTTTTAGTGTGTTTTCCAAGTTATCCATAATAAGCATAATTATATAAATTAAAACCCATTAGAAACTTAAATAATAGGCAAAGAGCGTCTATCTTTTGTTATCAGTGATACAGGAGATTTTGAGGTTGTTTAAAGACCGCAAAGAGAACAAGCCTAGAAGTGTAAATTGCCATGATTATCTACATGAAATAACTATGCTAGGTAAGGAACTAATGTCAATCTGTGTTTTCTAGCATGCAAAACCTTCTCAAATTAACTGTTTATCTAATTTTAATAGTAGCTCTTACTTAAAATACTTAGAAATGTACAGATTTACATATAAACATTGGTGCTGTAGCCTGCTTATTTGTGTGGTATTTGGAATGTTAATTTTTATGATCCTTTTCTGCTTTTTGGGGATGCAAGACACCTTCAAATCTTTAAATCAGTATTAAATATAGAAATGGAAATAAAAACTTAGAAAGTAGGGGACATTAGGTTTCAAGAAATTATACAATTATGAAGTTGATTTTTAAATTATCAAAAAGGAATATAAGAACTTCTAAAATGTTTTAATTTCATAACTGTGTATGCAAATACTTCTAGAAAAATGGTAAGGCTATTCTATAGATATACAAATGTGACTCCAAAAAATTTGCAAAATACAAACCCAACTTTCTCCTAAATTTAGTAGTCTGCAGCCTTTCTCCTTAAACAAAAATGCATTTGAGTAATGCTGTATTTGTAGTACAAATTGTATGTTTTTCTACTATGTATTACATGTTTTATATTTTAAAATGAGAATTATGAAAAATTGGAAAGAATAAAATTTTAATTTGTTTTGATTTGCAAAAACTTTAATAGCATGAAGTGAAAAGAGACTATATCCTAAAAGTAATCTTTCAAATAACCTAGGAATTGTAAAATGGAAAAGGCAGAAATCAAATTGCCGGATGTTTTTAATTTTTTTTTTTTCTAAATGAATAAAACCAACTTAAACCATGTTTCAACATGGCCCTCCCATCCTCAATTTTTATTTTTCACTTAGATCAAAATGTTGAAAAATTAATCTATGTAAAAGTTAAATCTATCAAACGTATTTGTTTGGATTTCCGAGCAAACCTAAAGTATATTTTCTCCTCATTTTGGTGACGTTATTTCCCTGAACCTGTTAAAGGTGTTTCCCTATTATTTTAAGTCACAGATGTGAAGATCCAAACCCCCCACTCCCAAAGCCGAATTCTCTTTACACTCATTGCAAAACACATGGTTTGATGCTACAGGATACATCTCGGGGAGAGGGCTCTGAAGGCCAGAGGACAGTGGTAGGGTGCAGGAGAAGAAAGGGATGGCAAGATTGGATGGGACCCTTACCCTCTTCAAGTGTCCTCCAGGGGTTGGCACATATTCCTGGGCAGAGGAGGAGCTACAGTCTCATTCAGGTCTTGCACTTGGATACAGCAAGTCCAGTGAGTCCAGCCAGGCCCCTCGCACCCAGGGTCATGTCTCCAACAGTTTCCATCTTCCTCACGGCCTTGTTAATGAGCCATTCCAGTTCCTCGGCCTGGATGTTCAGGGGCTGGGTCTACAGCAGTCCCCTCACGTACTTTAGGGTATCTTGTATTCCTTGAGCAGGTCGCTCCCCACAGCCAGGAAGAAGACCAAATCCTTCCCTTTGGACAGCACCTCCTCCAGCAGCACAGCGTCTCTATGGACGTCCTCAATGCCTGGTCCTTTGTGCCAGGCACCAGGCATACTCAACTGCATGCTCTTGGATATGGAGCCTGCTGCCTTCTCAGCCTTCAGCAGGTTGTCTCACAGACACCAGTTGGTTCATTCAGCACAGCTGCCCGCTGCAATGCTCACATCTAGATTATTATTGTGCTGCAAGCTCTGTGGCCCACTCAAGATTTTTCAGTTTGGGGAGGTCAGCTGAGTCAGAATTCAATCCAACAACATATCTATCTATTTACTGCCAAATATAACAAGTATTTTTCTAATATGTTAGCAGAAATATTGTCTCCGAAGTCTCTTAAATAGTAATGTATGAATTTTGGAGAACGTACCTCTTCAGTGTAAGAATAGAACTTGTCTTGTGATTTAGATTGTTTAGATGCAGTAGTTCTCAAGCAAGGATGGCATCAGTCTCTTAAAGGGCATTTGGGAAGGAATGGAAATGTTTTTGTTCTATACTTGCAAGTATATGTAATAAAATTTGAAGACAGGGTCAGGAACAGTAATCTCTTTATAATAAGAGGGGCATTCCTATATAAAGAATAATTATCTCACAAAGCCAAAAACTTTCCTATGAGAAACACGAATAGGTAGTATACTTTTTTTTTTTTAATTTAGAAGTGCTGTGTCAAGCAATGACAGGAGTTAGAATAAAATATGAAACATCTCCATGGAGCTATAATACATGAGAAACTGTCAAGAAGAGGTAACAGGGAAGAATTGCATGTTCTAAGTAGAGACAGTATGATGTGGAACTGCCTGCAAAGTGAAATGAAGTAAAGCTCAAGACCAATGAATTGTTTTAAAATGCAGCTTTCTTCCCTGCAGTGAGGGTAAGTCAAATGACTCTGTAAACTATAATACTTAGCATGTAGTAATCCCTTAATAATCATGTATCAATGATAATGATTATTGTTGTAATTGGAGATTAACTTTAAGATCCACAAAGAAATGTGAAGTAAGATAGTCTACTTTTAAATGTCATATTAAAAATGCTTCTTGGACATTTTTACAGTAGAACTGTACCTTGAAAGGTCTTTGTTTAAGGAATTGATGGCATCTCTTGGGGTAATAGAATTTATCTAACTATCGAAATCACTTGAAAAGAAAGTAGCCTTGCTTTATTGTAACTAAAGCAAGAGGATTATTATTAGCTTTAACAACTACAGTGGATAATAAATAGAGCAGGAATACTGATGTAATTAATCAAGGCCTTTTTGTTAGTTATCTTAGATTTTTTCCCCCATACCTTCCTTATCTGCCCCTACTACATAGTTACTCATGGGTTTCCATTTATACCATTTCCCAGAAAACCACCTGATAAAGATCTTAAAACAAATCTCAGCCTGTTGGAAACATGATCTGTTTTCCAAACTTGGTGAAGCTTTGTATTAGAAACAGCTTTAAAGTTTTGTAGAACTGGATACTGACATTCTGCAAGCCAGTGTTCCTCAGCCACCAAACTTCTTTAACTACTGTACCATGGTTGCTTTCCTAAATACTGGATAGCATGTCAGGGCTGACAAGGTTTGCTAATGACTTACATTTTAGAAAATATCAGAAAATGATAATATACTTTCTAATCTTGGAGACTGAAGAGAAATATATGCATAATCCTTTGGTTGTTTTCTATTATGACCAAACTAGGAACTGTTCAATTAGTTAGGGAAGTGCATAAATGAAAGCTTATATATAACATAGGTCTTTAGCATACACAGAGACTATTTGTTTATCTATGGGGCTGGCACTCCACAGAAGATATATTTACTAGTGGAGGGGTAATAAATAAAGTCCTTTTTTGAGGAAAAAAAAAGGTATTTATGGCTCCTATTTTGATATTAAGGGAAAAATATATTTTTAAAAAACAATGTTGATTTTCTGGGCAATATCTATTTCTAGGAAAAGAGAATTGGTCTTTTAATTGAACGACTTGACTTAAACTTTGGGGTTGAAAGAATTATTTCTTTTAATCTTGAGCCTTAAAGACAGCATATTCTCTTTATTTCAAGGGAATGATGTTTCAACTTTAATGGCTTTTCTATTGGGAAAACCTTCCTGTGTGTCTGTGATGTAGTTTTGGTCACCAGTAGAGTTTAATGGGCAAAGGACAAGCAGATAATACCAAAGTTCTTCTACTGTTTCTTTCCTAATTTTACATTAAAATATTTTACATAGGAATAGAACTTCAAGCACTTGTTCTAATACTGCCTATTTTTGCTGGGCATACAACATATAACAGAAGAATGTTCTATAGGCTGAAATTAGACTAGAAATCTGGAACTAATGAACAAAATATAGAAAAAAAAAAAAAAACCAAACCCTATTCCCTTAATTTCTATAAACCCTATATACAATCCCAGGTATTTTTGGAGGTGGATTTTACCTAACAAAATGTTTTATTTTTCCTTTAACATAATCTTTTACTCAACTGTAATTGCTTATTTAAGAAGACATATATTCATGGATAATATGAAGTTAAGCTAGAGAGGCCAACCTGGACTTGTAGATCAAATGTGTGGACTTAAAAAGTACAATAATGAAAATCCAGTCTCAATATAAATAGTTATAAAGCACTGAAATAAAAATACAAGATCCAAATCAAAAGTACTAAAAATTAAAGCCACTCCCTTGCTGATGCTATATATGCTAGTTTACACAGGAAATGCCACTCAATTTGTCAATCAGTTTTACTTTTTTTTGTGTGTGTGGGGTTCATTATTAAGCATCCAACCAGCTTCACCTTCTAAGTTAAAAACTGATTAAGAGACAAAGACACCAATAAAATGAAGAGTTTTAGTATTAATGTATTAATGATGATTGAGACTTGGTTTACTTAAATTTGTGGCCAAAATGCACTTCCTAATAATTCAACCCGAATAAATATGATCACTCAAAACTTCAAGCCTGTTCTTTGTAGGGAACAGAGTATGCCAGTGTTAGCTTATGTGGTGCTGCAAGAGCACACTTGATCACCTTCTTTCTGTGACAACAGAAAGAATATAAAGTACCCACCATGAACATCCAAGTAGAAAAGACATATGTTATGATTATAAAGGAGGCCTTAATCATGAAGTCTTGAAAACATTATATTGGGTGACAGAATAAGAGGTATTAATATTGTTGGGCACTCATTGTATATCAGCTGCTATTTTATTTTGTTCTTGAGATGTAGCAGTAAACTGGGCGAAAATCCCTACACTCATTCAGTTTATATTCTAGTGACAAAGGTATATATCACATACACGAAATAGTCTGTGTGTGACAAGTGTCAAGGAGAAAAATACAAAGTTTTGGATGATGATATATGATGTCTCCAAGGAGAGGCTGAAATTATTGCCATCATGGCCATGGACACTCTCACTGAGAAAATGATCTTTAAGCGTTTAAGGAAGTGGGAGACTAAGCCCAAATTGGTAGGTGGGAATAGAAAGCATAAAGGTGTGGAAGAAACAGCTTACGTGTTGCCAGATATTGGGAAGAGGCAAATAGAGAAGGATAAAGTATTAGGAGATATGTTCAAAAACAGTAAACTAATTCATGTAGTGCTTAGAAATCAGAATAACTAGATTTTCTCTAAATAAGAAAGGAAGGAACTAAATTGTAAGCAGGGAAATAATACTGTCTAACTTACATTTTGATAGGGTGAATTCAATTGCTAACAGACCAAAGAAGAAGAAGGACAGAAGCACAGGGACAATTAGGTGCCTACAAAAACAAAACAAAACAAAAAAACCCAGAACTATGAAAGACATATTGGTGGCTTGAGACAGAGTAATGGCAACAGAGATCTTGAAAAGTAGATATATTCCTTATATAAATCCAACAACATTAACTGGAGGATATTAGTTTTTGAGGAAAAAAGTGAAGAGAAATATATATTTCTCTTTTAATTAAATGAGGGAGTAGCCTTGGGAAAGAATGCAAGGAGAACAGAATTGGTTGAAGATTAAAGGCAGATAAAATAACTTTTTTTTTTTTTTTTTCAGAAAAGGAAGTTTTATAAGCCCTCTAGACACATGTCAAATTTTCAAGTAGTCCATTGGGTATATAACTCTAGAGTCTAAGTTGCCTAGCTTTGAAACATAAATTTAAGAATCATCAATACATAGATGCATGTAAAGATATGCTATTAGATGACATAATTCGGGAATTACCTTAGATATCAAGAAAAAAAGACAAAAACAAGTCTGGAGAACTCTAGTGTTAATCGAATGTGCAAATAAAAGTAAGTCTGCAAAGTAGTCTGAGAGAAAGCAACCCCAAGAAAGGGGGGTTGCAAATTTAGAGTCCTGGAAGCCATGTGCAGAATGTTTTGATAAGAGAACATTAGACTACGTTCAGTGTAGCTTATATTTCAAGCAAGGTAAGGACTGAATTTAACTGCTATCTCTAATAAATGAAGATATTTGTTAAGAGCCATTTTGGGTTATGATTGTGGTTGCAAAAGTTATTTAAGTAAGAGAAAAATATAAGATAAATTTGAAGCATAATAAAACAACAGAAACTTCTCCCTACAACCCCAACTGCCAAGCTAAGTTGGAATAACAAGAAAGAATATTTCTGGAGATCAAAGACCTGTACCCTGAAAACTATGTCATTGATGAAAAAAAAAATTGAAGATGATACAAAGAAATGCAAAGATATTCAATGCACATGGATTGGAAGAATTAATATTGTTAAAATGTCGCTATTACTCAAAGCAATATACAGATTCAATGCAATTCCTACAAAATTCACAGAAATAGAACAAAGAATTTTAAAATTTGTATGGAACTACAAAAGACCCTGAAAAGCCAAACCAATATTGGAAAAGAACAAATCTGAAGGCATTACTCACTAATTTCAAACTGTACTACAAAGCTATAATAATCAAAACAATATGGAACTGGCATATAAAAATGGAGATTAATAGAACATAAGAGAGAGCCCAGATAAACATGCATATATGTCAATTTAGACCAAAAAGAGGCCAAGGATATATAATGGGAAAGGGATGGTCTTTTCAATAAATGGTGTGCAGAAAACGGGACTGCTATCTTACACCATACACAAAAACTAAATCAAAATGGATTAAAGACTTGAATATAAGAACTGAAACCATAAAACTTTTAATAGAAAACATAAGTGATCATCTATTTCACATTGGTCCTGGCAATGAGTATATGGATCTCCCTTTAAAAGCAAAGACAACAAAGAAAAACAAGTGAGACATCATACTGAAAAGTGTCTGTATAGCAAAGGAAACCATCAAGAGCAAGACAGCCCACTAAATGGAGAAAATATCTGCAAATTCTATCTAATAAAGATATTCATACTCAAAATATATAAAGAACTTATAAAACACAATAGCAAAAAATCTGATTTAGGAAATGAGCAGAGAACCTGAAAAAAACATTTTTGCCAAAGAAGATATCCACATGGCCAGTTGGTATATGAAGAGGTGTTGAACATCATTAATCATCAGGGAAGTGCAAATCAAAACAATGAGATATTACCTTACATTTTTTGGTATGGCTATTATCAAAAAGGCAAGAAGTAACAAGTATTTGAAGGATATGGAAAAAAGAGAATCCTTGTGTACTATTGGTGGGAACATAAATTGCTGTAGTCATTGTGGAAAAAAATATGAATTTTTCTCAAAAAATTAAAAATAGAACTGCCATATGATTCAGCAATCCCACTTTCTGAGTGGGAGTAAATGAAAACACTAATTCAAAAAGGTAGGCAAGATATGGAAACAATATATATCCCTTGAGAGCTAATGGCTAAAGAAAATTTGGTATATACATACAATAGAATATTATTCAGCCATAGAAAAATGAAATCTTAGTGTTTGTGACAATATGGATAGAACTTAAGGGAATTGTGAGAAGTGATATAAATCAAAGACAAATTTCATTATATGTGGAATCTAAAAAAAAAAAGTGGATAAACAAAATAAAAATCACAGATACAGAGAACAGAATGGTGGTTGCCAGAAGAAAGAGGATAAATTATGTGAAGGGGGTCAAAAGTACACATTTCCTGTTATAAAGTGAGACACGGGGATGTAATATAGTACATGATGACTATAGTGAATAATAACGTAAAGCATACTTGAATGGTGCCAAAAGAGTATATCCTAAAAGTTAACTTTGTATGATGGCAGATGTAACTAGACTTACCAGAGTGATCATTTTGTAATGCATACAAATATTATATTGTACAACCTGAAACCAATATAATGTTATATGTCAATTAAAAAAAATGTTTAAGAAGGATACTTCTGTGACAGAGGAGCACACATATGCAAGGAAATTTTCCCAGTAGAAGACAGAATTAATGAATCTGAAGACAGGTCAACAGGAAATATACAAAGTTCTCCAAAGGGGAGAAAATTGATTACAAACATAGGAAAGAGTATTAAAGGAAAGCAGGACACATGAAAATACTTATCATGTGTATAATTGGAGTCGTGAAAGCATTAAGTGGAATCAATATATCAAAAAAATAGAGCTAGTAATATTCAAAACCTAATAAAGGCCATCAGCCCAAAGATTCAAGTTCTGAAACCCCAAAACAGAGAATGGAAGGAAGGAAAAAAAATACACGTTTCAGTAAAGTTGACAAAAAACATACACAAAAAGAAAATCTCCAAAAGCAGCTAAAGAAAGTAGATCAACAAATTGTAGTGTATTCATTCAGTTAGCCACTTACAAGTAGCAAGCTTATAAAAGAATCTTACAAACATAATTTTGAACATAAGAAATCAGATATGAAGGAACATATAGACTTATTTCACATATGTAGAGTATAAAGATAACCTAAACCATGATTTTTGAATTCATAATATTGCCTACCTCTGGATAAAGTAATGATAGGATGGTTCTCAGAAGGAGTTTCTTGACTAATATTCTAGATTATATTTCTTGATGTAATCTATGGTTATATCTATGTGTTAACTCTGTGAAGCTTGATTTGGTCCCATACTTAGAGTTTATATATGGATACATATTATGTTTTACCTCATAAATATTTTACAACATTTATATCAGTAGAGAGGGGATAAATAATAATATTTCTGTGTATCTCTCCTATCCCACAATTTTTTGCCCCAGTAATACGTCACAATCTGAGTGTACATATTTGGGATAGTATTTCATATGCTGTAGTTAAGATGAGACTGAAAGCCTATTTTGGTGTTTCTACTAATTTAAGTCGCAGATACAGCATGTAGGACTAGATGTATTTGGCATTCTAAGCAGGACGAAGAAGGTTTATACAAATCAAGAAATATATCAAAAAATAACAAATCAAGAAATATAGAACAGTTTTAGAGCTCAAGTAAGAAGAGTCAACATGAGAGTCATATATATTGTCAGAGACATGACAACTGTATGATAAGAAATGATCTAAACTAGTATATAAAATTATAACTTATGAGAAATGTAAGATGATCCCTCAAGATTCCTGTCCTCTGCTCTATATGCCGTGTATAACCATTCGCCTTTGGATTTGGGTGGATATTATGAATCTGAACATATATTTACTTCCTTATTTAGGTTATATCACTTGATGACGTATTGGGATAAACACCTCCATAATTATATTATGATACATAAGACTGTCATAGTAGAGTTAGGAGGAATTATTTTGCTGGCCTTGATGATATAAGCTATATTGCTATGAGAAGACCTATAAGAGAGGGTGACAAAGAAAAGGTAGTCCTTTCTTAACAGTTTACAAGAACTTTAGCTCATTAGTAAAACTTCAAAAAAAGAATTCTGACAATTAGTGAGTTTAGAAGAAGACTTAAAACCTGAGATGAAGAACGCCTGGGTGGCTCAGTGGATGAGCATCTGCCTTTAACTCAGGGTGTGATCCTGGAGTCCCGGGATTGAGTCCCACATCAGGCTTCCTGCATGGAGTCTGCTTCTCCCTCTGCCTATGTGTCTGCCTCTCTCTTTGTGTGTCTCTCATGAATAAATAAATAAAATTATAAACAAAACAAAACAAAATCTGAGATGAAAATTCAGCCAACTTTTTGGTGTTAAGACTGATGAGACCTTTAACAGAGGACATAGCTAACCAATATTTAAACTCTTGACACAGAGATAATATGCAATAATAATAGTTGTCTTTTAATGCAATGGTGATAATTTGTTATTCACCAAAAGAATAGGAATACAATATATAGGAGTATAAATTTAGTACATGTACACATTCTCAAGCAAATGACATATTTCATTAGATGTGCTATGAAAGATACAATCTTACAAAAACTCTTATCAGTTTGCTCATTATTCACATTTGGTAGTTTCCTTTTGCTTTTACAACCTAACTTTACCATATTAACTTTACAAAAAATAGCTAGATGGACACATGAACAAATCTGGCTGTCTATAATGGCCAATAATTTATGAAGTGGAAAAATATCAAAGCTTTATGTAACTGACAAGATTCATAATGGGTTGTTACAGTCCTAACCAATTAAAAAATAGCTTTTGATGTGCTTGTATATCAACTAAATGGAATAAATAAGCAGTTGCAGAATGACCCAAAAGGAAAGAATAACAAATAGAAACAACAATAAAATCCATGAGGAAGCAGATGCCTTGAAGTATAAGAATGCTATAGAGATTAATATAATACAAAGAAAAATATGGGTATAGTAATAAACAGTGAAAGAACTAGGTCAGGAGTAGAGAAAACTGCTACTGTTGGGGTATTAGACCTGCTTTCCTATTCAAAAATCCTCCATAATATGCCAAACACTATATAAAATTCAAGTTTTTAAGAAGTCTAGTTTGAAGTTTTTAAAACATTTCTCTGTGTCATCATGCAGTGAATTTCCTTTAACTAACATAGTTTGTAATTTGCTTTTTGCAATTCAATAGGACACAAGTAAACACAAATTAAACTATGGGCAAAAAGGGCAAATTAGATGATTAAGCAATTAACACAAGCAGAAACACAGATTACAAATTAACATATGGAATCCAATTTTCTTTGTAAAAAATGCAAATTTACCAAGCATGAGAGCATTTGAAAGTTTCAAATTAGCAAAAATATGAAATAATATAGTATTAAATTTTAGTAGGTGTGTGATTAGGTGGCGACCTTTAAAATTCTTTGGGTTATAAATTACCAAAATAATAATTCTATATTTGACCTAGAAATTCAAAATACATGAATTGACACAAAGGGCTGCACACTCCAAGTCCTCATAGGCAGATCAAACAGTATGAATAGAGTGCTAAGCATATGGCAATAGGGAATAGTAAAAATTTCATTAATGAATCCTGACTAAAGGGATTTAAATTCAATTATAAGGATATTTTGGGAATGATGTCAGTGAATGACAAAGTGTAAGGACCTCAAAAATTTTTGTCATCTGTAAAAGCAGCAAGAGCACTGGAAAGAAATTTGTCAGAGAAACCGTTTTAGAACTCTGGATTTAACAAAAGACTTGCCTGAATCTAAGGCTTACTTATTCAAGGAAAACTGCTGAACCTCATTTCCAAAAGGAAATTGTGTCATTCAAAGAAACAGGAAATTATTTCCCATATACAGGAAAAACAAACAAACAAACGAGTCGATATAAATTGTCCCTGAGGAAGCCCAGATGTTGTACTTAATAGACAAAGATTTAAACCAACTATTTTTATAATATCCAAAGAACAGAAGGAAATAGTCTAAAGACTTAAGGCAGAGGGGTGCCCAGGTGGCTCAGTCTGATAAATGTCTGCCTTTGACTCAGGTAATGATCCCAGAATCATGATCCCATCATCCCTGCTTCTCCCTCTTCTTGCTTGCTCATGCTCAATCTCCTCTCTCTCTCTCTCTCTCTCTCTCTCTCTCTCTCAAATAAATATATAAAATCTTTTTTTAAACAAAGACTTAAGGCAGATATGGGATTAATATTTCAGCAAATAGAGAATTTCACAAAATAGAAAGTACAAAACAACCAAAAAAGTTCTAAAATTGCAAACTACAATCACTAAAATTTAAAATTTCCTTAGACTATATAGTATCTGTTCTGCGTAGGTAGAGGAAAGAATCAGCAAGAGATTATTCAGTCTGCAGGACCAATTTTTTAAATGAAATTAAAAAATTAATAAAGTCCCAGGGTCCCTTGAAAATTAAGTATACCAATACATGCACAATGGAAGTTCCAGAAAGAGAAGAGAAAAAGGGATGGAAAAAATTGAAAAAAAAAATCTGAAAACTTACAAAATTTAGTGACAAATATTAATCTGTGCATCTATGATTTAGATAAATTCAAAGAGATTCATAATGACATTTAATCAAACTGTCAAAAGACAGGACATAGTGTCTTGAAAGCAGAGAAATGGCTCATCACATTCAAGGGTTCCTCAATAACATTTACAATTGATTTCTCATCTGAAATTATGGAAGCCAGAGTCAGTGAGATGACATATTCAAAATTTTGAAAGAAAGAAAAGAAAACTTATCAACTAAGAATTCTATATTCAAATATATGTATATATATTTGAATGAGAGAGCAATTAAGACACAGCAAGACAAAAACTAAGAAAAATAGTCTCTAAATCTTCTGTGTAAGATTTAATATAGGGGCTCCTTTTGGCTGAAACAGAAAGACAATTAGGCAGTATCTCAAATTCAGTTAAATAAAGAAACTAATAAAGGTAACTAAATAGGTAAATAAACAACAGGCTAATTGTTTGTAACTGCTTTTTCTTCCTATCTGATTTAAAAGAAAACTGTACAAAGCATCAATTAGAGATATGTTCATGGAAACATAATGTATAAAGATATATTTGAACATAAAAGTATAAAGAAGAGGGAATGGAGCTGTATTGGAATACATTTTTGTGTACTATTGATATTTAGTTGCTATTAATCTAAATTAGATTGTAATCATTTTAGGCCAATCACTAAGCACACTTGAAATATCTAGTAAAAGAAATGAAAATGGTGTTAAATTGATATTTTCTAGTATACCAATTTATCAAAAAGGACAGTAATGGAGGAATAAAGAAATAGAAAAATACATAAGGTATATAAAAGTCAATAACAAAATGACAGACATAAATTCTACCTGTGTCTTATGAATGGATTAAACAATGCAATTAAAAGACAGATTGGCACACTATTCCACAACAGCAGACTACATTTTCAAGTACACTTGGAACATTCACCAAGTTAGACCTTGTTAGGCCATAAAACAAATTTCAATAAATTTAAAAGGATATAAATCATACAAAATATGTTCTCTCAACACCGTGGAATGAAACTGGAAGAAAATTTGAGAAAGTCAAAATAATGTGGAATTTAAGCAATAATTTAACCAGTGCATCAAAGAACTAATCACAAGGAAAATTAGAAAATAAGTGCAGATGAATGAAAACAACAACATCATAACTTATAAGATGCAGTTAAACCTTGTGCTTGCAGAAAAAAAAATTATAGTTGTAAACACATAAGAATGTTTTCAAATACTGTAGTTTTCACATAAACTAGAAAAATGATAGGACCTGGAACAGAAATACATGTGTTATAGAATAGAACCAATAATACAGAATAGCAACAAAACCAGTTAGCTTTCAGAAATTAAAAATAAAATCAACAAATTGATGAAATTGACAAACCAAAGAAGTGAGAAGATAAAATTTCCTAAACTCACAAATTAAAAAAAGGAGGTTACTAGAATAAAAAGGATTGTTAGAGAATATTAGGAACAATTGTATGCTAACAATCATATTACTTAGTTGAAATGGGCAGAATAAAACTATCAGAATTGACTCAAAAGAAATAGAAAATATGAAATGAACTATAGGAAGTACAGAAATTGAATAATCAAAATATTTCCTACAAAGAAAATCTCATGACCAGATTTCTTGTCTGGTGAATTTTACCAAATATTTGAGAATGATATCAATCCTACACAAACTGTTCAAAAAAAAAAAAAAAAAAACAAGAAAAGAACTCATACCATGGTGTAAATATCACTCTGTTACTAAAACCAGATAAAGACACTATACAGAAAACTATGGACTGAAATTTCCTATGACTAGAAACACAAAATCCTCAAAATAGCAAACCAAATTCAGTAACACATAAAGAGGTTATGCAACATGACTTACTGGACTTTTTCTGAGGAAAACTCAGGTAGTTCAGCACAAAAAAAAATCAACGTACTACACATACTAATATGCTAAAAGACAAAAAATACATGAACAATTCTATTGGTAAAGAAAAAGCATTTAACAAAGTCCAGCACTCTTAGATGATTAAACACACACACACACACCAAACTAGGTATATAAGATAATATTCTCAACCCAATAGAGGTCATCTACAAAAAACAAACAACACAGTCATAATGATGAAAGACTATAAGCTTTCCCTCTATAACTTGAAACAAGCAAAGGTATCTGATTTTACTATCATGTTCAAAATTGTACTAAAATTCTAGCCAGGACAACTGAGAAGGAAAGAAAAAAAAGTCATTCAGTTTGAAAAAAATGTCCTTTTGCAGATTATATTAATATTGTGTATTGAAATTGTTAAGAAATTCACATAAGCACACATAATTAGAGCTAATAAACAAATTCTGCAAGGTTTGATGATACAAGATAATAAAAGTTAATTGTATTTCTGGGGCTCCTGGGTAGCTCAGTTGCTTCAGCATCCAACTTTGGAGTTTTGGCTCAGGTCATGATTTCAGAATGAGGAGATTGAGACCATGGCAAGCACTGTGCACAGTGAGGAATCTGCTTCAGATTGTCTCCTCTGCCTCTCCTTCTCCTTCTGCCCCTCCCCCTGCTCATGAGTGTGCTCTCTCTCCCTCTTTCTCAAATAAATAACTCTTTTTAAATAAGTTAATTGTATTTCTATATGCTGACAGTGTGATAATCCACTGAAAATAAAATTAAAACAGTTCAATTTAAAATAGCATCAAAACCAATAAATTATTTAGGAATAAATTTAATAAAGTATCAAATATGTATGCTGAAAATTATAAAAAATAAAGTAAATAAATAAATGGAATAAATAAAATTATAAATAATTTTTTATTTTATTGTCTCCCTCCATCATTTAGCATAATGTTTTTCTACAGTTTATATGGAATAAATTTATAAATAGAATAAATGTGAAGCTATCCCATGTTCATTGATTGGAGTTGCTGCCATTAAGAGGGTATTACTCCCAAGTTGATCTATAGTTTCATTGCAATTTTTTAAAAGATTTTATTTATTTATCAATGAGAGACAAACAGAAAGAGAGAGAGAGAGAGAGAGAGGCAGAGGGAGAAGCAAGCTCCATGCAGGGAGCCCGATGCGGGACTCTTATCCCGGGTCTCCAGGATCACGCCGTGGTCCAAAGACAGGCGCTAAACCACTGAGCCACCCAGGGATCCCCGATTCATTGCAATTTTTATCAGAATTTCATTTGGCCTCTTTGTAAAAATTGACAGGGTGATCCAGGAGTTCATATGAAAATGCATATAACTCACAATAGCTAAAGAAACTTGAAAGGAATAACCATCTTTGAGGATTAAAACTTCCTATTTCAAAACTTACTACAAGTCACAGTAATGAAGATCTTGTTCTACTAGAATAAAGATAAACATATAGTTCGATGAAATAGAACTGGGAATCTAGAAATAAAGTTGTATACATTTATGGCCAATTGATTTTCAATAAAAGTGCTGAGATGGTTCAATAGATCAATTTTTTTTTTCAACAAATGGTAGTAGGAGAACTGGCTATCTGCATTCAAAAGAATTAATTTGGGTGCCTACTTTATATCATAATCAAATTTTAATTCAACATGAATGAACAACCTAAATCTAAGAGCTAAAATTATAAAATTCTTGGGGCACCTAGGTGGGTCAGTGGTTGAGCATCTGCCTTTGGCTCAGGTTGTGATCCCAGAGTGAGTCCTGGGATGGAGTGCCACATCAGGCTCCTCTCAGAGAGCCAGCTTCTCCCTCTGCCTATGTCTCTGCCTCTCTCTGTGTGTCTCTCATGAATAAATAAAATCTTTCAAAAAATAAATTTTATATAAAATTATAAAATTCTTAGAAGGAAAAATAGATACAAAGCTTTGTGACTGATTAAGCAGTCATATCTCAGACATGACACAAAAAAGTACAAGCTCATAAAAGTAAATAAATATGGCTTTGGCTTCAGAGGACAGGGTCAAGGAAGGTTTTGAAAAGACAATCCACAAAATGGAAGAATATTTTGCAAAGTATAAATTGTATAAGAGTCTGATATCCAGAATTCTTAAAGAATTCTCACAAGTCAACAATTAAAAGACAACCTAATTAAAAATGCACAATGTATTTCTTCCTTTATCCAAGAAATACACACATGACCAACAAGCAGATGAAGGTATCTGCTAAACATCATCAGCTACTAAAGAAATTAAGTCAAAACCATAAAGTGATACCACTTTACACCCACTATAATGGCTATAGTAATAATTTTATAAGGGTGATAACAAGTGCTGGCTAGAATGTAAAGTGAATGGAACTCTCATGCAGTCATTGAAACAGAAAATAGACCAGCCACTTGGAAAACTCTTTGGCTTTTCCTCAAAAATGTTAAATATGGAGTTTATTTGATCCCACAATTCTGCTCTTAAGTGTAATATCCAAGAGATATCCACACAAAATAATTTCTGCAAAAAAGTTCATAGCAGCATTATTCATAATATCCAAAAGTGAAGATAACACAAATGTCTATCAAATGACAAATAGGTAAATGAATTTGGTCTGTGTATACAGTGACACCTGTACATATGGCTCATTAAACAGCTCTAAAAAGGAACTGAGTACCAACACATGCTATAACATGGGTGGACTGTAGAAAAACATTATGCTAAATGATGGAGACAAATAAAAACCATGTGTATGTATTAATCCTTTTTTTAAAGATTTTATTTATTTATTCATGATATACATAGAGAGACAGAGAAGCAGACACACAGGCAGAGGGAGAAGCAGGCTCCATGTGGGGAGCCTGATGCGGGACTCAATCCCAGGACTCCAGGATTGCACTCTGGGCCAAAGGCAGGAGCTCAACCCTTGAGCCATCCAGAGATCCCCGTATGTATTAATCCTTAATAAAGAATAGATCCTTCAGGGACTGAATAATATTTTATATAAAGAGAGGAGAGGGACACCTGGATGGCTCAGTGGTTGAGCATCTGCCTTTGGATCAGGTCACAATCCTGGAGTCCTGGGATCAAGTCCTGCATCAGGCTCCCTGTAGGGAGCCTGCTTCTCCCTCTGTCTATGTCTCTGCATCTCACTCTGTGTCTCTCATGAATAAATAAATAAAATCTTTAAAAATTTAATAAAAATAGAGGAGGGAATGATAGGCTTTTCTTTAAAGATTTTCCCTTTAAATGCCCCCAAATACGTCTCCCTTTTAAATGCTCATATGCTTCTCTAATGGAGATTTGGCATACACTGACACTGGTCAGATTTCTTACCCTGAGTGAATTTAAAACAATGTTTATGGTGCATTCTCTATTTACAAGGCACTTTTCTCTGTAGTCCTCTTCAAGGAGCTTATAGATTTTGGAGGATCCCAGAAACAAATTGTATATAATGATATGTATATGATATACACAAACATTATCTATATATGAATGATATACGATTCACTGATATGTATAGTAAGTAAAGTAAAATGTGTCAAGAGTCAAATAATACTTTTCAAGAGAATATATACTAAAGTCAAGAGTGGAGAGAAGCTGTTAGTTGAGGTAGTTAGTCAAATTAAGTCAGTGAGGATGGGATCTGAGAACAATTCCAGTCAAGAGAGTCAGCAGTGACAATAGATGCAAAGGCAGGAAATATACCTGATGAGTTAGAAAAACACTGAGGATGAATGTTAGTTCTTATGAAATATTCTAGTGGGAAGAAAATTTGAGATAATTGTCTCTACTTCTTGAACTTCAGGGATTTATTAAAGATTAATATACTGATACTCCTTATACACTCAGTAGTCTTAGCATAGTGGTATTTCTCAAACTTGAATAGTATGTGAACAATCAGTTTTGACTATTTTCTTATAATGTTATTTGAATGTGCACAAATGCAACATTTAATGCTTCTAGCTTTTGAAGAACAGTGTATCAAACCAAGTGTATATGTCAAATATGAATAAAAATCTTAACATTTTCAAATTAGCAGCATTAATATGGTGAATGACATTTGAAAATCACTGCTGCTGACATGACCGATAATAAGTATTTCATCATGTGCTCTTAATTCTGGAGATTTCTATGGCTGTGTGACACAGTATATCTCAATCTCCCATTTCTTTTCTAAACTTGAACTATATAGTTTTCTATACAGGATGTTACTTATTCCTTTACTGTGACTGAATGCATCACAAAGATAGAATATTTAACTCAATGCTTTTATTATTATCTTAGGAAAATCAAGGTAGCATGACTTAGTGCCAATATAACTGGTCACACAGAGATGTGTGGTCATTGAGTTTTTTTCAGTATTTATTAAAAGTTGATCATACAGATAATTCTACTCTGCTTAGTTTTTCTTCCAGTTTATTATACTAGAAGCCACAATTTTTAATCATAGAAATCTTGCAGAAAATTTCATGAATATGAATGTAAACAACTAAAGCTTTATAGTTATGTACTTATATACTTAATTATTTATATGTATAAAATTGCCAAGAACATATAGTATTTCCTAACAATGAAAGATTGTAATCTTGTCGTAATTTTGGAAATAAGACAAAATGGAAAGACAAAAATTGATAAATTTAGTACCAGGTACTTTGAGTTTGAGATATTACTAAAATATTAAAATAGACATGGCCTAAATATAGGCAGTAAAAGGAGCCAATTGTTGCAAACAATGACAATATATTTTTCTTTGCTAGATTTATTTATTTATTTATTTATTTTATTTTTATTTTTTAATTTTTTTTTACTTTTTATTCACCTTTTTTTTTTTTTCAGGAAACACAAAATATATTGGAAAAAAAGAACAGCACCACCACCAACAATAACAACAAATACCAAGAGGGTAACAAATGTTCCAGTGAAATGGTTATTTTACATATTTTACATAACCATAAACTTCTACAGTTCTTTTTTTTTTGTATTTTTTTTTTATTGGTGTTCAATTTACCAACATACAGAATAACCCCCAGTGCCTGTCACCCAATCACTCCCACCCCCGCCCTCCTCCCCTTCTACCACCCCTAGTTCGTTTCCCAGAGTTAGCAGTCTTTACGTTCTGTCTCCCTTTCTGATATTTCCCACACATTTCTTCCCCCTTCCCTTATATTCCCTTTCACTATTATTTATATTCCCCAACTGAATGAGAACATATAATGTTTGTCCTTCTCCAACTGACTTACTTCACTCAGCATAATACCCTCCAGTTCCATCCACGTTGAAGCAAATGGTGGGTATTTGTCATTTCTAATAGCTGAGTAATATTCCATTGTATACGTAAACCACATCTTCTTTATCCACTCATCTTTCGATGGACACCGAGGCTCCTTCCACAGTTTGGCTATTGTGGACATTGCTGCTAGAAACATCGGGGTGCAGGTGTCCCGGCGTTTCATTGCATCTGAATCTTTGGGGTAAATCCCCAACAGTGCAATTGCTGGGTCGTAGGGCAGGTCTATTTTTAACTCTTTGAGGAACCTCCACACAGTTTTCCCGAGTGGCTGCACCAGTTTACATTCCCACCAACAGTGTAAGAGGGTTCCCTTTTCTCCGCATCCTCTCCAACATTTGTTGTTTCCTGCCTTTATTGTACTTCTAAAGAACATGTGATTATTTTCTTTCTAATATAACACCCAAATGATATCCCAACATAATTCACTATGCTTTTTTTTTTGTCATCTCATAACAAACTCCAGAGAATCATTACTTTCCATTGATTCTACTCATCCTGTACTTGATCCACAAGCCTGAGATTTACATATAGAATTTTGTTAATTTTTGTTTTGCTTCCCCAAAGTTACTAAAATAAAATGTTAGTACTATGAAGAATTACCAAAAGATATAAGGACAACAAATAAACTGAAATATAATTCTAGAACCTACTAAAAATCTAAAATGACAGCCATTGGGCAGCCCGGGTGGCTCAGTGGTTTAGTGCCGCCTTCGGCCCAGGGCATGATCTTGGAGACCCGGGATCGAGGCCCATGTCGGGCTCCCTGCATGGAGCCTGCTTCTCCCTCTGCCTGTGTCTCTGTCTTTCTCTGTGTTTCTCATGAATCATTTTTAAAAAAATATTTTAAAAAATAATAAAATGACAGCCATTATATAACATGTTGTAATGAAAATCACTTGCCCTGATTTACTTATATCCTTAGTTGTATTCCTGGTGGTGAGACTCGACAATAGTCACCTACCCTTCAATTTCTGACCATGTGAAGGTTAACACCCTCAGTCGTTCCTTGATGAAATCTCCATAGGGGCCTGAAGAGAGATTTACCATAGACCAGTAAGATTTTGCTCCACTCTAATGGGTAAGAGTAGAGAAATCCCATCCAGTAAGTGGGGGCACATTGTAATTCTGTACTGGGCAACACATTTTACAGTATAGAACTATGCTAAATTCATGGAAAATGTAACTCAGTACTCGCAAAATATTAGTGAATCACATTCAACAATCCATTAAAAGGATCATTCACCATGGTGAAGTGTCATTACTCTAGAGACGCAACAACGGTTCAATATCTGTAAATCAATGTGATACATCACATTAACAAAATGAAGAATAAAAATCATGTTATCTCAAAATGCAGAAAAAGCACTTTACAAAATTCAACAACCATTCAGTATCCTGATAAAAACTCTCAGTGAAGTGGGTGTAGAGACAACATACCTCCACATAATGAAGGCCGCATAGGAAAAATCCACAGCAACATTGTGTTCAATGGTGAAAAAATGAGAGCTTTTTCCTTAAGAACAGGAACAAGACAAAGATGTCCCCTATCATTTATTCAACATAATACTAGAAGTCCTAGTCACAGCTATCAGACAAGAAAGAAAAATAAAAGGCATCTAAATCGATAAGAAGTTAAACTGTCACTATTTGGCATGCTACTACACATAAAAGTCTGAAAGACTCCACCAAAAAACTATTAGAATAAATGGATTTAGTAAAGTTTTAATATTTGATGTTTAAATATTTATATATTTAAATAAATATGCATATTTAAAATAAATATATAGACGTATATTGTACTTCTATACATGAATAATGAAATATCAGAAAGAAATTAAGAAAATAATTCCATTTAGAATTGTACAAAAAAAAAAATACCTAGAAATAAACTTAACCAAGGAGGTAAAAGATTGTACTCTGAAAACTATAAAACACTGATGAAAAAAATTAAAGATGATGCAAACAAATGGAGACATTCCATGCTCATGGATTAGAAGAATTAATATACTTAAAAGGTTTGTACTACCCAAAGCAATCTGCATATTCAGTGTAATCGCTATCATCAATAGGGATATCACCCAAACACCAATAGCATTTTTCATAGAACAATTTTAAAATTTGTATGGAATTACAAAAGAGCCCAAATAACCTAAGCAATATTGAGAAAGAAAAATAAAATTTCAGGCTATCACAATCTCAGATTTCAAGATACTCTATAGGGATGCCTGGATGGCTCAGTTGAGCATTCAGACAGCTCTTGATTTTTGGCTTGGGTCATAATCTCATGGTTGTGAGTTTGAGCCCCAGCTCAGACTCTAGACTCAGTGCTCCATGGGGAATCAACTTGAGATTTTGTCCCTCTTCCTCTACCCTTCCTCTACCCTTCCTCTTTCTCCCTCCCCATGTCTCAGACAAATAATTAAAAAAGAAAAAAAGATATACTACAAAACTATAGTAATCAATACATCATGATATTGGAACAAAAAGACACATAGATCAACAGAACAGAAGCAACCCATGCTTATGTGGTCAATTAATCTACAATAAAGGAGGCAAGAATATACAATGGGAAAGAGAAGTTCTCTTCAATAAATGATGTTGGGAAAACTGGACCACTCTCTTATACATAAAAAGAAACTCAAAGGTGATTAAAGATTTAAATGTTAGACCCGAAACCATAAAAGTCCCACAATAAAATATAAGTGGTAATCACTTTGACATTGGCCTTAGCAACACTTTTATTTTTCCAGATATTTCTCCTCAATCAAGGGAAACAAAAGAAAAAAAAAAAAAAACAACTAATGGCCTTATACCAGAATAAAAAGCACCTATGTGTAATAAAAAGCTTTTTCATAGCAAAGGAAACTACCAAGACAAAAAGGTAACTTACTGAATAGAAGATGTTTGCAAATGATATATTTGATAAAGGGTTAATATCCAAAATATATGAAGAACTCATACAACTCAACAACAACAAGAATAATCTGATTTTAAAATGGACAGAAGAGCTAAAAGGACTTTTTTTCCAAGACAAGATACGAATGGCGAAAAGGAAAGTGAAAAGATACTTAACATGACTCATAATCAGACAAATATAAATCCAAACCACAATGAGTTATTCCCTCACACCATTCAGAATGGCTAGTATCAAAAAGACAGGAAGTATTGGTGACAATGTGAAGAAAAAAAGGAACTCTCATGTACTAGGTGGGAATTGGTGTAGCCACCTTGGAAAACAGTGTAGAGGTTCCTCAAAAAATTAAAAATAGAACTACAATATAATCCAGTAATTCCACTACTAGGTATTTACCCAAAACATATATTCACCCTTATATTTAATGCAGCATTATTTGCAATAACCAAGATATCGAAGCAACCGAAGTCTACATTGAGAGACAAATGGATAAAGGAGATGTGGAAAAAAATATATATATACATATATATATTAGCCATAAAAAAGAATGAAAGATTGACATTTGAAACAACATAGTCAGACCTAGAGGGCATTATGCTTAATGAAATAAGCCAGAGAAAGACAAATACCATTTGGTTTCACATAAATATGGATCTAAAATAGAAAACAAAGAAACAAGAAAGAATCATAAAAAAATACCATAAATACGGAGAACTGGTGGTTGATAGAGGGGAGGGAGCTGGGGGGATGGGCAAATGGGTGAAGGGGAGTGGGAGGTATAGGCTTCCAGTTGCAGAATAAATAAGGCTCAGAGATGAAAAGTACAGCACAGGAAATATAGTAAATAGTATAATAGCATTGTATGGTGACAGATGGTATCTACACTTGTGAACGTAACATGTATAGAGTTGTCAAGTCACTATACTATACACTTGAAACAAATGTAATATTGTGTGTTAACTGTACTTCAATTAAAAAAAATGTGGAAAACCAAAAAAAACAATTCAATGGATCTATAATATCACTTCCAAATAAGAATATAACACAAGCACTCCTGAGCCTTTTTTAAGTGATTTTTTTTTTCTGCGTTACCCACGTAATACAAATACTTTGGGAGCAAATGCAGTTTTTATTTTTTATTTATTTTAATTTAATTTTTTTTAAAAAGATTATATTTATTTATTCATGAGAGGAGCAGAGAGAGAGAGAGAGAGAGGCAGAGACACAGACAGAGGGAGAAGCAGTCTCCATGCAGGGAGCCCGATGTGGGATTCGATTCCGGGTCTCCAGGTTCATGCCATGCCCTGGGCTGAAGGCAGCGCTAAACCGCTGAGCCACCCGGGGATCCCCACAAATGCAGTTTTTAATATATTCTTTATGTCTCCTAAATTGTGGATATTGAAGTTAAGTAATAACAGCAATGAGCATAGTTAATATTTACAAGGTTAAAAATGACACAATATCATCCTGATGGTGTTTCCAATTGTCCTTTTTGTGAAAACATGAGGATCCTTATAATTCAACAGATTGAATAAAATAAGCAGTGTGTTGCTATCTATACAACACACTTTCTCTATTGGGATTTTCCATTTCATTTTTCATGTGAATGGCATTAATAGGGGTTTCCAAACATATTTGACAACTACAAATGGTCCTTCAACTCTTGTCACCAATACTCAAATTTGCATATAAATTCCTGTTCTCCATCATATGACAAGTGAATGAATAAAACAACTGTTTGCTTTTCAGTTGGAGAAAAGCATTTCAGGTGAACTGGAGGTGTGATGTTGATAGCAAGTTACAGAAGACAGCTGCTGGAGATGATCACCATAAAAGCACCTCTGGGAAGGATTTGAAGATGTGTTTTCAAGGGTGACTGTTCCACAGAGCTGAGATACCAGCAGCCATGGTAAGATCCACACATTCCAGTAAACAAATTTTCTAAATTACCTCTTTACTGCATGCCTCTCCCATTAGCACGGCCACCTCCTTGTCATTCACACGGATGTAATGATCACTTCTGCAGCATTTACACCCTGAGCCTGACTGGCTGGTTGCCTCTTACTCTGTGGCAAGATTATTGATTGCAGATGCTTATTAAGCAAGTATGAGGCAATAAGCCATGAGAGCTGTTGATAATTCAAGAGGCAAAGCTAGTAATTATATAGGGATTGGGAGGATTATTACATACATGGCCTTGGTAAATATGACTGATTGCTATTGCAGTGCTGTGATGACTCTTTGAATTTAAATGTATTATTATCGATTTTTTTTGTTTTTATTGCATTTTAAATTGACGGATTTTTAATGCAAATAGTCCATTCCATCCAACTGCCAGAACATGCTACTGTAACTTGATGATTAACGGACATGTGCTGCAGTTAGGGTTTCTACTGCTCAGTCCAAGACAAAGCCATTATCTTTTTGTTCCAGATGTACTTTCCTTTCATCGCTTCTGAATGTAACACATGTCGTGCATCAGAATTTTGGGTCATTTTACTTTTTATGTATTGGCACTGTCATGCCGCTTATAAAGATGCCAGTTAAAATCATTAAATAACAAAGTGTCCTACAGTTTGCACTCAGTTGTGACTATGTCTTCCTGCCTTTGTCTTTTTGTAAGTTCACTTTGCCAAGGAGACAAAATTCTCAAAAGGTAAAATGTGATAAAAATTTTAAGGAAAACTAGATAATGCCAATAGTCTGAAATTTGTACTTAGCAAAAGTAATTGTTTTCAGTGGTCAATATTGTGATTCTTTGAGGTATTTTAAACCGAAGAGGTAGAGACATGTCAATATTCTAAAATACTGATCAAAGATACTGAGTAGGGTGAAGAAAAGTATGTATTTTATTGTATGTTCATATTTAGCCCAATTTTATTTCCCTTGAAATATGCACAAGAAAATGAACTCATATTCAGAATTGTGGAGGCTTGCTAGCTAGTTCTAAAAACAGAGATTATAGCATCCAACTGCTCCATGGAGCAGATGAATAAACAGATCCCAGAAAACATAAGAAACTTGGCTGAGGATATACATTGCATCAAAGTTAAAACTGAAATAACAATATTATTACATTCTATTGATGGTAAACATTTATGGGCTATCTCCCATACACAAGCTTTATATTATCCCAGTACTAAAAGAACTTTATAAAATAGGTATTTTTATAATATATTTGTACATAGAAGGGAACTGAGGTTAAATTAGTCACTTCCCTGAGGATAGATGACATAAAAGGAAGATCCAATAGAATTAATATCTAGCTACAAACTTCTTGTCTTTAATCTCAGTACTATTGGTCTCTGACTGTAGTATTGTCATTTTTCCCTTTAAATGCATGTTATTAATTCATTCACATATTCAAGAGATATTGAAGGATTACTATATAACACTACTCCAGACTTTATAATGGAAGAAACATGAAGGAGGGAGCTTATCCATCTTTATCACCTACATATCCATAATCAAGGAAATAGCAAAAATACATAAGCCACTATAGTTTAAAATAGAGATAATTCTATCAAACTTTAATGATGTAAAGAGATAAAGAGTAATAATGACAGAATTAATATTAGGAAAATGAAAGGGATTGAGTTAGTCGGTCTGAAAAATAAAGAGCCCTGAGTTCAGTGAATATTAAACTTAAGGTTCTTCCAGCATATCTAAAAGGAGATATAGATAGTTGACTATATATGCCTAGAGCTGTGCTGTCCAATATGG
This sequence comes from Canis lupus dingo, assembly GCF_003254725.2. Taxonomy (NCBI): domain Eukaryota; kingdom Metazoa; phylum Chordata; class Mammalia; order Carnivora; family Canidae; genus Canis; species Canis lupus. The sequence continues at coordinate 51,559,799 of NC_064255.1, read as the reverse complement.
TTACCACTAACCACATATGGCTATTTAAATTTAAATTAATTTAAATTAAATACAATTACAGTTCGTCATTTAGACTGGCTAGATTTTAAGAGCTAAATAGGTACACAGGACTACTGCCTACTTACCCTATTGGGCAGTACAGATACGGAACATGTCTACCATTGCGGAAGTTTCAATAGAACAACATTGGTTTAGGGTTCAAAGAAAAGGTCATATGTAGGGACATAAATTTGAGAATCAAAAAATGACTCTTTTCTTTTACTTGAACAACCAATTAGTGGTATGTATTTCTGAGATGAGTAAGTTAGAGAAAAGAAGAGAGGTAATATGTAAGTTGTGGATTGAAAGTTTTCCATCTAAGGAGTATAAAATTGAATAATACATTCAAATATTTAAAATAATATATAGTAAAGAATAGAAGGAAATTTGTAAGTAAAAATGTCAGAATCAAACTTTAAATACTATTTAGTCTCCTTTGCAAAGAAAATAAATCCCTACAGTCTCCTGAATATATCTGATAATTTTTGAAAATGCATTGAAGACTTTTTTTAGTATCATCATCTCCAATTCATATAGTTCTGTTCCTACAGATCCAAAATATCCTATGGATATTAAAATATAATGATAAACATCTTAATCCCATTCCTAAGATACTGGTAGAGTCAACCATTCCACTTCCACATATGCACAAGAACCAACATTTCTGCTGATAATTAAGATTAGAAAAGTTCAATCACCTAAGCCACCCAAATAACTCCATTTTAGGACAAAATGACTGCATAAGCAAAATCCATATGTATCATCTGTGTAGATTCTTTCTTTGATCTTCTGCATCTTTTAAGATTTGTCTTATTCTTTCACCAAAATTTCAAACTTCTATTGTTAGCAAGTGCAAGTCTGAGAGTCCCAGATCTTAGTGTGCTTTACATATACTTTTATATATAAATTACGTTATTAAAAATGTAAAAAGTGAAAGCCGTACCCTATTACTACCATAAAATTAATTTTAGGTTTCTCTTCTCTTTCTAGTTCCTTCCTATTCTATTTTCTTTCTAACTAATTTTATTTGGAATGGTACATCTGCTATTATTATAGTACTGAAAATGTCTTAAAATATGAATGGTTTGTTTTTTTAAAGATCCTCTGAAGATGATAGCTATTGTGTGTATATGTGTGTATAATCACTAAAGCCAGTGCAAACAACATGTGGCAAGAAAGCAAAGGTTGTATAAACAGGTCAAAAAAGGACTTGACAGATCCTTAAGAAAATGAAATAAGCATGACCGAAGTCTACGAAATATTCGGTAAATATTCTTCTTTAAATTGATAAAAGTATTTCAATAATTGGATATTTCTTCCCAGAAAAACACTCTATATTCTTTGTAAATATTGAGATATTATAATTTAATTCATTTTTGTGAAGTATATAAGCCAAATAGCCTCTTCCATGCTAGAACAGCAAATAAGTAGCACTCAGTTTACAGATAGATGAAAGGTATGAATAATTAGTATATATGCTTTGGGCTTATCACATTCAAGGCAATTTCAATCCAACACTGAATCGCAGGCATTTGTATTTAGAGCAGATCAATAATGTTAATTATTAATGAATTTTTAAATTATTCTTCCTTTATATTAGTGAGGAAGATAAAACAAATAAATTCAACTTTAATTGTTCTCAGATTTATTTGTGAATGATTATTTTGATCAAAACAATCCAAGATGCTTTTCAAAGTCACTTGCGTAAAATTCATAATTTCCAGCTAAGCGGCAGGACAATTATACATGTTCTTAAGCCTTTGGTACCTTTGGAAAAAATCAGGTTGCCAGTTCATGCTTCACTATACCTTGGGTTTAAGATCTAACCGGATACAAATATTTCCTTTATGTGTTTTGGGTACACTGTAATATTTTTCCATTCAGCATAGAAGGATTCAGGCTTTTCTAGATATTTCCATATTTAGTCACTTCCACTTTCCCATTATGAATAAATCAACCTGATAACCAAACTTATATAGAGTTTATGTATTAGAAGAGAAGAGGTGAAGTATCTTAGGACAAAGGAGTAGATTTTTAAGATGTTGCACTTTTAGGGGTGATTGTGTGGCTCAGTCAGTTAAGCATCTAACTCTTAATTTCAGCTTAGATCATGACATTGAGACTCCTGTTGGCTCTGCATGCTCAGTGGGGAGTTAGTTTGGGATTCTCTCTCTGTCTCACTCTCTCTTCTCAAAAAAAAAAAAAAAAGAAAGATGTCCCACTTTTAAAAGGAGCCAAATACATATCCTGGCCAAATGCTAAGTGTTTGAGAATCAATTATCTAACATTGTCATTATATCAACAGTGTAGACTGACTTAGTAGGATACAAGAATAAATCTAAAATTGGAGATAATTGTTACTATAATTGTATTACTAAAGCTTCAGTAGACAGGTTTTTAAAAATAATTTGAACTTGTTGCATGGGTACAGTAGTTTTTCAGCACAATAATCTGCTATATGCTTTCAGAGTCCTTATACTTCATATTTGTGTTATAAATAGTTCTTCACGTTCATTTACATGGTAAAAGAGCACAAGGCTTGCTTTTGGCTACTTTTTCTTTTCTTTTTTTAAGATTGTATTTATTTATTCATGAGACACACACACACACACACACACAGAGGCAGAGACATAGGCAGAGGGAGAAGCAGGCTCCATGTAGAGAGCCCGATGTGGGATTTGATCCCGGAACTCCATGATCACACCCTGAGTCAAAAGCAGACATTCAACCACTGAGCCACCCAGGCATTCCTTGACTATTTTTTCATGTAAAAGATATTGTTGAAAGGATGCTAGTGACAAATTATTACATTTGTCTTTAATAGTGGGTAGGATAAAGACTATTTTCCTCTTTAATCTTTGAACTTGAAGATTTGATGATGGTGGTGGTGGTGATGATGATGATATTTAAGTTCACTGAAAAACAGACTGAAGAGTTAAGCAATGACAAAAGAATAGAAATTTGGCCATTTCTGAAGCAGACCAAGATTTTCATCCTATTTTTACACATACTCATTTCTTTACATAATCATTTGAAAAATATGCTGTTAAACCATGGATCTAGAAATGTGGCACTAGAGTAATATAATTAATATTCAAAATAATGAGTGATTTATGAGGTTTTATCTGTATCATCTTTCAGAGAAGAATAAAAGGGGATTTTTTTTTTAAACAAAGATTCATTTATTTATTTGAGAGAGAGTGTGTGTGGAGGGGAAGGGAAGAAGGAGAGGGAGAGAGAGTCTCAAGTAGACTCTATCCTGAGCATGGAGCTCAATGCCGGGCTTGATGCCACTACTCTGAGACCACAACCTGAGCTGAAACCAAGAGGCAGAAGCTTAACCAACTGAGTGCACCAGCCACAGGCCCCAAATAAAGGAGATTTTTTGGCAAATAAGAATTATTTTTACTTTTGAGGCTCAGCACTTCAACTATTTCATTCAAGTTTCTGGCAAAGTATTTGGCTTATCTCGAAATACCTTTAACTACTAAACATGCTGATAGTCATTAACAGTGATTTAGATAATTAGTTATTGGTATAATCTTGCTATTTTAGTATTGATGATATCCTTACATTATAAAGATTCTTTGATTCAAGCACCCTTTTACATATTTTTAGTTACTTCTCCATTTTTAAAAATAACTTTTACTTGGTAGAAAACTTCAAAATTAGTTGAAGAAAAGCGGCAGATGTGGCCCACTATGTTTTTGCATATAGTCAGTAATTCTCTTCTATTCACTGCTATAATTCCATTCTGAACATTCAATTAAAGTGTATTGGGGGAATCATCCTTATGTATTTTTTTTTAAGATTTTACTTATTTATTCATGAGACACAGAGAAAGAGAGGCAGAGATATAGGCAGAGGGAGAAGCAGGCTCTTTGTAGGGAGCCGGATGTGGGACTCGATCTCCAGACCCAGGATCACGCCCTGAGTAGAAGGGAGACACTCAACTGCTGAGCCACCCTGGCACCCCCTCCTTATTATTTTAATAAATTTTAACTACAACTCTGTCCCATTGCTATTGAAACTTACATGAATATTTTCTTCACTGACTTTCCTTCCTATAAATATTTATTTGATCTGATTCATCATGATTTTGCTGTGTCATGCCTAGACATCTTACCACAAGTAAAAGAAAACCAATGATTCCTCATGTTACTAGACTCAAGATAGAATTCTGATAGTTTCTTTATGTCTAGATATCTGATGAATAAAGCAAAAAATGAGACATTTAATGACTTTAGTAAGGGAGGAGGGCAAAACAACCTGTAATTAAAGGAAGGAGAAGGGAACATCTGAGTGGCTTAGCAGTTGAGCGTCTGCCTTTGGCTCAGGGCTTGATCCCAGCATCCCTGGATTGAGTTCCACGTCAGAATCCCTGCATGGAGCCTGCTTCACACTCTGCCTATGTCTCTGCCTCTCTGTGTGTGTCTCTCGTGGATAAATAAATAAAATCTAAAGAAAAAAAAAGGAAGGAAATGTTCTAGTAATTTTTTTCCCTAAATTTTCTAAGGACCATGACTTTAAACAAATATGAAAATTCTTCTGCAAATGCTGAAAATGGTGACAGTTTCTAGCAAATTACTTTTTATTTAAATTTTGAATTTCCAAAATGACAAATTATGAAGGAGTGTCTTCTTGAGCAGTTTTTAAAAATTTGTTTGAAATATAATTAGTGAGAATAAAATGTGTTTTGGAAAACACTTTTCATATTATTTTATATATGTGATTGATAGTATTAATGATATTAGGGATTTGTTAACTTACAAATATGTCAAAAAGTTAAAATTCTTATAATATGTAAAGTTTCAAAATACAATTTTTCTGGAAATACAGCTTATGTGGAAATATGTTATTTAAAGAATTGTTCAAGAGCTATTTTGATATTATGAAAGCTAATATCCCAATTGTACAAAATTAATTATACTATATTATGATCACTATAATCTTGCTGATATCAAAGTTAAAAATCAAAGAGATTTGTGGACTTAAGGATATTTTTCTAATATAAATATGTGGTTAATAATACTGCTTTAATAATAATTTTATGGGATCCCTGGGTGGCGCAGCGGTTTAGCGCCTGCCTTTGGCCCAGGGCGTGATCCTGGAGACCCGGGATCGAATCCCACATCGGGCTCCCGGTGCATGGAGCCTGCTTCTCCCTCTGCCTGTGTCTCTGCCTCTCTCTCTCTCTCTCTCACTGTGTGCCTATCATAAATAAAATTTAAAAAAAAATTAATAATAATTTTATTAGGGCAGCCCGGGTGGCTCAGTGGTTTAGCACCAACTTTGGCCCAGGATATGATCCTGGAGACCTGGGACCAAGTCCCATGTTGGGCTCCCTGCATGGAGCCTGCCTCTCTCTCTGCCTGTGTCTCTGCCTCTCTCTCTCTCTCTCTGTGTCTCTCATGAATGAATTAAAATCTTAAAAAAATAATTTATCAATCTATTTCTCTATTTTTAAAATATTTAATATTAACATTAACATTATTTATGTTCCATAATAAACATATACTCATATTTATACATGTATATAAACAGAAATTAAACATATAAAGAATATACAATAATGTTTTAAATACAAGTTATATCTAGAATATAAATGTTTTTAAAATTTATATTAAGGTAATCACTCTAATAAATATCTTTTTAATAGTACTGAGATTATACTGATTAAATAGGATGCACCTTAAGAAGTCAATTTATAATTGATTACATACAGTATTTCCATAGATATGACTGGCATACACACTTATTTAGAATTTTAGGGCAAAAATAAATGTGACACTGAGTGATAGGTTGTATTGAATACCAAGAATGAGGCTCGACTCTGGTGTACCAACAAATAATCAAGTACCAATAATCAAGTACAAGGAGAAAACTCTAATTTTGCTTAAACCTAGAACAGTTTTCTGATATATAAATCAGCAATCCAGTTCACTCTTCTAATGAGGGTATAGACAGACAGACACGCACACACACAGTTTATTGAGTGCACTACTGATTAAGCACTAAACTAGAAATTGCATATGCTTTATAATGTAAACTATAACAGGTATAAAACTCGAGCATTATTATGTTAATTTTAGATATGAGAAAGATTGGTTACCAAACTAATCAGTGGCAAAGTCAGGATTGGCACATAAAATCAATATGGTCGCAATATCCCTGTTATAGCTTATTTTATAACATCGATGTCATAAATTATATGATTAATAAACATATGAGTAGTTCAATGTATTTATATGATAGATTCACAGAAGGAATAATCTCTGCATTAGTAGTCACTAATGCAGAGAAGCTTGAAGAAGCAGACAGACCAAAGAACATAAAATACCACTTTCATATGAGTGGCCAAAATTGCATCCCACCTAAGTAGATACACCATCCTGCATGGGAGGGAGACACGACTTGATCTCCTGTTTGTAAAATGTCAATTACTGAGTCACTTTAATGTGCTTCTAAATAGTCTTGTATGCATAACCAACAGAAGATTTGAGAGGAGACATACTTTGTTGTATCTAAACAAAGCATAAGAACAGAAAACATGACAGTTTTAAATATGGATTATAAATTTAGTGGAATGGTAATATCCATTTGTAATACAGTTATATTTACAAATCTGCCTCTGAAGGTAAACTTAACAGACTGTAATAAACACTCACAAAAATCTGGGCTATGGAGTTCAGGGGATTTCCCTGGACAATACAAACCATGCTCAGGATATTCTGAATATGACAATGAAGTTTGTGTTTGGAATGAGGTTTTGTGAACAAAACCTGCCAGACTTCTAACTTCCTATTAAAAGTGCTGCTTCTAACCTAGTGATTTAACATACTCAATATTTTCAGAAGAGTGCTGTCTGGAGCAAAGCCACTTTGTGAGAAACAAAATTCCTAGAGGTCAAGACTGAAGTATGTGAGTCTTTTCATGGTCTTGTTCATATCCTAGGTTACATAATTTGCTTGGATTGTGTTAGGGTTATCAGTATTAACAGCTGATATCTACTACCCCATTTTTTTTTTCAAGTTAGAAAAATCCATAGAGATTTATACATATTTTGATGTTTAGGTAACTCAGGATCAAGTCAAATTGATGGCAATTCCAGCTCTAATATCTTGGCCCAACGCTTACATATGGGGTTCTGTCCTGCCCTGGTAACCAAGATTATATCTGCTAACATAATTACTGGATCCTTTTATTGATACTTTTTTTTCCCAAGGTTTTTTATTTATTTATTCATGAGAGACAGAGGGGGGAGAGAGAGAGGCGCAGAGACACAGGCAGAGGGAGAAGCAGGCTCCATGCAGGGAGCCCGATATAGGACTGGATCCTGGGCTAAACCACTGAGCCACCTGGGCCATCCCCTTTTATTGATTCTGAATCTAAATCATAGGGATACTCTATCCAATATTCAATTCCTTCATCCCTGACTCCTGTTCTTGGCCTTATTTTCTTCTTATCCTCTTATTTCTTCTTCCAATAGTAAGTCTTTAATAAATATATTTCCTAGGAATAGCTTTAATTTGTATTTCACTTCTCATGTTACTTTGAAGTACTTCATGTTATTTTACAGGCAAAAAAAATTAGCAACTTATTCAGAGTTGCACTGACATTCCATGCACATGGAAACATATGAATGGAAAAAGCTGGTTTAGCTATACTTTTATCCAAAGTAGAATTTAAAACAAATAAAATAAGTCAGAGGCAGGGAAAAAATGGCTCATAGCCACAGAGAATAGATTAGTGGTTACCAGAGGCAGGGGTTTAGGGGTGGGGTGTGCAAAGTACGTGAATGAAATCAAAAGATACAAATTTCCTGTTACAAGATAAATAAATTATGGTGACATAATATAGAGCATGATGACTAGTTAATGATACCGTATTGCATATTTAAAAGTTTCTAAGAGAGTAGATCTGAATAGGTCTCATTATGAGAAAATAAAATTATGTACCTATATATGGTGACAGATGTTAAATAGAGTTACTGTGATAATTTCACAATATAAACAAATATCAAATGTTGTGCTGTACCCCAGAAATGAATGTAATATATGACATTGTACCTTTATATATATAAAAAAAAAAGCAAGCAAGCAAAAAGAGGCCCTTGAAAACTTGGAAAAAATAGTTTTAAATGAATATATATAATAAATATGTATTCATATTCATATAAAATAAATGAATGTAGAACAGAATATGCTAGATTTTTTAATGACCAACAGGCCTCTCAATTTTGTCACTATTAGGTTTAATCGCCCCTTAACTCTAATATTTGGTATCTATACTTCTTCTTCCAGGGAATTCACTTTAATATATGATAACTTAAATTATGAGATTAATGGACACAGAGTTGATTTTGGAGCTGTAATAAGGTAAGTGGAAATTTGCATTATTTTAGGGTCTATGACAATTAATTGTATTTGCATATTTCTATAAGCTCACGTAGGGAGCCTTCAAAGATGTAGGGGATCAGATTTTTTATTAAAAATCATAAAATTTAGGATTGAAAATTTACTAGGACAATGTAGAAAACCTTATTAAGAACATAGGTTAACATACAAAATCAAATGCACTTATTACCATCTCTCTTAAAGTATGTTTAAATTCCCCGAAATGTAAATATGGCCAGAAATGCTATGATCTTCTTTGCATCTGTTGTGGTATGTCGAGTTATCACAAATTCAAAGAGAAATGTACTTACTGAACATAATAATTGCCAGAAATTTATTTCAGTGTTTATATTTCTGATACTTCTTGCTTATTCTATTCCTTACATTATCAGTAAAAGCCATTCCTCACACTCTACTCTCATGGGGGGTAAATATTTCATGACCCCAAACATTGCTTGGCTTTGTCTCCATCATTAGTCTACTCCAACATCTGCCATGTAGAAACAGTACACGTCATCATAGCATTGGAGTCCTGCTCCTACCTGGCTTAAATCTATTCTTTTTTTTTTTTTTTTAAACTTCTTACAGATATTAATCACAGTGATTTCAACTTTATCACCAGGAACAAAATGTATTCTATGTACCAAACTCCACTCTCTTAGAGAACTGTCTATCTGGAGTATTTATAATAGCATACACATTCAGAAAAGATAGACATAATGGATTCATTTTCTTTCTATTGTGATTGTTGCATCCTGGACTTCATAACACTCAGGGTGAAGTTCTGTCTTAGTAGCATAAGTTTCCCGATTCATCAAAAACTTCCCCTCTGAAAGATTTAAACAATAAAACTAAAGAAAACCCAACAACTACTCCAAAATAAAATGGATCCATTCCCCTTACTCAGCAATTTCAAATGACTCCGACATTCTACATGGTCACTGTTAAATACACCACTGCTTCCTTACACTGAGAAACTGAAATAGCTCATTCTTACTTGAATGTTTGGGACTTAAACATCTAAATCCAAGTAATATGTTTCTATTCCCTACCAGTGAGTCTCTCTGGTCAAATTACAGATCCATTCGAAGATCTCCTCAACTTTGACAGCCACAATTCTAACATAAAATGACAATCTGTGTGACATTTGATTAATATGTAATAATTAGCATGAGGATAACACCTTTCCATTAAATCTCACAGCTGAACAATGAAAGCAGATTGTGTCAAATGTCTGCTGAGGCAAAACCAGGGGATACACAAAATAAAAGTAAAGAGAATGCAAGCGATGTAGTTCACAGAACTAATTCACTTTCCTTGAAATGTAGCTCTCCTGAAATAATTGGCTTTATGCCTTCTTGATGTGCGTACGTTTCACCTCATTCCTGATGACGGCTTGCTCTTTCCCTTGGTTCACATTTTTTTCACTCTACAATTCCAGTTCTCTCATGACTATGTTTCAGTTTGCCCTTCTTGGCATCTCCCTAGGAACATAAGCCAGCCTCTTTCAATTTTTTTTCTTGGCAAAAGATTATCACATGTTTTTTATCCTTTTTGTCCTAAATACTCAACTTATATAAGAAAGTGAATTATGAACATTAGTATTTAAAAGTTCACAATATGAACAATTATTAACCCCCTTGTTTTGGCTGAATAAATCATTTGGCTAAATCAATCAATTGACTGAATAAATCAAAGATACTTAATGAAAAATAATTTTAAAATTAAAAATATTTCTTAAAATATGCTTTTGAATACAAAGTATTAACATTTTCAGAAAATGATCTCACATATGTAATAATTCGATTTTATTTTACTAATACTAATCAAAATCATGCAATATTTTTAAAAGCACTAATAAGTAGTTGCTAAATTGTTCTTTTTATTTCTGGGATTATTATTCTTGTGGCTGATTTTATGATGGGGTTTGAGTTGTAAACATGCTATAAAAATGCATTATTTAGTATCCATTCTTATTTTTGTAAACATATATTTGTCTCTCATTCACTTTATAGCCTCTCCGAGATCTTTCCCAATACTAAAGATACTAGTTATTGCTATAAAATGACAAAAGACATGAATTATCTGCTTTGCATCTCTAATTAAAACCCTGAGAGTTAGCAGTTCAAGGTAGTGCCAAATGACAAATATGAATCCTTGTTTTGACAATTTATGAAACAACTACATTGTGTATGATGTATATATTTTATTTTATGCTCTTGAAATGTCAAAAGACTGGTGCTAGTTGTTCCACTGATAGACAATCTGTGGGGGTTCAATTATAGTTTAACACATGAATATTTGTCAAATTCTACTGTTATTCTAGATTGTTTTAATTGAGGATACAGTTTTCTATTTAAATAAATCAAATTTGACTTTTTTTTTCTAAAACACTGCAGTTAGCAAAAACTAGGAAAGAAATCTTTTTTATGCATCCATGTTATTATTGGCATAGAGGAATAGCTGTGAATATAGGAAACTGATTAGATTATTTTGGCCAGCCATCTGTCTTAATAGAATACATTTAACCCTCTTTCAAATGCAACTGCATGACTGAATGGTTAAACCAAGTACAAGGGAATAAAGGCCCAACTTTCCTTAACAAGAACAGTTTTGCTTTTATCTGTTTGATAGAGACATAATTACACAGATATATTTATTTGAAAAGGATCTTTCTAGTTTCAAACTAGCAAATTTCCCATCTACCCCGACTACTAACATAGTGAATATCTGCTTATATAACAGAGTATTCAATTTTCATAAAGGAAAAACCCATAACAAATAATGTCTTTTATTTTTTTTTTATTTTTAAAGATTTTATTTATTTATTCATGAGACACACACACACACACACACACACACACACACAGAGGCAGAGACACAGGCAGAGAGGGAGGACCAGGCTCCATGCAGTGAGAGCCTGATGTGGGACTCTATCCTGGGTCTCCAGGATCAGGCCCTGGGCTGAAGGCAGCGCTAAACCACTGAACCAACCGGGCTGCTCCTTAAAAAAGTTTTATTTCAGCTATTTAATGCTATTTGTATTTGATTAATTTATCATCACTTTGAACTCATTATATTTAAATTCTATTTCATGTCACACCCCTCTCCTCCATCCAAACCCGCTATTTTCATATGCATTTTCCTATTTAATACATTGGTATGTTTTAAGACTGGGAGACATGATTCAAAATCATTATTTGTATTACTTTTTTGGTCATCTCCTAAATGAACACTACTAGTAAGGAATGTTGTTTATGTCTGGAACCTAAAATTCATGTTAAAATTATAAATTTTGCTGATTAGATGGCATTTTTTTCTTCTCAAAAATTATATAATAAAACCTTAGATATTATTTCAATGCAGGGTCTGCTCAGTACATAATTGTTAAATGAACAAACACTACAACACAAAAACATGACAAAATTAGAATTCAGCTTGTTCCTGGGACCTGAACATTACTGGAAATAAATCTTGAGACCTCCTTCTAATCACATACAAAAGGTGTAATGGTCCTGGATTAGGGACATTTATTTATTAAAGATGTATTCATTTATTTTAGAGAGAGTGTAGGGAGGCAGGAGCAAAGAGAAAGGAAAGAGAAATTTTAGCAGACTCCCTGCTGAGTGCAGAGCCTGCCACAGGGCTAGATCTCATGACATCTGAGATCATGACCTGAGCAGAAACCAAGAGTCTGATGCTTTACCAACTGCACCACCGGTGCCCTTGGACTGGGGACATTTAAAAATATTCTGAATTGTTATTTGGATAGTATGTTACAAGTTTTGGGTGACTGTAGACTTTAATTAGGCATTTATTCTATTTTTCTTGTTTTTATATTCCTTTTGGATAACTAAGAGCTGCTCCTTTCCAATGTAACTCAAAATTATTTATGATTATTTTTTCTTAAATTCTATATTTCACTTATCTATTTTATCCACCTTGATGCCAGGTAGACATAAATTAAATAGATCAAGCACAGGAAATTAATTCTTCTATAATTAGTGATCAAGCATGACCAAGGAATAATACAAATTAGTTTTTAGTAAGCAACTAAATTAAATAAAGGGTAAGCTGATTCATGTATTCATTTGAACACTATACTTGCTTAATATAAATAATCTTGAGTTTTTATTCTACTCAATAATTATTTAAGAATTTGTAAATGGCATGTCTTTGATCAAAACAAAAACGCTGAGAGAAAATGAAAAATTTCCAGCTAAAATTCAGTAGGTCATACACATATTTATGAACACATGAAACATTTTTATAACTCTTTATTCATTTCTTTATTTGTTGTTATATAACTATATTTCCTGCTCTTAGGATATTTGTAGAGCATGTAGCCAGATGGTTTATTTTAGAAGCAACATCTAAACAGCTTATGTTTGTGGTGTAACTATTGATCATAGTCATAGCTTATGTAAAGCTTTACTACCTTATTAAAAAAGAGGTCATAGTTCAAATATTAAATAGGAATTTGCCTCTAAGTTCTACAAACATAAACGTGGCTATAATACTAACAACCTTGCATTTTACCTATCAAAAAGTTTTTAGTTTTTACTTGGTAATGTGTAAACTAAAATGCTAGAGTGAAAATTATTAATTGGCAGAGAAATCCCAAATTAAAACAAGTTAAAGTAGAATGCTGGAAGGCATGAGATATCCTATTCAACTCATTTATCAAGCTGACACATAACTATCAGTAGTTTATTATTTTAAAATAAATACCATATCTATCCAGCCACTACATTAGTGTAATTTGAAATGCAACTATTTGCCTTCAATCAAACTTGACAATTATTTTTGTTATTTGTTTCTACAGACTTCGAGTCATGGAAGTATGGTTTTGATAGTGAGGCTTGAGAAAAAGAACATTAAAGATAAGAAGAAAAGGGAGATGTACATTGGAATATTCTTGAAGTAAAAGAAACTTTTACTATTATATGTATTCATATGGAAAACAAAGTGTATTATACGGAAACCAAAATGCACTACCATCCTAATTCACATTTCATCTTTATTTTTAAATGAAAACAAAAGCATAGAAGATTTAAAAGTTGTTCCTAAGAGTATCAAAACATAAACCCTTGTCTTTATCCATAAATTTGGCCACCACAGTTTCTTGAGTATTATATATATGGATATATTTATTCAAATGATTTTACTATGTTCCTTATATAATTTTTATGTATCACATATATTGTGAATCACACCTCCCCATAAATACCAATACACATATATACAACAATATCTTTTAACCATTTGTGTTTTTAGCATTTTAGGGAGTTTAAAGAGTATCAAAGTATGAAAGTTTTATTTAGTTAATAGTATCATTCTTGATATTTTGACTAATGAGAATTAGCTTAAACCCCAAGTATATATAACTCTCTCAAATAAAAAAACTAAGACTACCAGAAATTTTTAAAGTAGAATAAAGTATTCAGCTGACTCAAATTTTCTGTTTTTTTTTTTAATCTTTTTTAAGTTAATGATTACATTTATCCTTTATTCTCCTAGAAATAAACTTCCTAGCATAGGTCCCAAAATCCCACTACTTTAAAGTCTTCATAAGAACCTATTTGTCCCTGTTGCACTGTTTAAGCTCTTAAAAGTTAATATTATGACTTGTTAATATTTCACATGATAATATATTATCAAGAGAAGGTAAAAATCTGAAAAATAAAATTAAAATACCACCGGAATGTTTCTCATTTATATTTTTTGTCTGTGTATATGTGTGTGTCCTTCTGTGTCTGGTCTACCCATCTTATGCAGTTCTACACCACATAATATGATGCAATGTCTGAAAGTTTTTCTCATCACATAGTTATTAAACTATTATTCGGGCAAATTGACTTTTGCTCCTTTTTAGCAAGACTCAGACTTAAATTTGCTAGTTTGAGGCCTAATCAATACTGTGCTAACTGCTCCATTAATCCTCTCTCACTGCTTTTCTCTCTCATCTTTCCAGAAAGCTGTTCACTGTTGTTACCTCACAGTAGATCATTGATTTTCTAAGTAATAACTTTAGAAGCTTATCACTGATTTTTTCCTTTTCCTCAGCTATAGGACCAATCAAGTTTTGGATATAACATTCATTTCTGATTATGTAAAATGGAATATTCCATAGTCCAACTTAATGAACAAAGAAACAAAGAAAGGAGATAAAGAAGAAAAAAGACTTAGCCACTACAGTTCCAAATAGAAATAATTAATAGAGTTTATAATACTTGGTTCCATGGATTGAAATAATTTGGCAATGCCTGAACATGAACACTCTGGATAAATTTAAATATTTTCCTTGTTGTTCAAGAAACATGGAACATGGTAAAAATGTATGTGGACATCAAATATCCTCAAAATTATAGAGAGAACAGTTTTATAAACTAAAACTTATAGATTCTATTATGCAAATGTCAGAATTTTAAAACTCTAGCTAAAAAAAATAACACACAAAAAAACTTCTAGCTATTGTCTAGTAGCCTAAGCCTTACTTTTTTCTTACTCATGTCTGATTTCTAATAATGTTCTACATAGTAGGTCTTTGTAATTTATCTGTTTAATTACACTCCTATATATTATTTTTAAGCTAATAGCCTTCATATTACCTGCCCTACATTGTAATAGTGACTATTGTGGCTTATGGCTATAAAAGTTTTCAGTTTTTGTCAGTTTTACAATGCCAAATCTGTATGCTGGTAGAAGAATACAAATTATGCTTTAAGGAAAAAACTGTGAAAAGTCTGGATCGTATGCATAATTCACCCCCTCAAGTTTTATCCCAATACTGCTTAGAGACTTGCAGGGAACTTTTGGTTTACACAAAGGGCAAGGCAAGGGGTAAATGTTAACATTTGTAGTTGCGTTATGGCCATTGAGCAATTCCTCTTGACTATACTATATTGTAAGAGTCAGGGAAAGGCCTTTTCAGTTAGTAGCCACCTGGTTGTTTAACCTAAGAGGCAAAGGAAAAGAATGAGTAATGGTATACTCGTAAGCCAGCATTCAAGGGTGGAAAGAGTCCCAATTTACACTATCTGCTGATTTCTGTGGTTTAAATCCTCCCTACGATGGCCAATTTCAAGGTACCAACAGTTTAATTACTGGCTTGCAAATTCTTAAAATTTAACAATCAGATATTGTGAGCTAGGTAAGGCCAGTTCTAGCACACCTATAAATAGGGGATCACAAACTATCAACATTATTTAAAATACATTAAATTTTAACTTATTTTAAATCTTACATGTTAATAATGTAATTTTTCATAGGATATTTTGGGTATTGGCATGTGCACGCACACAGATACATTCATACACACATTCATGCATATCAACAAGTTGCCCTGATAGTCTTTTGCTACATTTCCAAAGCAGTAAGCTCTACAATTTTTGGAATATGCTTACTCTAGCCTAAGAAAGATCAAATGTATAATAACTGCCTTTGCCAGTCCTTCATCAAGCTATCAGCCAATGTAGTAAAAATATCAAGGTTTGTCTTTCTTGCTGCATGTGCATATTAGATGCTTATTAGCTGCACTGAAATCATTATACAGATTATACTTTTCCATATAGATTAAATTATTACTAATAATATAATGATCACATATTTTAAACGATTTAGGAGACTGAGTATATTCTGGATTACACTTATTATCAACTATCACCAGTCAATATGCTAAGCAATTCAATCAATGGCAAACCATCTGGGTAAAATTTAAAAATACATTTCTCATGCTTCAATTAGTTTCAATTCTAACATTTTATTTCATATGAATATAATTATTCTTTCATTCAGGATCCAGTTCTTAACTTCTCAGGAGTGTTCAAGACAGAGTTTCTCTGGAAAGAGCTTTGTAGTGATTCATCTTGGCTAGGAAACTACAGGTGCAGAAAAAAATAAAATCCAAAAAAAACTAAATGTACTTCCCAATATAAACATGGATGCTTTAGCACCACAAAATATGGAGAAAATTGAAAAAAACAGTCATCCAATGAAATTATTTTTTTAATAATTAAAGATTTATTACAGTCTTTACCATAATCCTATCTGCTACTCAACACTGGTGGTACAAATGCAAAAATAAATTTTTCCCTACCTCTTTACCTTGTAATTTTAAGTAAAGTAACATAAGTATGTTAAATTTAAGGTATGGAGACATGAAAAAAAATGGATCAAAATTTAACTTTTAATAATAGATTTGCATGCATTTAGACTTTACACAAATATTTTGGGAGTCAATTGGTTCCTGAAGGACTTAATAGCTAAATAGCAATAATCCTTAATCTACTCTAACCATGGAGATTATGCGGGCTACTACTTTGTTTTTATTTTAACTTGCTGAACTGGCTTTCTTTCAACTAAATCAGCCAGGCCTTAAAAATTACTATATGATAAGAATGACTTTCCATTTTCAACATTTCATCATTTTAACTCTTCTTTTACCACTATTTTCTAGTTCGAAGTAAACTGTCTTCATTGTTTTGTGGATTGACAGTATAACTTATCCTATAGGAAATAACTGAACAGACTTCTGGTTTTATTTATTACATGTAAAGGTCTTGGAAGTTGTTACTCCTGGTCTTTAAAATAAGAATAATATATCGTAACTGATATCAATGATATTTTTGAACCCATCAGAAAAGAGAAGGTTTTGGGAATTGATAACCCCCTCCAAATCTAGAGAGTCAGGCATATATTCAAAGAAATACAAAAATTACAAGGCATATCAAAAGGCAAACAAAACAAAACACACACACAAAAACAGACCAAAAAGAAACAAAATAGTCAGTAGAACTAGATTTATTTATGACCCAAATGTTTGAAATCATTAGCCAAATAATCTAAAATAACTATAGATAATATGTTAAAGATTGTGTAAAAGAGATTCATCAGGTCTGAGTTATTGAAACTGCATTATTTCCAAGGCCTGCTTTACTTTTTTAAAAAAGATTTTATTTATTTATTCATGAGAGACAGAGAGAGAGAAAGGCAGAGACACAGGCAGAGGGAGAAGCAGGCTCCATGCAGGGAACCTGACATGGGACTCAATCCTGGAACTCCAGGATCATGCCCTGGGCCAAAGGCAAGCTCTAAACTGCTGAGCCACCCAGGGATCCCCAACCAAGGCTTGCTTTAGAACTGATCCTTGACTGACTCCTGGGAGATGAGCTCTGTGCCCTCCAAATATTCTGTTAATGTTTTTATATGTATGAGGCCTTGGGCCAAGTAGTACCAGTTTAATCAGATAGTTAATATGGTAAATGCCAGTTTTTGCTTGGAAAAATGAGTCTGAGTTGCTGAGGTCAGTTATATATGTATTACATGATGATGTGAATTATCCCCAATAAACAATCCTAACATCAAGGTTTGGGTAAGCTCCCTGGCTACCAATATAGGCAGATTTCATAACTACTGTGGGTTTCAGACCACTACAATAAAGTAAATATTGCAATAAAGTGAATCAAATGATTTTTTTAGTTTCTCAGTGCACAAGCAGATCAGAGCACACCTAGTTAAAATGCACAACATTTAGGCCAAGGACCAAACACTGCCTACAAATAGGCAAAGAGTCTTTGCAGATGACTGAAGGATAAAGTGGCCAGGACACAACAGCAGAGAATGCACTGGAGACAATCCTAGAAGCAATAGGTTCTGAGGAATAGGTGATACCATACTGCAGGGCACTGCAGGGCCTCTTCTTCATAAGATCATTACCTTCAAGAACAGGAGACAGGCTGACTTTCCTAACACATAGAAACAGGCACAGAGACTTGGACAAAAATGAGAACACAGAGTAATTTGTCCCAAATAAAATAACAAAACAAGGCCATGGCCAGATATCTACTTGGAAGAGATATAAGTAGCATGCCTGATAGAGAATTTAAAGTAATAATCATACTCACCAGATTTGAGAAGAGCGTGGAAGGCATCAGTGAGATGCTTAACACAAATATGAAGAATAACATACAGAGATAAAAGGCTCAATAAACAAAATAAAAAATATACTTCATGGAATGAACAGCAGAAAGGAAGAAGCAGAAGAATGAATTAATGGCCTAGAAGACAGGAATAATGTAAAACAATCAAGATGAACAAAAGAGAAAAAAGAGCTATGCAAAATGAGAATAGACAGGGAACGCAGACTCCATCAAACATAACACTCATATTATGAGATCCCAGAAAGAAAAGGGAGAAAAGGTGGCAGAAAATTTATTTGAGGAAATAATAGCTGAAAATGTCCCTAGTCTGAGGAAGGAGACAGATATCTAGATCCAGAAGTCACAGAGAACCCCCCCACCAAAATTAGCAAAAAACAGTCACACCAAGATATATTGTAATTAAAATGGTAGAATGTAGTGATAAATAGAACATTTTAAAAGCACCAATACAAAAGAATACATTTACATAGAAAGGAAACTCCATAAGGCTTTCAATGGACTTTTCAGCAGAAACTTTGAAAGCCAAAGAGAGTGGTATATGTAAAGTAATGACTGGGAAAATCTACAGCCAAGAATACTCTAGCAAGCAAGGCTATCATTCAGAAAAAAAAAAAAAAAAAAAAAAAAAAGAGAGAGGTAAAGAGTTTCCCAGACAAACAAAAACTAAAGGAGTTCATGACCACTGAACTAGGGTTGCAAGAAATATTAAAGGACACCTGGGTGGCCCAGTAAGTTAAGAGTCTGACTCTTGGTTTCAACTCATCTCATGATCTCAGGGTCATGAGTTTGAGCCCTGAGTCAGGCTCTTCCCAGTGTGGAGTCTTCTTGAGATTATTTCTCCCTCTCCCCCTGCCCTTCCCACTCATGCTCTCTCTCTTTCAAGTAAATAAATCAATATTTCTTTTAAAAAGAAGTATTAAAAGTGACTCTGAGTGGAATGGGAAGACCAAAAGTGACAGTATGAAAGTAGGAAATGCAAAAACAGTAAAAATAAATATTCCTGTAGAAAACAGTCAAGGAACTGATTTAAAAAGGGGGATTTAGGGCAGTCCAGGTGGCTCAATGGTTTAGTGCCGCCTTTGGCCCAGGGTGTGATCCTAGAGACCCAGGATCAAGTCTCACATCAGGCTCCTTGCATGGAGCCTGCTTCTCCCTCTGCCTGTGTCACTGCCCCTCTCTTTCTTTTTCTCTCTCTCTCTCTCTCATTAATAAAATAAATAAAATCTTTAAAAAATGATTCAAAATAGAATATCACATGCCTAAAACATTGTGGGGAGAGGAATAAAGAATGGGCTCAAACCTAAGTGACTGTCAATTTAACATAGACTGCTACATGCAGAGGATCTTATATACACACCTAATGGTAACTACAAATCAAAATAGATATGCAAAGAATAAAGAGAAAGAAATCCAAATATATCACTAAAGAAAACCAGTAAACCACAAGAGAGAAGAAAGGATCCAAAGAAGACTTCAAAACAACCACAACACAGGTAATAAAGTGGCAGTAAATATATATCAGGAATCACTTTGAATGCAAATGGACTGAGCCCTCCAATCAAGATATAGGGTGACAGAATGGATAAAAAAAAAAAAATAGCCATCTCGGGCAGCCCAGGCAGCTCAGCAGTTTAGTGCCACCTTCAGCCCAGGGCCTGATCCTGGAGACCCAGGATTGAAACCCACATCAGGCTCCCTGCATGGAGCCTGCTTCTCCTTCTGCCTGTGTCTCTGCATCTCTCTCTGTCTCTGTCTCTCATGAATATATGAATAAAATCTTAAAAAATATAGCCATCCCTGTGCTGCCTACAAGAGACTCATTTTAGACCGAAAGACACCTGTAGATTGAACGTGAGGGGATGAAGATGCATTCATCATGTAAATGAATGGTGAAAGAAAGCCAGAGTAGCAATACTTACATTGGACAAAATTGATTGTAAAGAAAGACTGTAACAAGACACAAGGAACACTATATAATAATAAAGGCAACAATCCAACAAGAAGATATAACAATTATAAATAGGTATGCATCCAACATGTGATAGCCCAAATACATAGGACACTTAATAACAACCATAAAGGAACTAATCAATAGTAATACAATAATAGTAGGGTACTTTAACTCCCCACTTACATCAGTGGGCAGGTCATCTGATCAGAAAATCAAGAAGGAAACAATGGCCTTGAATGACACATTGGACCAGTTGGATTTAACAGATATATTTAGAACAGATATATTCCTAAAACAGCAGAATACACATTCCTTTTAGGTTCGCATGGAGTATACTCCAGAACAGATCACATATTAAGCCACAAACAAGTCTCATAAAATTCAAAAGTATTGAAGTTATACTAAGCATCTTTTCTGAACACAGCACTATGAAACTAGAAATCAACCACAAGAAAAAAATCTGGAAAAAAATCAGAAATACATGAAGATTAAATAGCATCCTACTAAACAATGAATAGGTCAACCAAGGAATCAAAGAAGAAATCAGAAAGTATATGGAAACAAATGAAAATGAATACAACCCTTTGGGATGCAGCAAAAGTACTTCTAAGAGGGAAGTTTATAGAGTACGGGTGTAACTCAAGAAGCAAGATAAATCTCAAATAAACAACCTTACACCTAAAGGAGCTAATAAAAGAAGAACAAACAAAACCCAAAACCAGCAGAAGAAAGGATATAATAAAGATTGGAGCAGAAATAAATGATATAGAAACTAAAAAAACAGAACAGTTCAATGAAACCAGGAGCTGCTTCTTTCAAAAGATAAAATCCATAAGCCTCCAGTCAGACTTATCAAAAAAAGAAAAAAAAAAAGAAAAAAAGAGTCAAATAAATAAAATTATAAATGAAAGAGGAGAAATTACAATAAATACCACATAAATACAAACTGTAAGAGAATATTATGAAAATTTATATGTCAAAAAGTTGAACAGTCTAGAAGAAATGTATAAATTCCTTAATATATAAACCTATAAAAACTAAAGCAAGAAGAAATAGAAAATTTGAACGGACCAATTAACAGAAAGGAGAGTGAATCACTAATGAAAAAACTCCCAATAAAAATCCAGTATCAGACAGCTTTATAGGCAAATTCTACCAAACATTTAAAGAAAAGTTAATACCTATTCTCATACCTAATACCTATTTTTTAAGTTCCAAAAAATAGAAGAGGAAGGAAGACTCCCAAATTCATTCTATGAAGCCAACATTACCCTGATATCAAAGCCAGACAGACACCACTAAAATAAAGAACTATAGGTCAATATCTCTCATGAACACAGATGCAAAAATCCACAATAAAATGCTAGCAAATTGAGTCCAACAAAACATTAAAAAAAAATCATTCTCACCACAATTGAATGGAATTGATCCCAGGATGCAAGGATTGTTTAATATTCACAAATAAATCAATGTGATACATCACATCAATAAGTATAATTATATGGTAATTTCAATAGAGGCAGAGAAAGCATTTGACCAAGTACAACATCCATTCATGATAAGAGCTCTCAACAAAATAAGTTTAGAGGCAACACACTTCATCATAATAAAGGCTATATGTAAAGGCTAGCATTATACTCAATAGTGAAAAACTAAGAGTCCCCCCACCCCCCCCCCGCCCCAAGGACAGGTATAAAACAAGGATGTCCACTCTTATCACCTTTTTTTTTTTTTTTTCTCCAGAGAGCCAGTGAGCACAAATGACGACAGAGGAAGAGGGAGAAAAAGAATCTTAAACAGGAACTACAACCAGTGTGCAGAGCCTGATGTGGGGCTCAACCTCATGACCCTGAGATCATGGTCCTGATCAAGAATCATAGGTTTAACCAACTGAGCCCCAGACACCCCCCACAACACTTTTATTTAATATAATATTGGAATTTCTAGCCACAGAAATGATAAATAAATAAATAAATAAATAAATAAATAAATAAATGGCATTCAACTTGGTGAGGAAGAAGTAAAAATTATTTGCAGATGGTATAATAGTTTATATAGAAAATTCTAAAGACTCTATCAAAAGCTACTAGAACGGATAAATGAATTCAGTAAAGATGCAGGATAAAAAAAAATCAATCTGCAAAAATCCTATTCATTTCTTATTTTTTATTTTATTTTATTTTATTTTATTTTATTTTAATTTATTTTTTTTTGAGTCGGGGTAATTCTTTTTTTTTTTAATAAATTTATTTTGTATTGGTGTTCAATTTACCAACATACAGAATAACACCCAGTGCTCATCCCGTCAAGTGCCCCCCTCAGTGCCCGTCACCCAGTCACCCCCACCCCCCGCCCACCTCCCCTTCCACCACCCCTAGTTCGTTTCCCAGAGTTAGGAGTCTTTATGTTCTGTCTCCCTTTCTGATATTTCCCACACATTTCTTCTCCCTTCCATCATATTCCCTTTCACTATTACTTATATTCCCCAAATGAATGAGAACATACGCTGTTTGTCCTTCTCCGACTGACTTACTTCACTCAGCATAATACCCTCCAGTTCCATCCACGTTGAAGCAAATGGTGGGTATTTGTCGTTTCTAATGCCTGAGTGATATTCCATTGTATACATAAACCACATCTTCTTTATCCATTCATCTTTCGAGGGACACCGAGGCTCCTTCCACAGTTTGGCTATTGTGGACATTGCTGCTAGAAACATCGGGGTGCAGGTGTCCCGGCGTTTCCTTGCATCTGTATCTTTGGGGTAAATCCCCACCAGTGCAATTGCTGGGTCGTAGGGCAGGTCTATTTTTAACTCTTTGAGGAACCTCCACACAGTTTTCCAGAGTGGCTGCACCAGGTCACATTCCCACCAACAGTGTAAAAGGGTTCCCTTTTCTCCACATCCTGTCCAACACTTGTGGTTTCCTGCCTTGTTAATTTTCCCCATTCTCACTGGTGTGAGGTGGTATCTCATTGTGGTTTTGATTTGTATTTCCCTGATGGCAAGTGATGTGGAGCATTTTCTCATGTGCATCTTGGCCATGTCTATGTCTTCCTCTGTGAGATTTCTCTTCATGTCTTTTGCCCATTTCATGATTGGATTGTTTGTTTCTTTGGTGTTGAGTTTAATAAGTTCTTTATAGATCTTGGAAAATAGCCCTTTATCTGATACGTCATTTGCAAATATCTTCTCCCATTCTGTGGGTTGTCTTTTAGTTTTGTTGACTGTGTCCTTTGCTGTGCAAAAGCTTCTTATATTGATGAAGTCCCAATAGTTCATTTTTGCTTTTTTTTCTTTTGCCTTCGTGGATGTATCTTGCAAGAAGTTACTGTGGCTGAGTTCAAAAAGGGTGTTGCCTGTGTTCTCCTCTAGGATTTTGATGGAATCTTGTCTCACATTTAGATCTTTCATCCATTTTGAGTTTATCCATTTCTATACATTAATAATATAGCAGCAGATAAAGAAATTAAGAAAACAATCCTATTTACAATTGCACCAAATATAGGATACATAGGAATAAACCTAAAGAGGTTAAAACATCTGTACTTAGAAAACTTACAAAACATTGATGTGAAAAAACTGAAGTATACACAAACAGAAAGATGCTCCATGCTCATGGATTGGGAAAACAAATATTGTTAAAATGTCTATATTACCCAAAGCAATCTTTACACTTAATGCAATCCCTATCAAAATACCAACATCAGGCAGCCCCGGTGGTACAGCGGTTTAGCGCTGCCTGCAGCCTGGGGTGTGATCCTGGAGACCTGGGACGAGTCCCACGTCAGGGTCCCTGCATGGAGCCTGCTTCTCCCTCCGCCTGTCTCTCTCTCTCTCTCTCTCTCTCTCTCTCTCTCTCTCTGTGTTTCTATGAGTAAATAAATAAAATCTTTAAAAAAATACCAACATCACTTTTCACAGAACTAGAAGAAATGATCCTAAAATTTATATGTAACCACAAAAGACCCTGGATAGCCAACTAATTTTGAAAAAGCAAAGAAAGCTGGAGGTATCATGATTCCAGACTTCAAGTTGTATTGCAAAGCTGTGGTAATCAAAACAGTATTGTACTGGCACAAAAATAGATACAAGACCAATAGAACAGAATGGAAATCTCAGAAATAGATTTTTCATTATATTTTTAATTAGTCTTCACCAAAGCATGAAAGAACATCCAATGGGAAAAGACCATCCCTTCAACAAATGGTGTTGGGAAGACTGGTCAGCTACTTGTAGAAGAATGAAACTGGACCACTTTCTTACATCATATACAGAAATAAACTCAAAATGGATTAAAGCTCTAAATGTGAGACCTGAAACCATACAAATTTCAGAAGAGAACACAGGCCATAGCAACATTTTTTTTTTCTAGATATGTCTCCTGAGACAAGGGAAATAAAAACAAAAATATACTGCTGAGACTACATCAAAATTAAAAGCTTCTGCACAGTGAAGGAAACAATCAACAAAACTAAAAGGCAACCTACAAAATGGGAGAAGATTCTTGCAAATAACATATTTGGTAAAGGGTTGCTATCCAAAGTATATAAAGAACTTAAACAAATCAACACTCAAAGAACAAATAATCCAATTTAAGTTGGGCAGAAGACATGAACAGACATTTCTTCAAGGAAGACAGTCAGATGAGCAACAAATACATGAGAAGATGCTCAACATCACCTCTCAGGGAAATGCAAGTCAAAACGACAATAAGATACTACCTACTACTTGTGTGAATGGCTAAAATAAAAATTAAAAAAAAGAAAAAGAAAAAGAAAAACAGGTGTTGATGAAGATGTGAAGAAAAAGGAACTCTCTTGCACTGTTGGTGGGAACTGGTGCAGCCACTGTGGAAAACAGTGTGGAAATTCCTCAAAAAGTGAAAAATAGAACTACCTTATATATCAATTGCAGTACTGCGTATTTGCACCCAAAGAATAGAAGAACACTAATTCAAAAGGGTATATGCACCCAATGCTCACAGCAGCATTATTTACAGTAGCTAAATTACAGAAGCAGCCATGTGTCCATCAGTAGTCGAATAGATAAAGTAGAAATGGATAGGTAGGAAGGTTGATAGACAATGGAATATTATTTAGTCATAAAAAATGAAATCTTGCCATTAGCAATGACATGGATGGATCTACGAAGTATAAAGCTAAATGAAGTCAGAGAAAGACCAATACCATATGATTTCACTAATGTGCGGAAACAAAACAAATGAACAAAGGATAAAGAGAGAGAGAAAGAGAGAGAGAGAGAAGCTAAGAAATAGACTAACTATTGAGAACAAACTGATGGTTACCAAAGGACAGGTGAGTGGGGGGGAAAGGGTGAAACAGGTAATGAGGATTAAGGAGTGCACTTGTCATGATGAACCCTGGGTGATTTATGGCATTGTTGAATCACAATATTGTACACCTGACACTAACATAACACTATATGTTAACTATAATGGAACTAATTTTTTTAAAAAAAGAAGATAATTGTACCTATATAAAATGGAATGCTTTTCAGCCATAAAAAGAATTAAATCTGCCAGCGGGTACAAGATAGATGGATTGAGAAGGATGGATTTGATGGATTTGATGGATTTGCTCAGTAAAACAAGTCAGACAAATATAACTACCGTAGGATTTTACTTTTATAAGTGGAATGTAAAAATAAACTAATCAACGAGCAAAAACAGAAGCGGACTCAGAGAATAAACTGGTAATATCAGAGAAGAAAGGGATATAGGAATAGGCAAAATTGGTGGGGATTATGATCTCCACACTTCCAGTTATAAAATGAGGCATGGGAATGAAAAGTACAGCATAAGGAATATAGTCAATAATATTTTAATAACTTTGAATGGTCATACCTGGTAGCTATATTCCATCCTGGTGAGCATTTTGCAACGTACATAATCATCAAATCACTATGTTTTGTATTATATGTCAACTATCTTAGTTGTATTAGTATTATATGTCAACTATCTTATTTTTAAGGAGTACAGACAGAAAATCACTTTTCCAAATTATTCAGAGTAACACCTAAATAATACTTTGGTCTTTATAAAAAAATGTAGATTTTTTAATATGAAAATTACTTCATAAATAAATTTGACATGATGACCAAAAAATGCTCTCATCTGAGATTTCAGCTTAGTTATAATCTTTTTGCTGGTGAAGGATCTTGCCTTGATGTTAGGCTGCTGACAGATCAGGGTGGTGTGGTAGTTGCTGAAGATTGGGTTGACTGTGGCAATTTCTTGAAATGAATCAACAGTGAAGTTTGTTGCATTGACTTTCTTTCATGAAAATTTTCTCTGTAGCATGCGATGCTGATTGCATTTTACCCAAAGTAGAACTTCTTTCAAAATCAGTCAATCCTGTCAAATCCTTCCACTGTTTATCAACTAAGTTTATTTTATCAACTAAGTACCATTTTAAATCCTTTGCTGTCATTTCAACAATTTTCACAACAACTAGAGAAGATTTCATCTCAAGAAACTACTTTCTTTACTCATCAATAACAGGCAACTGCTTATCCTTTCAAGTTTTATCATGATCTTGCAACAATTCAGTGATATCTTCAGGCTGTGCTTCTAATTCTCTTGTTATTTCCAACACATCTGCAGTGATTCTTCCACTGAAGTCCTGAACCCCTCAAAATCATCCATAAGGATTGAAATTGATTTCTTTCAAACTCTTGTTCATGTTGATACTTTGGCATCTTCCTATGATTCACAAATGTTCCTAATGATATCCAGAATGGTGAATCCTTTCTGGAGATTTTCATTTTCTTTTTTTTTTTCTTTTTTAAGGATTTTTATTTATTTATTCATGAGAGACACACACACACACACATAGAGAGAGAGGCAGACACACAGGCAGAGGGAGAAGCAGGCTCCATGCAGGGAGCTTGATGTGGGACTCGATTCCAGGTCTCCAAGATCATGCCCTGGGCTGAAGGCAACGCTAAACCACTGAGCCACCTGGGCTGCCCCTTTCTGGAGATTTTCAATTTACTTTGCCCAAATCCATTAGAAGAATCACTATCATGGCACCAATAGCCTCACAAAATATATTTCTTTAATAGTAAGATTTAAAAGTCAAAATTACTCCTTGATCCACAGGCTGTAAAATGAATGTTGTTATAGCAGACGATGTTGAAAACATCAATCTCAAAGTAAATTCCCATCAAAGCTCTTGAGTGACCTGGTGCACTGTCAATGCGCAGTCATTTTTCAATAGGAATCCTTTTTTCTGAGCAACAGACTCATCAATGGGACTCAACCATGTCGAAAGCAGATGTGCTATCACCCAGGCTCTGTTGTTCCATTACAGGGCACAGGAAGAGCAGATTCTAAAGGGTCCTAGGATTTTTGGAAAAGCAAATGAACCTTAGCTTCACCTGAAAGTCACCAATGTATTTAGCCCCTAATAAGAGAGTCAGCTTGCCCTTTGAAGGCAAACATTGAATTCTCCTCTAGAGCTATGAAGATCTTTTTTTTTTTTTTTTTGAGCTATGAAAATCTTAATGGTGTCTTCTCTCAATAGAAAGCTATTTAATCTACACTAAAATATGTGCATAGTGTAGCTGCTTTCACTAATTATTTTTGCTAGATCTTCTGGATAATTTGCGACTTCACCTAGCACTTTGATGTTAGGAAGTCAGCTTATTTTCTTAAACCATATGGACTAAGCTCTGCTAGCTTCAAACTCTTTTTGTTCAGCTTCCTCACCTCTCTTAGCCTTCACAGAATTGAAGAGACTTAGGGTCTTGCTCTGGATATGGCTTTGGGTGAAGGGAATGTTGTAGTTGATTTGATCTTCTCTCCAGACCACTCACACTATCTCCCCATTAGCAAAAAGGCTGATTCACCTTTAGCATTCAGGTGTAAACTGGAATAGCATTTTTAGTTTCCTTTAAGAATTTTTTTTTTCTTTGCATTCACAGCTTGGCTAATTGTTTGGCACAGGAGGCCTAGCTTTCAGCCTGTCTCAGCTTTGAAATACCTTTTTCACTAAGCTTCATCATTTCTACATTTTATTTTGTTTACAAAAAGTTTTATTAAATGAAAGAGAAATCTGCTTGATGGATCAAATAAGAAATAGATATACAAAAACTTTACATTCCATCTCTTAGATGGGCCCAGCTGGCACCCAGGAGCTTTTCTGAGCCCATCTGCCTCCCCAAATCCTTCCCCACTCAGGCAGCTCTGGCTGCCATGCCCTCGTGTCCTGCCAGCCCCCACCCCACAAGATGCACTGCAGGGCCTAGGGATCCCCTCATATGGTCACATGGTGCTTTGAGGGGCTCAGTCACATCTTTGGCACACCACCTCCTAGAATACCATCCCTTACAAAAAGTAGACTTTCTGTAGTAACACCTCTAAAAAAACTTATCTCTGCAAAATTTAAAGTGAGGCATGTGCAACTTTTCCTTTCACTTATACTCTTAAAGGGCATTGCCATTCAGATTTATTTTTTATCATTGTATCTCAGGGCTTACAGGGAGGTGCAGGGAGAGGGAGAGAGATGTGGGAATGGCAGGTTGGTAAAGCAGTCTGAATGCACACAGTATTTGTAGACTAAGTATGCCATGTTACATGGGCACAGTCCATGGCACCTCAAATCAATTACAATAGTAATGTTAAAGTTTACTAATCATAGAGCACCATGACAAATATAATAATGAAAGTTTGAAACTTTCATTACTGAATTACTGAAATGTGAGAGACACAGAAATGATCAAATGCTGTTGGAAAAATGGTGCCAATAGATTCACTCCATGCAAAATTGCCACAAACCTTCAATTTGTAAAAAAAAAAAAAAAAAAAATGTAACATCTGCAAAGCACAATACAGTGAAATGCAATACAACAAGGTATGCCTGTACTCTTTGTTGTCGTACATCATTGCAGAAGCATTAAACATGTTTGGAACACTGCATTGGTCGAGGATGCCTCGAAGCGTGAGCCTTGTTTCTCCTGGACTTCTTTCCATGAGTCCTTTCCCTTTAATTTTCATCTGTATTCTTTGAATGTAACAAGTCATGCATATGTAAGTTTTTCTGGGTCCTCTAAGTCTTTCTATTGAATCACCAAGTGTGAGGCAGTCTGAGGGATCTCAACACAGACTCTAATGGAAATAAATAGGAAACATGCAAAATCAGATGGTATAATGTCAGCATAGAGATGAGAACTATAAAAATCAAAAAAAAAGAATGGCTAGAAGTAAAATATCAAGTTAGAGAAATTAGTATATTTGACAGGCTCATCAGTAGACCTGACACAAATGAGGAAAAATATTAGGAAACTTTATGATAGGTCAATAGCAATGTCCCAAATTGAAACAGAGGGTGGTGGGGGGGGGGAGAGAATTTAAATATAGACCAATTTGGCCAAGAAATCTGGGACAATATAAAAAGTTGTAAGATTTGCATAATCAGAATATCAGAAGAGAGAAATATTTGAAAAAATAAATGAAGAGTGCAATGGAGTTGTCAAAGACAAAACAGACATGAAACGCCTCCGAGTTTCTTCTATTTTAGAAATAATGTACCAAAAAAAAGGCAATAAGGGACATGGGAAGGACACACAGACAATTGGGTATGGCCACTTTAGGTATGTGTTTGCATACATGGAATTAACTTCAAAATGCACAATATATATTTTTAGCGCATATAGGCTTTCTCCCATGTGTTCTCATACATACCACCCTCAATATTAATTATCCAACAATTTGAAAACTTAGCAAATTTAGCTATTAAAATTAGGACATGGAATAAAATGGAATATAAAACAAAAACAGGGACTAAGGTTTTCCAACCAGCCACTGTTTCTTGATCTGTATCTTATATACTTTTATATTTCAAGTGCTTAGTGCAGAGTTCACAGAGTGATTGAGAATTTCAAATGTATTAAGAAAGATAGTGAAAGGTCTCTTTAAGCCAAAGTGTTCTGAGGAAATAAGTGTTAGGTGTCAGGAGCATGTTTCCAGTTCATCTAATTTTCAAGTCACCTGTCTTATCCGTAAGTGTGCAGATAAATTTTAGATATAAGTATAATGACCTATTGTGCCTGAATTGTTTCATAGGGGAATTTGGTGATGAGAAAATTTTGATTAGATGTTGGTGTTCTGCTTCAAACAAAAATTCCCTTCTCTTCTCAAATAATGTTTCCGTGTATATTATTAGTTCAAAAGAACTCAGAAGTTAGGAATGGAAACAAACTGGCATTAGATAAACTTTTTATCCTATCATTACAAAAATAGTTCAGGTCCAAATGTTATCAACACACAGGTCACTAATGAAAATAGAATGATTCTTCTTTCTTATAGTTTTGTTTTATATTCTTTAGATGGAAGTTTTGAATCTGTCTCTACAATTCTAAGGCATAACACAGTCTATTTTAAAAATGACACGCACAGCAAGGTGCTACAGTTAATACGGTCTTGAATATTTGAAAGTTGCTGGGATCCCTGGGTGGCGCAGTGGTTTAGCGCCTGCCTTTGGCCCAGGGCGCGATCCTGGAGACCCGGGATCGAATCCCACATCGGGCTCCCGGTGCATGGAGCCTGCTTCTCCCTCTGCCTGTGTCTCTGCCTCTCTCTCTCTCTCTCTCTGTATGACTATCATAAATAAATAAAAATTAAAAAAAAAAAAGAAGCCACTAGCAAGGGGCTTTCTCTCTCATTAAAAAAAAAAAAAAAAAAAAAATGAAAGTTGCTAAGAGAGTAGATCTTAGAAAAGAAACCATACTATGTATGGTAATAGATATTAACTAGACTTACTGCAGTGAGTGTTTTGCACCATATACAAATATCAAATCATTAGGTTGTATATCAAAAAGTAATGTGTACGATATACCTCAATG
The DNA here is from genome assembly GCF_003254725.2 of Canis lupus dingo. Classification (NCBI taxonomy): domain Eukaryota; kingdom Metazoa; phylum Chordata; class Mammalia; order Carnivora; family Canidae; genus Canis; species Canis lupus. The sequence goes on along the minus strand of NC_064255.1, from coordinate 51,528,605 downwards.
AAAACATTTTACTGGGAGAGTAATTGTAGAAAAGATGACTTGAGATAACTGAAGAAAAGATAAGTATTCACAATTGAGAAGTGAGGCATGCATGGAACACAAATGAAATAACATAGTGATATAAATTTTAATATTGACCTATGTAGGCATGGAAAGCAGGATGAGGATGTCTATACTATTTCACAATAATACCAATACAAGAGTAAAGCATGAATATCTTACAATAACTTTCTAGGTCTTAAAATACAGTGTGGAAACACTAAAAAGGAGTCTGAGAACAGCTTTGGCTTAATCTGTAGAACTATAAAAGCCATTAAAATGTTTAGCAGATTATGACCCAAATTCACTTGCGTGTGTGATATCCTTATATACAAATGCGTATATTTAGATAGGTGGTAGATTTTTAAAATAGCATACATATTTATAACTTAAAATAATCAGACACAACTTTTATATTCTCAATACTATTTGATTTCATTAAATTATTTTATTATTTTTTGAGATTTTATTTATTTATTCATGAGAGACAGGCAGAGAGGCAGAGACATAGGCAGGGGGAGAGGCAGGCTCCCCGCGGGGAGCCCAATGTGGGACTTGATCCCAAGATCATGCCCGGAGCCAACAGCATACGCTCAACCATTGAGCCACCCGAGTGTCCCGTCATTAAAATTATTTTAAATCTTTACTTTTTAAAATTACTTTATGGTCCATCATACAGATTATACTATTATACTGAATGACTCCCTACTTTGGGATACTGATTTAATTTCCCTTTATCTTTTAGTTATAACTGTGCAACAAATATTACTGCACATGCTGAAAAAATATTTTCTTCAGTTTCTTTTTAGAAAAATTCCTAGAAATAGAAATACTGGGTCAAGCATACAACTACTATAAAGAGCCATCACATATAATGAAAAGTTGCTTTCTAAATATTATTGCTATTTATGGGATGGTGCTTTGACACCAAAATGATAGGAGTTCCTAAGAAAGAGCACTGTATGATTTAAAAAAAAATAGTAGATATAGGAACCAGATAAAGGTAATGTCATGATGGAAAGTCAGTGGTTCTTTTCAGTCCATCTCATATGTGCATAAGTACAGAAGCTTCTTAGAGCCTGCTATTTGAGTAACAAAAACAAAGAATGATTCTTTCCATTTTACACAATTTTTAGGTCTCGAGCTTTCTTTATAAAACTTCTCCTTCATTTGCACACATCATCACAAATATGCATTGAGTCATTTCTTGGCTCCTTACAGTGATTATAGTGTATGCTATTTTCTTCTCTTTTCTTCCCCCCCTATGTATTATTTGGAATTTTTCTGCTGCTTCTTGGTAAATGCTGTTATAATGTGAATTCCTTTCTGAATGGTATAGGAGAATAGTTTCACTTTTTGAAAAGAATTCAAAAGAAACCTCCATTTTGGAAACAGAATATCTGTGTATAACAATTACGAATAGTAAACCAAATTCAGCATGAAAAGGTGTTTTCTGAATATTCAAATTGCCCTTCATTTTATTTAAGTATTTGTATTATCCAGCCTTGAATAGAATCCAGTAATATAAAATGAATATGAACTTTTTGTATTGCATATACATAAAAAGGAGCTTTACCAGAAATATGCTTTGTTCAAGAAATATTTTTTACAGGGTGCTGCGGCATTTATTTGAATGTGTCCTCTGTTGGTAGGATACTTTCAACTGGAAGAGTCAAAAAAGAGATTGCCAAATCCAAATATCTATACTCTTTGTGCTCATTTTATCATTTCTCAATAAATTCTCCACATTTCAGTGAGCATAATCTTTTTAAAATTATATTTGATTATATGATACTTCTGATTAAAACTTTCTTTGTGTCTTCACAAAGCACTTGGGCAAAGGACAATCATATTAATACAGCTTACAAGCCCTGGGAAATCAAGACTCTTCTTATTATCCTGTACCTCTACTCACATGACTCACTCTACCACCATTATACACCATATACTACATATGATTTTTCATCCAGATATAATTATCCATTTTTATGATACATTGATTTTCCAGTTTTCTGAAATTATTTGTTTATAGTATTGCTTTCTGCAAGTTATTTGTGTCAATATTGCTTACCCCTTTATCTTCATTTGGCTAAGTGCTACTCAACTTTTAGGATTTAGACTGGATTTCAATTTTACTAGAAAGAAAATCTGATTGTACGCCTTTGGAACAAAACACTTTCCTATCAAGGCATTACTCTCTATTTATTCCATTGTAGTATGGATCACATTATATTGAAATTGACCCTGACAGTGTATAAACCCTAGACAAAAATGTCTGTTGATGGCAGAGGAAGCATCTGTAACTACTCACCAGTGTACAGTATGTCCTAGCACTATCTGTCATATTAGCACTCTACAAATATTTGTTTAATGATCAAGTAAAGCAAAGAGACAATGAATGGTTTTGGATTCTATAATTTGCAAATTTATAAGAGTAAGTTGTTTAGACTAGAAAATTCAAATTAGGATAACGAGGAAAAAAACTCATTTTGCTATACAGTCAACATTAAGATATAAGGAGTGAAATTCTGATATAAATGATCCATTACTTCTTACAGGGAGAATGAATAAAACCCTGAGCTTCTGCCAAGAGAATCCCATTCTTCTCAACTCACATCTTGATTCTGCTTTTATTTCCCTAAATTCTACTAATTCTCTAGTGTTTATTCCAACTTATTCTTGATACTTCTATATGTGCATGTGTCTCTTGTATCTAAGCACTACCAGATTATGATAAGAGACACGAATGGACAACAGGTTAGGTTGGGCATAAACATGAAAGCTCTTTCTCTTACTGCTCCAAAAATTGACAGCTGGGGTGCCTGGTTGGCTCAGTCGGTCAAGCATCTGCCTTCGGCTTAGGTCATGATCCCAGGGTCCTGGGACCCAGCCCCACATTGGGCTCCCTGCTCCACGGGGAGCCTGTTTATCCCTCTATCCCTCCCCCTCTGGATCTGCTCTCTCTCTCTCTCTCTCTCTTTCTCTCTCTCAAATAGATAAAGTCTTTTTAAAAAAAAGTTGAGAGCTGTTCTTGCTCATTTGAAATTGCTTTCAATAGCAATGCAGCAGAATAATAAAATTTACTGGAAGTACTTCCTGGCCAGCCTACTATTTTTCTTCTCTGTGTATTTTTAAATTACCATGGAATTCTCAATGTAAGGTATATAGAAAATGTCTGAGGCATATTGACCAAATAATATGATCAACATGTAGTGAGGACATTGCTTCTATTTCAATCTACTATGTTAATTCATTATTCATAAACAAATTCATTCAATAAATGTATGTTGAGCTTTACAGTGTTAAATATCATAATGGTTGCTAATTTCCTTGATTCTGTCCATTGTTTTTATTTTTTCAAATGATTTTATTTCTTTATTCATAAGAGACACAGAGAGAGGCCGAGACATAGGCAGAAGGTAAGGCAGGCTCCCTGCAGGGAGCCTGATGCAGAACTATCCTAGGACCCTGGGATCAGGACCTGAGCCAAAGGCAGATGCTCAACCACCAAACCACCCAGGTGTTCCTGTCTGTTGTTTTTAGAGAAACATCCAAAATATTTAGTCTAGTTTAATGCCCAGTGTTCTGATATCTTCAAATTTCTCCAACATTTTCACTTAACTATTCTTCCCCTCACTCATTGTGCTCTAGTAATATGCTCTCTCTTCTGTTTTTCAAAACAGGCCAAGATTTTGCCCCTTCTTGATGATAACCCATGCTATTGACCTAGAACAATTTGCTTCATTTTAGAAAAATAGTTGGCCACGTTTTATTGTTCACATTTCTATTAAAATTGTACCTTTTAAACCACTCTTGACCACCCAAACTAGAAATTTTCGACCTTACTATTTCATTACCCATGCATTTTCTTCATAGCACTTAACTCTGTTTTTTTCTATTTTGTTTCTTTGTATGACTATTAACTTTTAGTCTGTTTCTGAACTATACAAGTTCTGCAATGTCAAGATGCTTTTTTCTCCATATTCCCAGAGACTAAAACACTAATGAATAAATTAATAAGTAGATAATGGAAGAATTATACCAATATGCAGTATTGTTCCCCAGAGATCTCCCCAGAAATGCTTACACTGAGACACTTCCAAACTGAAACAGATTATCATCAACTCTATTTCAATGTTATGATGTAGACAACAGCATGCTGTCCTCCAGGGTGAAGTATTCAAAGGCAAGGGTCTAGGTATTTATTCTAATGAATATCACTGCCTAGGCATTTCCAAGCATCATTGCACAATCTTATTTAATATCCTTCCTCCATGTATGTCTTTAAATGTCCTAGGAAAAGAAAAACAAGATACTCCCATAACCCAAATTTTCAGGTTATGTTTTCATCTTTGTGCTTTCTTAGTTCAGTTGGACTTCATAGTATGTCAAATGATTACTTCACTACTTCCATGAAATGAATTTGTACATTCTTCCTGAAAAACCAGCTGAGAAATAGATATAGAAAATGAGAATTTCTACCCACCAACAAATTTCCCCCTAAGAAAATCCAAATCCCAAATATCACAGTTTGTAGAGAAATCTATTTTGCTGGTGACAGGGCTAGCCTGTGAGTATTCCATTCATCACTTCCTGAGCACAAAACTTCTCAGCACTGGAGTCTTTTTTCTTCTGCAGTGACAAAATAGATGTTGCTGGAATCTATGGAAAATTGGGTCAGTAAATCAGGAAACACTGATCTGTTTTAAACAAAGATCAAGTTTTGAGTTCTTTTAACTCCGTTTAACTCCTCAGGCCAAAGAGTGTGAATTATAGTTAATGGGAAATCTGACTTTTCCCCTCATTTTTGGTACCATTATGCCCTCCTAGCTTTTATAAAATTTATCATCTAATGAACTGTTTACTAAGTCCAAAAGGAGAACTTTCCACCAAATGGTATAACTCACTAACTGAAAAAAAAAGTATATTAGAGGTCTCCAGACTAACAAAATCAATAAGATTTCTCCAAAAAGACTGACAGTTTCTAGCAATAGACAGAAAAATAGAGTATATGTAGTCATCTAAAACCCTATAAATATAAGAGAGGGAGAGATTTATTACAGAAATTGGCTCACATGATTCTAGAAGTAGAGAAGTCCCAAGGTCTGCCAATGGCAAGCGGAAGACCTAGAAGAGGCAATGGTGTAGTTCTAGTGTAAATGTGAAAAGCAAGTGAGCTAATGGTCTAATTTGTAGTCTGAATCGAAAGGTAGGAGAAGACTAATGTCCTAGCTTGAAGACAGTTAAGAGCAAATTCTCCCTTCCTCCACATTTTTGCTCCATTTAGATCTTTAATCGATTATATAATCCATCCACTTTGGGGAAGGCAATCTGCTTTACTTAGTCTACCAATTCAAATGTTAATCTCATCCAGAAACATCCTCACAGACACATTCAAATAAAGTGTAACCAAGTATCTGTATACTCTGTAGCTCAGGAAAGTTGACAGATAAAACTAACACAGAAAGGGTTCAAAAAATGGATTCATACAAAGTGTCCTATTATATATGTCATAATCTACATTTATAACAATTTACAGAGATAAAGAACAGAGATGGGCTTTTCCAGAAAAGCATCCTGGTGCTAGGGAATATTATTATTATTTGCAATATAACATAAAAATATTGGGATTGGAATAGACAAAGACAGCAGAGAAAGTGTAAAGACTTTAGATAAGAAAAGACCATGTCTCACTCCAGCAGGAATTTTTTATTTTCTGCTAGCCACAGAAAGTAAGTTTGTTGCCTAAGATTAAGATTTTCTAGTTTTCCTCTGTTTAGAGCCTAAAATCTTACTCTCCTCAGTGAAGAATGCCTTGAATTAAATGCTAAATTAACTGAGACTTCAGAAAATAGGCAAATTATATAATCTATATTATATAGCTACAAATATATATAGTTACAAATTTATATATAAATTTGGGATTTGGATTTTCCACGATGCCAGAATCGTGTGTATGTGTGTGTATCACCATGCATGTGACATCCTACTGGGGGCACACAACACTGTAACTGTCTGAGTGTGTCACTGGGGGTGCCTCTTTGTGTCTGGGGATGACTCAGACCTATGGCCGCTGTATATGTGATGGCTTCAGAGTGTATCTGGGCCACTGGGGCTGTAGTGTGTGTATGTGTGTGACATCATGTCCTACAATATGCTGTGTGTCACTACTTTCCGTGTTCTTGGTGGGGGTAGTTTGTGCTATGTTTGTGCTATGATAAAGCCCCCCATCCTTCTGCACCTCAGGATCCCAGCTTCTGATGAGGGAGCCCCCAGTCCCTCCATCCCTCTCTCTCTCTCTCTCTCTCTCTCTCTCTCTATATATATATATATATATATATATATATATATATATGTCAACATATATATATATATATAGTTACAAATATATAGTTACAAATTCAAAAAAATAATATATAGTTACAGATATATATATTTATATAGTTACAAATATATATATTTATATAGTTTATATATATAGATGTATAGATGTATTATATATAGTGTTACAAATTTTAAAAAAAAGGATTTTGTCCTAAGGTTATGAAACACATGGATTTTTTTTCCCTTTATCTTTCTTCCTCTCTGCTGACAGAGAGCAGAGTGGCAAGAGGGAATTTTTTTTTTAATGCTCATATTTGAAATTTTCCCTGGAGCCTAATAGAGACTTTCCTGAAATCTCACAGAAAGTATTCTTATAAGACACCTAGGTCACTCAGGCAGAAGTAACAGAATTTCATGGAAGTTCTTCAAGCCAAACAATTCAGGCAGATTATTCAATTCAGCCTAATTTATTTAGCAAATTGATACATGAGTAAATATTTAGGGGAAATTGTTATCACAGTATAAAATTTGGCTTGATATCCTACCCATTTATATCTTCCCTAGGTCAAGGGTTCTTAACTTTCCTAGGTCAAGTGTTCTTTTTCAAATATGGACCCTTTTGCAGTTGTCAGGAAAAGCCTATAGAAATCTCAGACTAATGCTTTTAAATATACAAAAAGCAATACGCAGAGACTATAAGGAAATAATATATTTAAATATAGTTATCACTAAGCCATCCTAAAGGAAGAATACCTACCATTTACATCAACATGGATGGAACTGGAGGGTATTATGCTGAATGAAATAAGTCAATCTGAGAAAGACAATTATCATAGGGTTTCACTCATATGTGGAATATAAGAAATAGTGAAAGGGATTATAGGGGAAAGGAGGGGAACTGAGTGGGAAAAATCAGAGAGGGAGACAAACCATGGGAGACTCCTAACTCTGGAAAACAAAGGTTTGCAAAAGGGTGATGGGTGGGGGGGATAGGGTGACTGGGTAATGGGCACTAAGGAGGGCACACAATGTGATGAGCACTGAGTGTTATACTATACATTGGCAAATTGATTTTAAAGAAAAAAATACAATTATCAAAATATGAGGAAAACCCATAATATATTTATTGTGGAAGCCAGTGTAGGGGCACCACTTAGATATTTCCATTCATGATGGAACTTGCTGTGAGAAACATAACTGTGTCACAGTCTCCAGTCGTTTCACTTCCAGGGTCCAGAGGGCTGATCCCAGACAATGACTGAACACAGTAGAGTTTTAAACTCAGGGCAATCCCATTCTACATGGATGTCCTCCAGATCCTTGCACTGTGGCTTCTCATCAGTCTGGCCAGGACTTTCTTTGAGATGCCTGCAGTTTGAGGCTCTGTCTACCATTCCTTCTTCCTTCTCTGTCTCCTTTCACAGGTTTATGAGCATCACAGTCTAACACTGCCTCCCTTGTTTGCTCCCTCTGCTCTTTGCCCTTCACAAGCGTTTCCTCCAGTAATTTTTTTTTTGTATTTCTAATTCTCTTTTGATATCTGCATCTCAGATAACCCAGTCTGACACATCAACTAACTCACCATTGACTAATAACTCATTATGTTATTAACTCATTCCACAAGATAATCTAGGAAAGTGCCAGATAAGTGCAAGAAATTAAGATGAGTCCAAATTTATTTCAAAATATTTTCAACAACTAGAATATACTGAAAAAAATCTGTAGATTTTATTGTTGATAAAATTCTAGGTACTATTATATTATATTCCAGGTATATTATGTTATAGCACACACACACAATTGATAGAAATGCTAAATTTTAGTACAAGAACAGTAAAAGTATAGCTATATTTTTCCCATCTAATTTTAAAGATATGCTAAATACCATGCAGGGGTATTTAAGGACTCTAGAAAAACTCCGTGTTAGGCAAGGAGCTTAGAATGTTAATAAAAAGTCATGGTCAGCTTATGTCAAGCTTATTTTATTTGACTTGTTAAACCTCAAATTATTGCCTACAACTGAAAAAAAAATCAATGCTTGACTTTTTCTTATTTATTCCAGTTTCCTTTTGCTTTTGGAGTATTTAGATATTTATCTACAACTGTCCTTTTACAACTGTCCTTTACTCTTGTGAGACATACATAAATACACACACGCACTTTGTTATCTCCTTAATTTCAGGGATTTAATCACTTTTTAGATGAGAACTCAAAGATTAGTCTATATTCAGTAATTTGACAGAGAATGGCCACAACTATAGCAATTTCTTTCAAAAGGAATATATGGCGAGATTAAAAGCAGCTATAATTTGCTTTTGTAAAAGGAAGGATAATTAAGATACATGATTACTAAACTTTTCACGTTTGATTATGTACAACTTGAGTGATGTTTGAGAGGTGGCCTCACATCAAAAAAAAAAAAAAAACTGGGCATGCACATGAGCAGTCAAAATTGGATGGAGCTCTTATTTCTCACTTCTGCTTCATTCCTTCTATCAACTTAGCACTTACGGTTGCATTCTCATTATTCACATTTAGCACATTAAATTTGAACCACATCTCTCTTATTAGCTTCTATGTTTTCTCTGAGGATCATTAAAACATCCTCACCTTACAGTTATTTGACAATTTAAATGCGATAAGCTTTATCTATTTCCATTTAGCCACTCACAAAGTCATAGCATGTATCCAGTCGCCATTAGGAATGGACATGTTGAAAAACATCAGCTTGTGAATGGTCCCCTCTGACTACAAAATCTTTTATCTTTATGCATCTCTCTGCATGGGACACATCAAATCATTATCATTTTGAGCTTCAGTCTCTGGATTTTGTCCTAACTTTTTAGTCAATTTCTTTCTCCTGACTTCTCTTACTATTCCAGTCTATTCATGTTTTAATTATTTCTTCTCTAGAAATCTTGATCATCTTATTAAATTATTTTTGGATGTTATTTCAGGTAGTCCTAAATTAGTTCATACCACTGGACACAAACATGCTCCTGTGCAGATTCTGTAAAAATCATGTTACCCAATATTCACTAAGATTTTGCTGCTGGAAGTGCCTTAACTAATTAATCACTTCTAAATATCATTAATGATAATGCTTAATGGGGATTAGTAATACTTTTCAGTAAAGATGAAGCTGTGATAGAAGCAGTATCTTATCACATGTGAAGTCTTAGGCTGATACAAGAAGTGCTATATAAGTAGTCAAGAAAGTCAATTTGGCATCTTCTAGAATAGTCTAGAAATCATGATTATTTTTATTCTTTTATAGTCTAGGTAGAGAAAGCCATATTTTTATGCTTATGTCTTCTAGAGAAATGTTATTAACTGTCCTAGAAGCTCAAAACTCTGGAATGGTGGTCTTAGGTCTTAAAGAAGATACAAATGCAATGAAACGCTGGGACACCTGCACCCCGATGTTTCTAGCAGCAATGGCCACGATAGCCAAACTGTGGAAGGAGCCTCGGTGTCCAACGAAAGATGAATGGATAAAGAAGATGTGGTTTATGTATACAATGGAATATTACTCAGCTATTAGAAATGACAAATACCCACCATTTGCTTCAACGTGGATGGAACTGGAGGGTATTATGCTGAGTGAAGTAAGCCAGTCGGAGAAGGACAAACATTATATGTTCTCATTCATTTGGGGAATATAAATAATAGTGAAAGGGAAAATAAGGGAAGGGAGAAGAAATGTGTGGGAAATATCAGAAAGGGAGACAGAACATAAAGACTGCTAACTCTGGGAAACGAACTAGGGGTGGTAGAAGGGGAGGAGGGCGGGGGGTGGGAGTGAATGGGTGACGGGCACTGGGTGTTATTCTGTATGTTAGTAAATTGAACACCAATAAAAAAAAAATAAAAATAAAAATAAAAAAAAAATAAATAAATAAAGAACATTCAGAGTTATGTTTTTAGGGCAAGAATTCTGTTGGAGAAAAGGTAAAAGAGAATTGAAAATCCCACTCTATGTTTAACTGGAAATGGGAGGAAAACAGCAGAATATCAGCTAGTACTCTGAGGAATCTGTTTTAATTTAGTAAAGATGCATAGGTTATATTTTTCAGTTCATCTCCACCTACAATCATAAATAGAAAAATCTCAATCTGAAATCTTCAAGAAGACTATCAGAGTATCAAATCAGAAGTCATTTCTGCTTTTCAAGAAATCTATTCTATACTATAGATATCAAATGTTACATTTGTTTTTTGATGAACATATTTCCATTAACACTACAGCACAGATTTCTCCCCAAAGAAGAGGAAGAATGGAATCAAGCAGACACTGAAAGAACTTTGTTGAAAAGAGGTAAACTTCCTAGAATCAGAGCCTGACAAGTTTTGGTATCTCAGGAAAATCATAGCCATAAATTTTGATATACAAACAATCAAGTTTATATGTAAAGCCTGAACTTTAAGAAATCATGACATAAGAGTTTCTATAATCATTATAAAATCCTAGTTAATAAAATGTCCTTTCCAACTCAGATGGACAAGGAATATGGGACAATGTGGTTCCCTTGCAAGAGCTGGCCAGTAACAGAGAAATACCATAATAAATAAAAATTCAAATATGGAACTTGGGAGAATATTTAACCTATTGAATTGCTGAATGAAACAGCCCTTTGGTGAGAAGTATTAGCACTCCATCATTTTGCTAGGTACCCAAAAATATTAGTTATATTTAGAGAGTAAATAGAATTTAACTCCTATCATATAGGTTATTATATTCCACTAATACCTTTAAGCATTATCACATTACAATTTCTAAAAATAGGTATCCATGTGAGTTGGACACTTAAACATAATCAAGAATACACATATTGAGAATGGGTTTATATACACTTTTAAGGATTCCACGTTGCAGCTTAACGAAACCATATTTATGTGTATGTGTGTTTGTACTTCTACACTTTTTTGAAGATTTTATTTGTTCATTTGAGAAAGTGTGTGCACATTAGCTGGGGTGGGGAGAAGGGCAGAGGGAGAGGGAAAAGCAGACTCCCTACTAAGCATGGAGCCTGACATGGGCAAATCCCAGGACCCAGAGATCACAACCTGAGCTGAAGTACCATGCTTAATGGGACTGAGCCACCCAGGCACTCCATACTTCTACTAACTTCCACTATACTTTAAAACAAATATGAAACTTTTAGAATATTCATTTCCATACTGCTATAAATAATGACTACTTCTGATTTGCCATGCCACATGTATTTATTTATTTTTTAGAGATTTATTTATTTTAGAGAGAGAGAGCAGAGTGAGTAAGAGAACACAAGTAGGGGAGACACATACAGACAGAGGCAGAACAGGACTCTATCCCAGGACTCTGGGATCATGACCTGAGCCAAAGGCAGACCCTTAACTAACTGAGCCACCCAGGCACCCTGGCATGCCACATTTAGAATGCTTTTGCTTATCCTTTCAAAAGCCACTCTAATAAGCACATTGTGATAAAGGAGAGAAACAGAACATTACTAAATTTAGCTGTAAAACAATACATGTATGAGGTTTTACGCATGAGCAAATTTTACTTAGCAAAATAAAAATTCAAGTAGCCATCTTAGTTTGGACAGGGTCATGCTAATTGCTTGGATAAAAATTACTTCAGTCGTTAAGAACAGAAGAATAATTCTTTCTTGTGAAGTCTTTTGTGTCAGGGACATGTTAACATCTACTCATTAAATGACTTTCTTTAATAAACAGCACTATTAGTTTGAGATGTTCAGCATTTGACTCCAAATAGTTATAATTGCATGCATAGAAATTAATCAACAAAGAGGTATAAGCAACTTTTGATGGTCATGTTTCCAGCAATTAGCAGTAAAAATTGTTTATTAACAAAGTTTCTCTTAATTAATGGTCAAATTTGCATCCTATTTAACTTACTAGGTAAATTCCAGGTACATAATAAATGCAGCTCTTAATCAAGGGCCTGGTAATCCATAAAGAAGAAAAAAATCAAACGTATGGGTTATTAGAAGAAAAAAGGGGTTATGATTTAGGAGTTCAATCAAAGTATCTATAATAAAATCTGAAAAATTCTCCAAACCTAAGGAAAGTCTTCAACTTGGCCCAACAGGAAACAAGATTCTATCCTACAAGATATGGTAAGAAACTTGTAGGACTGTCATGTTTTTATTATAATATACCTTGGTTTTTCATTCTACTTTCATTTATCTACTTTATTTCTTATATTCCCAGAAAATTCTACTCATAGAAATGTGGAATCTCTTGGACTTTAACCTGGTTACTTCTTTCCAAGGCTCAATGTGGTTACTTTGAGGTTTGTGTCTTCTACTAAGAGAATTAGATACATATACTGAAGTTTTCTTTGGGGGATGTGGGCAAGTCCTAGACAGTATCCCCATTGAAGAGGAGCTGTCTCAGAGTTAGAAAAAAATGGTTGAAACACACTTTTTAGGTTTCATGCTTAGGCTTCAAGAGAGAACTACAGTTCCAATAAATTCATTTTAAAGAAATGAAGATTACAAACATATGTGAGGGTATTAACATATGCAAAATTCTAGATATCTGATGAGATAAGGCTTAAGAACACTATGAGATGCAAGACACCCTTCCTACTTCTCCCTATGGTTTTTGTGGGCTATAGTGGCCTCATCCTTTACAGAACAATAGTTCATACTTATTTACTTTCCTCCCTTATCCCTGGCTATTTTCCCATCTACTACTATGTTGGTTCCAAGTCCCACTGGTTTGTATATTTAACTTTTATGTAAGATATTTAGTCAAAGAATTTCTAAATAAAAGAGAATTTGGAAGATAATCTTTATTAATTTGAAGTTTTGAGGAAAAAAAGCATGTGAAGAGAAGGGTATATAGCTATGGCATGGCTTAGGATCTTGAGCCATGCATAACAGACCGTTACCTACTCTTCTAGCCATATCTCATGCCACTCATCCACCAAACATGCTCTTCCATCCTTGCAATTTATTTTTAGATTTCAGCATGAATGCTCCTTTTAGACCTCCTTGATCTTAATTAGACATCCTTTATTATTACTATTTCTCCTAATATGGTGTATTTGTGATCCTAAATTATAGTCATCATGTGGAATCAAAACTATACTAGTGTTTGTTAATGTATTATTGCCCACCTCTTTCAAATTGACAGAAAGGATATAGATGAAGGAACATACTAGTTTTTTCTAACTAACATCCAGTGCCTAATAAAGCTTTTCTAATTGAAACATCCAGGAAGTAGACTTGTGTGTGTGAGTATGTGTGTGTGTTTGAGAGAGAGAGAGAGAGAGAGAGAGAGAGATCTAACTTGAAGTAAGCTTTAACTTAAGCCCAGTTTTAAAAATTTTATCTAAATTTAAACATGGTCTCCTCTGTCTGGCCCCACAACCAGCAGCATCATACATACCACTAGTTTTCCCAGTATAGTTCCAAGAGCGCTTCCCTCAATTTCATCTATCTATGTGGCAATGTGATAATAGCTTGCCATGATCAGCCTAACTAAACAATTCAACATCTGGCTGCAAAGTAGTCATGCTAAACATGAATAGGAGGACCAAACTCTCATGTGAGTGCTTCTGTGGCTTCCTGGATCAGATCCCTTTCCCCATTCTAGCCACCACTAACCTAGTAGGTATAACTTCCAGAAGACTGTTTTATCTTCTTATTCCTGATAACTTCATATAATGTCTGAAGCATTTTCAGAACACCTTCAGCACCTGATTTAGCTTCTCCAGTATTTGGGGTTTGTCTCAGTCCCAATCCAATTTTCTCTTTTACCTGTAACATTTATCTGTATGGTCTTATAATCTATACACTATTTATTATGATCACTTGCTGTATCATCAGTCACATAAATTCATTAATATATGAATTAATTTATACTTTCTCAAATTAGATAAATAGAGAATACTTAGATTATGCTAGCCACTTTTGCTGCATGTCTGGCATGGAAAAGGGAATCTTCTTAGTGCTCTAGTATGGTAGTGAATATAAACTGATAAATTATATAATCCCATCATATCTAAGGTTCAATTAGAAACAGAGGACTAACCAAAAAGGTTGAGAAGAGAAGAACTCAGGGGGATGAAAACTTAATCTGAAAAAAAACAGAATTATAATTTTTTCAACAGTCAAGGTCTCTCTCTCATATATATATATATATATATATATATATATATATATGTCAGAAGTTAAAAACCACAAAGAAAAGCACAGATAATACAATAATGCAAATGGAAGTTATAAAGGAACTATAGTGATACCATAATGTAAAACTTAGGTGAATTATGGCAGTGGGATATGAATCATGAAAAGCCCATGGAGTGATTGAAGAATTTTACATAGGAGAATAATATAAACAAACCTCTCCATTAGAAACACTCCATCAGCAAAAGTACTGAGGGAAGTTCTATGTTGGATTGGGAAAGAGACTCCAACAAAAGAGACAAAGACAATGAATTGCATCAATATGGGTGGAAATGTTATGGTTCTAAGACAGGTCTGTAGGTTTGGGAATGAAGACAGTATCCATTTAGAAATATAAAAAGTATTTAATCATAAAATTTGGTGATAATTAGAAATAGAGAATGGACGAGGGATGATGAAAACAGAGCAGATCTCAGTTTTTCTCACATGGAAAAAAAGTGTGAAATAATAATGCCAATGATAAATATATAAAATAAGAAAAGATGACCAAGAAATATGTATTTTAGGGTTTTAGTTTCTTCAGATATGTTGAATTTGAGGTGTCTGAAATAATCAGGTGATGGATCAATAGCCAATGAGACCCATACATCTGTATTCTGAGTATAAATGAGAATTACTAGGGTAGTGGCTTCCAGGAATAGGGCATAAACACCCCAGCTTATTCAGAGAAAGCCCGCAAATGAAATATGAAGAGATTGGTGAGAGCCAAGCATTCAGAAAGCATACATATTAAGCGCACAACATAGGAAGAATACCTGCCAGAGCTGAAGTGGCCCACGACATAAAAGGACACCAGACTGAAATTCTAGGAATCATTGGACAAACTAATTTCTAAGAGGGAGTCTTTAATTCAGGACTATAAGAGTAGGATCCAAAAATTCTCTTCACTCTTAAAATCTCATACTCAGATTCCCTTTTTCTATAGATAGTATTCAGAGAACATCATGAAGTGAGATGTTTCTACTGTCCAAGCTCTAAGGCTCCAACTGTGTTATCATCGTCCTAAATATATATATATATATATATATATATATAATTTTTTGTATGAGTTTATTTTACACTTTCCCAAGTTAGATAAGAACACTGGAACATTTTCTTTCCTACCTACAATATTATCAACTATAGATACCTTGTCATAGTTAGTCTTATATAAATATTTGTATGCTTTGATTTTGGAAGTCCATTTTTATCAATAGCATAGAAACAAAGTTGATTGCTTAGTAGCTCCCTTGCTACAATGATTGGGATAAATAGGCATATATATAGTGGATATTCCCTTTTTGTGACATCTTTACTAATTATCTTATTTAATAAAAAATATGTTAATAAAGGTATAATTTTAGGCTTCTACAACTGCGTGTTACCTTAAGTGAAATAGTTCCAGTGTAGAAAATGGGTGCTTTTCCATGGTCAGTTGGATTTGAGAAAGGGAAAAGCTTAGTATGTAGAAAATTTTAATTTTTTTTGTAGACTAAGTCCAGGCCCAAATCTGTGTTATCATCCAAACTCACATGGAATAAATTGCAGCATAACAAGAGACCAGAGAATCTCTGGAGCAGTGTTGTAAATGGTTTTGAGTTTCCTACACCAATGGTAATTTCTAAACACATGTAGGAAATTATCTTAAACATGGGGATCCAAATGCTTTTCTCCTCCAAAATTTGACCAATCAGGCTAGGATCTGAGTCTTGCTTAGGGATCCTTATGAGATAGGCAAGTTGCCCTCATTGCAAGTAAACTGCAGTCACTTTTGTTCCAAATATTGGAAACTTTGTTATTTCACCAAAAGAATAAGAAAAAAGATTCTACTACTGACCAATGACAGAATTAGAATGGAAATCACAGAAAGGGAAAGGCAAAAGGAAAGGGGCCTGTGACTGTATAGGAAGGGCTTACCTCAATTAACCATTATATAAATTTAAGAGACATTCCATAATCCTAAGATTATTGAGATTAAAAATTTAATTAGTTTTTATCTTTAATAAAGATAGTACTTAAACCTTTAATCCTAGAATCTCAAAGCCAATTAACAAATAAATCCCCAATTTTCCTATGAAAGAATGTGCACATATTTACTTCCTCGTTTACAGTTTGGACTGCTGTGGTACAGAGAAACTTATCCTGAATCATATTCTGAAACAAATTCTATCAACAGGACACATGGTCCTTGTTTCTTATGTCATATGTATAGTAGTGTTCTATTGATCTAATTATTAAAATACCATATTACTAAAAATCAAAACACTATGCTTAAGTATTAGAATTGTGGTCCGTGACACACTGAGTTTAACTTTCAACTCTGAAAATTATGTAATATGGGATCTTTCAGGGCTTTCAACATCCTAAAACTTCAGTTCTTTCATATAAAAATAAAGCTTCTAATAGTATCTTCTTCAAAAAAATTGCTTTGAATGGAAATTGAATTGAGATAATGAATGAATGACTATGAATAAATTGGGATAATGATATTGAATTAGATAATGTATTTAGGGGCTTAGCCTCAAGCAAGAACATAGTAGGCAATCACTAAGTATTATGTGCTATAATATTAATAATAAATACTAAAAGAAAGAACAGCTGAAAGTGAAAATGAAATTTTAAATTCAATTTTAAATAAATATTTGTCTGTATATATATATATATATATATGTCTATGTATATATCTAGCTTCATGTTGGTATGTCTGTATAGAGGGGGGTTGATATAAATATAGAAACAAGTGAGGTGTCTCGGTGACTCAGTTGGTTAGGCAGCTGACTCTCAGTTTCAGCTCAGGTTATGATCCTGGGGTCCTGGGACTGAGCCCCTCTCCCCCTTTATCTCCCTCTGCCTCTGCCTCTCCCCCACTGGTGCTCCCTTGCACTCTCTTGCTCTCTCTCTCAAATAAATAAATCTTTAAATATACAAACAGGTATGGATATAATTACACCTATTGTTAGACTGTTGCAAAAGTAAAGACTCTGCCAAGAATCCAAAATAAGTGAAAGTGATTCCTGGCTGGTAGAAAATACCAAAACCATCCTTCACACTGCAGGTTTCTGCTGAACTCTGGGCAGCTGCATTAAACAAGGGAAGCATTAGATAAAAGTGAGGTCTACTAATGCTGGGCAGGGTTAGAAGATCCCTTGTAATTAATTATGAGAGTTCAAAAGTTTACATAGCTATCCATGAAGATTAAAGAAATAAACCCCACATCAAATGAACTCATCAACTATCTAAAACCCGGAACCATGGGGCACCTGGGTGGCACAGTCCGTTAAGTGTCTGCCTTTGGCTCAGGTCAGGATCCCAGGGTCCTGGGATGGAGCCCTGCCATCAGGCTTCCTGCTTGGAAGAGAGCCTGCTTCTTCCTCTCCCTCTGCCTGCCACCCCCCCTGCTTGTGCTCTCACTGGCTTTCCCTGTCAAGTAAATAAATAAAATCTTTAAAAATAAATAAACAAATAAAACTTGGATCTATGTTAAGGCACAGAAGAAGCTTGAGAATTTATAACCACAACTTTTCACTGTCACACATGCATTCTTAATCCATGGGGTTTTTTGTTTTGTTTTGGTTTTTTGTGTAACTAAAGAATAAATCTCAGATAAGGAATTGAATTTAAAGTGATTTGAGTCAAAGTCATCTTCTGGCTACTTCTCAGTTACAGAACTTTACTTCAAAACATGTTTCAAAGTATTATTTCAGATAAAATTCCAAGGAAAACAAGCTTAGAGTAAAAAATCAGAGTAAACAGATTTGTGAAAGATTCATATAATGGAATTCTTTCACATAGAATAAATGCCTGCATATAATATGTGTAAAGAACAACATTAAAATGATAAAGATGAATGGATGAAAATTAAATGTGGAGAAGCAAACTATGGATGTAAAAAAATCATTGTAATAATTAATAAACTCAATGTATAGATCAACCAGCTGATTATATAGAAACTGAAGGACAGATTAGTAAACCACAGGTGACAGTACCTGAAGTAATGATCCGTGATTGTTTTAGTGACCTCATACTTCTAGGAAAAGATTGTTTATAGTCATGCTATCAGGTAAGTTCCAGAGTGGATTTTAAATCTCTCAAATCAATCAATGCCCATTTGTTTCAGTGATCAGGCTTCTGAATTTTGGCAGCCACATAGTTTAAGGGTCAGTAGATCTACAAAGGACTCAATCCAGTGAGCATGATTCTAAACTGACGGCAACCTACTCCCATCTCTGTAACCAACATAATCTCTCCCAAATGCTTTCCAAAACCTCAACACATTATTTTCAATGTGTTTTGCTCAATGAGCAAATGAGATTTTGCTCAATGAGATTTTGCTCACTCAGCATAGCTTTCTTTAACTTAAATAATAAATCCAGTTATCTGGTTTTAGATATTCAGTGGATGTTACAGTCTTCAACATCCAGAATGCAAACTAGAGAGAGGCAAAAAGAAGGCAAAGAAGAGAAACTATGAGAAAGACAGAATGAGAATATCAATTACTAGAACTAAGGGTCTTGAAGATGAGAAAGAGCAAAGTATCAATAATCAAGAAATTAAGACTGATGATTTTTCAGGACCCCAATCTTCAGATCCAAGAATTCTAACATATACCAAGCAGGAATTATTTTAAGAAGTTTCACACCTACCTCAAAGAAATGCAAAAGACCAAAAAAGAACATAATAGAGTCAAACTAAGAGAAATAAAAAACAAAAACACGAATCACCTACAAGAAAAATGGTAACAATGTAGTCCAGAGATAAACTGAATGATATCCTCAGGATTCTAAAAGAAAATTATCTCAAAATCTAATTATATGAAGTGTGTTATCATGTTTAAAGATAAAATGTTTAGTTTTGCAACGTAGAGTCTTAAAATAAACAGTGATTGGTTAATAAACAATTTTAACAAACCATTATTTTGAGATTTTAAAACTACTCGATAGTTGATAGAGTAAGCAGATGAAATAAACACACCAAACTCATAAGTAAATGGCTATACATAAGTTTGATCTAATAGACACAAAGAAAATAATACTTAACAAATGTGGACTCTTCATTTTTTCCAAAGCATTTATTAAACACTTAAGAAAGTCAACCACATCTTAAGATAGATTAAACATTTTTTTCAATAAATTGCTAATATTCAGAATATATTTATTATCAGAATATATTTATTATCTCACCACAGTCAGTAAAGTCTGTGTTCAATTATAAAGGATACTTAGGAAAAACACGAACATTTGAACCTCAAAGCAAACTGCAAAATAACTAGTCAGTAGAAATAAAAATTTAACAAATGAGAATAGAAAACTACTTAACATGCCCATTTTTTATGCCTATAAATCTGTTTCTTACACCTCCTAGAACACTCTTTTCAAAAAAGTCCGAGTTGTTTTCTTATTCCTTTTCTCTGCACTTAGTTCAAATCTCATTTGAATTATTTCTTCATTGCTCATATATGTTTCATTCTTCAGTACATTTACCATGCTGTTTTCCCTTTCAAATGTTTACTTAGTAAAAATAGGCAATAATACATTTGTTATTCAGAAATCTCATGTTTTCAGTATTCTATGAATACCATTAAATGCTATTTATCATCCTGTGTACAAAACAATATAGAAAAAGAGATCCTGTGCCTGTATTGAACAGGAAAACACAAAGGGGAAAAATGGCAGCCATATTACTGCAAATATAAACATCAAAACATGAATATGGGTAGTAAACAAAAAGGTAAAGTTCTTGTAGAGCAGAAAAAATAAAAATGAAACCTAGATTAGTACATTCAATTAGTGATACACTTTCTCAAACTGGAAGACATCTATAGCATAGAAAATCAATTCTCTATTGAGCCTGTTCACAAATAATGCGCCTGTTTGAAATAGCATTTCCTCCAAGAAAAGGAGTGATTTTATTTTATTCAGAAGATCACTTTTGCTGACCATATAAGATCAGTTTGTCTGACATCCCAATGTTAAGACAAATGTTAATTCCAAAACTTGAAGACCAGTTATCAAGCAAAAATTTCTTTTTTAGCATTTTTAAAAATATTTTATTTATTTATTCATGATATACATAGAGAAAGAGAGAGGAGGAGAAGCAGGCTCAATGCAGGGAGCCCAATGTGGGACTCGATCCCAAGCCTCCAGGATCATGCCCTGGGCTGACAGCAGGCGCTAAACCACTGAGCCACCTGGGCTGCCCAACAAGCAAAGATTTCTTAGCATTTATGTTAAAAATCATGTTCCTAGAATATGCTTTTTAGTTTGTTTCCTTTCCTCCTTTTGCAAATTCAGATTAATATGGGACATAAGGTACCTTCTTAAAAACCTCCATATTTCAAAAGCACATTTTTTTTTGTGCACAAAGCACTTCCTAAGAGAAAATCAATTATGTGTTTTGACACTTCTAATGAATGACCCTGATAATGTTTTTTTAAAGGAGACTCAATCTTACCACTAATTTAGTTGTACAGGTATGCCAAACTTCCTTTGCCTTCTGTCCTCCATTTGCAGAGTTCCATGTGAGCTCAACCAACATGTGACCATGGTAATGAGGCAGATAAAGTAGAAAAGCAAGATTTGGTATTTTATCTAATTTGGCAGTTTAGATAATTTGTTAAAAGTGTTTCATTGTTGTGCAACGAGAAATAAAATTGTAAGATTATTTAAGATGCAGATATATCTTTATAACTACTTTTTACTGTTTCATTTCCATGCAATAACAAATGAACAACTAAAAAGCATAAACTTCCCTTAGGGCTGAGATGACGTATGACATACATTTCATTTAAAAAGTAGTTTCTCATCTACATTTCCATATTCCCTTTTGATAAACATTTACTGATTTAATTCCAGAAGACAGAACCCGTACTCTTTACACATTAGTGATACCAAGTTGCATGTAACACCTAAAATGGTCATCTATATAAAAATAAGAAACCGGGATCCCTGGGTGGCGCAGTGGTTTGGCGCCTGCCTTTGGCCCAGGGCGCGATCCTGGAGACCCGGGATCGAATCCCACGTCGGGCTCCCGGTGCATGGAGCCTGCTTCTCCCTCTGCCTGTGTCTCTGCCTGTCTCTATCTCTCTCTGTGACTATCATAAATAAAATAAAAATTAAAAAAAATAAGAAACCTAGGCTTGGTTCTCCCTTCCTTTCAGACAATATTGATTTACACAAATTTTATAAGATGTACATTATTATTTGAGAGATTATATTTATTATTAATACTGTATTTTTTTTTTTTTTGCCAAACTCTTTCTTCTTGGACATCTTGTGACAAATCATGTGTGAGTAAGTGTGTATATGTTTACAAAAGAGAAAGTATTCTCATATTAAAATAATGTACTGAAAATATTTGGGGATAGGTACCATATATATGAAATGCCTAACCTGTTTTCTATAGTAATTAATATAATTGACCAACTTGCAGACATATTTGCATACAAAGATACAAGTTAGGAATTTATAAAGAATTGGCTAATGTTTGGCTTGCTTGTGTGTGTGTGTGTGTGTGTGTGTGTGTGTGATTATTATAACACTGAGTAAGGAAAGGGTGATAACCATAATAATGAAACTAAAAATTAAGCAAACAGGATATACTTAATTATAACATTTGAATAGTATTCATATATCTATGTCAGCCTGGCTTATTTTGCCTGGTAACTGTCATGGAACATGTCCTGTACTATTTCTCTTGAGTGAATAAGTAGGAAGTATGCTTTTCAAATCTAATTACAACATGAACTGAAATAAACAGTTGTGAAAAAAAAGTCAGAATCACAAATTCTCAACAAGTTGAAATAAAAGCTAAAGTAAAATTGGGATATCTATAGAATCCCACTTTCAATTTAAAAACAGTAATGCTTTGAGAAAGGATGGGACCATCTCTCCTAACAGCTATTTATATTCACCCTCAGCTCCTTCACCCCTTCTAATACTCCACCCTACCCATCTGCTTTACATGGGTATAATTTGAATGTAAATTAACAATGTACGTGGCAGCCAAAATTCTGGTGAAAGCTTATCCTAATCAACAAGCACTCAATATAAAAGTACACATCCCATGCAATCTCATGCTAGTAAAAACATCAAGAATGGGGTGTTCAGCTTGCCGTATTTCATCAATGGGGTGTTCAGCTTGCCGTTTTCATCATAAGACCACAAATGAGAGACTGGGGTAGGTCAGTGATTATACAAATATGCACCGAGCATCTACCAGAAGCAGACAACATGCTGTGTAGATTCTCTCACACCCACAATAAATTAAAACATGGTGTTTGTCTTCAAAGAAAGTACATCACTGGCAGGATAAGCAGGCTGATGTGGGATCTTGACTCAGTTCTATCATTCACTCATTAATACCATACATAACTATCATATACACTCACTATTGTGGAAAAATGAAGTGGAGCCAGAGAGTTAACTAATGTGGAAAATGAGTATACGCACAAATGAGTTATAACCACATTAAATATGATCAACCACAGTGAAGTAGAAATGAAATAGATGGGTGAACAGGAATAGTAAAGTTTGTTAAACAGTTCATGTAGATGACAGCAATTGGAAGTAGACCATGATGAATGCATATCATTTTGTTAGGTAGAAGCTAGATTTGAGCAGTGGAAGGAATACCTGGAGGCAGTCCCAAGTCCTGCCTCCTGAGGGGAAATGATAGAGACATGAAGTGGGAGGCAAGGACGATGGAAAAATAAAGAAGAAAGAAAAAGAAAAAGAAAAAGAAAAAGAAAAAGAAAAAGAAAAAGAAAAAGAAAAAGAAAAAGAAAAAGAAAAAAAGAAAAAAAGCTCCACATTGTAAGCCAGAGAGCTCAACATCCCGATCTTCTGGCTCCTAAGACCTTGGTCCTGGACCAAAGAGCCCCAAGTGCAGAACCTGCAAGGACCAAGACCATCACACACATATGAGGCAGACAATCCTGCACTCCTGATAAAAGGAATAATTTGTGGAAAGTAGAAGGAAATGTGAGGAAAATGAATTAGCTAATATTGGGTATATAATGTAACTACATGAAGGTGACTTAAGCCTAAGTACCACAGGAATAGAGGTACTCAAAACTAAGCTGTTAATTTCTAAGTCTTAAATTTGTCAGAGGAAATATATAGGAGAAATAGATTTGTGATTATATTCTTGGACCAAACCAGTCCTTGCCGTAATTCAGAAGAAAGTATATTGGATCAGAATCAGGGACTAAACTTCAGGGAAACAGGATCTTTAGAGAATCATTTCCTTTAAAGAAAGGGCATAGATTTAGGGTTTCCTGGAAATGTGATATAAAACTGTAAACACAATAGCTTGCCATAAGATATTTCTTCAAATCTGGCAGAACTGTTTTTACAAAGATTGTGACCAGTACCTATATACATTTTTTAATATTAAGGTATCAAGAAAAAGACATGTCACACACACACACACACACACACACACACACACTTCATCTGCTCCTATTCTATGTACACACCCTAGCTTCCATGACATTTATGTGTCCTTGGAAAATTAAGTGGGGGGGGGGGAGATGCATGGCTTGTATGCAAGGTTTTCCCTCCAACCTCGTAAGTGACTTGAAAATTTGCATGGAAAGGATAAGAGCATCAATGGCAAAAATTAAAACAAATCTTTCTGTTATCAAAAATTCTTAAGTTCAATAGAAAAAAGGATTGAGAAAGGAAGATAAGAAAGGCTGATTGTTCTTTCGTTAATGGTAGGTAGATCCTATGTATTTATATTATTTCCATATTTACATTATCAGAAATAGTAAACTTGATAGAATATTTAAAAGAGAAGACAATTGGAGAATTAGTTGATATTTCAGGAGACAGTGACAAAAATGTAAAGAAGGTTTTGCTACTAAGGGAAAGGGGAAGTTGCTAACCATATGTGCATAGGTGAATTTATCGGAGAAAAAAAAAAATCCCAGGTGTCACATTTGCTGTTGAGAACCATTTCCTGTAAATAAGGAACTATTCATGGCTACTTGGTCAATTGCAAAAATAACCACAATATTTTTTCAGCTTACTTCCCATTAAGGGGTGGAATCCATTTTCTTACTCCTTGAGTCAGGGGTTGTTTTGGAAATTGCTTTGTGACATTGTGCCAAGTTTCAAGCTCAGGTCTCAAGAGACCTTGCAGCCCATGTGTCTTCTTTGGAACTCTGAAACCAGAATGTTCAGAAGCCTGCTAGACATTAAGAGATGGGTAACTAAGTCACCCCTGTTACCATAGTCAACACCTTACTAATCTAAGGATAAGTAACTGAAGCTGCATGAATAATCCCAACAGATCTGTTGAGTTTTCTTGGATCAAATGAACTATGAACAGCCAATCCATGGAGCAGTGAGCTAAATAAAATGTTTGAAGCCATTCAATTTTTGAACAATTTGTTATATGGCAAAACCTAACTAAAACATACCAACATAAATGCTTTCATATATTTTGAAAATAGTTTTGTTCCCATAAGTCTGTCTTCTCATTTCTGGAGTTCCACAAGATACAATTAATTCTTATTTCACATGTTTGATACTAGCTATTGGACACCTATGTTTTTTTCTTATATAGACAGGGCATGGGTTTAAGGAAAGGCATACCTTTGAAATAAAGAATGTAAGAAATGACATTATGAGGAACTGAATTATTTTCACTGATGTTTTCCTTGGATACTCTAAGAAGGAGTCCTGAAATAGAGGAGAAGATAAATTAACCCGTGTCGAGCATGGAAATCCTTATCCATCAGGAAGATAATATAAACAAAGGTGCTTCATCAGAAAATTACAGTAGTGAACCAATGAGAACAGTTAACATTCAGCATAAGGACATTAATGCCTTGCAAATATGAGCCTAGAAAGCCTAGATTTTTCTAATTTTGAGACAAGATCAATCTAAATGTTATGTAAAAGTCAACTGTTTTTTAATGTTAGCAATTAATTCAGTTTAAAATTGTTTGGGGAGTTCCAATGATAGAATTTTGTACAGTTGAACTAAATATTTGAATATTAAATGTCTATGTGCATATTAAAACAATATCATCTGCTTTCTGATTATATAATGCTTTGGATTCCATAAAACAATATAAAAAATGAATAGGGCTCTTTGGCAAGCATGTTCTAAAATGGAATGCATTATGCATTATGAGTCTAAGTAGATCATGCATTTGACTGCTTGTGTTTATTAGCAATGTTCCATTCCCATTTTTTAGTTTCCAGGAAAGAGAAAAATAATAGAAGTATATAAAATAATAAAGCTTGGGGAAAAGGCTACTTGTTTCTGTTTATAATTTGCCAAAATGAGCAAGTAAAAGACCACTCAAGTAATACATGTTTAATGTGGCTAATATAAAATTTTTTAACACAGATATTTTATAAATTAAACCTGTTTTCAACTTTTTGTGTATCTCAGATGATACCAAATGGTATCAATTCAAAATATACATATAACCTGTGTCTCTACAGCTAAGGTAAAGGATTAGGAAAATTTAAGAAGACAAGGACGAAGAAGAATAGGCAAATTTTGTAACAAGTTCACTGATTATTGGAAAGATAGGCATGAATGTGGTGTTGGCACAAAAAAATTGCATCCCTCATGAGTACACGCAACCTAACTACAGATTCTACTTCTGGATTTCCTTTTCGTATGCACAAATGGCAAAAGGATTTACAGTGGTATTTTGTTGTGTTCATAACTGATCTCTTTGCAATCTGGGATATAGCAGGAGGCTTGCTTGTTAGTAACTTCCAGGTTATTGATATTTGGGCATAAAAAAGTGGAAAATGGGGAGAAAGGTACACAATAATCAGAGGTTTGGAGGGAATACTCTCAAGTTAAGAACAAAAGGAACCATGAGGCAGACAAATATTTGTCATATTTGTAATTACACTTATCTTCCCCAAACAACTCAAAAGTAATGTTTAGGTTATCAAATTCTCTGGTAATATAGCATAATACGTAAACTTCCCTTTCAGTTATAAATGCCGAAATGACACCTCAGAAAACAACCAGAGATTTGAGCACAGCAAAAATAAACTTTAATAAAACTGATTTAGATTTCAGGAAGATACTAGCAAAATAGCCCTGAATGTATTTACAGGTAAAAAAAAAAAAAAATGTTTTTCCTCAAAACAACATGAGTAATGATGAGCAAAATTAACTTGATGAAAAACAACAGATCTGGGTTTAACTTTTTATAGTGAAATCTGACAGATTCTGTGCTACATTTTAGATTTTAAAGGTAGGAAAAATTTCAGGTAGCTGAAGTTGAGATTTGCCTAGATAGGAAGCAGGAAACCTCTATTAATTTTGTTTTTCTGAAAAATCAATGATTGGAGTTTCAATCTTCTTTAAAGGAATCTGAATTCTTTTTCTTTCTGTCTGAAAAGATAAACTTCCCTTGGTATCTGTCCTATGATTTACAGGTTGTTGGCCTGAGACATTGGGGCAGCAAGTCAATAATCTCTTTTGAAAATCCTGCTGAGACTGGGGATCATCTAATACAAGGCATTCATTCAGAATCAATCCACTATTTAGGAGCAATGTTCCTTTCCCTTGCCAGAGCCACCACCTGGGATAATTTCCCTAGAGCTTCTGATAGTTTGTCATCAGCACTCACTAGAGGATAAGGAATAAAAGCCTTTAAGCCTATGAGGAATGGTTGGTATATGATGTTTCAATTCTCTTGCTTCAGCATAAGAGAAAGGGGCATACACATATCTATGCTAGAGAGAGGCTAAGAAGAATAAAGGTTGAGTCATAAATGAATAACAAATCATACTCTATTGGCATGCTCTCATCTTTATAATCAAGGGCTTCTTTTTTAAGTTTGCTAGTGTTGTTAATATTCTTACACTTAACCAATTTTCTACTCCTTTCTGCTTAATATAGACAAGAGTTGAGAAACAACAAAAAGACAAACTACAATATCAAAGAAAGAAATTAGAGGTCTCTAAGTTTTTATATGTCTTGGGTTCATTCATAATTCACGGAAGCCCTTGCTCTGATTTTCTAAAAAAATTATTTTAGTTATAAGAAAATTGGTTTTCTGGTTACTCTTCATATAAGAGTGGAAAAGGAACAAATTAGATAGGGTATTGCTTTTGCCCTAATTACTGCAGTAGCTCTAGGAAATTATGGTGTCACATAGCTCAAAGTAATTGCTGGTGCTTGTCAACATGACAGTGAATCAGAAGGACAAAAAAATAAAAATAAAAATACTATTTAAAAATGTTTTTATCAACATGGTTTGAAAAAGATATTATGCTGAAATATGTAAGCTCATGTTATATGGAAAGTTCACAAATGAATTTGGGGACAAAATTAAACATAGCCAAGTATAATTTCCAATGCCTAAATGGCGCCATCTACAACTGCAAAATATTGATTCAATATCCTAACATTAAGCATGCATTTATTTTATTTTATTTTTTTAACCATGGACTTTAAAAATAAACTTGTGAACACTCAAAATCCATTTTCCATGGGAACAAATGAGACATTGGATGACACTATTAAAGGTATACTACAATATAAATATTCAACAAGAAATCATTCCTACGCATAGAATCAATATTAAGCTTACATTTTCATATTTTAATTAATTTTAATAATTACACTTAAGAATGTTTGCCATTAAAAATTCTGAATAAATAATACATATCTAATAGACCAGGAACCTCCTAGTAATTGTGAGGGTAACATTTTTGAAAAATTATCTACATCATAGCTGTCTTTAGTTAGTTCAATTATCTTTCACATATAAAAGACCAATAAATATGTAATGCCTGAATTAAGTTCCTTGAGATCCAATCACCCAGACTCCAGGATACTCATATTAGAAGGTATTACTTTGTATTATGAAATAGTGGTAAGGATTCCTGATTTCAGATTTGAGTATGTGGATTAAAATCCTCTATCTTTTGCATTTACCAAGCTCAGTGGTTGTCAAACATTAGGATGCAATATTATCACCCAGAGAACTTACTGAAAATTCATATTCCTTAGTCTGTAAAAGAATTTCAATCTAAAAAGAAAACAATATGAAATGGAATATCTCACACATGCTCCCTCAGAAGAATGGAACTTAACCCAGAGACTGATTGCCCATAAATGCCTGATTTACAGAAAATGGATTCTTATCTCCTGATCAATGAATATTCACCAAGAATCTCTTCCCACCCTCAAGCCAGTGAACTTACTGCTTAAACTCTCACTGGGCTTCCCCCTCCTTAACACTTGTTTTACCTATAAATACAGCTGGCCCTGAATCCTCAGTGGACTCACTGTAGCTTGCTACACAGCATGTACTTCTAAATTGCAATTTCTCTATTTCCAAATAAACTCAATTTGAATTTCTGGCCTTTTGAACTTGCCTCAGTTTACATCCTTTATTTAGGTTTACAAGTCTCACAACCCCAGGGAGTCCTAGACAGCAGGTCAGGAATGCATGTTCTTATAAATCAGCATTTTAAACTATATTCACAGGATTTCTTGATGCAGAAGTCAATAGCTAACAAGAAGCTATTCTAGCTATGCCACTTTGATGAAGTTAATCACACAGGGCCTACTTTTTATCATTTATAAAATGCAAATAAAACTAGAACCTATCTCAAGGATTGCTTTTAGCGTTAAGTAAAATAATACAGGAAATCGATATAGAGCCTAGCACAAATGAAGCACTCCAGCAAAGTTACCTATTTGTGTTTCTGGTCACAATAACTATACTTGTTATGTGGTGGTAAAAGTAATAGATGGAGTCACCTCCTTTCTTTTTAGAGAGTATACATTTATGTGAAGGATCTTTAGGGGAAGTTGTATCCCCAGGGCAGAGCTAGGTTTCTGTTGGGACAAAGAGAGCAAACATTAAAGAAAACGCCCAGGTGGGGGGTTGGGGGAGAAGGCAGTTTGTTAACCTGGCTGTAGAAGTTCTGAAGAGCTTAATGGTTCAACTGTAGGTATGGGAGGAGTAGGTATATAAATTCAAACAGAGGAATCATTGATTAATGTGTGATCTACACCATAGTTTCTCATTCTTTTGCTAATACTTTTGGTTTCCTTATTTTCATTCACTCTCAACTTCACCTGTCAAAATTCTAAGAGAAGATGAGATAGCAAAAATTTGAGTTAAAGGTCTATATTAGCACTTGTGGAGAAAAGTTACCTAATTACATAATATTGACACCACTACTAAAAGGAACTATGCAAGTGTATTATCTATACTGACTAACCATAGTCACAATCATTAGTTACACACTGACCCCAAAAAACATTAATAAGCTTGATTGTGAAGCATATTTAAATACTTAAAATCAAAAAGAGTTAAAAGAATCTGAGATGCTCTAGAAAATCATGGATTTTCTCTCTGGAGGCTTTTGCATTCATGTGGGAAGCACGGCCATGGATAGATTTGGGGCAGATATTGAAGCTGCATAACCAGAAGAATTTCTCCCTAAAGAACTCTCATTAGAAATACCTCAGGGAGGGATCCCTGGGTGGCTCAGTGGTTTAGCACCTGCCTTTGGCCCAGGGCTTGATCCTGGAGTCCCAGGATCAATACACACATGGAGCTCCCTGCCTGGAACCTGCTTCTCCCTCTGCCTGTGTCTCTGCCTCTCTCTGTGTGTCTCTCATGAATAAATAAATAAAATCTTAAAAATAAAAAGAAGTACCTCAGGGAGGAAATATGATTGTTTCAAGCTGTCACATAAGGATCCATATAGTAGTTCAATAACTATTAAGAAATTATTAATAATTATCAATAATTAATATTATATTTATCCATTTGCTTTTCTACATCAAATACACTGTAAACTTTACCAGGAAAAGTATTGTTCACCATTATTCCTCCCACACTTACCATGTGTGTAACAAATAGTAAGTGTCCAACACACTATCTTACATAATGAAGGTAAGAATTCAAAACGCTTTGCAAGTTAAAATACTGATAAATTAATTTCTTTTTTTTTTGAAAGATTTATTTATTTTAGAAAGAGAAAGAAAATGAATGGGAAGGGCAGAAGGAGAGGGGGAGAGAATCTCAAGTAGATTCCACACTGAGCATAAAGCCCAACAAGCCTCAAACTCATGATTCTGAGATCATGACCTGAGTTGAAATCAACAGTTGGACATATAACTGACTGCACTACCCAGAAGCCCCTGATAAAAGATTGTTTTTTCCCAAATATTTTATTTATTCATAAGAGACACAGAGAGAAAGGCAGAGGGAGAAGGAGGCTCCCATGGGGATGCCTTATATGAGACTCAATCCCAGGACTCTAGGATCATGCCCTGAGCCAAAGGCAGACACTCAACCTCTGAACCACCCAGGCGTCCCTCTGATAAAATATTGTTACTTCATAAAAGTCTATAGTGTCAAAACTGACTTGTTGGGGTTTTTATTTCTTGTATTTAGATCCTCCCTTAAGTGATTTCACAATTTTCCTAAAATGCCTAGATTATAGTAGTTTTAGACTATAACTTCATTATTGACAAGTTCTTCTCAGAACTAAGTGTATGTATTATTATCATAAAAAGCCATCTGTTGATCTGATGGAGCATTTGTTTTGTAAAAGGTTACATGCACATGGAATAAAAGAACTCAAGGATATGGCTAAAATGGGAGATAAACATATGTTACCCTAAGGTTTTTTTTGACATTTGCCAAAGTCAGATGAGATCAAGATATTCCATTTGACGTTTCTCTTCCATTTCCATTAGGATTTCTTTGCAAGAAGCTGAAAGTAGCACGTGGAAAAAAAAAGCAAGTGTGTAATAAGAATGTGTCTCTTGCCAGTTGAATTATGCACTGTCTTTGATTTCTCATCATGAAGCAAAAAGTGATGTTTGAGGCAAGAATCTCTAATGACTTTAGAAAAGAATGAACGGATTATAGTATAAAGAAAAAACTCTTAGTTTCTAAAGTAAAAAGAAATGAATTCTAAATTCAATGAAAATATAGAAATTTATCTTCATACTTTAAGAAAATAAGAATTTTTTGAGAGTTATCAACACTACCAATGCTTACATTATATTCATACATTCAAAACAAAAATCATATCCACCGAAGTATATAGAGACATACTCTATCCTAAATACACATTTGTGTAACATATGTGTTTGTATAATATATATGAGAATGCATATTTATAGTGTTTCATTTAAAACATTATAAACCATTAGTATATTTACAAAAATAAAGAGCATATTCTCATGTATAAGTGGATGCACCTGAGTAATACTGATGCTGATCTTAGTTTTAAACTTAGCCATTCAACTATTTAACACCAAAAAGTGAAAATCTGTAAATGTCATATAAGAACCAATTATTATATTACTAACTTACTACAACAAAGTATAGATTGTAATTTTCTTTCTGCTGCAGGAGCATATGACACTAATCCATAATTATAAGCTTCACTCTGCTATAATTGTCAGTGCTGATTGAGTGGCTATTGAAATAACTGACTTCTGATAACTCAAGATAGCCATGAATCAGCCATCTTAGACATTTAAAAGCTAAAATGTTTCAGCTTTGACATAGAGGAGTTGATTCTTATTGAGACTTTAGTAAAACCACCCTAAATGTATTTAGCAGCATTCTACTTCTCCCTAAATTCATCAATTTAATTCCTTCAAAGTAAATCTATTCCAAAAAGTCTAGGAAAAGTCATTGGTCTTCTGACAATCTTTGTGGATTTGCAGAGTTTGATTAATCCCTCCACTTTGATATTCCAGAGTTAGCAAGGACTTTGATCTCTCCTAATCAATGATCCATGACATCTACAAAGGTGAGCAATCACATCTCCAATGAGGGAGCCAGAGGGAGTTTAACCTGTCATTCATTCATTCACTGGCCAAAGATACATTTTAGTCAATGATCTCATAAAGCTGACAAGTTTTTGTTTTTTTTTTTTTTAATTTATTTATTTATGATAGTCACAGAGAGAGAGAGAGAGAGAGAGAGGCAGAGACATAGGCAGAGGGAGAAGCAGGCTCCATGCACCGGAAGCCCGACGTGGGATTCGATCCCGGGTCTCCAGGATCGCGCCCTGGGCCAAAGGCAGGCGCTAAACCGCTGCGCCACCCAGGGATCCCTAAAGCTGACAAGTTTTGAGGTGCTATGGAAATGTCATAAATACAATTTCTCAATTATGAATTGTTGAAATAGTAGGTTTTCATTTAAAAAGTAAAGAGTTTGGGGCACCTGGGTGGTGCAGTCAGTTAAAGGTCCAACTCTTGGTTTCAGCTCAGGTTGTGATCTCAGAGTCCTGAGAATGACCCCCATGTCAGGCTCCACGCTCAGCGAGGTGTCTGCCTGAGACTACTTCTCCTGGACTTTAGCAAACTTTACTATAGATTTTGGCTTACATAAAAGCAAAAATTAATGTTATTATAAAACTGCAGAAAAGTGTAACAACAACTAGTTTTAAAACTTCTCTGCCATTAACTACATTGTCTTACAATGCTGAACACTACCTTATGTCATAATTTTCCATTTAAGAAACACAGATAAAATCTCTAACTATAGAAAAACAAAAATGTCTAAAATGTCCACTTTGTAAAATGAGTGTACATGATGAGAAACTTAATATTACTCTCAATAGTAATTTAGTTGACAAATTTACTTATGAAACATCTGAGAACCTCCACTTTCTCAAAGAAGGCAAATCTGTAAAACTTTAAGTTTATATAAACTTAAAAGTCCTGTTTTCTTCTTTCCTCCCTATTTCTAGCCCTTTCTACAATTAAACTAATTTACTGCTGCTCACAACTCTAAAAAGTTCCCCAAAAAAAAAAAAAAAAAATTCAGTATAGAGGATCACTCAGAGAGGACACCGTTTTCCTAAACCTGAATATGTTTATTTTGATCTTTTATCAAATCAAAGAAGTTTTAAAATTTTTAGAGAAGAATGAAATGTTACCTATCATATGACCTATTGAGCATTCTTTTAGAAAGATTTGGCTAAGTGCTAGTTAAATGTTCTGATTGCCTTTTTTAATTTAAATTCAATTGAATGACATAATGTATTATTGGTTTCAGAGGTAGAGGTCAGTGATTCATCAATCTTATATAACCCCCAGTGCTCATTGCATCATGTGCCCTCCTTAATGTCCATCACCCAGTTACCCCATTCCTCCACCCCTCCCTCCAGGACCCTCAGTTTGTTTCCTATGATTAAGAGTTTCTTATGGGTTGTCTCCCTCTGATTTCATCTTTTTAAATTTTTTTCTCCCTTCCCCTATGATCCTGTTTTGTTTCTTAAATTCCACATATGAATGAGATCATATGATAACTGTCCTTCTGTGATTGGCTTATTTCACTCAGTAGAATATCCTTTATTTTCCCTGAGGTCTTATGCTTTCTTCAAAGTAATATCACCTGAATATCATAATATTTAGTGTTTGTACTTTTTTTCTGCCAGTTCAGAAACATTCTTACCTGAGTTTGAAAGGAAATTTATTTATTTAAAGGTTTTATTTATTATTAATTTAATTAATTTATTTATGAGACACACACACACACACACACACACAACACACAGACAGGCAGAGACACAGGCAGAGGGAGAAGCAGGCTCTTTGCAGGGAGCCTGATGTGGGACTCAATCCCAGAACTCTAGGATCATGCGCAGGGCCCAAGGCAAGCACTAAAGCACCGAGCCACCCAGGGATTCCCTGAAAGGAAATTTAGATCAAAAGTAAATGTTATCAGATAGTAACACAAATCAAATTCTAAACTTACCCTGATAAACTATTAATAACTTTCTAAAAATACCAGTGAATTGATTAAACTGAAAATAATTTAAGTGAAATTATAAAGCCCTACAATAATTCCCACCAAGTGTGAGCTACGTAGGAAAAAAAAAAAAAGTGCAACAATGCTATTTCTGTTGAGTTTTTACAACATGATTACTATTTAAAGCCATTTTAAAAGAAGTCCCCAAATCTGTATTTCATTATATTTGATTTTAAAAATATACCCTATTTTTTTTTTTGTAATAGCACTGCAAAATATATTTAGTGTGAGTGATCCATTACTCATCATGTATTTACAGAGAACCTATTATGAGTTAGGCATTGTTAATTACTGGAATATGACATTAAATAATATGTGTACTGCCCCTTTGCTCATAGAGCTTATTTTCTATAAAAGGACGTAGACCATTAAAGTGAAAATAATAAAGTTTGATGAACTATAATTGAGGAAGTATAAAATGCTAGAGGAGTTCACAGGATGAGTATCTGATATAGTCCGGGGGATTAAGGATGCCTAGTAAGAATTGTAACTCCCCAGTATGTATAGGATATTAATCCAGTTATATCACTCCTGTATGTTGGTCTTTTAGTTTTTGTTGCTGTCACTTCCCACTGTTGTATTTCACTGATTACTGAATTATGACTCAGATAATTCAATCTTACCTCTTCAGTACAATGGGCTGATATCCTATTGCTAGTCCATGCATTTTTTTCACCTGAAGAGGGTCTCTGGATTTTGAAGGCATCCCAGACATCACCACAGTGAGCCAAAAAACACAAGAGAGTTCACATCTCTGAAGAGTAGCTCACTACTGCCAAATGGTGGTCTTTATACCCTCCACTGCCTCACCCCTCAGGTTAGATGATTCTGAGTCATCAGATGTTCCCCCATTGAATGCCAGTGTTGGGATCATCAGATTAAACTTCTTTTATCTCTGTAGCCATTTGCTTGACTGTTAACACTTTATTATCTGTCTTCTCCTTCTGGTTTGATTTCCACATCCTCCTACATGTGAAATATGTGAGACCCTGAGACCCTGAGACCCTCCCAAATAAACTCTTTGCATTGCAATACTTTTTGGTCTCAATGTATGCTTTATGGTAAATCAAAAATAAAATAAAATAAACTTTAAACCAGGGATTGTGTGATTTCACCAATTTGGCCATTTCCTTAGTGATATGAATTGGTTAATTTGTCCACCTCTTCTCATATATTGTTTCTATATTATCAGTTTTGATATTTAAATATTGCCCTTGACCACTTTGTACATATTGAGTGTGTATGTCATTGGCAATGAAATAGTGCTATCAAATTTCTAGGAAGGCTTATATGGCTTGATCCATTTTTCTATTTCAAAAATAGTAAATATATATAGTAAAATACATATATAAATATGAATTTGTTGTCGTTCTTTTTATATTCTAGGGGAACTGAAGAACAACAGCGAGAGGTCAATGAAAGCAGGGTGATCATTTTTTTGCTCACTACTCAATCCCCAGAATCTGAGACTGAAATTAAAATAAATTAACAAATATTTTGTAAATGAATGTCCTAAGGTCAAAGATTAAAGATTAAACAGTCATTGAGACTGTTTCTAAAGATAGGAAAGCACTGCAGGATTTGAGACTATGCTTTTGGCCATTTCTGTTTCTTTAGGAAAATGTGCTATTTATCAGCATTAATGAGTATACAACATGAGAAATATTAGGTGTCTCAAATAGATAAAGAAGATGCTTGAGTATAAAACAGGGATCTCATGTTAAATGATTATCAGATTAAAGGGGATTGTGATTTATATCACCTGTAAAACACCATGAGCTCAAAGAGAAGAGATACATGCAGAGCTCATGCTGTTTCCTATGGTGCGGTAGTAGTTAGTGTAGCAAAAGGTTACTGCCATTCATTTAAACAAAATGGGCATTTTATGTACCTTCACTGTCAGACAAGATGCAGTTGAGCAATGCTTTTGTCGAATATTATAAAAGGCATGAGTGATGGGGGTGGGGGATGAGGAAAGGAGAGAGAAAAAAGCTATTTCATCTATTGATAGCCAACCCCAAGAGAAAAGCTATACCCTTTCTAGTATAGTATCAGGTGACTTTTCAAATGACCCCTGCACTTTCTCCTCAAAGAAAATCTTTCTAGGTGGGCAATTCAAGCATTTATTGTGGTCTCAATAGGGAACTTTAAAAAAAAAAGAAAAAATATTAGGGCTTCCTTGCAATATGCTGTTTTACTCTCCTCAGAACAAGGGGACTTAGAACTACTCTACTAAGGAAGGTATGGGTACTCTGTTTGTGAAGTGTAGCTATTTCTAATAACATTTAAATAACTAATACTTTGTAACTGGGATGACCTAAGGATTTAAACGATTTTGAGCTTCTTCTTTAACGTTTTTACTTATAAAGTGTTATTTTTTGGAAATAGCTAATTGACTTACTGATTTGAGCAATAACAGCAACTAACAATTATCATGACCTAGATGTTACTACCTTACACTAGAACATGAGACTTGTCAAATAGTTTGCATTCACCTACTTGTATCCTCAGAGTATAATTATACTGGGGCACCTGGGAGGCTCAGTTCTTAAGAGTTGGACTCTTGATGTCAGTTCAGGTCTCTATTTCATGCTTGTGAGTTCAAGCTCTGCATTGGTCTCCACACTGGGCATGAAGCCTACTTAATTTTTTTTTAAATTATTATTTCTATTCCCATTTTAAAGACAAGGAAATCTAAGTCTTAGAGTAGCTAAGTAAGTTTACCAAAGCTAAATAACTTAGGGAATTATGATTATTACCTAGTTTTGATAAGAGTAAATATAACACCAGCTAAATGACTTAACATTACCTGGGCTTATAAAAATATTTAAAAATATTTTTTGATTCTTCTGAAAATGTAAGATACCTAACAGTGTTTAGGTAAAATTTAACCAATTATGTGCAAAATAGCTTCTGTTCATTCACCTTTAGGACAGAGTAAGTATACATAGTAAAAATGCATATATAAGTATGAATTTGTTGTTGTTCTTTTTATATTCTAGGGGAACTGAAGAACAAATTTCAGTAACACAGCAGAGTGTGTTCATCACCATGTAGAAAGGCATGAAACCTTTATTTGTGAACAGTAGATGGAAGTAGGTGAAATGCTTATTTCTGTACTAGCATCTAATATGGAGATCCAGGGGTTCCAGGAGAAGAATCAATTACCTCATTGCATGTTTTTTTTTTTTTAATTCTAAAAGGCCAATTGAAAATCTATTTTTTTACAATATTAGATCTAGACTTGTTTCACTGGGTTCATTTAAGGGACTAAAACAAATAAAATGTCACAACTATCAAATTAAGTTCAAACGAACCATAGAAAAGAACATATTTTTCTTATATTTGCTTTATTTCATCCCATGAATAAAAGACTATTTCAGAATAATTGGTAAAAGTTTGATGTAGGTATTTGGAAAATGAATTCCAAAAGATTAATCCTGTCTCTTAGGGAATTAAAGGTAATGAGGTCAGTTATTTCCTTTTCTGGATCTGTTTCTTAATGACAAGAAGGTCTTGATTGATAACGCCATGGCCTTGATTACATAAATGTTTATTTTTGAGTGAGATAGAAGTGCAAGCACATTTTACTGGTTGAAAGTTCTCAGAGCCCAAGTGTGGGCGACCACGGACTAGCTGGAGTAACTGAACCAAACCAGGCCCGACTTGCATCCCTCATTCACTCAAAAGGCTCGGGAGCCTAAAAGGTG
The DNA here is from genome assembly GCF_003254725.2 of Canis lupus dingo. Classification (NCBI taxonomy): domain Eukaryota; kingdom Metazoa; phylum Chordata; class Mammalia; order Carnivora; family Canidae; genus Canis; species Canis lupus. The sequence goes on along the minus strand of NC_064255.1, from coordinate 51,490,561 downwards.
AATAGTTGGTAGACGCTTGAGAAAGGGCTTGAGCAATGGTTCTCAGGGCTCGCTTGTACGTGATCGCCCACATAACACAATAGATACAACTTATTCTGACCTGGTCATAAATGTAAATAAGGGTCTGTGCTGTCCTTGCTGGTCTGTTTACCCTACCTAATATTCCTTTGAAGTATGCACATCTGGAGCAACAAGCTTATCTATTTACCAAGGTCTTCTGGAACCCATGAGTCTGTCTTGCATGCTGAGAAAGGGGAACTTTGGAGGGTTTCACAAACGTGCTAAAAATAAACACCTTCTTGGCTTTGTTTTGCTCATGCTATAAAATGTTGTAAAACCTTGAATAAAGCTGGCACTGCTTGGACATCATACACTGTGTCCCTTCTGTCCCCATCTCTTTACTTTTCTTTTATTTTCCTCATCCCCTTATCCTCAGGACCCTGATCGTGTTGCCGCAGTGCGCACAACACCCAAGAACCCTTGGAGTGTATTAACCAGTGAATTTAATAACCATGTTGCTAAAAGAAGGATCGTGTGTATGAATCTTTTCTCAAATATCTGACACATAATATAAGGCCAATAACTTCTGTTATGATTACTAGTACTAGTTGAAATAAGACCTATTGATCATAGTCAGGAAAACTGGATATTACTAAAGAATGGGCAAAATAATGAAAGAATGAGAATAGTAGAACAATTGAGGGAGTGTTCAACCAAGAAACTCAAAGAAAAAAGTATGGTGAAGTAAAGTAGGAATGGATTAAGAAGCTTTTGAATTAATCTGGAAAGAGCTTGATGCCAAATACATCCTATGGGTCTAAGTGGAGCTCCTTAAATGTGCAAATACCAGTACCACGAGAAGCAAATAACTCTTGTTTCTATATCTAACATTGGCCATGAAGGATGGTAAGCATCATCTGTTGAATACCACAAATTAAACAAGGAAAAATTTTGAAAATTTCACAGAAATGATGTATAAACTCTGTGGTTAGAAATATTAAAATAATTGTCAAAGGTAATATTACAAATTATCCTCAGTAGCATGAACTGTGTGTGTCTAAAGAAACATGTAGCTATTAATGAAGCTCTCCAGTAAGTTCATATTTTAAAGGACTTTAATAATTTGAAGGAGTCATACAGAGAAAAGCAAACATGAAAGTATGACATGATCCTTTAAGAAGTGTCAACTAGAGGAACTTGTCAAATAATTTGTATTAAGGAAAAATATTGAGAAAAATGAGAGTTGAACAGAGAATCATAAAGCAATGCTTTAAAAAATCAAATTGAAAAAAACAAGGAGATGATAATTCAGATGTGTCTATCGTAAGTTAAGCAGAGACTCCTATCTTGATGAATTATCATTTAGAAACTTAAATAGGAGACCATAGGGAGGGTAAATAATGTTTCACTTTCATACAAGTTTTGAAAATTATAAATTGTAGATGGTTGAATAGAGACAATAGATAAAACATTACAAGTATATAGGATGATTATATTGAGTACCACGGTGGACTTTCATTGATTTAGCTTAGAAAGAACTCAATTTAAAAAAAAAATAATAAAACAAAACAAAACAAAACAAACCCCAGATGATTGATAGTTGGAGAACAACTAGGGGCTGTGAGCTGCATTCATCTGGAGTAAGCTTTCCATAATACTGAGGTGGGGGTGGACAATGTACAGAGGAATTGTGTTGTTGTTCAAATAGCACAGACTCTTAGTATTACCAAATTTTAGGTAGATTTTGTTCAATAAATGTTCTTTATTTCATTGGATGCGTCTAGAATCATTTCCAGAGATTTTAAAAGTTTTTTAAATATTATTTTTACCATTTTGCTCAGACCTATGGAGTCTGAAATGTGAGCCGTAAATCCTTTAATTGAGAGTTAGTTCTCTAAAACAAAAATGTAATCTTCCAAAAAGCATCTGATTCTTTTCATTCTTAGCCAAAATCAACTCTCCCTAGCCCCTTGTATCATATGTACGACTTTGCCTACTCTAGATCGCCTCATATAAGCATACCCCACAATATGTGACCTTTCATGTCTGGCTTATTTCAATTAGCATAATGTTCTCAAGGTTAATTTATGATGCAATATATATTTGAATGTCACTCCTTTTTAAGGTTGAGTAATATTTCATTGTATGTATATACCACATTTTGTTAATCCATTCATCTGTTGATGACATTTGGGTACCTTGCAACAGTGCCTGCTGTTTTTTCCATCTGTGTTTCTGGTTCTGGAAGACAAGACTACTGAGTCCTTCAGATACCCTCCAGACAGGTTAGAGGAGACATACATGATAATTTGCAAATAAGTCTGTTCTACTGCCTCTAGTTGGAAGGGGAGAACCAGGAACCAGGTTGCTGCCACTTAGGAATAAGACTATCCCTGCAACAAGGAGGGCAAGGGTGAGTATAATACTGCACAGTTTCCTACTGTTTGGAAGGTAATTTCCCTTGATTGTACCTTTGTTTCATTTGATACAAAACTTTGTTTGCAAAAGCTCCAGGAGTGTTAGTTGCTTTTGGTTGCTTTTTTTGATGGTTCTATAGATGAATAGCTTACGGTTGCTTTTTTTGATGGTTCTATAGATGAACAATTGAGGGGGTGTTCAAACAAGAAACTCAGACTAAGAGTCTCCTGTTTGGAGACTCTTAGTCTGTCTTTTTACCAATGTTACTACCCATATATTTTAAATTAAGCATTGCAACATATTAAATAGAGGGAAAATAAACTTTTAATTTAAATAAATTTTAAATTGTCCCATCATGCCTTGCTGATTTTCTGTTTCTTGCCCTAGGATAGAAGGCTATCATGGACTCAGTTATTCCCTCTCTTCGAATATATGTGAGTTTTGGTAGGGCACCACGTTAGTGATTCATCTTTGACAAAGGATCTCCTCTGCGAGTTCTTTCCCAAAAAGGAACTGAAAGAATAGATCGGGGTTATCAGGGTGTTATCAAGAAAAGAATGGATGTAGGGCAATCACAGCAAGAAAACCCTATAACAGAAGCTCAGATCTTTTATGTCTCTACTCCTTCCCAATCTTATTTACATCTTATTTTTCATTGTTTCATTTAGTTCTAGGACTGGGGAATGGAGCAGAAGGGTGGATTGTCCAACTACTATTTGCTTAATTACTTGATTTTTTTTTTAGATATGTACTTAATAGAAAATTTTTCTACTGGGGTAAGATATTTTGATGACCATAGTTATCTTTTATTTATAATATTATTTTTAGTCAAAACATGTATGTTGCAAATCCTGATTATTATAAACATTATGGATTTTTTTTTTTAGTTTTAAGGAAAAAATGAAAGAATTATTATGAGATAGCCCTATGATATGGGCTACTTCCCTAATTAATCCCAACACCAAAATTAAGTAATTACAGAATTACATTATATATATATATGTTACAAATTTATGTTTGTATGTTACAAATATGTTACAAATTTACAATATTTATATAATATGTTACAAATTTATATATATATATATGTAACATATATATATATATATATGTTACAAATTTAATGATATTTAAAGGCAATGCACAATTTAGGCAAACCAGCATTAACATATTATGCAGATAGGATTTCTAGAGCAAAATGATATTATCATGAAGGAATTTTTTTTCCTGAAGGAATATTATGGTAACCCCTATCTCTAGATATTAAATCAATGGCACATTTTCAAATTGTCATTTTATAATGGGTAAAATTGTATATTTAGTATATATTAAGACCAGACCATAATCTTAATCAATTACTTATAAAAAATATTTTCCTCAGTACTCTGTGACATTCTTTCTCTTAGGAACATTTATTTTCAGTTTAAAAATAAAGAGAAAATTTACAAGATATATATTTAACTATAAAGTCATATTTTATACAGCATATACATATCATGAAGTGAGCTATGTTTCAGAAACATCTTAACATTTAATTACTTTATAACTGTCCATATTGAAGTACAATCAGACTTCCTAATGCCTTACTGAGTTCATGTCATAATAATCTTTTTTTGTATATGTTTACACAAAGTTGAAGTTTAACATCAAAATGCAATTTCTTGTTTCTCCAACTTAAACATAATGTAAGATATAGACATTGTTTAGAAACTGTCAGTTTCAAAATATTCAGGCAGAAAATGTTGCCAAAATCTAATAACCACCATGTAATATTTAAATGAATCTGATGGGCTTTATAAGGCATTTAATCTGTGCTTATATCTACATGACACAAACCATCTGGTTGAAGAAACAAAAAATTGGTTTGTTATCTGGGAAATTCATTTAACTACTGGATATGTCTAAAAGTGTGGAAAAGTTTAAATTCTATCTTTAATTTGAAATGTCAAAGATCTATGTAAGAAATAGCTATTGTAAAAGAGGTTCAAAAATTTTGTGGAAAATAAATCTCAACAATTAACACTTTCTGTATATTACCATTTCTAACACAGCCTTACTTTTTTGTGCTTTATTCTTCAATATACACTCTTTGATTATACTTCTTTAATTCTTAATATTAGACAATGTTATAAATATAGAAATGTTACATCCATTCGAGATAGACTCTAATATTTGTTTTCTATGATATGTTTTATTTTTTATCATATTTTTATATTTTTCATGAGTTCAAAGAAGGCAATCAATGACACTTAAAATAATTATATTTTGAACATTAAATAGATATCATATTAAAATAATTATTCCTCCATTAGCTGTTTATTTTTCTATGAATTATATGAACTGTTGTCATCCTATCTTCAAAGAGATGGCACTTTAATTTACAAATAGGCACTCCAGGAATAAAACCAACAAACAAAACCTGAGATGTGTCCATTTAGAACAGAAATAGTAACATATGGACAAAATCTCTGTAGCAAATTGTAATTTTCATTTTAAGGGTTAAGGTGGTGAAAAGGAGTATAACCTAATGCCTAGAGAGGAAATAAATTAGCTAAGTTGGAAAGGAAAAAACAGATGTTAGGTGATAACGAGAAGTAACCAGGTATTAACCTTCAAAAGTCGGAAGTAGATAAAGATAGATTGGGAGGTTGGACCTAAGAAATAATAAAAATAGATGAAATAGTAAAAAAAAAAAAAATGAATGAGAAAAATTTCTCTTTCACTTCCACAGTTTTAAAAACATGAATAGTTACACTGTTTAAACTGAAAATCTTATGTGGTTGTAAAAAGAATTACCTTTGAAGTGACACAGACCTGGGTTTGAGTAAGCTTAAGAGTCTATATGCTATGGTATTTCTATATTGAGATTTCTTTTAGAGCAGTCTAAAGTTAATAGTAAAATTGAGGGGAAATGGCACAGATTTCCCATATATTCTGGATCCCACACATGTGTAGATAGCCTTTCCCATTATCCACAAACATCTGCGTGAGTGGTAGGTACATTTGTAACAGTTGATGAACCTATATTGATACAAGATAATCACCAAAAGTAGATAGTTTAAATTATTTGTGTATCACTATAGGTGTTGTATATTCTATAGGTTTGGACTAATGGAGAATGACATGAATACATTGTAATAGTATAATACAAAATATGTTTAACTCCCTAAAAATCCTCTCTGCTTCATCTATTCGACTTCCTCTCCACTACCCTAGGGAACCATTAATCTGTTTAATGTCTCCATAGTTTCACATTTTCTAGAATTTCATATAGTTGAAATCATACTATAGATAGCCTTTTGACATTGGCTTCACTGGTTATACGCATGTAAGACTCCTCCATTTGTTTTCATGGTTTGATAGCTCATTTCTTTTTAGCACTAAATAATATTCCATTGTTTGGATGTATCACATTTTATTTAACCAGACACCTACCAAAGGATATCTTGGTTGCTTCCAAGTTTCACAATTATGAATAAACATGCATGTGTAGGTTTTTCTTTGGATATAAGTTTTCAGCTCCTTTGGGTAAACACCAAGGAGTGCAACTGCTGGATCATAGGGTAGGAGTGTTTAGTTCTGTAAGAAACCACCAAACTCTTCCAAAGTGGCTGCAGCATTTTGTATTCCCTCCAGCTAAAAATGAGGGTTCCTTTTGCTCCAGATATCAGTAGCATTGATGTTGGCTGTGCTCTGGATGTTGGCCATTCTAATAAGCATGTAGTATCTCATTGTTCTAATTTGCATTTCCCTGATGACATATGATACAGAGCATTTTTCATATGTTTATTTGACACTTGTATATCTTCTCTGGTGAGAACTGTTAAGATGTTTGCCCATTTTAAAATTAGGTTGTTAGTTTTCATATTGCTGAGTTCCAAGAGTTTTTTGAATATTTTGGATAACATTCCTTTATCAGATAAGTCTTTTACAAATATTTTCTCTGAGTCTGTAGCTCAACTTCTCAGTCTCTTGACCTTGTCTTTTGCAGAAGAAGTTTTTCATTTTAATGAAGTCTAGCTTATGAATTATTTCTTCATGTATTGCGACTTCAGTGTTGTATCTAAAACATCTTATCATACCCATGGTCATCTATGTTCCTCCAATGACATCTCCTCAAAGTTTTATAGTTTCACAATCTGCATTTAGGTCTGTGATTCACTTTGAGTTCATTTTTGTGAAAGGTGTAAGGTTTGTGTCTAGATTCATTTAATTTGTAATTTTTAATTTATTTTCTAGGAGGGAGGGGCAGAAGGAGAGGGAAGCAGAGGATCTTAAGCAGTTTACATGCCCAGTGCAGAGCCCCATTTGGGCTCAATCTCAAAACCCTGAGATCATGACCTTAGCCAAAGTCAAGAGTCTGGACACTTAACCAGCTGAGCCCCACAGGGCCCCCCACTTTTTTTTAACATGTGTTAATTCAATTGTTCTAGCACGATTTGTTGAAAAGGCTATCTTTGCCCCATTGTATTGCTTTTGCCCCAATGTCAAAGATCAGTTGACTATATTTATTTAGATGTATTTTTGGGTGCTCTATTCTGTTCCATTGATCAAATTCTCTAATTTCCACTAATAGCACACTATCTTGATTCACTGTCACTTTATTGTAAGTCTTAAAGCAGAGCAGTTTTAGTCCTCCAGCTTTGTTCTTCTCCTTCACCATGGTTTTGGCTATTCTGGATCTTTTGCCATTCCACATAAACTTCATAATCAGTTTGTCAATATCTGCAAAATAAGTTCCTTGGATTTTGATTGGCCTTGCATCGGATCTAAAGATCAATTTGGGAAAGACTGACACCTTAATTATATTGAGTTTTCCTATCCATACTTATAAACATTGAACATTTCTCCATATTTTTAATTTAGAGAAATTCTCACTCATTATTATTTTAAAAATTTCTCTGTTCCTTTCTTTCTTCTCCTTTTGCATTCCCATTACACACATGTTATATCTTTTGTAGCTGTGCTACAAATATTGTTTTGTTTCTTTTGGTCTTTGTTCTCTTAGTTTTTCAGTTGAGGATTCTATTGATATATCCTCAAGTTCAGAGATTCTTTCCTCAGCTGTAGCTCATCTACTAATAAGCCCATTAAAGGCATTCCTCATTTCTATTACAGTGGGGTTTCTTCTTTAGGTTTTCTATTTCTCCAATTACATTGCCCACCTGTCCTTGAATGCTGTCTACTTTCTCCTCAAGATCCCTTAGCATATTTGTTTTAAATTTCCAGTCTGATTCTGAATCTTGCTCTGTCTTTTCAAATTGTATTTTTTTCTCTTTTTTGTATGCCTTGTAGTTTTTCTTGATAGCCAGACATAATGTAATTAGCATTGACTCTCATAGCATTTTTTTATAGAAATAAAGAAAAGAACATAGGTAGAAAAAACTAGTTGTTAAATTTTGTGAAAGAATACTTAGGTATTTCTTATCCAAGTTCTTAAAATTTCTTAACAAATATAACTTGAAGATATTGTTGCTTAGCAAGAGGATATTGAAGATTTGAGGACAGAAGAGTCATGAGACAATTACTCTGGAGAATGAGAAAGCATATTTGCCTGCAAATGCAACCATATAGTCAAAAGGTGTAGGATACATCCATTTGAGTTTTGGTCTAAAAATTTTAAATGAAACATGGCAACACAGTTGTGTGATCTGCTCAACATTAGATATGTTTATTTTGGAGGTTATTCAAGGTTGAGTTTTTGACAGATAGAGGGAAAGATGATTGTACTAAGGATGTGAGCAAGAGTTTAGTGACTTTCTATGATACAGAATCTAAAACTAGTGGAGAAAGAAAATAGGACATGCATGATGTGGTACGTTGGTTAAAAATGATAAGGTTAGTATTTGAAGCTCCTAATAGGTTTAAAGATTGAATTGAGGATTCTGGAATTAAGGGACAAAAGACTTCCTATGAAGTAAGTAGTTAAGATTGGTTGCTAAAAAGATGATGAAACTGTAGATCAAAAAATTAAGAGTCTGCGGATTTTGGTTGATTTCCAGTGTCTGTAAGAAGGATAAAAGGAATAAAAAATGAGAGGGATAGAGTGACCAAGTGAAGCTTAAGTCTTCAATAAATAAAAAGGCAGGCGTAACTCAGAATGTGATAACTGGCAGTAATAAAATGGTATAGACAATGGCATTTATGATGACACAAACTTTAAGATTTGGGGTTTTGAAAGATAAAAGAAGAAAAAATAAAAATTACAATGAGGAGCAAGTTAGCTCTCTCCCAATCCAAGAAAAGCTCAGGATCTGGGAACACAAAATGATACAAAGAGCTTTGAGACAGGCATTATCCTAAGTGAACAGCCCAGATTAAGTTGGAAAAAGAAAGAGAGAAGGAAAGTTTGAGAGATAAATTTATGGATATAGGAATTACATGACTGTTTTCAGAGGTCATAATAGAATGATGTAGAGAGTAGTAAGAAGTAAAATACTGAGCTAGGTGAGCATGTGTATAGAGAAGTTTGAGGATAATGTTTCAAATTAGCAATATATACAAATTGAATGGACATACATTATAATAAGAAACCTTGAAACCCAATGGTAGAGATATAGACATCTCTTGCTGAACTTTAAGTATCACATACAGGTTTCCCAGGGATGTACAAAAAAAAAAAAAAAAATTACCAACCAAGGAAAAAAAATCAGATAGCCTCAGAATTCAGCATAGTAATAGTCAATCATAGGAGATGATGGAATATAATTCATGATTTTTATACCCAGATATTATGTCATTTAAGTGGAAAGATAACACAGGTTTTCACCTAGGAACCTTCTTCTGGAAAATAAACAAAGCAAACTGATGAGTAAAAGATGAGTAAAAATATAAGCATATGAGTAGAGAAGGTGTGTTAAAATATGGTTTCAGAAATGAATAGCAGTGATAAGTAGCAATAAAAATTTCCCCAAAATCAGAAAAGAAAAAAGAGATAAATGTCCATCTGTCATTTGTGAATGCTAATAACCTGTACTTTATAGCAGAGAATAAAATGTAACTGACTGAAATAAATTTCAAGTGTAGCTTAATGTCTCTAAATTTCTGATGTTTTAAAATTATATTTGAACATTTAAAATTATACGAATTAATATCTCCTGGATGATTAAATATGTATATTAAATATAATAATTCTTTCCATCTTACCAGTTTTCTTCTCCTATATTAAATGACAAATTAAAGTATAATTTCGTTTGAAAATGGCATAATTTTTATTATAAGGCAGTATGTATAATCTAATTAATATGCTCTCTTAATCTATATATAAAAATGTAGGAATAGTCATCCATTAAGGCATTCAATAATATTTAATCTTCTCCTATTAATATGTATAATTGTCCTCTAAGTATTATAGAGTATATAAGAAATAAGAAACATACATTCTTCCTGTTTTACAGATTTCTGTGAAAATATCAAATGTCAACGTGATATGATTTATTATTAGGTGTCAAATAATTCACCACTACTAATATTATTAGTAATAATAATTACTACTTATTTATCCATTCAGGAAACAAATATATACTTTTTCATTGCAAAATTACATATTATGGATGAAGAACTTGAAAGACTTGCAAAAAATGTAGGGAAAAAAAAACCCCACATTTTCTAATTGTAGTTTTATATTGATTACAACAATGAGTAATTTTATCAGATATGCACTGGTGGGTTAAAAGCAGTCTAAAAAATAAAGAGATGTTTTGACACTCAATAATTAAAAATTCACCTAGAAGAATATAGAAATATAATGAAAAGATAAAGTTATTCCTTCTCCTTTCTTGTCATTTACTGTTATTTATTTATTTATTTATTTATTTATTTATTTATTTTTGCTAGCAATTACTTTATTAGCTTACCTTTTCCAGTTAACTGGCACTGATGACTTTCCTTCTCATTCCCATCCCAGTTTATCTTTCTTCCTTTCTTTCAATTCAATTAGGCAACATATAGTACAGCCTCAGTTTCAGATTTAGTTTACTTTAAGGCTAATCCTTCCTGAGAAATAAAAAATATGGTAGCACCTTTGGTATCCATATGATTCTTTTTTTATGTCAATCAGTAAAAAGAAAAAGAGATTTCTTAAAATTTCAGGACGTATTTTTCTTCCTGAAACCATCAGTGACTATTTCATAGGTGTTTAGAGTTCTGAACTTATTATCCTGGCCAAGGAGATGGGAAATATAGATTCTTTTTGCTAATTGGATATTTTTTTCTGGCCTTGAATTACATGGACTCTTAGTAAATGATAAGACACTTACTAATGCCAAATTAGGGCTTCTTCAATAATAATAATATATATATATATATATATATATATATATATATATATATATGATGCAAGACTCTCAAATGTAGAAGGGACTATTGCCATAATATGTGTTTGCCAGACTCACTAAAGTCCTGGGATTATTGTTTTCAAAGACACAGCACACAAGATAAGTGATTTTAGGTATATAGTCATGCTCAATAAGACTCAGTAAGGTTTTCAGTAATAATGCCTTCTGTTGTGTATAAAGAAACTGTTGGCTGGTAGGATGAGAAAATGGGTCAAGAAATAGGAGATACTTAGATGTTCAAAAGAATTCAAAAGACCCATTGACTTATTAAATTTTCTTAATTTTAAGCTAGTTTAAGAGTATATGAATAACATTTTGTCCTTAGAATTATTATATACAATTGACCTTTAAAAATGAGGGAGCAAGGGGTGTTGATCTCCCATACAGTAAAAAAACCTATGTATTACTTTTGACTCCAAAAATTTAACTACTTATAGCCTACTTTGGAAGACTTCTTAGTAACATGAAGAGTTGATTAACACATATTTTGTGTGTCATATATATTTTCTTACTATTATATTGCATTCTTACAGTACAGTATGCTATTGGAAAGAAAGTGTTATTAAGAAAATCAAAAGAAAAGGAAATACATTTATAGTACTATGCTGTAGTATAGTATTACAGTATTTTTTAAAAATCATGTATAAGTGGACATGTGCAGTTCAAAACTGTGCTGTTCAACGGTCCACTGTAGTTATGATATCTATAAGTGTACTCATGCTTATTTTTCTATTTATTTGCATACTAATCGCAAAAAGCAAAAAAAAAAGACTCATTGAATAAATATTACTGTGCACTATTTATATTATAAAGTTGGACACCTTAATGAAATGATGCTAAAATCTTAAATGGAACTTTTGAAAAGTTCCATTTGGAATGAATACCCAGAAAGTTTTATCTTATCATACTAAATCTAAACAAAAATAAATCATTCTGTGAAAGTGCTAATGTGACATTAAACATGACCTTTTAAGCAACTGATTGAAATGCAAGTTACCAAAAAAAAAAAAAAAAAAGCAGTAAGCTAAATAATGTCATATCAAATAGTATATCATTTTATGTCAGTTTCATTATAAATGCAAAAATAAACTTTGGTTTAATGAAACATTAATTTAGAATATATGTTCATATGGTCTTATATGTTTGAATTATAAGATTTCTTACTCAACAGGTAAGATTTTTTTTAATGCCCATATGATTTTGACAATAAATAGCATATTGCTGTGTGTGGCCTCAGGTCCTAAGCATAAAATCTAAGTGATACCACAATTAAGGTGCTAGGCTAAAGCTTCAGAATCACTTAAATGAATACATATGGAAGCATAAGTCATATTTATCAATGCAGGACTACCTGAGATGAGATAACCTTTAATATGATTATTCTGAGGAGGCTGCTAAATACCCAATACCCCAAAAAAGTTTACCAGAGAATGTGTAAAACTAACCAGCAACTACTTGTTCACTGAGAAGGGAAGGAGGCACAATAATCAGAAACAAAATGTGTGGGTTATAAACTATAGAAGGGGATTTGCTAGAGAAGTATATTGTTGACACAGGGATGGTCCTCTGATGCTTCTAGAGAAGTGGTATTAGCTCCTGGAATGCTATACAGTTGACCCTAAGTGGAAATCGTTCCATTTCATTCTATTCTACTAGATTGATGGCTTGTATGTCACTGAATTAATTATTATAGATTAAAAAATGTAAAATCTTTTAGAAATCTTGCTGTTTGATTCATCTATTATTTTCTATACTTTGACTCTTTCATGTAATCATTAGTTAGTAAGAATTTTCTTTCTTTACTTACTAGTATAATAACAGGGACATGTAGACTTAAAAACTACATATAAAGGTTAGTGTATATTGATCTTAGATATGAGAAAAAAATATCTATACATATACAATTTAAGGTCGGTTCTTTTCTTTTCAATTCTTTTCTTTAGATTGGGCCTATTAGTTATTATTTCTTCATCCCTGGTATTTCTCTTCTGGCTAGAGGCCTTCTGAAACTAGTGGCAAATACGAAAGTAATTTGCAGGAATTCAACAAGAACTGAGAATTTAAAATACTTTTTGGAGTTCCATGGTCATAAGATATATTTCTTTTTTTAAAAAGATATGGCATTCCAGTCACTCACAGAAATATATTAACACTATTTAAATTTTGAGGACAGCTTCTTAGAGCATTGGACGAATATTTTATAGTTTGAAAGTTACTGGCTATGCAGTAGATAAGAGGCTATAAAGATACCTACAACACTAGATTGGAGAAGGATTTCAAAAGTGTACATATTTTTCTATTTTAAATAATGCTCCATTTTTTAAAAAAATACTCTTGGTATTAAGAGGTTCATGGCTACATTCTTTAAGGTAGAAAACAAGTTTTTTTTTTTTTTTTCCTCAAAAGATAAAACGAAACTGCCATTCTTAAGAAACCTCATTCCTGGTGCTACAGAGTTTCTCAGTAATTGCTTTCAGTATTGTCACATCACAAACTCTTTCTTCCAATCTTTTTTTTCTTCTTTCTTCCAATCTAAGTCTATTTTACTTTTAAAAGTATCCAATTTTTATTTCTTCTATTCTTAGAATACATGGGGACAATCAGTAAAACAAAACAACACACAACCAAAACCAAAATACCTTCCTCAAATAAGTTCTTGTACTCAAAAGAAGCATGCTAATGTGCTAGTCAACTTTCTTCTCATCAGTGGAACACTTTTATAATTTTTAGATACTTTCCCCACTAAGCATTGTTTTCATTTTTCCTGCTGAGTTGTTTCTTTCTCACTGGTCTTTTAGCTTCCCCAAAGCAAATGATAATGGTGTCATATGATTTCACTCATATGTGGAATCTAAAAACCAAAATAAATGAATAAACAAACAAAATGCAGAATCAGATTTATAAATAATGATGGTTCCCTGAGGCAAGGTGGGGTAAAGGGATGAGTAAAATAGGTGAAGGGGAGTGGGAGATCCAGGCTTCCAAGTAGGGAATGAATTAAGTCACGGGAATAAAAAGGACAGCATAATGAATATAGAAAATGATATTGTAAGTGTTTTATGGTGAAAGATAGTAGCTATATTGGTGGTGAGCACAGCATATAAAGAATTTGAGCCACTGAGTTGTACAGCAAAAACTAATGTAACATTGTGTGTCAATTATACTCATATAAAACACAACAACAAAGCAAATGAAGTCAGGTTAGGTGCTGGGAGCTCATCATAGCTGAATAAAGTTGTTAACTCATAACTAAGTAGAAGTCAATGGGGAAGAGGTAAGTCTGTGGAATAGTAGAGAGGATGTAATCTGCTCCTAATCATTTCAAATTCAGGACTCTGTTTTTAAGTTTGTAGTACTCCTCTGATAAGACAATGTATATTATTTGGTGAAATATTGCTGATATAGTGTGACATTTTTCTCTATATATATATTTTTAAGATTTTATTTATTTATTCATGAGAGAAACAGAGAGAGAGAGGCAGAGACACAGGCAGAGGGAGAAGCAGGCTCCATGCAGGGAGCCCGAGGTGGGACTCGATCCCAGGACTCCAGGATCATGCCCTGGGCTGAAGGCAGCGCTAAACCGCTGAGCCACCCGGGCTGCCTGACATTTTTCTCTTTTAATGTGTGTGTGTGTGTGTGTGTGTGTGTGTGTGTGTGTGTTTCTATAGGGATGTAATCTAGAGAAAACAAATGGCAACAATTTAAATTATTTCTTTTTTTAAAGATTGTATTTATTTATTCATGGGCGGGGGGCAGAGACCCAGTTAGAGGGAGAAGCAGGCTCCATGCAGGGAGCCGGACGTGGGATTCGATCCCAGGTCTCCAGAATCACGCTCTGGACTGAAGGCGGTGCTAAACTGCTGAGCCACCCGGGCTGCCCCAAATGGCAACAATTTAGACAACAAAAATGAGTGAATATGTAAGTATATTTAGATTCCTTTATAAAAGAAGATATGCTACCATTAAAATATTTATTAAAAATTGGAAGAAAAATTAATTAAAAACTAAATGAAAAGTAATACACCGCAGAAGTAAATAGCATTATTTAAAAGTGTAAAGAGGGAGTGACATCAACAAAATAGCAAAATAAGATTTTTCCACCATCTTCCTCCCAAAGAACACAAGCTTTGATAATCATCTATGGATGAGTGTCCCAATGTAGAAGCCCAAAATACCAATAGAGAAGCTCCAACACACCCTTGGAACAAAGAAAAATCCAAGACAGACATGTTGGGTAAAACAATGATTTTACTTTACCCAGGCCACCCTTCTCCCAAGGGAGCAGAGTTCAGTGCCAAGAGAGACCTGCTTGGCAGGCAATTTCTCCCACAGTGGAGAATAAGAGCATGCAATTGAACACCTGGTTTCCCCAGCTGTGCATACAGGATGCTGCCAATGAGGCCCAATTCTTTTTCACCCCACCCAGAATACTAAGGTTTGTTGCATAACTACTGCAGAAGGGTGGGGGCAGTTAGAACAGCAGCCATGACTCTCAAGGCATCAAAGGGACTCAAATCCTACTAATTGATGGATTCCATCAGAAGCTAGACTAGGAGGTACTGGTGGGCCTTTCCTGTGGATTCCCACAACTGTAGCATGGGCACTCCCAATGCTGTGTGAATCTTACCCATTCCCACAACATGGCCTTCTCCCTGTGCATGTTCCTGAGGACAGTGAACAGAAGCTTCTGCAGTTGGCTAATGAGTATGCATAGGAAGTTGGCCTGACTCTGGGGGATTGGGAGAAAGCACACAAACTTAAGCATTCAGCACTGCCCTATGGAAAGCAAACAGGAGGCTGTCAATATCTGGCCTGCCTTTGTAGGATTAAGAGAATATCACCACCATCACCACCCATCCGCTACCAACCTTCTCAAGCAATAAAAAACTTTATCTGGCAAAACGGTCTCTCAGAAATGAAAGAGAAATAATTAATACCAATTTTTCTCAAACTTTACCAAAGAAGAAACAGGAAGAAATATTTTCAAACTTGATTTATGAGTCCAGCATTACCTTGATACCAAAATCAGATAAAAATACCACAAAAAAGATAATTATAGGCTGATATCTCTGATGAACATATATTTTTAAAAACTCTCAAAAAATAATAGCAAACCAAATTCAGCAATACATTAGAAGGATCATATACCATGATCAAGGGGGGTTTACTCCAGGGATGCAAGAATGATCCAACATTTACAAATCAATAGACATGATATACAACATTCACAAAATAAAGGATAAAAATCATGATCTCAATAGATGCATAAAAATCATTTGACAAAATTCAATATCCATTTTATAGTAAAGGTCTCAACAAAGTGGGTATAGAAGGAACATATTTCAACAATATAAAAGTCATATATGGCAAACTACAGCTAACATCATACTTGATGGTGAAGAGTTGAAACTCTCTCTAAAATCAAGAGCAAAGCAAGGTTGCCTAAACAAACAAACAAGATTGTCTACTTCTGTCATTTCTGTCAACATACTATTGAAAGTCCAGAAGAAGAAATTAGTCAAATAAAACAAAATGTATCCAAATCAGAAAGGGAGAAGTAAAATTGTCTCTGTTTATGACATAATCTTATATATAGAACACCATGAAGACCACCAAAAACGTTAGAACCAATAAATGAATTTGGTAAAGTCTCAGGATACAAAATAAACACAAGCCAATCAACTGCATTTCTATACATTAACAACAAAGTATCAGAAAGAGAAGAAAAACACAATTCCATTTTCAGTAACATCAACAATAAAATATTTAAGGATAAATTTAATCATGGAGTCACCTTTACAGTAAAAACTATGACACCAATGAAAGAAATTGAAGCAGACACAAGTAAATGGAAAGAGATCCCATTTTCGTGGATTAGAAGAAAAATATTGTTAAAATGCACATACTATCCAAAGCAATCTATAGATTCAATCCAATCCCTATAAAAATTCCATTGACATTTTCCAAAGAAATATGAAATATGATCCTAAAAGTCATAAGACACAAAAAAGATCTCAAATAGACAAAACAATGTTGAAAAAAAAAGGAAAAGCTATAGGTATTACACTTTTTTATTTCAAAATATATTTCAAAGCTAATGATCAACGTAGTATGGTGCTGTCATAAAAATAGACACATGGAGCAATGGAATAAAATAGAGAGTGCAGATACAAATTCATGGATATATCATCAACTAATATTTGACAAGGGAGCAAAGAACACACAATAGAGGAAATATAATCTCTTCAATAAATAAAGTTGGGAAAATTAGATATTCACATACAAAAGAATGAAAGAGGATTCCTATCTTACACCATTCACAAAACTTAATTCAAAATGGACTAAAGTCTTAAATTTAAGACCTTAAACCCTAACACTCCTAGAAGAAAACATAGGGATAAAATTCCTTGACATTGATCTTGGCAAAGATTATTATAATGATGATTTTACTTTTTTTGGATACGATACCCAAAGTAAATGTAAGAAGAGCAAAAATAAAGAATTACATCAAACTAAAAAGCTTCTGTACAGAAAAGGAAGCAATCAGTAAAATGAAAAGGCAACCTATGGAATAGGAGAAAATATTTGCAAGCCATGTATCAGATAAAGCATTAATATCTGAAAGATAAAATCGCTCACACAATCCAAAAACAAACAAACAAAAAAGAAAATAGAAAAGAAAAAAATAAACAATCCAATTAAAAATGGGCAGAGGACCTAACTAGACATTTTTCCAAAGAAATTTGTGTGTTTTTTTTTTTTAAGATGTTATTTATTTATTCATGAGAGACCATGAGAGAGAGAGAGGCAGAGGCACAGGCAGAGGGAGAAGCAGGTTCCATGCAGGGAGCCCTTTGTGGGACTCAATCCTGGGACTCCAGGATCACACCCTGGGCCAAAGACAGGCAGGCACTAAACCTCTGAGCCACCCAGGCGTCCCTCCAGAGAAATTTGGATGGTAAACAGGTACATAAAAATGTGCTCAAAGTCACTAGTGATCAGGGAAATACAAATAAAAATCACAATGAGATATCACCTCACACCTGTTAGCATAGTTTTTACCAAAAATACAACTGAGCAGCACTGAGGATTTAGAGAAAGAGAATCCTTGTTCAAAGTCAATGGGAATGTGGGCGCCTTGGTGGCTCAGTAGTTGAGAGTCTGCTTTTGTCTCAGGGCATGATTCCAAAGTCAGATAGAGTTCCACACTGGGCTCCCTGCAGGGAGTCTGCTTCTCCCTCTGCCTATGTCTCTGCCTCTCTCTCTGTATCTCTCATGGATAAATAAATAATTTTTTTTAAAAGTCAGTGGGAATGTAACTTGGTACAGCCATTATTAAAACACTAGAAAGGTTCCTCAAGTGATAAAAAATAGAACTGCCATATGTTTAAACAATCCCACTTGTGACTATATCTCTGAAGGAAAGGAAGTCAGTATAGCTAAGAGAGATCTGCACTCTCATGTTCATTGCTGCATTTTTCCAATAGCCAAGAAAGGGAAACGACCTAAGTGTTTTTTTTTTTTTTCAGCCTAAGTGTTTGTTAATGGATGAATGGATTAAGATGTGGCATTTACATTCAATGGAATATTATTCAGACATAAGAAAAATAGGAAATCCTGACATTTGCAACAATATGGATGAATCTAGAGGACATTATGCTGAGTTAAATTAGCCAGACAAAGATAGATACTATCTAATCTCACTTATATGTGAATTCTACAAAAATAAAATTTTAAAAAATGTTGTACTCATAGAAACAATAGAAAAGTGGTTCCTAGGGGTTGGGAGCTGGAGGGGAGATTGAGAGATGCTAGTGAAAGGATATAAGCCTTCAGTTATAAGATAAATAAGCTTTAGGGATCTAATGCATAGCCTGATGACTATAGTTAATGTTATTTTTTTGTGTACGTTAAATTTAAGAGAGCAAAGCTTAAGCATCTTCAATAAACACACAAACACACAACTATCTGAAATGATGGATGAATAAATTAACCTGATTGTGGTAATAATTTCACAAAGTATATACATATATATATATCAAATCATCATCATGTTGTACACTTAAATATATGCACAATTTTAATTGTTAATTATACCTCAATAAAGCTGAAAAAGTAAGAATCACAATGTAAGCAGATCAAAATATGCATGAATAAAATGTCAGAAGAAACAGAAATATTGACTTCTATCAGGGTTATTTACTCTCTTTGTTCCACCGTTTTTAGTTATCAGACTTCAGAGCACCATAAAGAACCTATGGCAGGCCCATATAGGAGAACTGCAGGCCCTTTGGATTTTGGAGAAAACCCTTCCAGCTTGCAGATAACTACTCTCCCTTTAGAAACAACTCTTGACCTACAACTAGACATTAGTAGAGAGTGAATACTTAACCACAGATCACCAAGTTATCAATCAATCTGCTCTCTCATGAACTGGGTGTTATCTGATTCATCAACCCAATAAACCCAAGACTCATCAAAAAAATGGAAACAGATAATTCCCAGAGCCTCCAGAAAGGAGCACAGAAAGCATTGCCGACACCTTGATTTTGGCTTAGTGAGACCTGCATTGCACTTCCAACTTGAAAAAAAGATATAACATCTTTTATATCTTATAAAAATAAGATAACAAATGTGCATTGTTTTTAGCAACTCTGTGGCCATTTGTTAGGGCAGCAATAGAAAATGAATATATCTTATGAACTAAACTGTGATAGTTGTAGCTAGAAAGTGGTCCATGTTGGAGGAATTAAGGGGAAATTAAGATAGAAGGGAAGCTTCATTTTGAGCCCCTTGTGAAGTTTATTTTATTATTATTATTATTTTTTTTTTTTCAGATAGTAAGAGATCAGTTTATGGTTAACGGTATGAGACAGACCGGGAAGGTACCAGGGCCCTTAGTAATGAGCTTCCCAGGAATAGACTGACAGATTTACAAGCAAACAGAAGGACAGGGAAACAAAGCCAAATGGCTGAGAGACCCAAGCCCAGCCTCAGTGGCTGTACCTGGGCCCCAGTTCCAGTTCTGCCCTGGGAACCTGGGGGATGAGCAGGACCTACAAGTGCCTCAGTTCTTGTAAGGCTCCCATCTCCTCACTCCCTCCTGTTCCCTACCAGCAGGCTGGGACTTCTTACATGTGGTGTATTTCAAGGGCTAAGGAATGGCTGGTCTGGGGGTGGGAAGGCAGAGGCCTGGGTAGTACGGGGTTAGCAGCAGCACTGGGTACTCCAACCCAAAAAAGATGCAGCAGTACTCCAACATCAAATGAAGTGGCAAATACATGTTTGGACTTAACACACCCTGAAGACACAAATAAGTTACGTGAAGAAGTGGCCCAAATGCTCAAGGTCTCCACTCTTGGTACATTAGCTTCTATCTCCAAACCTGCACTTTCGGTCTCATTGGGATTCCTGTCTCATCATTGAACAGAGGAACGTGGGCCTGGTTTATAGATGGTTCTACATAACGTGCAGGCATTACCCGAAAGTGGGCAGCTGCAACACTACAGTCTCTTCTCAGGAATATCCTTCAAGGACCCTGGTGAAGGGAAGTATTCCCAGGAAGCAAAACTGCAAGAAGTTTACTTAGTTGTGCACTTTGCTTGAAAAGGAAATGGCCAGATATGGAATTACACACCAATTCAAGGGCTGTGGCCAGTGGTTTGGCTGGATGGTCAGGTACACAATGGCAGTATAATAAAAAATTGGGGGACAAGAAAATTTGGGGAAGTAGTAGGTAGATAGTCTTCTCTGGGAAAAAACATGAAGATATTTGGGTCCCATGTGTATGCTTACCAAAGGGTGACCCAGCAGAAGAGGATTTTAATAATTAAGTGAAAGGATGACCTGTTCTGTGGATACCAGTCAGCCTGTTTCCCCAGCCATCTCTGCCATTGCCCAATGGTCTTATGAACAAAGTTGCCATGATGGTAGGAATGGAGGTTATGCTCACAACATGGACTTCCAGTCACCAACATTGACTTGGCTACAGTCATTAACAAGTATCAAGTCTGTTAGCAGCAGAGACCAACCCCGAGCCTCCAAATGGCCCTCTTCCCTTCTGAGAGCAGCCAGTCACGTGGTGGCCAGTTGGTTACATGAGACTGCTTCCATCCAGGAAGAGTCAGCATTTTGTCCTTTCTACAACTGACACTCTGGATAAAAGTTTGCTTGCCTTGAATGCCATGCTTCTACGAGACTACCAATTGTGGATTTATAGACTGCCTTATCCCCCGTCACGGTATTCCATACAGCAACGTGTGGACTCCAGTAACTCTCACTTCACAGCAAATGAACTTTCTCAAATCTATTGCCCATTTTTTATTGGGTTGTTTGTTTTCTTCTTCTTAAGTTTCTATAGTTATTTCCATTTCTGAATACAAGTGTTTTATCAAATAGGTAGCCTACAAATATTTCCTCCCAGTCTATGACCTGTTTTCATTCTCTTATCAGGGTTTTTGGAATAACAGAAAATTTTAATTTTAATGTAGTTCAGTTTATCAACATGTTCTTTTATGGAGTATACTTCTAATGCTGTATCTATGAAATATTTGTGTACACAAAAGTAACAATTTTTTCCCAATATTTTCTTCTAGAAATCGTATAGTAGAGCTCTTACATTTAGCTCAACATCCATTTTTTTAGTTAATTTCAGTATATAACGTGAGATATTTGCAGTTTCCTTGGGTTTTTTGGCATATGGATATGCAATTGTTTCAGCACCATTTGCTGAAATTGCCTTTGTATTTTGGTCAAAGATCAACTATTCATATCTGTGTGGGTGAATTTTGGCTTGCTATTCCATTCCATTGATTTATTTGACTATTTTTATGCCACTACCACACTGTCTTGTTTAGAACAGGATTATAACAAGTATGGAAGTCAGAGACTGTAAATATTCTAAATTTACCCTTTCTTTTTCAAAGTTGTTTTGGACATTCTAGCACCTTTGAATGGCTAAATGAATTTTAGAAAACAGTTTGCTACTTTTTACAAAACAGTTTATTACTAATTTGTCAGTATTAAAGGTCTTTCATATATTTTATCAATTGTGCTCCTACATGGAAGTTCTCCATATTTCTTAATGATATTGTAAGTGTATTTTTATTTTTATTTTTTATTTATTTATTTTTTTTTGTAAGTGTATTTTTAAATTTCAGTTTCTAATTGTTTATTGGTAGCATCTAGAAATGGTTTAATATTGGCATTGCATCCTGGAATGTTACTACATTTATTTGTTAAATTTATTTTTTTAAGATTTCCCTTATTTATTCATGAGAGACACACATGCACACAGAGAGAGGCAGAGACATAGGCAGGGGGAGAAGCAGGCTCCCCATGGGGAACCTGATGTGGACTCCATCCCAGGACCCTGGGACCACATGCTGAGTCAAAGGCAGATGCTCAACCACTATGTCACCCAGGTGTCTCTATTTGTTAAATTTATGAGTCCTAATAATTTTTGTAGATCTTATTGGATTGTCTATATAAGTGATTATATGGTTGGCAAATAATAATAGTTTTACTTTTTCCTCTAATCTGAATGGATTTTATTTCTTTTTTTCTTATTTCACTGAATAGAACTGCTAGTACAATGCTGAATAGAACTGATGAGTAATGCTACTCTTGTATTACTCCTAATCTCACCAGGGCTGTGGGAGTATTTTGAAATGTCACAATTAAGTATGATGTAAGTTGTAGTTTTTTCCTAAATGTACATACCAAGCTGAAGAATTTCCCCTCTATTTCGAGTTGGCTGAAAGGTTTTACAAAAAATTACATTGGCTTTTGTAAAATAATGATTTTGCATATCCTGAGATGTCCATATTAATTTCCTTTTTTTCTTTTCTTTTCTTTCTTTCTTTCTTTTTTTTTTTTTTTTTTTTTTTTGAGTCTGCCTGGTTCCACCTGGGTTTTCCTTTCCTGCATTGCAGTCTGGACACTCTATTAAAAAAGTATGTTTGAGCAATAGTAAGGATATTTTAGGTCTTTTTCATCTGTCAGGAATCATTGTCCTTCAAGGCCTGACTGATGTCTGATATCTTAAGAACCACTGATTCCTAATTTTATCTTTTTTGTGGTTGTTTTTGGTGGAAAAGTAAGTCCAAGTCTTCTTACTCCATTTTGATTGTATGCAAAAGCTTCTCATTATCTGATATGTTGAGATCATACTATAAATTTATACCAGATCTGGCATTGCAAGGCTTGATTCTGCAATAAGATCTCCGTATCTTGAAAAAATAAACTGTTGCCACACATAAAACATTTTAAAATAATATGATTTAGGGCTTAAGACAATTTTAAAATTAAAATTGACAACCTGGGGAACCCTGGGTGGCTCAGTGGTTTAGTGACTACCTTCGGCCCAGGGCATGATCCTGGAGTCCTGGGATCAAGTCCCACGTCAGGCTCCCTGCATGAAGCCTGCTTCTCCCTCTGCCTGTGTCTTTGCCTCTCTCTGTCTCTCATGAATAAATAAATAAAATATTAAAAAATAAAATAAAATTGAC
The DNA here is from genome assembly GCF_003254725.2 of Canis lupus dingo. NCBI lineage: Eukaryota > Metazoa > Chordata > Mammalia > Carnivora > Canidae > Canis > Canis lupus. The sequence continues at coordinate 51,467,295 of NC_064255.1, read as the reverse complement.
AACCTAAGAATATTTAAAACACTGGAATAACTTTAGTTTGAGTATAGAGACTCAATTATTTCAGTAAATACTACTCAATTATTTAAAAAAAAAAAAAAAAACACCTGACTCTCATACATTGGGTTCTCAACTGGCTGACTCTGGAACACGGTTCAGCATATAAGATGTTTATTAAAAGTGTTTTGGAATTATATCTGTGTGTTTAGCAATGTTGGGGAGCAAGATTGCACAAAGAGAAATGAGCTACAAAAGAAGCTCCATTAAATCTTGGCTTGCTCTACTGAGAACTCAGAACCTAAAGTGTTGTTTTGTTTTATGGTGAAAGGCAGTTGAGACAATCACTGCATGGGAAATAGTGGAAAGAAATCTGCAGATGGCATTCCTGGCAGTAGGGGCAAAAAGTCTTTTCTCAAAGAGGGATCTGTTCCCTGAATAAACATGTTCCATCACAATGATATAAACAAAAGAAGAAAACATGAATAAGTGACGTGCATAAATTCTCTAGTGTCCTAGATAACATTAATTTGTGTATATAGAACTCTGATATATTTGTTAATTGGATAAAATCAAGTAATTCCAATTTACTTATTTTTCTCTAGAACAGCAAGGAATGACCTCTTTAACAGGAACAAATGTAACTTGTCATTACTAGTCGGGTATTTTTTTAAATAAAAATAATTCACAATTTTCTGTACTCTTTTGGAAAGTAGAACTTGGCCTATTTAAAAAAAAAATGGGGATCCCTGGGTGGTGCAGCGGTTTGGCGCCTGCCTTTGGCCCAGGGCGCGATCCTGGAGACCCAGGATTGAATCCCACATGGGGCTCCCGGGGCATGGAGTCTGCTTCTCCCTCTGCCTGTGTCTCTGCCTCTCTCTCTCTCTCTCTCTCTCTCTCTGTGTGACTATCATAAATAAATAAAAAATTAAAAAAAATAAAAAAAATAAAAAAGAATGTTCTGTGGCTAGAGTGGTATGTTTCTGACTCATACTACCAAAGGGAGTGTTTCCAAGGACCTTTAGAATTGCACTCGCAAATGCACTTGGCTATTGACTGACTAATCAAGACCCTTATTGAAAACAAGTCAAATTTTGATCTATATACTCACTAGTGACCTTCATAAATCAAAACCAAATTGTTCCAGAAATTCTAAAGTATACCCATGCTTTAGCGCACGTGCACACACACGCACACACACACACACACCATGTTCACTACTTCAGTTGGCAATAACTGCCTTATATTCCCATGTCAGTGCACCTTCAATCATACATTGAAATAATATTCAGCAAATTGCATGAATGTGAAAAAATGATAGAGTCAAGCAACATAAATAACAATCCTCTAACTGTCCACTACGTAAGTAGCTTAGTGTCCAATAGAGGAGATAACAGCTATAAACATTCAGGGAATGAATAACAATGATCTATATATACAGGTATTTTCTAGAGCCATTTATTTTTCTACTTTGGGAAATGAAGCTTATTTAGTAATTTGCTGGATTCTAAAATATTTTAGATGACCAAGTCAAATATATTATTGGCAAAGCCAAAAGGAGGTAAACATTTATTGACAAATTCTATATCTTGTGCATGACAGTCTGTGAATACCTAAATTTAATATTTTGCACTTAAAATTCTTATGCTTAGATACATAAATCTTCCCACACGTTCTTCAGTCACCAGTCACCATCAAAATACTATTTGCATTTATAAACATTTATTTTACATAATTTTAAACAATATTTTAGAGGGTAAAAGTGTCAGCTTTTACATAAACTTATGTAGTTTTATTTATCTATCTATATATTGTTTGAAATTTTAAAGTAGGAATAACTTATCCCTTTTCATTCACTTTTAAATTTTGCCAATCATATGTGTCAGTATGGATGCATGGACAGTTATATTACTACTTGGGTTATAATTCATTACTACTACTACTATTTTTTAAAAATATTCTATTTATTTATTTGAGAGAGAGGAGACGAAGCACATGTGAACAGAGGGTGGGAGATGGGGTGGGGAAAAAGAGGAGAGAGAGGGACAAGCAGACTCCTTAGGCTGAGAGCAGAAGCTGACTGAAGGGGCTTGATCTCATAACCTGGAGATCCTGACCTCACCTAAACCAAGAGTCCATTTTAACCAGTGAGTCACTCAGAAGCCTACTACTACTACCCCTGCCACTCCTACTACTTCCTCAGACTCTTCCAGATTTGACTATTAGGAGTACTTTCAGGTGGCTTCTATGTCCCTTTGTCATGCCCTGTTGTTTTGTTTTTGAATATCATTTTAGTTTCTGGCATAGTAAGATTCTCCAGAGTAGTTTTGTATTTTCTCTCCCGGAGTTCTAGAATCAGCGATTTCTCCAAGAATCTTTGGCTCCTTGTATTAAAGAATGACATATAGAAAGCAGTATATAAATTCTTGATGTAAAAAAATAATAATAAATAAATTCTTGATATGCTTTTTGTTACATGTATCTATCTATAGAGATAGATATTTTTACCTCTATCTGAAAAAATATACACACATATACATCAAAATAAGTTCATACTTATCTCTGCAATTCTAACTGCATTAAAGAGTTCATTTTAGCTTACTCACATTACTTTTTTTTTAAAGATTTTATTTACTTATTCATGAAAGACACAGAGAGAGAGAGAGAGGCAGAGACATAGGCAGAGAGAGAAGCAGCCTCCATGCAGGAAGCCCAATGTGTGACTCGATCCCGGGTATCCAGAATCATGCCTTGAGCTGAAGGCAGACGCTCAACCACTGAGCCACCCAGGTGTCCCAGCTTACTCACATTTCTATATGAATTTTCTATATGTAAAATTTAACCTAATTTGCAAACTAGTACTCAGAGATTGAGAAACTTCATTTTGATGTTTAATTTGTTCAACCTTATTATACAAGTAAAGTGATTTCAGAATTTCCCTGTGTGTGTTTGTGTGTGTGTGTGTGTGTGTGTGTGGTGAGGTGGGAGGAACTTATACTTTATATTATAGTATTTATGCATGTTTTCTTTTGTTAATGGCCTTATAGAATACAGTAAAAAAAAAACACATAATTTTCCTAATTTATATAAATTTACATTGTAGTCACTCTTGGGAGACAGACAGACATCCTATCCCAGCCTCACAGGATATATGCACCAAGTGGATATGAAGAGATTTATTATTCACATAACGAGGCTTTCTGGGAAGAACAGAGCTGTTATCTACGTAGGTCCAAAAATTACTTCCAAGAGAAAGAAGAGACAACTACTTGTGTGTGTGTGTGTGTGTGTGTGTGTGTGTGTGTGTGTTTAGGGGGCAGGATCAGGCTGAGAGTGCCCATATGATTATAGGCTGAAGGTTAACATGGTTTGAACTTTCCACTGGTGTCAAGAATGGGCAATTGTGGGTTTTTAGAGACTTGTGTGGATGTAGGACAAAAGGGGAACACAGAATAGTAGGACTTGAAAGTAGTCAGTGGTTTAATGTTAAAAATGAATTCAGATTTTACAATTTAGACTTATAATCACCTCCTTTCCCTCTGTCCCCCATATTGAGATTGTAGCATACATTGGCAGCAGAATTGGATTATATCCCTAGATGCCCCAACATCTTGGTAGACTTTTTACTTTGTTTACATATATTATACTTCATTTTTCACTAGTTTCTTCATCATTTTACTTTTAGTCTATCTAAATCATTATATAAAATGGGTTTCATGTAGACAGCATATGATCAGGTCTTGCTTTTTATCCAATTTTAAATTTCTGCCTTCTTATTTAGATAATTTTTGTCATAAAATTCATATAACATAAAATATAACATTTTACCTAGGTTAAGTATATGTTTTAGTTGCATTAATTCCAGTGATACTGTGGTTTATAATAAGAAATATATACATATGGTCTTTGCCTTCTTGGCACAGAACTCTCAAAACACTTGGAATTTTTTAAGTGGTCAGAGCAATAAGGATGTCTTTAAGTATGAGGTGACTTTTAAAAAATATTTTATTTATTTATTCATGAGAGACACAGAGAAAGAGAGGCAGAGACACGGGCAGAGGGAGAAGCAGGCTCCATGCAGGGAGTCCGATGTGGGACTTGATCCCAGGATTCTGGGAACATGCCTTGAGACAGACAGACGCTCAACTGCTGAGCCACCCAGGCGTCCCAATGAGGTGACTTCTGGATAACCCTTAGGTAACTTAAAGATTGAGATAGATTACCAGGAGAACCAAACATGTGATTAGAGAGTTAGGACTTTCAGTACCTTGCTTCTCCCCAATATCTAGGTAAGGGACAAGGGTTAGATATTGAGCTCAACTACCAGTGGCCAGTGATTAATCAATCATATCTATGTAATGAAGCCTCCATGAAAACCCAAAAAGATAGGGTTCAGAGAGTTTCCCAGTTGGTGAACGTGTGGAGATTTGGGTAGAGTGGTACACTTGGGGAGTGTGAAATCTTCTCAACCTTTCTCCATATCTTGCCCCATGCCTGTCTTCCATCTAGCTGTTCCTAAGTTAAGTTGTTTCAAATAAAATGATAATATAGTAAGTAAAATGTTTCTCTAAGTTCTGGGAGATACTATAGTAAATTAACCAAACATAAAGAAGGGACTTTGGAGGGGTACCTGGGCGGCTCAGTTGGTTAAGTGTCTGCCTTCAGCTCAGTTCATGATCCCAAGGTCCTGGGATCAAGCCCTATATCAGGTTCTCTGCTCAGTGAGGAGTCTGCTTCTACTTCTCCTTTTCCCCTTCCCTCTGCTTGTGGTCTCTGTCTCTCCAATAAATAAATAAAATCCTATTTTTTTAAAGTGGGGGGGGGGGGTCATTGGAATCTCTGTTCTATAACCGGTTAATTAGAAGCACTAGAAATCACATGGTCTTTCAATTGGTGTCTGAAGTGGGGTAAGGGGGAAAGTCTTATAGAACTGAGCCCTTAACTTGTGAGATCTGACACTATCTCAAGATATAAGTATCAGAATTGAGTTTAATTTAAGGATATTTATACGGTATCAGAGAATTTCTTGGTGTGGGGAAAAAATCCACACACCGAAATTGGTATCAGTATCATAATTACATTCACAATGTTATACAATTACCACTATTTCCGAAACATTTTCATCACCCAAACAGGAACTCTGTATCCATTTATTAAGCAATAACTTCCCATACCCTGTCTCCCCAGCCCCTTATAACCTCTACTATACTTCCTTTCTCCATAAATTTGCCAATTCTAGATGTTTCATGTAAGTACAATCATATATTATTTATCTTCTGGTGTATGGCTTATTTCACTTAGCATAATGTTTTTAAGGTTCATCTGTGTTATAGCATCTATCATAGTTTCATTCTTTTAATAATTGAATAGTATTCCATAGTATGTATGTATATGTATGTGCTGCATTTAATCTATGTATTAATGTGTTGATGGATATTGGATTGTTTCTATCTTTTGGTTATTATGATTAATGCTGATATGAGCATTAGCAACCCGTATCTGCTTCAATTTCAGTTTTCAAAAATTGAGACTATTTACCTAGAGGGAGGTGTAATTGCTGGGTCATATAATGATTCTATATTTAACTTTATGCCAGAGTGGCTGCCTTATTTTTAAAGCAGTTAATATAAATAGATTAATGCCAACCATTTGTTGTTTCTTTTTAAATATTTTTCTGCCTTTTTTTTGGATTAGTTGGATGCTTTTTATTATTTTATTTTGTGTTCTTTTGATTTACTGTTTAAGTCAAATTCATTCATTCACTCATTCCTTCTATAACTATTTCCTGAATACTTAATAAGTTCCAGGAACTGTGTAAATGCTGGGAATAAAATATTTAAACAAACATGCACACATTTGTTGCTCTCATAGAGCTTGCAAACCAATGGAGAAATAGAATATGAATTAAATAATCTTATACATGTATAATATAAATATATAATTTAAAAAGAGATAAGTACCCTGAAGGAAAGGAAGAAAGTACATTCACAGGATATATCAGAAGAAATAAATTGTTAATCTTATTAATATTTAAAATTACTTCCGTGGGATTTACAATAAACCTTTGAAATAGCTTGAGTCCAACATTAAATAATATTCTGTTTCTTAAATAGTGTAAAAATCTTAAAACAGTATATTTTTAATTCCCCCTCCATCCCTTGCACTGTTATTATCAAAAATTTCACTTCGATATACACTATAAACACTATAAACACACATTTTTTACTTTTATTGCTGTAAGCTTTCAGTAAATTTTAGAGCAATTGAATACAACAACAAATTCAATTCTATATTAATTTATTCCATGTTCAACACTTTTCATTTCTTTTTGTAGATATAAGTTTTGACCAATAGTATATTACTTCTGCCTGGAAATTTCCCAATTTAAGCCATTAAATTTGTATCTAATTTGTTATGCAGTAAAGTATAACATCTATTAAGATGATCATATGGTTTTTATTTTTCTCTTGTTAACATGATGTGTCCATGTGATCATCTCAATAGATGAAGAAAGAGGATTTAACAAAGTACACGATCCATTCATGATAAAAACTATCACCAGGTAGGTATAGAAGGAAAATACCTCCACATAATAAAGGTCATATAAAAATACCCCACAGATAACATCACAGTCACTGGTTAAAAATGAAAGGTTTTCCTCCATGATCAGGGAAAAGATAAGGATGCTCACTCTCGCCACTTTTATTGGACATAGTCCTCGCCACAGCAATCAGATAAGAAAAAGAAATAAAAGGTATTGCTGAGCAAAAAGTAAAACTTCTACTATTTGCAGATGAAATAACACTATATATAAAAAATCCTAAAGACTTCACCTAAAAACTACTGAAATGGATTAATGAATTCAATAAAGTTACAGGATACAAAACTAATATAAAGAAATCTACTGGGGTGCCTGGGTGCCTCAGCTGGTTGATCATCCACCTCTCAGTTTTGACTCAGATCTTGACCTCAGGGTCCTGGGATCAAGCCCTGCATTAGACTCCATGCTCAGTGGGGAGTCTGCTGGGGATTCCCTCTCCCTCTGCCCCTTCTACTCTCCCACAATGAGGGTTCGTTCCTTATTCTCTTCATCCTTGCCAACACTTTTCGTTTCCAGTATTTTTGATTTTCACCATTCTGACAATAAGATATCACTTTTGTGCACTATTGGTGGGAATGTAAACTGTATGGCCACTGTGGAAGACAGTATGGAAGTTTCTCAAAAATTAAAAATAAAACTACCCTTCGATCCAGCAATCACAGTATTGGGTAATTACCCAATAAATACAAAAAAGTCACTCAAAAGGATATATACAGCTCTATGTTTATTGCAGCATATTTACCATAGCCAAATTATGGAAGCAGCCCAATTGTCCATCAATAGGTGAAGAGATAACAAAGATGTTGTGTATATACATATATACGGAATATTATTCAGACATAAAGAATGAAATATTGGCATTTACAACAACAAGGATGGATCTGGAAAGTAAAATGGTAAGTGAAATAAGACAGAGAAAGACAAATATCATATGATTTCATTCATATATGGACTCTAAGAATTCAAACAAATGAACAAAGGGAAAAAAAAGAATAAACCAAAAACACTCTTAACTATGGAGACAAACAGATGGCCACCAGAGGTGAGGTGGGTTGGGGGATGGGTGAAATAGGTGAAAGGGATTAATAATACATTTATCTTGATGAGCAATGATTAATATATAGATTTGTTGAATCACTATATTGTACAATTGAAATTAATTTAACACTATGCTAACTACACTGGAATTAAAATTAAAGATAGGAAGAAAGGAAGAAAGAAAGAGAGAGAGGGAGGGAGGGAGGACGGAGGAGAAAAAAGAGGTGGGGTGGTATGTCTATGTGTGTGTATATATAAAAGAATGAGATCTTGCCATTTGCAACATGGGTGAACCTAGAAGGTGTAATGCTAGGTAACTAAGTCAGAGAAAAATCATATATTTCATTTACATGTAGAATTTAGGAAGCAAAACAAACCAACAAAGGAGAAAAGAGACAAAAAATATTCTTAATATTCTTAAATACAAAGAACAAACTTGTTGCCAGAGGGGAGGTAGTTGGGGGGGTGCGTGAAATAGATAAAGAAATTAAAGTATATTTACATAATAAGCACTGAGTGATGTATAGCATTGTTGAATCATTATATTATACACCTTATTAACACTAATATAATATACCTAATGTAACACCATATGTTATACTTCAACTAAAAAAAATTAAAAAATTACTTGAAAAAAACCCAGCATTATCATTAGAAGTATTATCCTTTCCCAGCTCCCTATTTTTCCAGATCCAAACATTGTCTACATTACTATTAGAATTATTATTCTCCAATATAATTCCATTTCATTCTATATCTGGTTATTTTAAAATATTCTGTTCCTTGAGAATGCCAGCAACATGAAGTCTTTGCTGACCCAGAAACCACAAAGTAAACCCGGGCATGTTTCTCTCTCACCATACCTATGTAATTCTTTATTAAGTTCTTCAGTAATAATTTCTCTTAAGACAACAAAACAAAATACATATTTGATTTTAGTTATAAGGACTTAATATTTGTATGCCAAACTACCTCCTTTCATCATTGCCTGTGCTCCAGCCACACTGGACTTTCTATAATTTCTCAAGCCAGTTGTGTACTATCTAACTACATAAAAACATTATTCTGCCTTAAACAGTGTTTCCACCCAACCTCAGCCCCTTCCTCTGGGTAAATCTCATTTAAATTTAATGCTAATTTCTTCCCCGACTTCTTCCATCACTTATTTATTCTGATATATACTGTCATAGAACTTTCTTCCTTTCCATCAGAGTACTTATCTCTTTTTAAATTACATTTTATATGTATATATTTATAAGATTATTTAATTCATATCTGATTCATCCATTGGATTGCCAACTCTATGAGAGCAACAAATATGTGCATGTTTGCCTTACATTATATTTTCAGCATTTAAGTAGTTCCTGGAACTTATTAAGTATTCAGGAAATAATTTTTTGAGTGTATACTTATGAATGAATGAATTTTCAGAAATCTGTGTATCATTTAAGGTGACTGAAAAATAAAGCCGAAACAAGCCGAGTTTGGATTTAAAAAATTTTCCACTTCTATTGCTGGCCATTTCTCCATAGTCAACTTCTGCAAAACCATATCAAAATAAATGTCCTTTATAAAACACATCTATGTGCGGGGCACCTGGGTGGTACAGTTGGTTAAGTGTCTGCTTTTGGCTCAGGTCATGATCCTGGAGTCCTGGGATCTAGCCCTGCGTTGAGCTCCCTGCTCAGGCCAGGAGTCTGCTTCTCACTCTCCTTCTAGGATCTCTCTTGCTTTCACTCTTTCTTAAATAAATAAATAAATAAATAAATAAATAAATAAATAAACTTAAAAAAAATAAAATAAAACATGCCTATGTGTTGTATTTGTGTATATATTTTCACTGTGGCACCTATTTTGTGAAGTTCTCTGTATTTCTTCTTCCAAAACCCTGCCACTCCCCACCACCCAACAGATGCACTCAGGCACATAAATAGAGGCAATGGGTTTTTTCGGTTCATGAATATAATCACTTTAAAGAGATGTGCATGTGTTCTAGCTACAACCAATATAGTTATTCTGATAGTTATCTTTCTCTATAATTTGTGAGCTTTTGGAGATCAGGGAACATGGAAACTTTCTTGTAGGTATCCAGGATCTAATAACTTGCTTGGTCTATAGTTGATCTTAATAAATGTTTTGGGCATTAATGAATGCTTACATGCCAAACATAAGCAGATACAATAGATTTTTCCATAGTCACTAAGGGTTTTAAAATGAGATTATGGATATGTGTGCACTTGTAAATTCATGCTATACTGCAAATGTTGCTCCCTTCCGTTAACCTGTGTTAATAAAATATGACTTTTATATACAGTAGTGGTAAACACTTCATGGTGCTTAGCAGGTAATAAAATGTGTTTTGCAGTTTTCCACTTTCATCTTGATGGATGCAAACAAAATATACAAAGTATTTTGAGACTTTCCACCCACCATTCTTGTCCTGTATAATAGCTTTTTATTGATGAAGGTGGTTACTCCAGAGCATCTTAGGTCAGGAAATGAAGATGAATTGCATACATATTTGACATGCAGAATGGATTTAGATTAATAAATATGTTAGCATTAGCATTTAACAAATTCTGGTAAAAATAGGTTTGTAGCCTTTTTTTTTTTTTTTTTTAACCAAGATACCATATGCCTCTTTGGGAATAGTTAGGAAGGATATTTCTATATGAGGATGATGGTGATGATGACATTTACAGGAAACCCCAAATATTGATCATCTTAAATGCTTAACATACTGCAGACCTCAACTCATTTAATCTTGTAAAACACAGAAAAAAATTGGGGCTCAAAAATATTAAGTAAGTTGGACAAGAAAGTTAAATGCTTGCCTTTGATGACTAGTAAGTAAAAGAGAGAGGATATGAACCTACCCTATATGACTTCAAAGATGCCATTTTTAAACATCTGTGATGCCAAGAACCAAACCAGCTTAGTGACTTTCAGAATTTGGAGATGAATGAATATATAAGAATACTATTATATCATAGGAAAGACATCACTGAATAAATAATCTTAATTACATTTGAAAAAAAAAACCCACTAATTTGTTGGAATAACATTCACAGTATCCTTGAAATATTGTTTTATTTTTTTTTTTGAAATATTGTTTTATTTCAATTTTGATACATTTCATAGAAATCTTGGAACAACTAGATAAAGGCAAACAATGGGGGAGTTTTATTATTTACACATATGTTCATCTCAGAGAATTTATTTTTTACTTTCATATGACTAATCTCCTTGAATAAAGATCAATTTCTTAACTCCATTCTAACCTATCGCTGAATTCTAATTCTGAAGTCTGAATGCTAATAATAATTACATACAATTAATTAATATGAAATGGAGGGGATCTTTTTATTGTTAAATACTCTTCGGTTATTTTAGATCTCAGTCTGTGTTGGTAGTAGACCAAGCTTTCTAAACCATACAAAAGCAGAAACCGTTTTTCTCAGGGAAAGCAAAGGTGACAGTGATACTGATGAAAAAAAAAAATCGTTACAGGATATAGCCAAGAAATCAGGTTCAGTACAGTTTGTTTCTGCCCTGTACATACTGTCACAAAGTCACTTTGACTGCAATAACTCACCCCAATTCTATACTGATGGTGGTTGCATGATTGAAAGAACTTTTTGGCCTGCTAGACCAACTTGACCAACATCGTTTTTATAGTACTGCAGAATCTAGAAATGGACTGCCTCCCATAGGACCTCATCCCATTGATTCCTTAGCCAATTTAAGTTGCCTTTTAAAAGAATATTTGCCTTGCACTTAAGAAATCCAAAATATGTTTCATAATTTCTCTGGGGATATTTCTTATATTTAATGCCATTTCCGCATACCTCGTTTTACGTTCTCTAGCATTTGTTTATATATAAATTAACACATAGCCAAAAGAAACAGGAATAGGAGCTAATTATTACTCTGCATATAATGAAACTTAATACTTTTCAAGAGAATTTTCTTCACACATCAAGCTTTGGTTCTTTCTGTGCAATGAAATTATATCAGCTATTGATATTTACCATTAATTTTTGCTTACATCCCACTCAGATAAATCAACCAGGGGCTGCTTCTGGTGAAGACTGAGCCCCTATGTTTGATCAAAAACCACACATAGAGGAAAAAGCAAAACAAAAATATGTATACAAGGAGTAATGAAACATTTCCTCAAGTAAATCATTTGAAAAATGACAAGGTCTTCGGGTATATATGAGAAAAATAAATAAAAATGGGACAATGGCAAAATAGGTTAAGGTTAAGTTAAAAAATAAAAGCAAGTGAAAGCATAATGAACCATGTGGCCAAAATAATCAGTGAAGAAGAGCTAAGAAAAAATAACAATAAGCAGGGTGAGGAGAGGATTATGAACTGAACTACTGAAGTCCAAAATTTACAGTATCCACATTAACAACAAACAGTTGTGTTAAAATTATACAGCAGCAATTATGGCCTTCTGGTTATATGATTTACAAATATAATTATGCTATTATTAAGCATTTTCCAGGATTAATACCTAAAAAGATATGACTTACTTATATTTTCACTTTTATTTTTATTTAAATGACAGCTCACTAAAAGACTAGAAAAATTAAGTGTTTACTTAATTGTATGAAAAGTGACACTTTATTTTTGTATGAACTTCTTCAATGAACTTTAGCCTTAGCATATATAACAGAATCCTGGTTTTCTAATGTGGTTTTGACTGATTGAAGAAAGCTCTATATTGTTTGCCTGGTCAGATTAGCACACAACCTAGATCTACTACTTAGTAGAGAAAATGAACACCACCTCACTCAAAAACAAATCCACATCATGAAATAATAATAGCTAATATTTTTGAGTACCTAGTATTTATCAACGTTATTTTATTTTAAGATCAACATATGTCCCTAAACATTTGTTGGTTCAGAAACATTTTCTATACCTCTAATTCAGTCCTTCTTGTATCCATGTTTTGTTTTTCTTGTATGTGTGTTTTTTTGACCAGAGGATTCAGTTGTTTTTTTTTTTTTAAGATTTTATTTATTTATTCATGAGAGACAGAGAGAGAGAGAGAGAAGCAGAGACACAGGCAGAGGGAGAAGCAGGCTCCCTGCAAGGAGCCCGATGTGGGACTTGATCCCAGGACTCCAGGATCACACCCTAGACCAAAGGCAGGCACTGAACTGCTGAGCCACTCAGGCATCCCAGGGACCCAGTCTTCAATAGGATGCAGCCCCTAGTTGATTTTTTGGAGTAAACTATAACCCAAAAATTAATGGTAAACATCAGTATTCAATATAATTTTATTACACATAAAGAACCAAGGCTTGACAGATGAAGAAAATTCTCATGAAAAATATTAAGGGCCACTACATACAGAATAATAATTATTTTGTATCCATATCTTTCTTGGTTATATGTTAATTTATATAAACAAATGCTAGAGAACATGTAATAGAATATGTGAAGATGGCATTTAAAATAGGAAATGACCCCAGAGATTATCTGAATCACAAAGGATTTTACTAATGCTCTATTAACATTTTTAAATACCAGTGTTCTATGAGTCCCTTCTTTCTTTCTTTTTTTTTTTTCTTTCTTTTTTTTTTTTAAGGTTTCAAACCCTGTTGAATTAGGTTTGATAAAAGATTCACATTCATTTCAGAAGCAATTCAGTCTTCCTTTTTCATGTACATATCTTAGAAAATCATATTGGAATCCTGGAGAGATAGCAAGGCACTTCCAATATTTCCTTTTTTTATTGCATCTAAGTTACTCAGAGTTTTATCTGCAACTCTTGGGACCCAACTGTCCCAGTTCTGCTGAAGGTAGATGATGGCCTGTCGTGGTTCAAAGACACTATTTCTGATAAGTCACTGGTTTCTGCTTTTTCTCAGAAACTCCATACCAGTGGGACTATACTGAACAGCATTTCATTGATTTAGTAGAATGTCATCTCTAATGTAACAAAACTGGAAGACTAAAATTGTGGAGCATCAGCCACAGTTCAAAAAAAATGATGTCTTATTACCATAATCTGCATAAAATGATATTAAAATAATTCTAGGCAAGGAAGGGTGGTATGATATCTCCCTTTCAGTTTTACTGATTTTAGGATATTTTGCAAAATGTCATTTATCCAAGCACAAAATTTAACCTAGTCAATTGTAAAAAAATAAAGATTATTTGCAAAATAACAAAAGAAAACTCTTCTTCTTCTACCTCTTTTTCCTTGAAAAGGCCATGTAGGCAGTATAGAGGAAGAGAATGCAATACAGCCAAGGACCTGATGAGGCTGAAAAAGTGGGGTCCCAGCAAATTGATGGTAGGAATGGGACTGAGCAGGCAGTGGAGCCAAGGAAATAACAGCATGGCTAGCAGTTGAGGCAGTGAAACAATCAGGAGACTGGTGTATCTAGGAGGAATGAGCAACTAAGTAAATATACTGAGATATTAGGAGCCAGGATCTCACTGTCAAAGAAAGGATTTACAAATGTAAAAAGCAACAGGATGCTGGATTAGCCTGGATTGTGTTGCTGTGAATAGATCTCTACAGATTTACTTACAGAAATAAATGTATGTATATGTATATATAATATGTATGTTTATAGGTAGTTGGTTTTGTCATCTAGATGGTATGGATCCTATGATACCTCTGTAGCAATGAGGATACTAAATGCATAGATCTTCTAAAAAACACCTTCTACCAAAAAAATAAAGACTCTTCAAAAAATGACTGAATGGTTAATTTCAAGAAACGGAAGTAAAAGATGAAACCGGAATACATTTTGTGACAAAAATTAAAGTTCTCGAAGTACGGAGATGTCAAAAAGTAAGTTTGAAGAGGTTCCTACTTACTAAGTGTAGGGAAATTTTTGCATAAAATGTATCAATAGTAATGGCTTATATCACATTGGATAAAATTTTAATTCATGACTCTATGCAAATATAAATAAATGGAAATCTCAGCGTTGTGCTATAGTCAAAATACATATTGAGAAATAGAAATAGAAAATGACCTATTATAGTTCAGGCAGCGAGCATCAATGTTGTAAAGCTGGCAGGTGGATGTTTGATGATAGCGTATTAAGGCAGATTCACAATAATTTACCCCCAAATATTTAGATGTTATGCAAGGAAAAACCAGTAGAGAAAGTTTGGGGATAATTTTGCAACTTAGGCAGCTGATCAGAAAGGTACAGTGGAGGACAAGATGTCCTGTCCCCATGATGTACACTGAAAGCCACAGCATCATTGTATAGTATTCCTCCCAAAAAAGTCATGAACTGACTCTACATATGAGGAAATATTCCACAGAGCCAGATTAAGGAAAATCCTGCAGATGGGAGGCCTTAAATTCCTTAGAAGACTCTAGGTCATGAAAAACTGCAAGACTGGGGAACTATTACAGACTGAAGAAGAATAAGGAGACATGAAAATGGAACATGTGATCCTAGATTAGATCTGAAGAAGAAAGGAAAAAGAAGCATTGCTGCACTCTTAGCAAAATTTGAATGAAATCTTGGTAAGATTGTATTAATTTTGATCTCAAGATTTGCATGGCTGTATTCTGGTTGTGTAGGAGAAATGTCTCCATTTTGTAAAATATGAGCTGTAGTATTAAAGACTGAAGGGGCATCATGTTTGGAACTATTTTCAATAATTCAAAAGGGAAGAATGGTAATGGGTGTCCACAGGTAATTCTCCATGGGTCTTTGCATTTGCATGTTATTTTGAGAAAGATTTCATCTCATTCTATCTTTGCAAGGATGGTTTTAGAGCAAATAGCTGTGGAAGGTAGAGCTAATGGCTAATGTCTCCTCCTCCTGGGCAGAGAGATATGCTTTATGAGTAGGAAAGCAAAGTTTTTATTTTTTTAATTTTATTTATTTATTTATTTATTTATTTATTTATTTATTTATTGAAAGCAAAGCTAATGTATCTCTCTGCTGTAAAGGTTGGGCAGGTAAGATTGAAGTCTTCTTATAAGATGAAGATGTTTCAAAATTTGCAATTACTCAGTTATAATAAAGACCCACGGTATATGTAATCATCCATCTGGTCCTGCCTTCTCGTGATCATCATCATTATCCCCATTGTATTGGGCAAAAGGAACCAAGGGGACATGAAGCTAATGCTGCTCACTGTGTCTTGAGTAATAAAGTTTTAATGATTAATAATATAGTCTTTGACCTGGGACACCTGGGTGGCTCAGTGGTTAAGCATCTGCCTTCGGCTCAGGGTATGATCCTGGAGTCCCTGGATCGAGTCCCACATCAGGCTCCATGTGTGGAGCCTGCTTCTCCCTCTGCCTGTGTCTCTGCATCTCTCTCTCTCGCTCTCCCTCTCTCTCTCTGTGTGTCTCTCATTAATAAATAAATAAAATCTTTAAAAAATAAATAAAAATAAAATCTCTGACCCAAGTCTCCTGACAGCTACCAGTCTATGAGGTACAGCAAGGTAATTTGTTAGCTTGCAAGCTGGATAAAATCTTAGACCTTTCATAATTCTTGACATTTATATGCAGTGAGTAAAAAAAAAAAAAGATTATTGAAGAAATGTGGTAAAATATCAACCAGGTAATCTGGGTAAACAATATATGTAAGCTCCATTGCCATATTTTTATAAGTGCAACTATTCTGCATTTTTTGCCATTTAAAAATTATTCCAAAATATATTTATATAAATAAAAGCCATTTACATTGATTCTGATATAAAATAAAAATTCTGTATTTCTAACTAAAAAGTTTAATTTTCAAGAAAGATTTTTGGAAAATCATCTAAATCTTGAATTATTATTTAGTCTGCATATATGCAGGCCTTATCTAGGTACCAAAATAGAGCCAGATCAGTCAGAAAGCAGTTGGGCAGTTATTCTCATTTGGACTATAATATATACATTATACTAATTTTCAGCTGCCATTTATATTTTCAAAACTAATTATCTTTCTACCATTCAAAGTATAATGAATATCTAGAGACTTGCAAATATCAATGACCATCTGGGAATTTATTTGCATTTTAATTTTTTCATAAACATGCAACACTATTTAAAAAAAAAGGCTGCACACAAGCAAAACACAGATGCAGGTAGAGAATGAGCTATCTTCTACAATGCTAATGTTTCAATTTTTTCCCCTTGGTAATCATCTTGAATTGTACAGACATATCTTTAGATATTTTCATGATGTCATAACTGTTTTCAACCAAGAAAAATATTGCCTTTAGAAAATGTATCCTAAACATTAAACATGAAATATTAATATTTTGATTTAGCATCTATTAGGAGTGAAATATCCAAGGTGACAGTAAAATTTGATTTTGTGCATGTTACTTAACTTCTTTCATCCTCAATTTTGTCACCTGTACAATGAGGATAATTATAAGACGATGGAGAGAAGAAATATAAAGTATCTGGTATGCAATAAGAATTCAGTATATTACATTTTATTCTATCTTCCTATATTCCCTCTTTTTACTGCATGTGGGAAATATATATTCTGATAGCACTAATGTTCCTCCTTCTTATAAAACCTAATATCCTTAGAAGAAATTTCCTATCTGGCACAGAAAGAAATCTTTTTCATTCCCTGGGTCTGTTGTCCAAAATCTCCAATTTAACTGAAAGCTCTGTATGGCTGAGTGAAGCTGTAGTGTGAAAGACTGATGGGACACTAAGTTAAGAGAAGGATAAGCCTGGGCATAATAAGCTATGGTAAGGTTGTCCTGAATTTAAGCCTGTCTTTTTATCTTTAACAAAAATATCATTCAGTGTTTGTCACAGAACTAGAACAAATAATACTAAAATTTATATGGAACCACAAAAGACCCCAAATAGCCAAAGCAATCTTGAGAAAAAATCACAAAGCTGATGGTATCACAATTCCAAATTTCAAAATATACTACAATGCTGTAGTAATCAAAATAGTATGGTACTGGCACAAAAACAGACACAAAGATCAATGGAACAGAATAGAGAGGCCAGATAAACCCACACTTATACGGGCAATTAATCTACAACAAAGGAGGCAAGAAAATACAATGGGGAAAAGACAGTGTTTTCAAAAAATGGTGCTAGGAAAACTAGACAGCTACATGAAACTGGCCTACTTCTCTACATCATACACAAAAAATACACTCAAAATGGATTAAAGACCCAAATGTGAGGCATGACACCATAAAACTCCTAGAAAAAAACAGGCAATTATTTCTTGGACATGAGTCTTAGTCATGCTTTTCTAGGTATGTCTCTTCAGGCAAGGAAAAAAAAAACAAAACAAAAATAAGCTATTGGGACTATACTATTAGGAATGGGAGAAGATATTCACAAATGATATATTCAAGAATATCTAAAATATATAAAGAACTTATACAGCTTAACACCAAAAAACAAATCCAAATAATCCAATTAAAAACTAGACAGAGGACCCGAACAGACATTTCTCCAAAGGAGATGTACAGATGACCAACAGACACGTGAAGAGATGCTCAACATCACTAATCATCAAGAAAATGTAAATCAAAACTACAATGAGATATGTCATACCTGTAAAGTCAGAATTGCTAAGATCAAAATAAAAAAAGGTATTGGCAAGGATGTAGAGAAATGGAACCCTGTGCACAGGTGTTGGGAATGGAAATTGATGCAATCACTCTGGAAAATAGTATGGTGGTTCTTCAAAAAATTAAAAATAGAACTACCATAAAATCCAGTAATTTGACTACTGAGTATTTGCCTAAAGAAAATGAAAACACTAATTTGAAAAGATGTAAGCACCCCCATGTTTATTTCAGCATTATTTACAATAGCCAAATTACAGAGGCAACCCAAGTGTCTACTGACAGATGAATGGATAAAGAAGAGGTGGTATGTGTGTGTGTATATATCTATATCTATATCTATATATTCCATTATATAACATTTAATATATGTTATATATGTATATTTATATATATATATATGTGTATATATATATATATAATGGAATATTACTCAGCCCTAAAAAGGAATGAGATCTTGCCATCTGCAGCAACATGGATGGGCCTAGAGGCTATTATGCTAAGTAAAATAAGTCTGACAGAGAAGGACAAACACAATTTGATTTCATTTATATGTGGAATCTAAAAACAAAACAAATAGAAAGCAGAAGGAGACCCATAAAAACAGAGAACAAACTGATGGGTGACGGAAGGATGGGCAAGCTGAGTGAAGGGGAGTGGGAAATACAGACTTCTAGTCATGGAATGAATAAGTCACAGGGATAAAAGATGCAGTATAGGAAATATAGTCAATTATACCGTTAATAATGATGTATGGGAATATGTGTTTATACACATATAAATACCATGCAATTTTCTTTTTTTGTTTACTTTGATATCCATATATTGTTTTAGCTATATGGCCTGCTCTTTATCTTTTTTCCTTATTTTATTCATGGCATTCTTATTTTAAAAAATTACTTCAGTTTTTATTACTTCAATGTGAATTATCTCTTATTCCCAAAGCATTAATATTACCTTTCTCATTTTTTCCCCTCAGAGTCAAGGAATAAAATGGTGCTTTCTTTCTTCTTCCAATCTATTCTTCTAAACAATGCCGGCCCTCATAGGTTTTGATTTTGTGCTTCTAGGGAGGCACAAGGGAGGCAAATAATGTTATTCATTTCAAATTAAATCAACCACATATGTTAATTATAGTTCTATCTTAGGAAGAAAATTTCACATTAAATTTTTCAAGTGTTAAAAGCAGCTGCATGTCAATATATTTATATTTATTGACTTTCCTGACTACCCTTTGAGTAGAAGGCAGAGTAAACAAGAAAGAACTTCAGAGAGTTTATTATACAGGTAAGTGAAATCCATTTCTTCTGCTCTCAATGCAAAACGAATTATGTTAAGTTCAACTTTAGATATCCCCTGTATCTGCCGTTTATTCTCAATTTTCTTTCTACTGCTACTGTTTAGATACAGATTACCTCCCATGATTTGTACCACCCAAGAGCCCCTGTGCTGTCTCTCCAAGATTCATTTACAGTGCCTCAGAAGTATCTCTCAATAATCTATCTTTTAAAATAAATGTATGTATGTATATATGTATTTATGTATTTATTTATTTATGTATGTGTGTATTTATTTATTTATTTATTTATTTATTTATTTATTTATTTATTTAAGAGAGCTCACATGCAGGTGGTAGAAAGAGAAGCAGATGGCCCCTCTGAGCAGGGAGCTTGATGCAGGGGCTCCTAGGATCCTGAGATCAGGACCAGAACTGAAGGCAGACACAACCTACTGAGCCACCCAGGTACTCCTATCTTAATCTTTAATCGTGCTATATCTTTAATCGTGCTATATACCTGCATGTATGTTGTGTTGACTTGTTAGTTTTTTTTTTTTTTTAATGTACAATCAGCATGTCCTATTCTTTTTTTATTTTTATTTTTTTTTAGGATGTCCTATTCTATAAAGAAGATACCATAGATACCATAATCTGGTTATATGAGTTTCCTAAATTTTCCCCGCTATGCTATAAAGATAATGAGATTACATTTACTCCTTAGAGTTCCTGATATGCAGTAAATGTTCAACAAGTGTTAGATATCTACATTGCACACATTTAAATTAGAAATGCATTGCATGTTGGAGTTGAAATTTAAACAAAAAAAGAAAACAAAAAAATTTTTTAAAAAATTAAAAAAAAATAAGAAAAAAAAGAAATTTGAACAAAAACAGTAACAATCTTTGGCTTAAATGTTAAATTTTATAGGACTTCTCTATGTTGCTGTGCCCAGGTACTGTGGTTTGCTCAAGTTTTCTGTAAACTGCTAGGATCAGAATTCTTTACAAACTTAGAACATGTCCAGGCGTATCCTTGGGGGGCTCCTAAGGCACTTTAGAGATGGCATACTCAGAGGAATATTAAAGATATAGTAGGCAAAGATTTGACTCAGATGGGATGTTACTTTGCCTCAAACATAACTGAAGCTTTCATGGTTGAATGCCCTGTTTGTAGGAGATAGGAAATCTCCAATTTTGGCAACAACTTCTGTATAAAGACAGGATTTATAACCTGCTACATTCTGTATAAGGAAACATGTTCATTGAGTTTAGCTTCTTAATAAGAAGCACACGAGTGCTAAAAGTTAAATATACTTTAAAAATCCCAAGGGAATTTAATTGATCAATAGCTATTAATGGTCTTAATTAAGATATGTTCCTTTTCTTATACACAACAGTAAGCTTCCAGAAAGAAAATAAATAGGGGCTTTATTTACTAAACAGTTCACCATTTTTCTTTCTTCAAACATTATCCAATATTTGACTATTAGCTATGAGATACCTGTGACAAAATCCAACAATTCAATAAATAGTATAAGAAGTCTGCTGTAAAGCAAGTCCTACAGGATGCAAAGTAAAACAGTTTTAAACAGATTTTCTTCTAGACATCCAAATAATATAATTTAACACCAGGAAAATAAATACCTTCCAAGCAGCTCAAAATTACTTTTCATGCTCTATAAATCCATTCTCTGACTCTTGAAAAAAAAAAAAAAAAAGATAATCCAAGCATCTTCAGAGCCTTAAATGATGCCTTATGCATCAAAACATTTAAAATTACCATGCAAATTTCAAAAATAATCTATTTTCACATGCTAAAAATGAGATTATTTGGACTATTAAAATAAGTCAGCAAATAGTGTATCAATTAGTCTAACGTTAAAAGTATTATCTTCAGAGCAAAAATATTTTTAATACACACTCCCACAGGTGGCTTCTACTAAAATCCCTCTCTTTTGCAAGGCTCACCTTTAAGTAAACGCTTTTCAGTTACTTTATAAATGGTTTTGGGTACCTACGTGGTTTCAGTGGTCGATCATCTGTCTTTGGCTCAGGTCCTGATCACAGGGTGTTGGGATTGAGTCCTACATCACGTTCCCTGCAGGGAGCCTGCTTCTTCCTCTGCCTATGTCTCTGCCTTTCTGTGTGTGTCTCATGAATAAATAAATAAAATCTTTTAAATTTGTTTTAATTAAAAATGGTTTTAAATAGGAAAGGAGGAAGGATGAAAGAAGGGCATGCATACAAACAGGGAATGAGAAAGTGAAGAAGGAATAAAGGGAAATAGGAAGAAAGGAATGAAGGAAGGAGGTGGGGAGGGAGGGAAAGAAGGAAGAGAAGAAGAAAGGGAAGGAAGAAGAAGGAAAAGATTATCAGGCACAGTGTGGATCAAATCATGAAGGAAGCACTTCCCAGATTCATTGTGTTTAATCTTTCCAAAAATATTAACACATTTCCCAATATAACTTCACAGTACTAGACTTCTGAGCATAAGAAATCTATATATTAAAAAAAAGAAGGAAAAGAGATCTATATTTCAAAACCAAAACTTCAAATTTGAGAGTTAACAGGAAGTTGCATTCACCAATTCAGAAACACTGCCATCTGCTGACCAAATAAAATGGCAATGAGTTTTGCATTTGTGTCTTTAAATGTATAACCAATAACCTTGTAAACTTTGTAATGCATATTATAAAACTTGAATATAGTAACAAGTCACTGATATACAGACACTAATTTACAAATATAACTAAATATGAGGAATTTGAAGTAGGAAAAAGTACAAAAGGAAATATTTTGTTTTATAGCAAAAGTGTAATTAGGGTTTCAATTAGTCATCCAAAATACGAAAAAGTATTTTTTTTTTTCTGACACTACCCACAATTAGGTAGCAATTAACAAATGTTTGGGCATTAACTCAAGCCACAGTATTTTTCTAATTTGCAGCTCTGAGGTAAGAGATTTCTTCTAAACATTCATTTCTCACTAGAAGTCAGTCTCAACACTCAAGAAAATGCATCATGTTGATGACAGCACAAGGCAAAATGTCTAGATTCTTTTTTTTTTTTTTAAATTTTATTTATTTATGATAGTCACAGAGAGAGACAGAGAGAGAGAGGCAGAGACATAGGCAGAGGGAGAAGCAGGCTCCATGCAAGGAGCCTGACATGGGATTCGATCCCGGGTCTCCTGGATCGCGCCCTGGGCCAAAGGCAGGCGCCAAACCGCTGCGCCACCCAGGGATCCCAATGTCTAGATTCTTAAGGCTGGGTCCATTTCCTTCTTATGCCATCCTTCTTCCAACATTAATCAGGGAAAATAGGTAGAAAAGTACAGATTTTAATGTAAAGACACCGTGTTTTCTGATAGATCACGTTAGGTGAACAAACGGATTATTTCCATAGTTTGTAAAAGTAATCACAAAATTACCAGCAATATTTTTTTTTTCTAGGAGTGTCGGTGATTTAGGGAGTCTCCTAATTGACCTGCCCTTATATGCATGGTCTGATTTGAAACAATGTGGGACTAACAACATATTTATCCTCTGCATAATTTTCTCCCCTGCTACATTTCCAGCTTTATCTCGTCATACTAGACTTGCCCTTATACTCCACATATGGGAATTTGCTTGCAGCTCATAGGAAACTTCATGATATTTCACCTGTGTGCCTTTGCTCAAGCTTCTATCTGCATCTACAATGCAATTATCTTCTGACCTACTAACATCAGGAAAGCTGAATTTCTTTCCTCTGTTCCCAGCCTGTAGTGTGGATATTTACTACTGCACTTACTATGAGAAAGTGTTTTCTGTTTGTCAGTTTGTCATCCTTGCTTCCTGGTAAACTCCATCAAATGAGGGATATTGACTTATTTCTCTCCAGATAATCCATGCCTCACATGACACTTTATGAAGAAAATTTTTAAAAATTTCCCAATATTTTAGAAACTCATATAATATTTTCCTGTTCTTCATCATTGCTGCAATGACAGACTCTTTTCCATAGAAATTATTGATAGCATGTTGGGTTTGGTAGCTTGGACTGTTCTGTTATATATAGTTTAGTATATTATCTCGTGATTAGAGCTTGCCCTTGTCTCAATGAGGCTGTAAGCACCTTTGGGATTTGGACTATTTCAGACTGTATATTGCTTCCCAAACTGAACATTATTGGGGGTGCCAAGCAAATTCTTACTAAA
This sequence comes from Canis lupus dingo, assembly GCF_003254725.2. Classification (NCBI taxonomy): domain Eukaryota; kingdom Metazoa; phylum Chordata; class Mammalia; order Carnivora; family Canidae; genus Canis; species Canis lupus. The sequence continues at coordinate 51,443,636 of NC_064255.1, read as the reverse complement.
TATTGCATTGTTATGTATTCCCAATTGCATTAATAAAAACAAAGTCACATTGTAATATAACAAGTACTATATAATCCAAGGATTTTAAAAGGAGGATGAAATAAATCTGGGGAACTTCTTGCTTCAAAGTGAATCTCACAGTATAATTAGGAATATACTTCATTTACACAGGGATTCTCTATAGATTGGGAAGAAGCAGAAAAATGTGTAATCAGTCTGGTATCTAGCAAATTGATCCGGAACATACTTTTTCTTTCATTTTTAAAGCTCCATATGGGACTGAGCAGAAACCAAGAATCAGACTGACTGCACCACACAGGGACCCACTCCTAGAACTTATAACTGAATCTTCGTATCCATGGAATAGGCTCTCCTTGTTTCCCATTCCCTCAAACCTGGGTAATCACCATTCTACTCCTATTTCTGTAAGTTTGACTATTTTAGATGCCTCATACAAATGGAATCATGCAGTATTTGTCTTTCTGTGACTAGCAAATTTCACTTAGCATTATGTCCACCAGGCTCAGTCATGTTATCCCATATGGCAAGATTTCTTTCTTTTTTAAGACTGAGTAATAATATTCCATTTTATGTATATACCATATTTTCTTTATTAATCTATCCATTGATAGATATTTATGTTGTGTTCATATCTTAGTTATTATGAATAATGCTACCATGAACATGGGAATGTAAATATCTCTTTGAGATCTTGATTTCAATGCTTTTAATATATACTCCGAAGTGGGATTGATAAATAATATAGTAGTTTTAGTTTTAATTGTTTGAGGAGAAAAAAAGAATTGACAAAATTCAACACACTTTTATGATCAAAAACTCTCAGCAAATCAGGTAAAAAAGATATTTAACCTCAACATAATAAAGACCATAAATGACAAGTCCACAGCTAATATCATACTCAATGGTAAGCTTTTCCTCTAAGATTAGGAACAAGACACTTTTACCATTTATATTCAACATAGTACACGAAGTCCTGGGCTGAGGTATTAGGCAAGTGAAAGAAATAAAGGGCATCTATATCAGAAAGGGAAAGTAAAACTTTTTCTGTTTGTAGATGACATGATCTGATATATGGAAAACTTTAAAGACTACACACATGCACACAGATACACAAAGCCTATTATAATAGATAAAATTAATAAAGTAGCAGGACACAAAAACAACACATGAAGATTAGCCAAGCTCCCTACACTAACAATGAACTGAGAAGGAAATTCATAAAACAGTTCCATCTATATAATAGAATCAAAAAGGGTAATATACTTAGAATAAACTTGACGAAGGAGGTAAAAGACATATAAGCTGAAAACTATAAAACATTGATTAAAGAAATGAAAGAAGACACAAAGACTTCCTCTGTTAATAAATTGGAAAAATTGATATTGTTAAAATGCCCATACTACCCAAAGCAATCTACATATTCAAAGCAATTGGTATCAAAACCCGGTGGCATTTTTTATAGAAAATAAAATCCTAAAATTCATATGGAACAACCAAAGACCCCAAAGATCTCAAAGACCCCAAAGATCCCAAGGAATCTTGAGAAAGTAAAGCAAAGCTGAAGGCATCACAGTGCCTGAATCAAAATACATTACAAAACTACAGTAATTCAGGTGGTATGATACTGGCATGAAATAAGTATCCATGTATATACAATCAATTGATCTTGAAAAGGAGACCATGCCATGAATATACAATGAGGTAAAGACAGTCGCCTCAATAAATGATGCTGGGGAAATTGCATATCCAAATACATAAGAACGGAAGAGACTCTTACCTTACACCACAAAGGTGTAAATTGATTAAATACTTTTTTTTTTAAGATTTTATTTATTTATTCATGAGAGACAGAGAGAGAGAGAGAGAGGCAGAGACACAAGCAGAGGGAGAAGCAGGCTCCATGCAGGGAGCCCAATGTGGAACTGGACCCTGAGACTCCAGGATCACACCCTGAGCCGAAGGCAGATGCTCAACCACTGAGCCACCCAGGGGTCCCAATTAAATACTTAAATATAGACCTGAAGCTAAAACTCCTAGAAGGAAATATAGGGGAAAAGCTGTATGGTGTTGGTTTTGGCAATTATTTCTTGGGAAGGACACCAAAAACATAAGCAACAAAAGCAAAAATAGAAAGTGAAACTATATCAAACTAAAAGCCTTCCACACAGCAAGGGAAACAAGAACCAGAGTGAAAAGGTGACATACAGAATAGGAGAAAATATTTGTAAACCGTATATCTAATAAGGGGTTAATATATAAAAAAAAAAAGAATCTAAGGAACTCCAACAAGTCAGTAGCAAAAAATCTGAATAATTTGATTTAAAAATGGGCTAAGTACTTTTTAGACATTTACAAACATATCTTCAAAGAAGATAGATGAAAGATATATCTTCAGGAAAATGCAAATCAAAACCACAAAGAGATATCACTTCATACCTGCTGGGAGAGCTATTAAAAAAGATTAGTGTTGATGAGAATATAGAAAAGCCCTTATATATAGTTGGAGCCCTTGTATCCTATTAATAGGAATGTGGTGGAATGGTGCAGCCATTATGGAATAGAGTAGCAAGTTTTAATAACTTAAGTTATTAAACTTAAGTTTTCATAACTGGGAACAATAGGATATCAAATCAATGAATTCCAAAAGCAGAGTGGACACTGGGTAAAGAGTCAAAGAATGGGGGTACTTGGAGGGGATAATTTTATTGGCTAGGGCATGGAAGATATAGCCATAGGGGGAAAATAATGTGTTTGAGCACTGGTTTCATTCTTTCCAAGTTCTATAGCCATTTAATCTCTATGTATACTATTTTTCCTATAAGAAAATTAGGGGTAGTAACTGTATATTTTAATCTTTAATGAATCAAAAATAGTGATTTGCTTGACTAAAAGCAAGGTTTTTAGTTCCATTCTACCAAAAAGGAGGCTGAGGTTCAAATTATTATGCAAACCATCATAAATCCCATTAAGCAGATTCACATGTCTATACACTGATGCTCTTACTCTTTTTCCTAAATTCAACATAAACCTATTGTACTATGTATGGTGTGGTGCTTGGGAACACGATCTCTAGAGCTGGATTGTCTTGGGGCACAACCCAGGTTTGCCACTTGTTAGCCAATAAACTTGAACACATTATTTAATCTCTCTGTAGAGTTAATTAAACCATTTTGGAGCAGATTACAGTTGACCCTTGAACAACACAAGGGTTAAGAGCACCAACCACCCACATAGTCAAAAATCCACATAATCTTTTGACTTCCCCAACACTTAACTACTAATAGCCTCCTGTTGGCCAAAAGCCTTGCCAGTAATATACACAGCTGTTTGATACATATTTTATATGTTATATGTACTATATACTATATTTTACAATAATGTAAGCTAGAGAAAGGAAAATGCTATTAAGGAAATTGTAAGAAACAATACATTTACAGTGCTGTATGGCACTTATCAAAAAATTCTGCATATTAAGTGGACCTGTGTACTTCAAACCTTTGTTGTTCAAGGGTCAACCGTGTTATTTTGCTCTCTTTTGTAAAAGGAGGCTAATAATTCTATTTACCTCACAGGAGTTAATATGTACAAAAGCAGTGCCTGGCACTACGTAGCCTTTCTACAAGTATTTTATGAAACAAAAATACTGAAAGGAGAAGGTATACCAAAAGGAAAGGGTTTTGAAAACTCATGGCTGATTGTGTTTCAGTCAACGTGATGAATGTTAGAAGTAAATTTCTTCTCATCCTTTGTGATCTGATTTCCCTTTAGGATTGCTTATTTAGTTTCATTCCCTACACTCGGGCAGATCTTCAGAATATAGGAGTAAGGAGGAAAAAGCCAAAGAATGAGCAAAAGAAATCAAACCACTTACTAGGACTTACTGGTACAGAAAACAATCAAATGGATCCAGTTGCCCTTAGGTAGTTCCTGGAAACAAACAAACTAACTAACTAAACTAAACTATATATATAGTTTATATAAACCATATATATATATATGGTTTATGGTTTTCTTAGTTTATTTAGAAAACTCCATATCCTCAAAATGATCTATAGGAGAGACCGGGTATAAGGAACAAGCAAGCACAATAGATAGCAAGCTTCCCCTGAGATGCAGAGAGGTAGCAGAAGGGTGAGGAGAAGAAGGGAAGAAAGGGTGCACGTGGATGACTAGAGCAGGGCTGTGATATTCTTGAAATTCTCTTTATTGCCTTCACAAAATACTTCTCTGTGTATTAAAAAATTGAAATCACAAAAAAGTCTCTGAAAACAAAAGTGTCACCCCTGATTAGAAAAGGCATAAGAAGCAGCAGAAAAGCTTTACGCTCAGCTTGAAGTCTTGGGGAATAAGAAAACCTTTCAGGAGCAAAAACAAAACATAGCAGAGGAAAGGCAGATTAGTGTGACTTCAGAAATGAGTTCCAAGACTACCGAAGCACAGTGTATTAGCTTTATGACGAGAGCCATTAGCTCTCCACGGACAGGCAATATTTCTAAAGAGCTACACTGTGCAGAGAAGATGTGAGGGATCTAGGAACAAAGCTCTGCTTTCTCACAAGTTATTAACCTCATTTATACCACTGAGTCCCTATCATTATACTCATTGCCCTGACATGGTTCAGTGCATTGATACTTCATTCAGCAGGGTGCAAATTGTGACGACAGAGACAGGGGACCCCAGAGGCTTGGCTGCAATTGCTTTGTTATGACCAGCTGCACCTCGGATGAAAGTAAACGTTTAAGTAACTATTCTGGGAGAGAATTCCCTAAAAACATTTTCACAGTCTTTTATCCTGAGGCCAATTCACCAACTATCTGTTTATAAACCTCTGCAGGTTTCAAGTTCATTTTTTAAAAGCAGTTGTACATTTTCATTCTACAGCACAGGCAAACAGAAGTTGTATGCTTGTAAAGTCAATGTGGATCTTTCCATTAGCCTCTTAATGGGAAATAGCTTTTCATGAATTTGGAGAAATCATCCACTGGGATGGCAAATGCATTGGAAGGGGTGGAGAAGGTAGCATTTTAGCTGCTTAAAAACAAAAATGAAGAACAAATGCTCCTCGTTTGAAAGCTATCCTTTCAGGAGAAATGCCATTTGTTGAGATTTGATTAGCTTTAATGAATCCTAAGGCCAAGCTTCTGATTTTATGAGTGTAATATAAAAGAGGCTCTACCAAAATAAGCAATATGTGTTTACTGAAATGCAATTAATCATCATAATCTATTGAGCATCAATAATGATCTTTGATGAAATATCATTAACACTCTTCTTTTTAAAGATTTTACTTATTTATTAGAGAGAGAGAGGGAGCAAAAGTTGGGGGGAGGAGAGTTGCTTTCACTGAGTAGGGAGCCCAATGTGGGGCTCGATCCCAGAACATTGGGATCATAATTTGAGCCAAAGGCAGATGCTTAACTGATTGAGCCATCCTGGCACCCCTATTTTAACTCTTATTAAATAAAATATAAAGTCACATTTAAGTATAAGCATAGTAGCAGCTATTTCCTACCAAAGATAACTTAATGGAAAGTTTTCACTCATTGAAAATTCTTGACCAATCATATATAATACAATTTGTAAAATGTCACTAGTATAAATAATTAGCCTTGACCTTTGGAAATCCTTAAAGTTCAAGTATTCCTAAAAGAAGCGAACTTTTGCATTTCAGTTTGAATTAGTCTAAATATTTGCATTCATGAAAGATATATTAAACCAGACTTATCAGAAGGAAAATATTACATCTATACATCTATTATATATATTTATATAATATATAAATTATAATGTATATAAATACATTTGTATACAGATATATATCAATAAGAAAAATTTATATACATCTAATGAAAAGACAATAACGTGATGAAATGGTGACATGAATGATTTGACATAAATTATATGTAATATTGAAACATTGTTATAGAGGCATCTGGGTGGTTCAGTGGTTTAGCATCTGCCTATGATTTAGGTTGTGATCCCAGGGTCCTGGGATCAAGTCCTACTTGGGCTCCCTGTGGGGAGCCTGCTTCTCCCTCTGCCTGTGTCTCTGCCTCTTTCTCTGGGTCTCTCATGAATAAATAAATAAAATCTTTTTTTGAAAAAAAGAAACATTGTTGGGCAGCCCCAGTGGCTCAGTGGTCTAGCGCCGCCTTCAGCCCAGGGCCTGATCCTGGAGACCCAGGATCGAGTCCCACATTGGGCTCCATGCATGGAGCCTGCTCCTCCCTCTGCCTGTGTCTCTGCCTCTTTCTCTGGGTCTCTCATGAATAAATAAATAAAACCTTAAAAAAAAAAAAAAAACTTGTTATAGATTCCAGCATTTCATTTTAAAAGAATTCACAATTAATAGGAAAAACAATGAAACTATGTTTAATACAGCTGAAATAAAAATATAAACTCATTATTCATACTATGCAGAACTTGAAATTGATTTGTGATATATATTTAATGTATCTTAAAATTTTAATATAAATTAGTAACCACTAATTACTCTGCTATTTCTTTTGGCTTCAAGCCACTTTCTCCTTTGGTCCTTAGAACAACTGGACCATTTGGCTTAAATGCTTATCCTGCCAAATTTAGTTCTCCTGCATGGAGAATTTTAGGCAGTCTTTTCAGGGGTGTTTTTCTGCTCTGACCAACAGAACTACTCAAAGATTCCCCTTCCAAGGTAATAACCATAGCAACCAAAATCCTCCTCTTTACTGAAGGAAGGCAGTTAAAAAATGGGACAAGAAAAATGATAAAGCTTAGTGGGAATCTGCAAATGAGAAGTCTGTGATGAGAGTCCCAATGATGGGGGGTCAGGTGGACAGAAGCGAAAGAGAGAAAGGATTGGTGAAAGAGCAGAGACTGAAGAAATCCTCTCTGCAGTATCTGAACTGATATACCACCACCACCAAAGTGATATCTCAGCCCTTTAAACTAGCACGGTGTAATGTAATACTGGAATACTAAAAGGTCCTTAAGATGATCACTAATCACAACTTAAAATTAACTCTATGAATTGGAAAAAAGGATAGCATCAATAAGAAAACTGAACTTGAAACAACTGCAACTTCAGTTCCCTTAGGTAGTCAAGGTCAAAAGCTCAGACTTCCCAGTCCTAATAGAGGGTTGAGAAGAATTTGGTGTCTATCTAGTTAGAGATGCAGTGAGGGTACCTTGTTGTATGTGTTTTTCTTTGAGATGTAATTCCCCCCATTTCTTAACTCACCTCTATCTCCTTTGAAGCTTCTTAACCATCCATCCACATTCATGCAACTTATTTTTTGTGTCAACAGCAAAACTCTTCCTCCAGCGGGAGAGATGGTGAGTGAATTCTTACCTGAAAACAGGTTATATTTAATCGGAATGGCTTCTGTGAAAACAGCTTATCCATGAAAAGGGTATTTTTAGAACTAGAGAGGTTCTTGAAATTTCATAGACAAGGATCAACACTGCCAGTCTTTTGTGTAATAGTTAAGTGAGTACAATCAGCTAATTGTTGAAGAGAATGCCCTGTGCCAATTAAATTCACAATTGCCTGTTATGACTAGGATCGAAGAGAGCAAGTTTTACAATTTCTCTATTTGAATTGTGGTTAAACAATACTTATATAGTCATGAGAAGTGAAAGACAGTTAAGTGACAGGGAGAAATTTGGCAAAAGGATACAAGTGAGCCGTGATGTAACTCCTACAACAATTTGGATTATGTTATTTTAAATAAGAAGGATCCTTGTGGAGTAAAAAAGGTAAAGAAATCAAATAGCATCAAATAAAATATATTTTCTAATATTAAATTTCTTTGCAATTCTTTAGCTGAGCAAATAATAATATCAACATGTTTTACATGTTATATTAGACACTTTTTTTATTTTACAGAGTCACAACCTCTGTTTGTTTTTGTTTTTGTTTTTTAAGATTTTATTTATTTATTCATGAGAGACAGAGAGAGAGAAAAAGGCAGAGACACAGGCAGAGGGAGAAGCAGGCTTCATGCAGGGAGCCAGAGGTGGGATTTGATCCCAGGACCCCAGGGTCATGCCCGGAGCTGAAGGCAGCACTAAACTGCTGAGCCACCAGGGCTGCCCACAACCCCTGGTTTTTAAGAGCATCACTAACTCTTCCAGAGGTATTCAACATAATTTATGCAACATTCTCCATTCAGGCTTAAGATTTTGATGAGATTTCTAAAGTATGTAATTTTTTTTAAGTTAAAAAATAAATTTAATAATTAATGTTTAGGAAATCATTTGGGAAGAGGCATGTTTTAATGTTGATTACCATAGACGATTATATCACAACATAATAAAAATGCTACTGTTTTAATAATAATAATAATAATAATAATGATAATAATAATGATATAGATGATAATAATAATAATAATAGAGCATTCCATTAGTTGAGTATTTTCTTGGTATTAGCAACTTTACACTTTTTTTCTTATTAATTGATCATAAAATTTCTCTGATAAAGATTATATACTGCTTTATAGATAAAGAAACTAAGGCTCAGGAATTTTGAACAAATTGCCCAAAATTACATGGTAAATTTGGATTTTTTTTTTATAAATTTGGAATTTAAACATGTTTCTCTACCTCATATTTAACTCCTTCAACCAAAGAGCTATATGTAATCTTAAAAACAACAACAACAACAACTGAATAGAATGGTCAATGCAAATAGTAAGAACTAGATAGTTGTTGGAATTCATTAAGTAAAATACAGGTGAAGAAAGAAAGATAAATATGAATAGATTTGGGTAAATTTCTAGTACAAAAGCAAAATTTATTTTTTTTTAATCTGCATAAGTCTATTAAGCTTCCTGGGTACCATTTTTGGCACTCAGGATATATAAGTGAACAAAGGATGTAAGACTCCCTAACAACTGGAAAAATAGAACTGCCATTTACCGAAATGAGAAGACAGCTTCCTTTTGCACATAGAATAAAAGCTACATTTTCACCATACCCTCCAAAACCCCAGTGATACGACCCTGCCTGCCCACCTGTGCAACCTCAAATTCTCACACTACCCTCAATGTTCCCTCAGCTTCAGCTACAGTGACCTTTCCCCACATTCTCAAAAACACAGTGTTCTTGTCTATCTTAAGGGTCATCCTACATTCCACTTTCTCTATCTAGAATACAATTTCTTTTCTTTCTTTCTTTTATTTTTTTAAACATCCTTAAGGACACAGGTTGGATATTTCTTATTCAGAAAGAACTTCCCTAAACCTAAGTCCTCCTCCACTCCTTTGTTCTACTATTCTAATCGTTTCCCATCACTTTGTCTTTTTCTCTATACTATGTAACATATTTTCATATTTTTTATTTAATTATTTAAAAATCATGAGGATAAAAAATGTGTATTTTACTCTTCACTGTGAATCTGCCATATTGCTTAGTGCTTGGTACTTTCGAACAATAAACAAATATTTGTTAAATACTTGAATTAATGGAACTATGTTGTTTTGCAGTCTACTGAGGATTGATTCATCTTCCTCCTGTCCAATGTATTTGCATTTTATAGAAAATTTTTGTAAAGCAGTTACTTAACACAAATTGATTATCTGATAAAATAAGTTATAGAGATACATTATAGTCTAGTTTACATTATCAACTCGTTTATAAACATTACATTCAATATCTTTATAAAATGACATCAAGTTAAACTTTTAAAAGGACTCTGGCATAGACATAACTCGATGTAAGTTACTGAGATTTTTACATGGTAAGCATATTGTTGTATACTGCTGAATGACAGATGCCTTCTCGGGCAAGCATAGCTTATTGAACAAAAGGAATTTGTAGTAATATCCAGAAAAAAATATGTTTTTTAAAAAACTATTCCTAGCTTCTGCTAAAGATCCAGAAATATGAAAAGAACTTCACTACCACTCTAACAACAAAACATTCTCAAAACAATCCTTAAAATCATCATTTTTAACCTCATCAGAAACCTGAGATCGAAAGGCAATCAAAATCATGAAATCCAAGAGCATAAGCCCCAGAAAAGAGAAACTCAGACACAAGCACTGGCTTATCTGTGGGAGAACATGGAAAGAAGACAAGAATACCATAGAAGCTAAAGTTTTTAAAACAAATTTCTAAAACTGGAGTGTGGACTGGAACAAAGTTATGAAATTACTGGGAATTTCAGAGCCAAAAGGAACTTGTACCAGTCAAAGGGTTTTCTGTATGGACCTCAGTACATGTTCACAAGAAAGGTTTATGGTAGAACAAGAAACCAATTAAAGTTTCTCTCAGTACTATAGGCCTGAAAAAGGGGGGGGGGGGTAGTTGCTTCCGTTGGAAATGCAGAAACTACTTGGATCTATCACCCCAACTCCTTTGTAAAAAGAAGTAAGACACTGGAGGTAAGACAGAAAATCTTGTCACCTTCAGGGTATAGTTAAGGACCCATAGAAGCTAGAAGAAGGGAATAAAAATATATATATATATATATCCTCTATACCACTAGACAAAGGTAGGAACAGACCATGTGAGGTAAGTCACATCCTTGAACCCTAAAGACCCCATATCTGCCAAATTCGGTATCTAAACCAGAACAGAGATCACCCTAGTCTAAAGCAAAAGTGGAAATAAGTATATTTATAGCTTATGCAAAATAAGCTGTGACAGTAATAGTATTAAGGATCAGAGGCAGCAATTAAAAATATCCCATTACAAGGTTCTTATACTACACATGAAGCAATATAATAGTATTTAAAGGTATATTATGATTTACTAAGGATATATATTTTAATCATAGGTTAATAACTAAAAACAAACAAATAAACAAAAGTATAAAAGAGAAACCAGTAGTGGAAAAAAATGAAATAATGAAAATATTCAATATAAATGAAAGCAGCAAAAAGCAAAAGAAAAATACAAGAAAGAAACCAACAACAGATAGTACCAATAGGAAACAACTAATGAAACTCTGTTTTAATTGAAATATATCAGTAACTTAGTTACATGCAAGTGGTCTAAAATGAATTAAAAGAAAACATTACTAGGTTGGATAAAAAACCCAGACTCAACTATGTAATGTCTAAACTAACTTCACATTTGCCATAAATACGTCTGTGTGTATAAAAGGAAAACATAGAAAAATATGAGTATACAAATATTAATCAAAGTAGATCTGAAGTGATCATATCAGATGGAGCATATAAATGATAAAAAAAATATTGCCAGGAAAAGAGAGTTACTACATAATTCTCTGACCAAGATGATATTAAACTAAAAATGAATTATGTAAAGATACCTCACAAATATTTGAAAACAAAACACAATTCCCAATAACCCATGGGTCAAAGAGGAAATAAAAAAATATAAAATATTTTAAATTAAATGAAAATAAAACATATATTTCAAAATGTGTGGAATGCTTTTTCAAGGAAAGATGGCAGAGTCAGAGGACCCTAGCTCACTTTGTTCCATGGATACAACTACATAATACCCACATCAATAGAAATCACCCAGAAAATGACCCAAAGACTAGTAAAATAGACTTGCCACAGCTAATGTAGAGATGGGACCATATCAAAGAGGGTAGGAAGGATGGAGACATGGGCAGGAGCTAAAGAGACCTGTGAGACTCTCCTCAGGAGGAAGGAATGCCACGCCCATGGAGAGGGAAAAGAAACAGACACACAATAGGCACTCCACACATGGGGAAAGCAAATCTCCATAACATTTGGCTTTGAAAATTAAAGGGACATGATTTCTTTCTTTTTTTTTTTTTTTTTTTTAAGGGACATGATTTCTTCACAAATTCTTACAACTGTGGGCCTTAACACCTGGAACTTTAAAAAGAACACTTTCCTCAGTTCTGGGAAAGTTACAAGGGCAATAGGAAACTGAGTCACTACCCTTAAAGAGACAACAGGCAAAGAGCTCTGCTGAGATAAAGCACAGAAGCAGCAGTTTGAAAAGCACCTGGATTATATAGGAGGAAGACAAAAGACACTATATAATCATAAAAGAAACAATCCAACAAGAAGATATAATGACTATATTTGTGCACCCAACATAGGAACACCCAAATACACAAAGCAGCTAATAAGAAACATAGAAGAAGTAATTGACAGTAATATGATAATGGTAGGGGACCTTCACATCCAGCTTACATCAATGGATACATCATCCAAACAGCAAATCAACAGGGAAACAATGACTTTGATTAAGGCAGTGGACCAATGATCTAATATATTTAGAACATTCCATCCTAAAACACAGAAGACATATTTTTTTCAAGTGCATATGGAACATTCTCTAGAATAGATCACATGTTGGGCCACAAAAGAAGTCTCAACAAATTCAAAAAGACTGTAGTCATACTATGCATCTTTTTTTTTACCACAGCAATATGAAACTGACATTAACCACAAGAAAAAAATCTGGAAAGAACACAAATACATACAAGGTTAAATTACATGCTACTAAACAATGAATGGGTCAACCAAGAAATCAAAGAAGAAATAAAAAATACGTGAAGACAAATGAAAATGAAGACATAATGGTCCAAAATAGAGGGAAATTTATACCAATACAGGCCTACTTCAAGAAGCAAGAAACATTTCAAATAATCTAATCTTATGCCAAAAAGAGAAAAAGAAGAATGAACCAAACACAAAACCAGTAGAAGGAAGAAAATAATAAAGATTAGAGCAGGAAAAACAAATTAGAAACTAAATAAACAATAGAACAGATAAATGAAACCAGGAGCTGGTTATTTGAAAAAAAAATCAACAAAATTTATAAAACTTTAGTCAGACTCATCGAGAGAAAGAGAGAGAGAGAGAGCGAGCTCAAATAAACAAAATCAGAAGTGAAAGAAGAGGAGAAATATCAATTGACACTACAGAAATATAATTATAAGAAAATATTATAAAAATTATATGCCAGTAAATTGGACAACCTAGAAGAAATGAATTCCTAGAACCACATAACCTACCAAAGATGAAGCAGGAAGCAATAGAAATTTTGAAGAGACTGATTTTCAGCTATCAAATTGAATCTGCACACACACACACACACAAAGTCCAGAACCAGACAGCCTCACAGGCGAATTTTAGCAAACATTTAAAGAAGTATTACTATGGGTGCTGCCTGGGTGGCTCAGTTGGTTAAGCGACTGCTTTTGGCTCACGTCATGATCCTGGGGTCCTGGAATTGAGCCCCACATTTGGGCTTCCCTGCTCAATGGGGAGTTTGATTCTCTCTCTGCCCCTCCCCTTGCTCATATTCTCTCTTTCTCTCAAATAAATAAATAAAATCTTAAAAAAATAAAGTAGTGTTACTACCTATTCTTCTTAAACTATTCCAAAAAATAGAAGAGGAAAGAAAACTTCCAAATTCATTTTGTGATGCCATCATTACCCTGATACCAAAACCAGAAAGATACCACATAAAAAAAAATACAAGCCAATATCTCTGATGAATATAGATGCAAAATTCCTCAACAAAATATTAGCAAATAAAATCTAATAATACTTTAAAAATCATTCTTCACAATTGAGTGGCATTTGTTACTGGGATACAAGGGTGGTTCAATATTGACAAATCAATCAACGTGATAGATTACAACAGAAGAAAGGTCGAAAACCACATGATCATTTCAATATATTCAGAAAGAGCATTTGACAAAGTACAATATCCATTCATGGTAAAAGCTCTCAACAAAGTTAGTTTCAAGGAAACATACCTCAACATAAGAAAGATCATATATGAAAAAGCTACAGCTAATATCACTCAATAGAGGAAAACTGAGAGAGCTTTTCCCCAAAGATGAAGAATAAAATAAAGATGCCCACTCTCATCATTCTCATTTGGGAGTACTAGAAATCTCAGACAAAGCAATCAGACAAAAAAAAAAAAAAAAAAAAAAAAGCAATCAGACAACAACAGCAATACAAGGCATCCGAACTGGTAAGGAGTAAGTAAAATTTTCACTATTTGCAGATGACATGATACTATGTATAGAAAACTATAAAGACTCTACAAAAACCTACTAGAACTGATAAATGAATTCAGTAATTTTGCAGGGTAAAAACCAATATACAGAAATCAGTTGCATTTCTCATCACTATAATGAAGTAGCAGAAAGAAAAAGTAGGAAAACAATAACATTTACAATTCACAAAAAATAATAAAATACCTAGGAATAAACTTAACTGCAGCACGAAAGACCTATACTCTGAAAACTGTAAAACATTGACAAAGGAAACTGAAGACATTGCAAACAAATGGAAAAATATTCTACGGTTATAGATTTGAAGAACAAGTATTGTTAAAATGTCCATACTACCCAAAGCAATTTACACATTTAATGCAATCCCTATCAGAATACCAACAGATGTTTCTATTTTTTACAGAAGTAGAACAAACAAACCGCAAAAGACCTCGAATAGACAAAACAATCATGAAAAAGAATAACAAACCTGGAAGCATCACAATCCCAGATTTCAAGATAAACTACAAAACTATAGTAATCAAAATTGTGCGGTACTGAAACAAAAATAGACACATAGATCAAGGGAACAGAATAGAAAGTTCAGAAATAAATCCAGATTATATGGTCAATTAATCTTTGATGAAGGAGGCAAGAATACGCAATGGGAACAAAGATAATCTCTCCAACAAATGGTGTTGAGAACACTGGGCAACTACATGCAAAAGAATGAAACTGGACCACTTCCTTACACCACACACACAAATAAACTCAGAATGAATTAAGGACTTAAATATGACACCTGAAACCATAAAAATCTTAAAAGCGAGTACAGATGTCAATCTCTCTGACATCAGCTGTAGCAACATTTTTCTAGGTATATCCCCTGAGGCAAGAGAAACAAAAGCAAAAATAAACTATGAGGATTACATCAAAAACTTCTGCACAGCAAAGGGAAGAATCAACAAAACTAAAAGCCAATAGACTGAATGGGAGAAGATATTTGCAAATGGCATATCCAATAAAGGACTGGTATTCAAAATATATAAAGATCTTATGCAACTCAACACCAAAAAGACAATCCAATTTAAAAACGGGCAGAAGACACAAAAAGCATACAGATAGCCAACAGACACGTGAAAAGATTGTCAACAACATAATCAGGGAAATACAAATCAAAACTTCAATGAGACATTACCTCACACTTGTCAGAATGGCTAAGATCAATAACAAAAAAACAAGTGTTGGAGAGGATATGGAGAAAAAGGAACCTTCTTGCACTGTATGTGTATATATCACTCAAGTATAAAAAAGAATGAAATCTTGACATTTACAACAACATGGATAGATCTAAGAGTATAATGCCAAGTGACATAATCAGTCAGAGAAAAACAAATGCCAGGGTTTCACTTACATGAAGAATTAAGAAACAAAACAAGAAAAAAACAAAACAAAAACAAAAACACTTTTAGCTATAGAACAAACTGGTGGTTACCAGAGGGGGTTGGGTAAAAGAGTTGGATGAAATAAGGGAAAAGGATTAAGAGTACACTCATCATGATGAGCACTGGCTAATGTATAGAATTGTTGAAATGCTATATCATACATCTGAAACTGATATAACACTATCTGTTAACTATCCTGGAATTAAAATTTTAAATAATAACATATAACAACAAAATGTGAGGAATGCAGCTAGAACACTGCTGAGAAATTTATAGTATTAATGCATATATTAACAAAATACTTTCAAATTAATGAACTAAACTTCCATCTAAACAAATTAGAACAAAGAAAAGAATAAAACCAAAGCAAATAAAAAAATATTTAAAACAAAAATTGAAAAAAATAAAAAATAAAAAAATAAAACAAAAATTGTTTTAAGTAAAAAATAAAAAATGAATAAAATGGATAACTTCTAGTGAAACTGATCAAGAAAGCAGGAGATGTGTATTATGGACACGAGATATGAAAGAGGACAAGAGACTCTACAGACATTAAAATGATAACCATATATTAAAAATTATATAGCCATAACTTTGGTAAAAATAAATGAAATGAAAATTTCTTTAAAAATTTCAAACCAAGGGGCACCTGGGTGGCTCAGTGGTTGAGCATCTGCCTTTGGCTCAGGCATGATCCTGGAGTCCTGGGATCGAGTTCCACCTCAGGCTCCCTGCATGGAGCCTGCTTCTCCCTCTGCCTGTGTCTCTGCCTCTCTCTCTGTCTCTCATGAACAAATAAATAAAATCTTTAAAAAAAAAACTCAAACCAAGGCTACCCAATAAAAAAAGAAAAGCAAATAATCTTACATCCATTAATGATATTGATTTGTAGTTAACATTCCCCATGCCCCCCCAAACAAAACAAAAAAAGCTGCATGGCCTCACTGGTGAATTAAATCACACATATAATAAAGAAGTAATATCAATTAAACATATGTTATTATAGGAAATATTCGGGAAGGAAATAATTCCCAACTCATTTTATAAGGCCATCATCATTTGATTCTAAAACCAGAGAAAAGTATTTAAAAAAAGATATATAGACAATTATCTATAATTGACAAAATTATCAAGAAAATATAAACAAATATAGTCTAGCAACATACATACATGTAATACAGCACTGGAAAGTGGTGTTCATCTCAAGAATAAAAACTGGATTAACAACATCAAAAAGCTAATCAAAATATCAACAGATAAAGAAAAAAATCTTAATTTCACTAGATGTAAGAAATCATGAATTTCATCAATATTCATTCATTCATGACCCAAAGCCTAAGCAAACTAGGAATGGACATGAGTTTCCTTGGAGTGGTAAAGAGCTTTTTGGGGAAAAAAATCTCCAGCTAACATATTTTAATGTTATTGACTGAATAGCTTTTCCCTAATTTCAGGAATAACAATATCCATTCTAATCACCACTCTTATTCAACATCATATTGGAAGTTCTTAAGCAGTGCAATAAAGCAGGAAAATAAGCAAATAAAAGGCAGACAATTTAAAATAAAATAAAATAATAAAATAAAATAAAATAAAATAAAATAAAATAAAATAAAAAACGGCAATTTGGAAAGGAAGAAATAAAACTGTCTTTATCACAGGCAATGTGATAATCCATGAAGGAAACCCTAAAGATTATTAGAATAAAAATAAAGTATTTCTATTCAATAATTATTTTCTGGATTAGCTTCTCTGCTTGGGATTTTGTTCACCAGGTGCCTATAGTGGTTCACCTATAGCAGTTAATCTTCGTGCTCATGCAAATTATATCCTAAAGGAAAGAACAATAAACAAAAAGAACAAATAAACTATCAGGATGTTATAAGTAATTTTTTCTTGGAAAATACACGTGGTAAAGATAGAGGGAAGGCAAAGTCAATTTTCAATGCCGTGTTTAAGAGTAAATCTCATAGAGCAGTGACATTTGCACATGGGGTGGAAATATGGAGGAAGCCAACCATGTGAATATTTGAAGGAGTTCCTATATAGTGGGACCAGAATTTGTAAAGGTACTGAGGTGAGAATAAGTCTTATATACAGACTAGCGGGAATGCCCAATTCCTATTTATTTTTCTTCTGAGTGACTTGACTGCCCTCATATCTCCATTCCATCATCAAGGAGGATTAAGAGGGACTCCAAAGAACAAATAATGAATATTGCTCCAAAGAGAGAGGAAGAGGAGACACAATGAAAACCACAGGATAAGGTAGCAATCTGTATTCTTGTGAGACCAACTTTAGCTTTTGTCTTGCCTCATCTCAAAAATGCCAGAAGCCAGTCCTGTGCCTCTTAGGCAAGGATTGGAATACTGTTTGCTGAAGGAAATTGAGAGTCTCACAGTAAAATCTTCAAAACACTGACATTTAGAGAGTACAATAAAAATCTAGATTCCTATCTTCTCCTATTACAGCATAGTTCACATGTCAATTCTCTCTACTCAGACAAGCAGAGCTGTCAATCCATCATTAATGTCTCACTGTTAATGAGGAATGGACCACCAATAAATGCCATCCATAAAAGGAAAGTCTCCAACACAAAACATGATCATAGAAAAGAGGGGAGGGGTTCTAACTCAGATGAAATGAACATCATGCATAAGGGAAATATGTACAATTTATATCCAGGGAAAAGTGAGGCAAAATATTGCATTTATAAAGTGTTAATGGGAATGCATAAAAAATGAATAATCATTAAAGAATAATGAAATCTTGGAAATTAAAACTTCAATGGCATAAAAATATTCAACAACAGGGTCAGAGGGTGATGTATAAAGAATCTAAAAAAAATAAAACAAAAAAAATCAAACAGAATGGGAAAAGACAAACTAAGAAATTTAAAGAATCAACAGAGAAGTTCTCATTTGACTGAATTTAACAAAGTGAGACTGAACAATGAACACATAAATTGTTATAAAAGATTATTTTAAAATTGCCAAATGAAGAAATCTCCACATAAAAAAGTATATCCTACTGTGTATGCAACTGCCCAACACAGTGCACAAAATGATACATAACACATATGCTATCTAAGGTACCTAATTATGAAGTCTAGAACATAAGGAATAAAGAAAACACCAGAGAGAAGTCATATTGCAAATCAGGAAACAAATGCCAATTACCTCAGATTTCTCATTCACAACAGGACTAAAATTTCTAAAGGGAAATAATTTTCAGTTTAAAATTATATACCCCAAAAAGAGTAAGAAAATTAGACATTCTCAGTAATACAAACATTCCCAAAATATATTTATTTTCCATCCTCCGTTTGATATGAAGCTACTATAAAATGTAAAGCCCGCGGAACAGGAAATCCAATGCCAAAAAGAGACAAAGGATGATGTAGAATTTAGGTAGGAAAATAGAATGATAGCTGTGCCATCAGCTGTGAGAACAGGCAGGATTTATTGCGTCAGGAAGAAGGGAGCTTCTGGGAGGAAGAAAACAAAAACAAAATCTTCCGATTATTTAATATCTTCCGACACTTTAAAAAATTACATTGTGGGTAGCTATCATATCTGATGGAGTATGTGGAAGCAATTAAATTAAGATACAAAGAAAACCAAGTCAAAACACAAGGAAGTCACTAATGCTGGAAAAATCAGTAAGTTTTATATCAAAGAATCCTAAGTACGCTTTAATATTGTTGTAGAAATAAATAATTTAAATATATAGTCAATATAATAAAAACAAAGTTGTTGATTTAAACAAAAAATACTCATGTGACTATACATGGCAGTATGTAGGGAGTTGAAGTTGAGGGAGAGGTGGTATAATAAAAAATCCAGTTTCCTTAGCAGGAAGTTGCTAGTTAACATGAAATATTACATGAAATTACTAATATAGCATACTGTTGATAAGCATGAAAATAAATAGTAGGAATAATAATTAAATATTTGAAAATGGTTAGCCCTGGGTGTAAGATTGGGGGCCAGAGAAGAATGCAGCAAAATGCTGCTATTTTCACTCTAGATTTTGTAGTACTGTGTATATAATTTTATTTATTTATTGTTTTACCAATTGCTTGCAATTCCTTAACACAACTTAAAATATTATATATAATAAAATGATGAACTGCATTATTCTGAAAGAAACTCATTGCAATAAATAGTATTTTGAGTGAAAACTTTAAAACTGGAAATTTAAAGCTTGTGACTGTCAAAAGACACAAAGGAGGAAAGTGGGAAAGGACAGGCATAAAATGCTTTTAAATTATAAAAATGATTGCATGTGAATGAGGTTGAGCATTATCTTTATGCCCTGCCACAAACATTTCAATTTCTATTTCTGTTAGTATTCATTCATTTTCACGTATTTTTGGTATAAATACTTTGAGTAAGGAAATAGAAATTTCTTCCTCTAAAGCTTCTTTACAATTTTCTCACATTAGTGTCACAATCTTATACTAAATTGTCGAGCATTAGTACCCTCAAAACAGTTTCAAAATTTCCCCCAAACTACGGTTGGCTAGTTTTCTTTACGAATGACTTTATTAACCTTGAAGGAATCCTAGTGTTTTAGAATAAACTGTGTGTATTTCCTCTAAGTGGTAAGAGTCTAGTTTGGTAAGCAAATAAACTACAATCAATGAGTAAAGCACACAATAAATAATCATTACTTGTTTGCTAAATGAACAAATAAATGAATTTCCCAGAGAAAATTGAGAAAAACTCCAAGTGTGGATTACATTATGTTCTAATACCCATTTCCAGTATCTTCCTTTGGAAGCCTGGCAATCAGCTCAGTAAGTTATTTTAATTATGGAAGGTGGGGGGCCTTACATAATACAGAGCACCCACAAAGGAGCCATCTGGTTTTCATTGTTGAATAAGAATTTATGTCAATGAAATTTTTTTGATCAAGTTTTCATGAAGATAAGTTGTTTTGGAAGAAAGAATATAAAGTCAAATATGATATCTACCCTTATATTATACTGGGTTATTTTATAATACAATCATTTTCTGATTAGAACACCTTATTCATTATTAAAAACATTCACCTTACCTTAATATCTATTACTCTACAAAGAATACTAATAAATAGAAATTTCCCAATGGATCTGTTTTAAGTCTGCTTCTCATCTTTCTCCAGAAATTTAACCTGAACCATTTCACCAGATCTGAAGTCAATGTTCACCTCTTTGTGCACGATTGTCAAGTCTGTGTTCACAGTCTTGACTTATGTGTCTTCCAGTCCTGAATTTTCAATTTCTGCTACTGCACAGCTCCAGATATTCTATGACTTCCTACAAAATATGAGGCATCTATCCTAACTTCCTTAGTTTCATATTTTCCTTATGTCTGCTCATGATACCTGCATCTACCCGGTCACCTAGACTCAAAGTCTCTGAGTCTGCCCTGCTTGTCTCTACATTGTGTTGCCAATTATGTTTTATCTTTCTTCCATTGTGTATTTTCACACAATACCTCCTATTTATTTCCATTCCTTGTCTCCTAGCTTACCCCTTTATGACCTTTCATCTTGATTCTAACAATTGCCTCTGGCAAATCTCCAATGACTTCATTATCATCTGATTAAAAATTACCAATGCTTCTTCAGCATTTAAAAAATAAATGAGGTTTCCTTGGTTGTAATTCAAAGTTCTCCAAGGCTTTGCCCCAAATTCTTCCCATCTCATTCTCCAGTGTTCATCTGCTAGTATCCCACTCCCCTGTTCAAGCTTCTAAATACTTGCGCCTGCCTCACTCCCTTCACGTATTCATAGCGCTACTTCTGTTTGGCATTCCCTTTCACCCTTAGTTCCCCCTAAACAACAAATCTAATCCATTTTCCCAGGTTCATTCCACTGTCAACTATAACAGTTTTCTCTGTTATACTACTAAGAAATAACTTTATGCACATTTCAGTCTTCACAATAATTTGGTGTGCTTAATTGCCAGGCTTTTTATCCAGCGTAAAACAATAATCTCTGAATGCCAGCATTTATACTAGGTTTCCCACGTATCATTTATTACATTGGAAACAGCTGCTACAAATCTGCTACTGTTTTAGGTATTAAGAACACAGAGACTGGGGCGCCTGGGTGGCTCAGTTGGTTAAGCGGCCAACTCTTGGTTTCAGCTCAGGTCATGATCTCAGGGTTGTGAGATTGAGCCCCCTGTGGGATCTATGCTCTGCCTCTCCTTCCACTTGTTCTAAATAAAATCTTAAAAAAAAAAATTAAAAAAAAAAGAATTCAGAGATGAGTAAGACAAGACCTCAATATCTGAAGCTTTCATTCCTTTAATCAGAGAAAGAGATATTAAATAAGGATGTGAATAAAAATTAAATGATTTAGGAGAGTGAGCAGTGTTCTGAAGAAAATAGTGCAGTTAATATAATAGTATATGTAGACATTTGTTATGAAAAAAAGTTGGCTGAAAGCACTTAATATGATAATATGATGGCAGAAAGAAGGGGAGGCTAACAAATAAGGGTGCGTATAGTATACTTATATCAAACTGTGTAGGATAATTCATTTATTTATTAAAAATGTGTAGCGTGAAGCTAGAATGTGCCTGAACTATTGCAATCATTGGTAAATAAAACATGGTACAAACTCTAGTAGGTCAAATTGTAGGGAGACAGGTATGTAAGACTGTATAATGCTATATGAAAATTTCTGTAATAGCATAAAATGAGTATGGATGAAGTTCTATTGGGAACATGAAGCAAGCAGTAATTAGTGTAGTTTTGAAAAATCTGATTGACAAAGTGTTTGTCATGCTAGGTCTTAAAGAGTTTAATGCTTAGCACGCCTCCTTCCTTTCTGATTAATAGACCTGCCGTCACTTCAACAATTTAACGTCCATGTCAGCTTTAATGCTTTTTACATTTTTTTCCCTTTTACTCTGCTTTCCTGGCCACACTGGTTGGTCTGCATACACACCTGTGAACCACACTACACTCTTAGCTCATGATTGATGAATTCTAGGATGGATACCTAACCAAATCTGAACCTCTTTAATAGGAATCCTAAATTTCTGATTAAAGATAATAATACTGAGTTTCCTTCAGTGACCAGGCTGGCATGTCTTTATCAGAAGTCTCTGAGAGCTTTATTTACAAATGTAAGGAGGCTGTCATTCTGAAAGAGAGAAAGAGATATTCAATAGAGAAAGAATCAGTTTTTCAAAGATTCTGTTCATCCCTAATGTCTCGTTTAATTCCTGAGCTTCCATTAGTTTAATTTTTTGAATTTACATTTTTCTTCGCTGGTTCTCATTAGGATTGTGTTGCTGAAAGCCAAAACGCGTCCAGATTAATGAAAAAATGAGAGACCATTCCAGGCAGAGAAAGGACAATAAGCTTTGGCTTTATGGTTTGCTTATTACTTCTTCAAAAGTTTGTTTCATCAAAACCTTTTCCTGTTTTTCTTTTTATTCCTCTCAGGCACATTTTTTTTTTTTTTTGACAAAATCACCAATTCCACAAAGTCTTAACATCACATTGATTTCTGGAGAAAAGAAAGGAGAAATGCTGAAATTTCAGCAACTAAAGCAAAACTATATTCTCCACAATAATTTTAAGACATTGGAAAGGAAAGAAAAAGAAAACTGGCAAGAAGAATAATCAATTATATATAAACTAGTCTCAAACAAAGTGTGGTATGGTAGGTGGTAATGAGAAAACATGTTTTATTTACATTAGAGTTGATATGAAGTGTTAATATTAATCCTTTTAGCTGATTATAACTTAATGGAACTTGAAAATTTAAGGATCAGTCTTATGTGCGATGAGAGTAAAAGGCAACACACACCATTTTTTTTTAACCAGACACAAAGAAGAGTCATGTGTCACCCAGGATGAGTATAGAAAAATTCTGAGTTGAGTTCAAATTCAAGTTTAGTGCAATACCAATATGCTAATATTCCCTCCTCCAGTTTTACTATTGGTTTCTGACTGATGGAAAACTGTTGTCTCTTTTGTCTTGAACAATGGATGTCAAATGCAAAAATTACTTTAAAAACAAACAAACAAACAAAAAGTATACTGAGGCTCCTTGGAGGTATTCCAAAGGCATGTATATTCATGGCTTACCAAGAAAGGATGTGGTTAAAAACATCCCTCCAAACTGA
Organism: Canis lupus dingo; assembly: GCF_003254725.2. Classification (NCBI taxonomy): domain Eukaryota; kingdom Metazoa; phylum Chordata; class Mammalia; order Carnivora; family Canidae; genus Canis; species Canis lupus. The sequence goes on along the minus strand of NC_064255.1, from coordinate 51,420,087 downwards.
ATAAAACATGCGATGTTTAGAGCTGCATGATACTCCATATAGACCGCAAATCAGCACTATGGGGGAAATGGATAAAAATTTGCAAATTAATACACTAGTGGCGGGATGAGAGTTTTAAGAAAATATAGTAGGAGACATTTGAAGTATTTATAATTGATTATTTATAAATTTTATTATGTTACGTATGTTACTTGTAGTGATATATATTTCCTTTGTGTTTTTGCATTGAATTTTTTAAAGATTTTATTTATTTATTATGGGAGACACAGAGAGAGAGAGGCAGAGACACAAGCAGAGGGAGAAGCAGGCTCCATGCAGGGAGCCCGACATGGGACTCAATCCTGTGTCTCCAGGATCACACCCTGGGCTGAAGGCGGCACTAAACCGCTGAGGCACCCCGGCTGCCCTACACTAAGATTTTTGAAGAAGGATCTTTAAAGTGTAACTATTATAAAGTCTAACAAACTGAAACTAATTATTTGATATTGCTAACTTAATGTAATTATTCAGTGACACATTAAACAAATGGAAAAAGTAATTGTCTCTAGAACAGAACTGTTCAAAAAGTCTTTGTCACTAAGAGAGACACGTCTTCATAGTTTCCACAGTGAATACCAAAAAAAATCTAATAATTTTGAAAATCTCAACCATGAAGATATACAACCAAAGTCTACATCAGTGATTAGTAAAAGATAAGTGAAAAATACTTATTCAAATAAAGGTTAGACAGAGAGAGGAAATGTTTCTAGGAATGGACAGATGAAACAAAAGATATTCAAAATCCGATGTAAGCACCCTTCATCTTAGCAATGCCAACAAAATCAGAACACAGCACCAACTAAATATACCTCTCAACAACTTATAAGTTAGGTATGTTTTCAGATGAACAAATTACCAGAATGATTACATAACTTGCTTACTATGCAACCAGTTGTATTGATTCCATATCCCATTTTCCATCAATACACTATACTGGAGGATTATTAGATTTGGGAGAAAGTCTTTTCCCTGTTGATGCTTCAAAAATGTTTTTAAGATGAAGCACATTGTTATGAGATAGTCAATGCAAATATTTATGAGATAAAGATAACACATAGACTCAAATTCACAGAATTATTGAATTTATGCCTTTTATAAATTATGGTATAATATATATATTATATATATAATTGTATATGAATATATAATTTATATGCCTCTTTTTTTAATAAAGAGGTTGGGGAGGGTTTACTTTTCCATATATCAGTTATATACTGAGTCATTCTTAGACTACTTTATGAGCACAATATGAAATATACCTCAAAATAGAGGATAGATGTAGAAATAGATATATCTTCACTCTAGTTGTCTTTGTTGTAAATATTAAAGTTCAGATAATCTAGCATATTTTCTTAAAAATGATATAAAATGAAAAATACCAGGTTTCCATGGAACCGGATTATTGTTCAGGTGTTCCAAATTACTAAGCCATACCCTAAATTCACTCCTGCATGCATTGATTTTTCCATTCAAACAATAATCATTCTAAAATAAAACCAGAATAAAAGAAAAAGTTAAAATGTCTATTAAAGAACAGAAATAAAAAAGAAAGTTGTGTGAGTTGTCTAATATTAATTTAAAAAAAAAGAGTATGTCAGTAAAATGTTTTCTTGGCAATTTTCATTAACTTTGTTGATCCATTTGCAACTAAGTGCCTCACGTACATCACTTCATTGAGTCCTCACATTTATCACATAAAAATACCACTATTACTCTCAGCTTATAGATGAGAAAACTGTGGATCTGCAAATATGAGTAATCTTGTCCATGTTGCACAGATGTAAGTGATGAAACAGAGTTCAAACCCAGACAATCAGACTCCAGGGATGATATTCTGAAGCATGGTTGCATGATACTATTATCCAAAAATAAAACAGAAAGAAGAGAGCTTATTGAATATGAACAGCAGAAATAACAATTGTATTTAAGTATATAAGGAACATTTTCCTGCAGTGTTTATTCAATTTGGACTGTTAGAGATCCATTAGCAAATCTAATTAGATCTAAGAACGTTGTCTGAAGAAAATGCACGCACATACACATTTAAAAATGGTTTGTATAGTCTCTTTGAAAGACTAAAAAAATAACAAATATGAGACATTTGCTAAAATGATAGGCACATAGAAAAATATACAATTTGAAACATTTGGGTAAAATACTTAATACTTAATGAAACATGGGAGATTTGTCTATGAAGCTGGTTTCTTTCTTTCTTTTTTTTTTGTAGTCATTTTGGGCTTTAAGGATTTTAAGATATAGTTGTGATCAGAATTAATGAACTCCAGTTGACAGAGCTATCCATAGCATTATGATATTCTTTTATGGGAGACATGAAAATTCTAAACACCCTGTAGTCTTCTAAGGTTCTGTCTGGCAGGGGATTACCACGAGACACCTTTATGAGTTGTTTGAAAATTTATTTGCAAAGGTCAGTTCCTCACAGGATTGATATTGGTAATTGGCTCAAAAGCAAACCACTTCTCCAAAATGTGCCACTTTTCTGTCTGATTAGAACTTAGAGGCCAAAACAAAAGAGGCTTTTAAATGATCTTTGTTTCTAACACAGACTTATTCGAAGTCAGTTTCAAGGGCACATGAATCCATATCCCTTAGCATATTGTTCTGAAAATTCTGTGGTGAAGCAGCGTTCTTACCTTGTGAGAATTATAGATTTCTTTTTAAGTTAAAATTGGCATTTTTAGAGCTTATTATTTGCTTCCCTCTGGCAGCTGCCATATTGCTATGAACATTACTGTGTCTGCCATCATTTGTGACATACTCTGTAGGAGGCCTGTCAGGAAATGTTGGTCTCAGACTCTACCCTAATGCAGGTTTAACAATCAGAAGAATCCTACACTTTAATAAAACATTAAACACATTCTTGGCAGCATGAGGACGAAAGCAAGACAGTGGTAAACTCTGAGCTGTCTGTGGCATTCTGAGAGAATCAGAACATGAGCACTCCATGGATTTTGTAGCAGCAGACATGCTCAAATCATTGTGCAACTGATGTGTGAAAATATATATTTACTAATGACCAAAATGGTAAATGTATTTAAAATAAGTCATAGATGAAAGCCATAAGAATGCTTCAGTTCACCTGTCATTCTTTCCAGAAGAATCACAGAAGGGGAAATGTCCATATGTTTTCCTTCCTCTTTTGTATCCCATAAATTATATGCTATTTCATGCCAATTAGTAAATTCCTATCTTATCTTCAGTTTCTGGGGAAACCATAAGAAGAAAAGAAGACAGATTTTAAAATAAGAGTGAAGAAACCAAGCCTGAATCAGAAGGATATAAAATGAACACCTACAGGTGCACTACTATTATTAGTTGTGTGGGACAGCATGGAAGCCCTAGACAACATGACAACTACAACCAAAGTCATTTTTAAGATTTAACCTCATCAAATTGATTTAATTATTCAATTTTAAGCAAATGGTGGGGATAAAACAATAATACAACCAAAATGTCTCCCTAAGACGTTTATAAATACCTAGTTCATCAATCAGGCTTCATGGAACTACTGTCTGGGATTACCATTTGAAGTGATTAGTGTACTTCAGAGTGTCTATAATGAATTATCAAAAAGCTAATCATTGATATTGACCCTGTGTAGGGAAATACTATGCTAGGAGTCAGTTACATGGTCTCATAGAAAAGGGTCATCCAGTTTCCAGAGAGTTCCATGGGCTCCTTTGTGTGTTTTCAAGACAAGGGCCCTGGACTGAAATTATGAACACTCTGGTTCCTGTGTGGGTTATGGAATCACTATTGCCTGTAGTGGTTTAACCCATTAACTTCTCCTGCACTATCACTATTATCAGCTTTTGATTAACTTTATCTGACCATGAAGCTTTCTTCTGGGGAGAGAATATACTGATCTCATCACTCAAAATATTGTAGTCTCCTGGACAGTTGATTTTCCCATTACAAATTACTAGATTATAATTCTGTCTGGATTATAATATTATTCTATGTGAAGTTGGGTAGTATGACTTCTCTCCCTGAGAATCATTTATGATTTTAACTTTTGAAAAGAAAGAGAAAAAAAAAATGTTTCTGTGGTTAGAAGCATCAAGGTAAATTCTTGCAATGTGGTTAATTCAATAAAGTATCCTCCATGTTTGAGAGGGACATTGCCAGACAGACAATTCAGTCAGTCAGTCAGTCAGTCAGTCATCTTTTCTTCATGGTTCTCTGCTTTTGAGAATGAAATTAAGTCAATTTGGCCATTTATAATATTAAGTGATTTGGGTCGGTATTAACAGGCTTCAGAAATTAGAGATGAGAGCAAGTCTCTAAATTCTGCATCAGGAAGCAGGCAAAAACTATCACACAACTTATTCTTGTGACCTCAGCAAAGTTGCAGACTCTCCTAAGCACATGATTCAAGGCACATGCAATGGTATTTCAGCAGCAAACACCAGCTAACCTTTAACTGAAGTCTCATTATATAATTCTCTATTATGTGGCAAAAAACAAACAAACAAACAAACAAACAAACAAACAAAAACCTGACACAAGGGGTACAGAATGTTAGGTTTTTGTCTATATGGGGCAAAATGTTCTTGAGCAATGTTGACACTCAATTTATACATCTAGAACAGCAAGGTGGAAGGATTTCTCATACTTATGCTGATACAATTTACATCTTGCTGTCAGCCCAGCAAACGTGATAATATTATTGGCTATCATTTTGCTTGAGAAAAGGTTAAGTTGTAAGTTTTACCTTAATTTCCATATCTTCATCCTTTTTAAAAAAGATTTTATTTAGCCATTCATGAGAGACACACAGAGAGAGGCAGAGACATACACAGGCAGAGGGAAAACTTGATCCCAGGACCCCAGGATCATAACCTGAGCCAAAGGCAGATGTCCAATCACTGAGCTACCCAGGGACCCCCTCTGCAGCCTTTTTGTATGCAACATCCACTAAGAAGTTGAAATCTACTAAAATTATGGTTAAGATCCAGGAGGGTAGGGGAAAAGTTTGGGGAAAAAACCCAACAACACCATTCAGTGTGTTAGCACTGTCCTAACTTGCAGGTGTCCTCTGAAGACATAAGAGAAGGAAGTGGCTCTAATCTCGCTAGTTGGCATCTGTTGCATCTTCTCCATGTCTTGTTTCACATCACTGGATTGGCAAAGTGGGAAAAGCATATCTTACAAAGCAGTTACTTTTACCAATCTCGGTGGAGTGGCAGGTTCCTGATGAACGAACTAAAATTGATTCTCATGGAAACAGCTTAGAGAGGGGCACCCTTGGGGTCGGTTGTATCTAGTTGGCTAGGAATACAACGATATCTAGAGCAAGCACAGAGTTGTTGATCCTATTGCTAACTCCACAGAGCTGGCTTCAGCTATGTCAGCCCTGAGGCAGAAAATTGTGAACTGCCTTGAATCTCTAATATCCTTATTTAGCATGTCAGAGAAGAACACAGTGAATTTTTGATAAACCAATTACCACCCTCTAGCATAGGTAGATGTGTTGATACAGTAAAAGTTTTTCCTTGCTTTTGCGGATAAACTCTGTATTGGTGCTCCTGCAGCCAACCCTGGGAAACTAAAAGAGTTCCCTGACAAGGGATCCCGGTTCTGCTCTCACACAGGCCTGGCAAAGAACCGCCTAATGGAAAGTCTGTGCCATCATCATCATCTTCATGCTGCAAGGCTACCTTTATGGCTTTTCATTCTTTCTGTTTTGCTTTTTACTTCACTGGGAGAAAAAAAAAACGTTTATGAAAGGATTGGTGGGAAATAGGGCAAAGTTTTTACTTGCACAGATCATTCTTTCAATGTTGTGGGCATGCTTCAGCTGTTGTTGATAAATGAAGATCTTCAGTCTTAGGCACTTGGACATTGAATGTTGTTCAGTAGAAACTTCAGCGTCCTTCTCTTAGGATCTTTTGGGCTGTCACTGGAAATCCACCCTCACCTAAATGTCCTCCCTTTCCCATTTCACTACTTTGAGGTAGGCTCCTGCTACTGCCACAGTCCTAACCTCCCAGAGTGTTAACACAAAATGAAAGAAAAAAGGTAAGGAAATCCTTCCCACAATCCTGACTCTGCTTCTCTTCTATCATTCTCTCTCCCTCACCAACCTGCCAGCAATGAGCAAAGGAGATGAAGTAAGAGCGCAAATTCTCAAACAGAATTGCCCATGCAACAAGTAACCATTTTTAGAGTGTGCATTTCTCTATTAAGTAACCTCTCTGAAATGTAGATTAAAGCCAGAAAGTGCACATTTATGTTGGACTCTACAGAGTTAGAGTAAACTAAAGCAATAGAAGTGTCACTACAGGGCGCCTGGGTGGCCCAGTTAGTTAAGTGTCTGCCTTTGGCTCAGGTCATGATTCTGGAGTCCTGGGATTGAGGCTTCAGGCTCCCTGCTCAGCAAGGAGTCTGCTTCTCTTTCTCCCTCTGTCCCTCCACTTGCTTGTGCTCTCTCTCTCAGATGAATAAAAATCTTAAAAAAAAAAACACTATCATTACATATCATTTTCAGTTTTAAAAATATAATATTATATGCTAATATTGTATAACAATTTATTGAAAACATCTTAAATGGCCTTATGAATTGGTTCAGATTTTTTTAGAATGGAGATTGAAAGCTGAGAATTCATACCTCTCGCTCTTCTGGTTTTAGGATTGCCCAAATATACAGGACAGCATGCCAATACGAAAATTACCAAAATAGGGACACCTGGGTGGCTCAGCAGTAGAGCACTTGCCTTTGGCCCAGGGCGTGATCCTGGAGTCCCGGGATCGAGTCCCACATCGGGCTCTTTGCATGGAGCCTGCTTCTCCCTCTGCCTGTGTCTCTGCCTCTCTCTCTCTGTCATAAATAAATAAATAAAATCTTAAAAAAAAAAGAAAATCACCGAAATAGATTATACATGGTTATTTACTTTTATTTATATAGTTCTGATTAACTGTTAATCCCGAAAGATAAACTGATCAACTTTTCTTGTTTTGGGTCCACTTTTAGAATGCACTTACTATGTATCTAAAATATTCTCCATCTTTCCTATCCTTTAACTTACTTAAAACATACAGTATATCTTGTAGATCTGTAATAAAAATTTCAAATAACCACAAACTGATACTTTTTAAGGATATATTGTTTAAAGACATTGTGTGACTTTAACAAGATTAAAAATAATGCAAAAATGAGGCTAAGAAGCTTATCCAAACCAAATTGTAAGCAGTTGTGACTGAATCAAATTCCACCTTTGGCAAGTTACTCCAAAGCCTAAATATAGTACCCTTAGCCTGCCTTGTCCTTTCTTTTTGCAAACTAAAGTGTAAGTATTAGAAAACTAATATGCCTAAGGGAAAATCACTTCTTTAGAGGTAGAGACAGCATATAAAACTTGTCTGGTTCCCTATTTAATGGTTTTCCACTTCTGTTTTAATATTCTCCACACAGTCCAAGTCCAACTAATAAAATTATTTATGCTCTTGTTTATAACCCTGAACGTATATTCACTATTTTGCTATGATTAGCACAGCTCATTTGACAGGGTACGACTTGCCATATACTGCAAAAATATCATGTCAATTCTGCATTTAACATTAAAGGTTATTAACCAATGGGCTTACCCAGTAAATAAATACTCCCATAAGATTTTGTAAAAATGCATTGACAACAAATTCTTCTATTGGCTCTTATAAACTATTTGAAATGAACACCAAATAAAGATGGTTCTTTTGTTTTTTTTTAAGATGGTTCTTAAAAATTTCAAAAATTGTAGGGTGGACAAAAGGTAAATAATTAACTTTCTCTCTGTTGGTACATAATGTTCCATGGATCTCTTTTGTTTCTGTGTATCTTGCCAATGGAGGTATTGATAGCCTTTACCTGGGCTTTTCTTTTAGTGTTGTTTAAATAGTCCCACACTGGAGCAGATGGGTGTTGACCATGCAGTATACTAAGGATGATGTATCTCTTAGAACAAAGATTGGGCAGTTTTTCTTCAAATCCATTATGAAAGATTTGGGTTTCCTGAAGTCAGGGTTTCTCAGCTATGATGTAAACCTACTATATGTGCAACATCCATCTGGGCCTTCTCAAGTCACCCGAGGGACATGGAGGTTAAAGGGAATAAACGCAAACATGAAGCTCAGGATGCTTATTGTACCATTAGTAATAAACTCCTTTTGTCTCTGACCCAGGAGTCTTTGACCTCTGCCAGCATCCATGAAACTACAGAAGGCTAATTTGTGAGCTTACAAGTAAGTTAAAATTACAATTACCATCACAGTTACTGACAGTGTCATGACTAAATCTCTATCTTTTTCTTTTACTATAAAATAGGACTATATTATGTAGACCACAAAACAGGAATTAATCTCCCAAAGAGAAAAACAAAATGTAGATGATGGAAGCATTTGATGTACTCTTTCTAAAAATATATATTTTTTTTTACTAAGATTGTCTTAAGCCTGTATCTCATAAGCCAAAAACTAAACTTTGACTTGTTTCTGAATGTTTAAAATTATGAAGGTGAGAAAAATTATCCTATTCTGTTGGGTATATATACAAGAGTGGAATACTGATTAATAGGACATTCATATGTTTAGCTATGGTAGATACTGCCAACTATTTTTCCTGAGTGGCTTAGTGAAATTACTCTCCTAACAGCAATGTATGAGAGTTTATTTATGATACCTTAAAAGTGAAAACAACCCAAATGTATTTTGAATTAGAGGAAAGCAGAGGGAGGCCATACTTCCATTATAAATGAATCAGTATCCCCCAGAGTGTAAGAAACATTACAAATCTTAACTTGTAATCAGAAATCATGTCATCATATCTAACTCCAAATATTTACATTGTCATAAAGGAGCATAAATGCAAAGAATTTCATATTTAAGAAATATTATGTGACTTTTTAAAAAATATGTATTTGTTAAAAAAATAAAATGTTATAGAGCTTAATTTTTCACAAATACAACCATTCTTCAGTGAATGTGCTATTAAAATACATAGTCGCTTGTCTCCAAAGATGGCCCCAGAAATCCATCCTCTTAGAATATGTGAATGGATTTGATTAATAGAATGCAGTAAAAGTAATGATCTGGAACCCCTGAGCCCAGGCCTTAAATGGACTGGCAGCTTCTACTTCCTGTAATCTCTCCAAATCCAGTCTCCATGCTCTGAGGAACCTAAGCCAAATGAAGAGGCCACATGGAGCATAACCAAAGCACTATTTTCAACAGCTCTAGGTGAACTTCAAGCCAACAGCCATATGAGCCATCTGAATGAGCCATTTTGGGTAGCCTGGTCCTGTTGATCTTCTAGATAAATACAGCTCAACTGACATCACTTAACATCACAAAATCACATGGGCCAAACCAGTCACCCTACAAAACCATGAGGGATACAAAAGTGGCTCTTGTATTAAGCTATCAAGTTTTGACGTGGCTTGTTATTAGGCAATAGTAAACAACATAATATATGCATATGTGTTTCCCAAACTAGAGAAATAAAGGAATTGATACCATTATATGTATGTAGATACGCATACTGATTTTGGTTAACATTTTTTAATGTTCATTTTGGGTCTCTTGCTGGCAATATAATTAAGGAACACTGACAAGTGTCCATGGGAAGGCAGTATGATTACTCCCAGCATGATAAAAAATTATTTTCAGGGGAATAACTCCCTTTTCAATTGCCATGTAATACTACACTATATGCATGTGTTGAAATTGATCTCTGTGCATTCAGATATTTCTTAGATTTTAAATAAAATCAGAACTGGAACTGTATGTGAGACCCGCTGGTGATTAAAGCTGCAGAAGGCAGTAGAGGTATTACATTTTGAGACATTAAGAGATACTTCCTTCACTGGTATTCTATGCTTCTTTAATTCCTTCCATTATCGAGAAATTTGAGCCATTGTGTCCATTTTTCCCGGGGAACAAAAAGAGGCAAATTGTTGATCTTTGATATTCAAATACTAATGGTGAAACATTGAGAATATGATTTGATATATAAAGAGAAAAGAGAGGACAAAAGAAAAAAAAAGGAAAGGGAATGGAATGGGATGGAAGAAAGGGAAGGGAAAGAAATGAGGTGAAGAGAATGGAAGGGAAGGAGAGAAGAAGGGAGGGAAAGAGAAGGAAAGAAAGAAACTGAACTGAAAAGATAAATCTGAGGATACATATCAAACACGAAGGTTTACTTTCTGTGAACTTCAGGCCCTATCAGGCTAATACAGAGTGGGGTAAAGGATAGATTTGAGGGTCAAGGATGAAAGAAAGTTTGTGCTCCTGATTTGCAGATAGGAACTCAGGTTGTTGACAAGGTTCCAGAGATTTCTGTTATTGAACCAGTCAGGAGCAGCAGAAATCAAATGAAGGCAGGTGAGTCAAATGCATCCTCAGAATGGAGTGTTTCCCAACTGGAGTGACTGCTAACGCTCAGAGAGTTTCTGATTGTAAGGACCATGGTGGTAGGTGGTGGTGGATGGGGTGGAGGGAATCTAGTGGGTACAGGCCAGGGATACTGCAAAACTCCCCACAAGGCACGAGACCACAAAGAATTATATGGCCAGAGTATCATTATGTCGAGGTTAAGAAATCCCATCACAGAGTTCATTCATATCCCAAATGTGCTGCAGACAGCCATGAGATGTGTAACTACTGGCAAGATTAACATGAAGGCAATAAAGAGCTTTGCACAGCTTTACTCTTTTCCTTCAAGGGGGTTGGGAACAATGCATTTTTCTTTTGTATCTAAGAAGGTAAGACAACAGAGAAAGAGAGAGAGAGAGAGAGAAACCTGAAAAGATCTTGTGTTTTTGAACAGGGGAGAATGCAGCACCCCATTGTGTAAAGCATTGATCAAGATTTGGGTGAAACGATGCTCAATGATGAACAACAGGGCAGGTCCTGTGGTGGGACTTCCTGACCCCTCCCCCACAGACTGCTGCATTATGGGAGACTTTCATTTCTCATCATGGCCTGGAAGAAAAGGGGAATTGGGAGATATTCTTGCCTGAACTCGTTTTCATGACCCACAAAACGAGGGCTTGATCATGAAATTACATTCAATTTTAGAAAAATGAAATTAAAGGTCTAGCACCACGGAATTTGTAGAATGAGTATCAATCACATCTGCTTCCAAAAGATCACGTTTAGAGTTGAAATGAACATTATCAACTGCCCTGAATCACCGACGTTGGCTACATCTCTCACCTTCTTGAAAACAAACTGAGGGATATTGATGGTTAAACATGAAGATAAAAAAAATGTTAAATCAGGGGTGTTGTTGAATATGAGACACACTCCATGTTTAAAAGACTTGAGCCATGATAATAAAAATACAGTGTTGCTAGTACTAATTAGTTCCATGAGATATTTGATTAAAACCGTACATGAGATTTCTTTTTCTTTATTCCACAAGCATTTTCAATTTTTATTTTTTTTAATTAAAAAAATTAAAAAGATTTTTATTTATTCCTGAGAGACACATAGAGAGGTAGAGACATAGGCAGAGGGAGAAGCATGCTCCCTGTGGCGAACCTGATGCAGGACTCCATCCTGGGACACCAGGATCATAGCCTGAGTCAAAGGCAGATGCTCAACCAATGAGACGCACAGGTGTCCCCACAAGCATTTTGTCCTGCTTGTGCTCTGCCACAGATTGTTTCTTTGCCACCATGTTGTATGTGAAATGGAAAAGAAAGGATATGAATCAAACTGCTGTCAACTCACTGGAATATATTTCTTAAGGGTTCATTCACTTCTAATGGAGAGGATTTTGCAAAGATATGGGACTTTTCAAATAGAAGTGCGGGGACCAGAGTGTGAAGTGTTAGTTTCTATGGGGGCTAGGAAGGAAATAAAGTCAGAAGACAGTGGGAGACTTTTGGAACAGAGATGAACTCAAACTAGCATGTTGGAGACAATATAAGAGTAAGAGAAGTGGAGGGATAGGAGGCTGTGGCCTGAGATTCTCAGAGCTTGAAACTGGTGGATAAAGCTGCTCTTGGTGATGGTAAGGTTTAAAGCATGGTGGTGCAGGGAGGGGGTGGGCAATACTGAATAAGGTGAAGGAAGATATCTCGGAGAAAAGAAGACCAAGAAAAGTCAATTGATGAAAATGTCTGTGTATTCTAGAAAATTAGTTAATTGTGGCTATATTACTTTATGTCTATTAAATAAAGATATACAATACAAATTTCTTTTAAAACTTTGTATCTGGAATTTTTTTTTTTTCCTCAATTGAGTTCTTTGAAAGAAGGAAAACTGTAAGGTTTCCTGAGTGGCTCAGTCAGTTAAGCCTCTGTTTTCAGCTCAAGTCATGATCCAGGGTCTGAGATCCAGCCCCACAAGCCCCATGAACCCCATGAGCTCCATGTCAGGCTCTTTGCTTAGCTCCTCACTCTTCCTCTGCCCCTTCCTCCCACATGTGCTCTCTCTCTCTCTCTCAAATAAGTAAATTTTTTTTAAAGGAGAAAAACTGCATCCTATAAGCATTGTGGGTTTTTTTCTCTTTTACTACCATAATAATAGTAATAAAAGTTCTAAAAAATAAATGAGCAAGGAATGGGGGGGGAGATAGAGAAAGTAAGAAGAGGGAGAAAAGAGAGAGAGAGAGGGAGGGAGGATGGGGGGGGTTAGGGAAGGGAGATAGAAATGGCAATATCCCTTCTCAGGAGCTCACTGCAGGCTTAGATAATGAGCCATGATAATCCTTACCCCTGAGCATGAGGGCAGCTGAGATTTCTTCTCAAACTGGTACTCCGGAAATCATTACCAATTTATTGAAAGTGGCAAGTGAGAAACAATGTATTTTCTATTCTTATTATAGATGAATCAATTTTCTTACCTTTTGAGAAATTTATCAAACAAAAACTGTTACATAAACTGTAAATATTAACACATCAGTTCACATCTTCGTCCTCACCGGTTACCAGCATATACAACAAATTCTTTCACATACTCGAGACACAGAGGCCGAAATGCACTGTGTGAGATGCTTGACATACAGAGAATAATAGGATTGTTCTGGTCATCGAGGTACTTAAAAACTACTATAAACCAGAGGTGGTGAAAAAAAGAGGAAAAGAGAAAGAAGAAACATGGAACAGGAGGCATTGCTACAGGAGGAGGAGGAATAAGAAAAGAGAAGGTTATGCTTGAACCAAAATAAGCTTGAGGGAGTTGGGCCACGCAGCAGCAACAGAGGAAGTGGATGTGGGGGGCAAGGAGATGGGGGAGGGAAGGGAACAACTGAAGACCAGCTTGTGGAACGTACTTCAAGTTCAGCAAGATATGGGAGTTTTCTTACCACTAGGGCTCTAGTTCCCAGAACAGTGCGTGGCACATAGTAGGTATTCAATGGTCTTTCTGACTGAATCCTGGCTGAGATGATATCTTCTCATATTCTTGTCTTCTGAAGTCATTTCCACAGTGGAAGGGAAATAGGGATTTACAGATGGCTTTTCTTTATTCACATAGGTTTCACAATGCGTTTAACACTATTTTTTACATTGAGAAATATTTCAGTAGGTATGAATTTTAAGTTGTTAGTTATGCATAACTTTCATTATCATTTCATAACATTGTCAAGCAGTTGGAGAAGGAATTTACTTTGCTTGAGGCCTGGCTTAGTTCTGTCTGTGTATTCTGCTGCTGGGTAGTCAAGCATATTTTTTTTAAAGCTTTTTCATAGTGTTCTTCAGAATTGAGCAATACCCTAGGGAGCTGTCAAAGCATTGCCTGAGGTGATTTCATATGTTTGTGCTTATAATTGTGAAAATGTAACTGCAGTTGCACAGCATGAATTTGTACCGGGACAGGTCTGCATAGTTTTACATCTGCTGCAACAGTACCCTGCCATTCAGCAGCAAGAGAAGAGGGGGGAGGGGGGCGGCATGTGGGTCATTGCAGCTGGGGGATTATTGCAATGGGCAAAATGGAAAGCCACTTGGGAGAAAGAGAGTACTACTAAGGACAGCACTGACAGCAGTCTGGGAAAACCTCAAGGAGAAGGCAGATGGAAATGAAAAGTCTTAGGTAGTTGAGTGGATTGAGCAATGTATCACCCAGCTTGCCTTGTTTAGTGGCTACCACTCCTCAGCAGAGCGCCTCTCATGGCATGACTCTCAGGCTAAGAGAAACCGATCATGTAGGTCATGCCCGCTCGTCCAGGGAAGTCCACATCCTAAGATTGGTGCTAGAAAACTAGGATGGTTCTTGGAAACAAATATACGTGGCAGGGCAGTGACAGTCTTACCTCAGGGTAGGCGCATTGAAAGCAACATCCCAACTCCCCATGAACTGCCTAAGGCCTATGTGACTGTATTGCAGATCAACTCCTCCCTCTATCTGATCCTACTTCTCTACTCATCCAGTATGTATTGAGGGGAAAGATAGTCTCCAGTACTACCACTCCCCATGGTAGTCCTGCATGCATGTCTCTGTTGCAAAGTCAGTTTCCCAAAGAAACCTAAACTATGCATTCGGTACCAAGAATTATCTGATGAATCGATCTCAAAGAATATTTTAGAGGCTGGTTGACCATAAGGACATCATCATTGGTGGTAGGAACCCCTGGCATGCTGTGGCAGTACAGTTATTGAAACATTTATTGGTGGGAAATTGATATAGGACATGAGTGCAATGCATCCTGCTGGTGGTTGCAATATCTCAGGCCTTCAAGAGGTTTAGGACATTTTAATTATAAGGACAATGGAATCCGACAGCAATGTTGAGTGTCACTGATGCTTTGGAGGAAGAATATGAAAGGCTGAGGGTGATTAATCATCAATGATAGCTGCTTTCACAATACTGGCTAAAAGTCAAAGTGGCTCCTTGGCAGCCTACAAAGAGATACTTATCTCCCATATTTAAATGAAGATCATAGGAATAGCAGAGGTCCAGAAAAAGGTGGATTCTCAACCCTAGCCAGTCTGTTCCACCAACGTCATGGTTCTGACCTTCAAGTAGGTTCTTCTCCTACTTGAAAAGAAGTAGGGCACTGAGTCTAGGCAGGGTGTAAACACCCGACTTAGTGTAAGGATTTAATATCCTGGGAAAAAGTATTCAATACCCAAGATTTAATACCTTGGGAAGCTAACACTGGTAAAATGCCTGATGGAATCTTGAAGAAAGCAATGTAGCATATTAGTAAAGCAGATATATCACTGGCTACCTTGGTAGGCAATATAAAAAGGGTATAAAGGCTTAGCAAACTGAGTTTGCTGAGAGCAATGGTGAGAGGACTCTAACTAATAGAAAGAAGTCAAGTATCTGAAAAAAAGGGCAGAATAAATAACAAATGGGCAGCAAGTTTGGCCAAACAGCTAGGAAAGCTTGATCCACAGATTGCTAGCTATGAAACCAACATAGCAAAGACAACATAGTAGCAAGAGAGACAGGCACAAAATAAGATTATTAGTCAATCTATAAAATCATAATAAGGAAGGATTGGATAACCAAAAACTCACACAACACACTCCCCACCCCTGTTTCTGGATTTAAGCCAATTTTTAGACCTGGAATCCACTGAAGAAAGAAGAGGCAAGATCCTCCAGAGGGCAGACCTATAACTTTATAGCAAGTGTATACTGTTTATCTGGCCACTAACAAAGATAGAAGTTGACAGCTTCATATGATACTATTCCTCAAGACCAATAAGCCACTTGGTGGCAAGTAACTTGAGTTAGACCCCTTCCAACCCTGAAATGATATTTATCATTGTGCCTCAGCCAGTACCACTATCTATGTCAGTGTTAGACACACAAACACAGGATCTTCCATCACATCTGGGTGAACTAAGAAAAAACCAAGAAGTATGACATGGAGTCCAATGATCCTACTCTATTAACTTACCTTTCAGAAGCTGCAGGCCTTATAGCGTGTTGGGATGTGGGATGACCTCATTAAAGTACAACCTAGGCTCCAGGTTAGACAATACTTGGCAGAGATGAGAAGCCAACCTACAAGGGGAGGGAAAATGTATATTTTTACTAAGTATTTGCATTTATAAATAATATATGTGTTTATAAATTATATAACTATAATAGGTGTATTACATTATTATATTGCATGTAAATGCATATATATAATATATAATCATATATGTGTGTATATATGATTTCATATATGATTATATTTCATATATGATATATGATTTCATATATATATGATGATATTTCATATATATATATGAAATCAATCAATAACAATTATAATGTATTCCCAGTGGGTAGCATACATGGTTCCAGGAGCCAATGGGTAGAAGCAATGGCATTGATGCTGTTCACCATCACTCCAGTGGTCCAACTTGTAGAAACTTGTAGAAAGTTGCATCTTGTCTGAACAACTCTGAGCTATTCAGATCTAGAGGTCTAAATCTTTGGATTTAGAGATTTGTTGTGGGAGAGAAAATGCTTTCTAAGGACACTGAACTAGAGTCCTAATGGAGTGGAATCCAGTCATTTCTGGATCCTCATACCATAGTGCAACTGATAAAAAGAGGAAAACCACCTTTCAGGCATAATTGTCTTAACATCAAAAAGAAAGCAGTCCCCTGTTCTATAATGGAGGCAAAAAATAATATATTCAAGGACCTTGTGATCCCTTTAGGTTGTTCTTGATCTACTCTTGCCTTATTTTATTTTATTTTATTTTATTTTATTTTATTATTTTATTTTATTTTATATTTTATTTTATTTATTTATTTTATTTTATTTTGTATTTTATTTTATTTTATTATTTATTTTAAGATTTTATTTAAAGTTTTTTTTTTAATTTTTTATTTATGATAGACACAGGGAGAGAGAGAGAGAGAGAGAGAGAGAGGCAGAGACACAGGCAGAGGGAGAAGCAGGCTTCCATGCCAGGAGCCCGACACGGGACTCTATCCCTGGACTCCAGGATCATGCCCTGGACCAAAGGCAGGTGCCAAACCACCGAGCCACCCAAGGATCCCCCTATTTTAAGATTTTATTTATTCATGAGAGACAGAGAGAGAGAGGCAGAGACATAGGCAGAGGGAGAAGCAGGCTCCCTGCAGAGAGCCAGATGTGGGACTCGATCCCAGGACTCCAGGATCAGGACCTGAGCCAAAGGCAGATGCTCAACCACTGAGCCACCCAGGTGCCCCTACCCTTTGCCCAATTTCAAGTGATAAAAGGGGCAAATGCAGCAGTCATGGCCTGGGAATGTTATGGCCACCAGAGAGTCAGACTTCACAGGGATAGGGGCCTGTATGACCCAGCAGGTAGGTCACCTAGCTCAGCCAAACTGCTAGGTGGTGTCAGAGGTAGCCATAAAAGACAACAGAGTAAGGTGGGCAGCAGGATCAGGGGGGACCTTAAAACAAGCTGCTAAGCAGAGTGTAGTGTGCCTTAAGGGTTTTCCTATTTTTAGCTTCCACAGGAAAATGACCAGAAACTTAAAGAAGCCCCCAGAACTTTCCTTTGAAGCAACTGGATCCACATTGAGTAAGGTACATTGTAGTGAATCTAAGGTACATTGTCATCATAGGACTGAGAAACTCCCAGCTGCTGGGATTAGAGGCATTGCACAGGTGTTAGGTGAATCCTTCCCTGAGGATTATTCTCATCCTAAGAAAGCCTCCTCATGCACGGTCCACCTACTTGCCCCGGACAGTTGACATCCAATGAGTTGATGTGAGTATATAAGGCCCAGACCTCCTTACTCAGGACAGAACATATTCTGAAGGGCTGCCGAATGTTCTGTAGAGACAGCCCACTTGAGCTGAAGTCTTTGTTGTTTCTCTGTCTCAGTTTAACTTTCCTGTACCATCCCACATCCTTCACTCTCCCTCATTTGATCCTGGGGAACACCTTAATAAACGTCCTGAATACAAATCTCCATTTCAGAGTCTTTTCCTGGGAGTTCAGACTAAGATAGGCAGAAACAGGCAAATTCATTATTACATAATTGCCTTACTCCATTTAATCTAAGTTTTATTAATGTTAACAGGCACCATTATTTCATATAACATTGAAAAAGAACCCAATTAGGGGCACCTGAGTGGCTCAGTAGGGTAAGCATCTGCCTTTGGCTCAGGCCACGGTCCCCTTATCGGGCTCCTTGCTCAGTGCGCCTGCTTCTCCCTCCCCCGGACCCTCCCCCTGCTTGTGTGCACATGCTCTCTCACACATGCTTTCTCTCTCAAATAAATAATAAATAAATACAATCTTTAAAAGAGGCTCCAATTAAATGACAAAGGCTTCTTTAGTTATAAATTTTACTTTATTTGTATAAACTCTTTTAGACTTGTTTAGACATAGGCTTTTTAAATCAAATATCATTATCGATTATGCATAAAAAGGAAATATGAACATATAATTGAATAAGCGGTACCTAAAATACGTTTTCATTCTGGCGTTGCCTCTTCTGATTCAGCATTTGACACAGTCATCATTGTTCACATTTCCTTGCATAATATTCTCTTTCATGCCATCAACAGCTTAGCAGATACAGCATGTCTCAAAGGAGCATCGCATTGCTCTCTCAGGAATTCCCTTATACACCACTGACACTCATGATGCAGATTTTGATGCTGGTGCTTTTCCATCTACACCCCATTTCATATCTCAGGAAAGAGATGTTGGTGAAAATTGGTGACACACAAAAATCCTGGAAACCAAAACATAGGTATATTTAAAAATAATATAAAACATTTGTATTATAGTCATTAGCAGGATCATTATTTATACATAGAGTTTTATGTTCTGAGTATTTACAGGGAATCACTTTGCTATCAAGCAGACAATAGTGAAGGAAAATGAGAAAAAAATTAGAAAGTCACATTTTCCTGGTTCCAGTATGTTCCTAAGAAACTAGGTTATTATCTGCTCACCTCTTGTATGAATTACAGAGAATTCCTTAAATTTGAATTCTTATTCAGACCTATGACCTGCCATTTTTTCAGAAATGCTCTTTGCTCCATGAAGGACACCTAGGTTCCTATATCTAAATTAAGTTAGAGGCCTTTGGTCTATTTCTTTCCCTTCTCACTTGCTGTTTGGTATGAATATAGGTAATTTAGGCCCAGGGAAAGATCTGCTTGAGGCATGTTTGGATTCCAAAGGTAGGTGGGGAAGGGGTAACCCAAACTCTAACAATAGCTCAAATAAAATCAATTAATAACACAATCAATTGTTAAGGTTAAGTAAAGAAAAAGGAATACTCAGAACCCCTTTAATACATGGCATGAAGCAGGGGATAAGAGAAGATTCCAAAGGCAGCATTCTAGGACCTGAACAGGGGTCAACCAGTCAGGCTGAGCCTAAACGCGCCTCCAGGAATGAAAAAAAGTTAAACAAGAGGTTGAGTGCAGAAGGAGGTATTTGGGGACAGAGAAGAAACACATCTCCTGGAGCACGGACAGAAGCACATACAATGTTGGCCAAGCTCATCCTTTAGGGGCCTGGTTCTTGGGCAGCGCTCCCAGGGCCCACTCTTTCAATGAGGTGTTGGAGGCCTCTGACAGGGAGATGGATAATGACAGGGAAAACAAACACTATTACTTCTTAAGCTGAAAGTGTTAACAATATTGCAGCTTAAGCAATAAGAAAGCAGAGCCACTAGGAAGCCTAAGCGCAGAGGCCTACAGAGCTCAGAGAGCTGTGATGGATGGAGAATGTCTTCCCAGTTCCCTGGGATTCACACCCCTTTATTTATTTCTTTTTTTCACGTAATAAACATTGATTGAACACGATCATGTGCCACACACTTTCTGGGGGCTGACATGAAAATTTAAAAAAACAAACACACAAATAAAATGTAAACTTACGTCTAGAGCCAACCTTACAGAGCTTCGAACTATTCATAGAAAACAGCAACTCAGCACACACGCTTTATCAAACTGCGTGCGTGAAGGATCTTTGAACTCTGAATATTGTGCAGGACCTTAATCGTTACCAAATTCCTGGCACCTGTTTGGGGATTGTTTCAGGTGTTCACTGACATTCCACGTGTACCTCTTCTCTTCCCCACGGCCTGTCCGAACTTTATGAGAGTAAGATCTCCAACTCATCCTTTTGTCTTTGTCTCTCACTGAGGGAAGAGTAGAATTTAAAATGTATGAATAAGTGCTTGATAGTTAAAAAATAAATAAATAAATAAATAAATAAATAAATAAATAAATAAATAAAAACGCAGATTCCTATAAGTGTAAAGTGATGGAATATTCCTAACGGTAATTTGCTCTGAAGAACTGAGGGAGTAGTTATCTATTATCCATATCTTTTCCAGTGGTTCAGTACATAAAGCTCTCATTTTAAATATGTAGACAATTATTATACATGACTCATTTATATGTAGCTGTTTTGTATGTTCCACAGCTGATCCATTCATACTGATTACACTCTAATTTAATCAAGATTGGAAAACCAGATGGTTTGAAATTTACTTCATTAATAATCCATTTCAAACGGTTAACTCATATGTACATAATATTTTCCTCTCTTTTGTTTGTTCTAGTTATTTTCATAATTAGACACTTAAATTTATTCACTGAATTCTGGGGAGAATAGAGAAAAATCTATCTCCAGTAGTTTTGAACCAAGTTTCATAAAAAAGCCTTTATGTCCTTTGATATTCTGTTGCTCAACCAGGAAAAAAAACACAGGCCAAAGATTGTTCCTTTAAATCTAAGCTCATAGGTGTCTTTTCCCGGGAGGGTTTTCCCTAGTGCTTTATATCAAGGGCTCCACGTTGGAACTCGCTTCTTAGAGAAAAACATACCAGTATTCCTCTTTTATTTTCTTAGTACTCTTGAGCAGTACTCTGCTCTGAAGAGAAGTTCAAAAAATACTGTTTGCTCACAACTTAATCCAATTTATTTTTAGTAATGTAGAAATGGTGAGATTTAAGGCAGTAGCACAAATGCCTCCAATTGTTATTACCAGAAGTTTCCTAAGCAACAAATTAAATGCAGGAAGAAGACCCACAGACTTACCATGTGCACTTCATGGGAAGACCAATGTCTAAAGGGTATATCATTTCACTTGTATTTCAAAATGCATGGCTTCTTCTACAAATGTCTCTTGAGAGAATTTATCTGGTTAAAAAAAAAATGGAAGAAAACCACCAGTAGATATCAAAGAAAACCATGCTGCATCAAGCTATTTCATTTTTAAGATTCCATTTTTTTCAGTGTTTTCCTGCTGTGTGGTTTTGTATTCATCTGTGTGAAGCTACAAAACTTCAAAATGGCAATAGGCTGTGAGTACTAGGTGAATAACAAGCTTTACAAATGCAATTTGATTTTACTTTTCAGGAAAGTAGTGTGACTGCCATAGACAAGTTGACTAATTCAGCATCTTTTTTTTTTTTTTTAACCAGCACTTTGAATTTAGTTGTTTTGTAAATGATTTTTTTTTATTATAATGGAACAAGGCTCTAAATGGATTATAATATTATATGGTCTGGGAGATCATCACTTTAAGTATCTGGCATCCTTAAATAGAAATATATTGATCAGACAATATCGCATACATAATCATAATGTTCTCAGGAAAAGACCTTTCCATGGCAGGTAACAAAGATGGATGAGACAACAGCCCTTCTTGGAGTTCTTTAAATACTTATCCATGAAAAGAGCTTCAATAACTGAGAGACCAGCAAGGTAGCATGAGCATGGTAAAAGCTGCCTTTATTTAAAATGCCATTGATATAAACACAACAGCGAAGGCGTTCCCCCTACCAATCTGCCACTAAATTTACTCCATTTCCTAAAACCAGAAAATACTCTGGTTTTAGTATACATCAAAATGATTTACAGGTTTTTAGATAGACCTTTCCACGGCAGCTAGTGTCTATCTGGGTGTCTATATAAAATAGATGGAGCACGTTAAAATTAGAATTATCCTAGGAATGTTCAAAAAAAAGGACCACTGAGAAAGGTACTATTGGATGTGAGGGAGCCACAAGAATAACACAGTAGTCTGGAGGCAAAGAACACCAAAGTGGTGGCTCCTGGAAACTTGAAGGAGAGTGTACTACTGGGAGGAGAGCCTTGAGAGGAGCAACGATCTTCAGGGAAGAGACACCACAGGCATTCCCACAGTGTGAGAATCAGGGAAACAAGGAATTACCCTCATCTCACTGTTTCTCCCTCCTTCCCTTTCTGCCTGGGCTCCTCATTGTTCTGCCCTAAGCAGGCCACAAAGCAGGGGATTTGTTCAGGTATTCCATGAAGTCATTGTCCCAGGGCAGAGAACAGGATGGAGAAAAGTGGAAAGTGGATCTGTAAAAACACATATGGACAATAGCTGGAATAGCTAGTCACAAATGAGGAACACTTGGGATGCTTTTATAGTCTTACATATAATTCCTCTCTAATTAATGCTGGGTTTGTTTTTGTCGTATCAGATACCAGTGATGGATTACACAGGTGGACCTGATGACTCCTCTTCAGTCAGTAGAGTGCCATCTCAGGAAATCATGGAGCTAACGAGGAATACTCCCAGGTACCTAGTAGAACATATTTCTATTTCCTTAATAGAGAAATCAGGAATATGAGAATATAACTTGTATAATGTGCCATAATGGACATAATGGACATGTAGACTTCACAGATAAAAGTTAAATTGAATGGCGGGAAGACACTCTAATTTACAGTCCACAGTATATATTAAAACGTAGTAGCAAATTAAAAGTAATAATCTCTAAAAATTTTTGAAATAGAAAAAAGAAATGCTATTAAATAGTTATGAAAAAAAACAACCTTGAATTTAGCCTCAAATTTCTATGACTTTACATGGAATTGCTGGTTTACTTTTATTCTCAAATTTCTTGTGTGCACATTAAAATATTTAGTCTTTATTCCAAAATTTGAGTCTCTCAATTTTCCTTTGAATAAGTTTTTGTAGAGCAGGGCTTTGGATTTCTTCAGAAACATTCAACCTTAATCCTTCTCCTAGATGGACTAGAGATATGACTAACAAAGTCTGTTATAATTCTACACTGTCCCTGCCTCCACCCTCCATGATAAGAATCTCCTTTCTCCCTGTCTTCAGTAATCTGTGTGACTAGAGTTCATGATTTATTTGTAGACACATCTCTTCATTCACTCTTTCTCAAAGAAGGAGGGCTGAGTTATTTGATCAATATATTCAGAAGTAATGGGGCATGTGTGGATCTGGTCTTGTATTTTCTCTATAGTGAAGGAAAGGGCAACTGCTGGCAGGAAGCATTCATTCCTACCTTCTTTTGGGAGGAGGGCAGTTCTAGGCCTAGTGGGGCAAGATCTCTAGGTGGGGAGCCTGTGGCTGGAGGAAGAGAATTTCAGCTGAAGGAGTATTAACATAACATGGGACCAAATTCAAGTCATCCCATTTCACTTTATCAGTAATAAAGTTAATACTCTGATCTCCAAAAAAATGATTCTTGTCTATCTTTCAAGGTGTTCTGAATCTAGATAGAATAAAATAGATAGACCTTTCTAATCTCCAAAACATCTAGTATATTTGACCTGGAACATGGAGAGCAGACAGGAGGCGAAGCTAGGCAGGGAACCCACAAGCAGGGACAGATGATACCTAGAGCCTCCAGAAGAGGTGGCTGTGAGATTTAGTGGTGCTACAGCAAACACAATGAGTATTATGATTTCATGAGCATGTCAGATTATCGGATTATAATAACTTCTCTTTTGCTGTTTCTGTTTATTTTATTTTTTTTTTTATAATCATGCATTGGCTTTTAACTGATATGACCTGGATGACTGACTTTATTTTTTTTTAATTTATTTTTTATTGGTGTTCAATTTACTAACATACAGAAGAACCCCCAGTGCCCGTCACCCATTCACTCCCACCCCCCGCCCTCCTCCCCTTCTACCACCCCTAGTTTGTTTCCCAGAGTTAGGAGTCTTTACGTTCTGTCTCCCTTTCTGATATTTCCCACACATTTCTTCTCCCTTCCCTTATATTCCCTTTCACTATTATTTATATTCCCCAAATGAATGAGACCATATAATGTTTGTCCTTCTCCACTGACTTACTTCACTCAGCATAATACCCTCCAGTTCCATCCACGTTGAAGCAAATGGTGGGTATTTGTCATTTCTAATAGCTGAGTAATATTCCATTGTATACATAAACCACATCTTCTTTATCCATTCATCTATCATTGGACACCAAGGCTCCTTCCACAGTTTGGCTATCATGGCCATTGCTGCTATAAACATCGGGGTGCAGGTGTCCCAGTGTTTCTTTGCATCTGTATCTTTGGGGTAAATCCCCAACAGTGCAATTGCTGGGTCGTAGGGCAGGTCTATTTTTAACTCTTTGAGGAACCTCCACACAGTTTTCCAGAGTGGCTGCACCAGTTCATATTCTCACCAACAGTGTAAGAGGGTTCCCTTTTCTCGGCATCCTCTCCAACATTTGTTGTTTCCTGCCTTGTTAATTTTCCCCATTCTCACTGGTGTGAGGTGGTATCTCATTGTGGTTTTGATTTGTATTTCCCTGATGGCAAGTGATGCAGAGCATTTTCTCATATGCATGTTGGCCATGTCTGACTTTAAAACTCAGTCACACAGAATTGTGACCTTGGCAGTTAACTGTAGCAAAAAGCAACCACAACCATCCAGACCAGCTACATCATTTGTGGTGCCCAGTACAAAATAGAAACGTGAGCCTTCTGTTAAAACTTATGAGAATTTTGAGATAGTAATAGAGAATTGAACTGAGCATGGGAACCTTCTGAATATGAGAACCTTGTACAATTTATGTAGGCAGCAAGACATGAGTGGATCTTAGCGAACAAGAGGTGGACTGAACTGTATAAATCATGGGGGAGACCATGCTAGGCCTTAACCAAGACACACAGGCTGCCATGCTAACTAGCTTGCTAGGCCAACTAAGATAGAACATAGAGGAGAACCACTGGGTGCATTAGGTTAGAGATGACTTTTTGGGGGGTCATCTTTTATATGTTTATTTACTTCTATTATAAACCAGAACTTGATACTACGGAAATAGGTATGTTCCAGTGTAAAACAGGCAGGGTGGACTGTACTGTACCATATTCAAACTCCCAATGCTATCACTAGCATTGAGCAGTATCAGGACCTAGTAACATCAATAACATGAGTTCCGGGCAGCCCCAGTGGCTCAGTGGTTTAGCGCCACCTTCAGCCCAGGGTGTGATCCTGGAGACCCGGGATCGAGTCCCACATCAGGCTCCCTTCAGGGAGCCTGCTTCTCCCTGTGCCTGTGTCTCTGACTCTCTCTCTGTCTCTCATGAATAAATAAATAAATAAATAAAATCTTAAATAAATAAAGGAATTAAAAAAAAAAAAAAAACATGAGTTCTCATCATCACATTACATTTCAGAGACACAAACTATGGCTTTAACCAAAAAGGTATGCTATATTTTATTAAAAACAAAAAAAGAAAAAAAGAAAACAAAGAGAAATAGAAGCCATGGTTGTAAGAAGAATATTCCATAATCTTAAGTGGATGTAGGAAAAATAAATAAATAAATAAAAGGAACACACTTAAAACTGAAGAAGACAATTTTAAGGGCTTTGGTGGAACATTTGGTTTCTGTGCTTTATTTATAAAAATGCTTTAAAAACATGTTTTCAGAACTATCTCCAACACAAGAGTACCAGAAGAATGAAAGCAAAGTGAAGAAATGTAGGCTGATAAAACAAAAGGGAAAGAAGAATTTCTTTGAGATACAATGAAATCAAAATGAAATAAATGAGTCAAGTCTGGTTTCTAACCAATCTTAAGCGGTTAGAAATAGAGTGGTATTAGTGTTCCTACAACAGAAAAGGAAATCAGACCTCAAAGAAGCATAATAAAAAATATGAATAAGATGTCAGAGGAATGACTTACGATGAATACCAGAGGGAACTGATGTCTTGGCAGGAGGAAGAAGTATTCTCTTAAAACTGCAGATCAAGTGTCCAGGGTTCTGTCGGCTGGGAGCTGACCCTTAAAAATCAAGAAAACATAAAACAAACAGCTCCAAAAGTTGGGCATATTTGAGAGGAAAACCTCAGAAAGATCAATGTACAATAATCAAAGAATAACTGGGTGAGGTTTAAGGAGGAATGGTTACCCAAGGGGGGGAAGGGGAGAATACAAGTCCTGCCTTTATCCTGAGGGAAGCTCTCATGAAGATTATGGCACTAAAACTAAGAGAAGGCACAAGAATAAAGAAACATAGGAACTTCTCTGAAAATTTATAACTTCCTATAAATTTCTTGCAGTTTTAAGGCTGACTTGAAATCCCTAATGAAAAATATTATAAAACACAGGTCTTGACATGTTTCACTCCTACTAAAGATGTCTAACAAATGAATTTCACTGAGCTTCTTGCTTATATCTGCCTTATTTTTTTTGCCTAAAAGGCAATCTTGATGGAGTGAATGAATTAAATCTATAATGTTTGGCAAATGCCAGAGGTATAAACTTGGGATGTTAGAATATGAATTAATTAGGGAGAGTGATAGACAAAGTAAAATGTTGGTAATTACATGCAAGGGTGTAAATAAAGTTCAACTCTTCCTCAAGGTTCAGACAAAAATCACAAATAAAGGGGTTGTGATAAATAAAAGGCAGTTTATTTCATAAAGTTCATATTAAGCACTCACTCTGACCATGATGAGTAGAGTAGACTCATTGGTTATTCATTGGACTTGAATGTTTCAATACAATTTGTAATAGTTAATGGACATTCACAATAACATGACTCTTCTATTTGTTTTCTAATTATACAAAAGTGATGACTGTTTTGTTTTGCCAGCATTTTTTTTTTTTTTACCACTGAGGATGGATACTTCTAAGCTGTTCTCAGATAATATATTCTGTATCTTATTTCTGCTGTAATTGGTCTTCTGAATAGTCACTATTTCTATGACCATGATTCTTTTTCATGCAAAGTGCTACATGTTGTTAGGCATAGTCTCTTTGCATCATCCTATATCTTAAACTTTAATGACCATGATACCTCAGTTAGCACTATGGCAAGTTTTCTTTTAATAATAAAGAAATTTGGGGATCCCTGGGTGGCTCAGTGGTTTGGCACCTGCCTTTGGCCCAAGGTGTGATCCTGGAGTCCCGGCATCGAGTCCCACGTGGGGCTTCCTGCATGGAGCCTGCTTCTCCCTCTGCCTGTGTCTGCCTCTCTCTCTCTCTATATATGTGTGTGTGTGTCTCTCATGAATAAATAAGTAAAATCTTTAAAATAACAATAATAATAATAAATTTTTGCTCACATACTATCCTATTTCTAAAAGGAAAAATAAAATAAGAAAAAAGTACATTAAAATAAAGTTTTTGTTTCTTCTGTTCCTCCTTTAGAAAAATTTCTGAATTCCTCAAGTGTTATTGCAAAGCTAAATAATGCTTATGGAAGAATGCATCCTTTTACACTACCTCCTGCTAGATCTCCCTCTCTAGTTGTGTATCTCAAAAAAGAAACCCTTTTTATTTTGTAAGCCACTTTTCACCTCTGCCTCACAGACCCAACCAACTTGGAAAATATTCCTAGCATTAGAAGCTAAACTTCAATTGGTTATGCTGTAAATCTCTTTTATTTTTCAATGTATTACAATAATCCTCTTTCTTACTTAGTCTGTGTAGAAGAGCGTCTTTTATATTCAAGGGTATACATTAAATCAATTTTAGCTGGGGACAAGTATGCTTGAGATTTACCTGTGGCTGCTATGCTTAAAAAGTTTCTACTAATGAACTTTTTGCTAATGTGAAGATAGAAAACAATCCTTGATATATGTTTTTTTTTTAATTCTCTCTAGTTCATTAAACTAAAATTTATGACTGGCGTATTAATCAGTGCCTACCATGTATAAACCACTATCAAATACAAGACCTTGTGAGAGATTCTACACACCGAACTACTTTTCCATCGGTATGCAACAAACTTCCACAAGCTTGAAACAGTATACATGTATTATCTCATGTATTAGATCAGATGTCAGAGCACAGCTCAGGATCTGACATGCCTGTAACCGAGATGATGCCTGGGGCTGTGGTCTCATGTGAGGCTCAGGTCTTCTTTCCAGCTTACAATGTCGTAAGCAGAATTCATTTCCTTGCAGCTGTCTAACTACTGACAGCTTGCTTCTTCAAGACCAGTAGGATAGCTTCTCAGCTGCTTCTGAGTTTTTATAAAGGACTCGCTGATTTGATAAGGCCCACTGGGGATCATCTTCCCTTTCATGAAATTACAGTCATCTGATTAGCTTTATATCTACAAAATTCCTCTGCATCTGCTGTATAATGTAACCTATCATAGCAGTGACATTTGTCATATTCACAGTCCCCATCCACACTCAAGAGGAAGGGATTATGTGCACGCCAGAAGGTGCCATCCTTGGGGCCCATCTTAGAATTCTTCCTAATACATGTGTCTTTCCTAAAGTGGTCAAAGTATCTAAAATAAATGTGTTTTCAGATGTGCAATTAAAAAATAGACACATAGATAGTAGGTTTTTGCACACCCTCAATATGAGAAATTTAGAAAAATATGTATGCATACATTTCTGTTAGGCATGCATGAGCCCAAACAGCACTGAATTCTTGCTTACTATAGCTACTGCAAAGATATTTTTATTCTCAGCTAGAGAGAGATGGAGGGATGAATTATGTAAGCATCTGGATTCCTATTTTTCCCACCCAAAGCAATTAGAAACAACCAGATGTTCCTTTAAATTAACTCCTTGTTAATGTAGTCAAACCTGAGTACCTTTATTTCAAAGGACTTCTATGTTTTAAGAAAGGAAAAATACTACAGTTAATAAATGCACTGATTAAGCAAGTTATTTCCTTTTTAGTTTTTCTTTAATAGGTTGTAGAGAATATATTAACATATAATGAATTAGTAAGAGAAACAATTTTGAGGACGGAGTCAATTACTGAAATACTCCACATTTATTTTATCATATTTTAAGGAATTGAATTCAGATTGGAGTCCGGGAGTATAGCAGAATAGGAGGACCCTAAACTCACTTTGTCCCACAGACACAACTAGACACCCTCCCATCAGTATAAATAACCCAGAAAATGACTCAGAAATCAGCAGAACAAAATCCACAGCAAGGTAGAGAAGAGGTCACATCAAAGATGGTGGGAATGGTGAAAATGTGGTGGGGCTCTAAATGGACTTTGGGCCATCCAAGGGAGCAAGGAAGCTGCAGGCATAGAGAGGGGAGAGAAACAGTCCCTCACACAGGGGAGCCCACGAAGGGAAAGTGAATCCCTGAACATTTGGCTTTGAAAACTAGGGGGGTCAAATTTTGTGAGTTCTTACAACTACCGGTACTTAAAGCCCTGAATTTTAACAACCAATTAGTTCAGTTAGGGGAGATCCCTGAGGGCAAAGGGGAGCCCAGGCTCTGCCCTTTGAGAGACAGCATTACAAACAGCCAGCAGAGACACTGCTGAAGCAGTGATTTGACAAATGCCTGGGGCATATGGGAAGGAGAGTCATTTACTCATCTCAGAGCCAATCCTCAAGGGACAGGATTGGAGAAGGGACTTCTCCAGGAATGAAGAAGCTGCCAAGAGCCATTTCCTTCTCCTGTACCAGGGCCATCTGCAGGAACCAGTAGGGTGCCAACATTGGCTTTGGCGGATCTGCCCTTTCCAGTCATGCTTGTCTAAGTCCCAGTGCTGTGGGTCCTCTCCCCAAGAAGAACACTGCAAGCATTGTCAACACCTTGTTTCCTGACCCATGAACATTGTGAGTCCTTGGTCCTGACAGTGGCTGCGGCATTGGCAGTAGGTCCTCTCCTGCAGAAGAACTTTGAGCACCTTGTTAAAACTGTGTCCCAGACTCTGGCCACTGTACGTTCACTCCAATAAGCTCTTGGCTAGAGCCCATTCAAATGAGAGCCAGAAGCCTGGCATTGTGCAAGCAGCCCCAATAGGGGCCAGCACCATTCCAAAGTGACTCCCACTCTGGGGTAAAGGGAAGATAA
This sequence comes from Canis lupus dingo, assembly GCF_003254725.2. Lineage (NCBI taxonomy): Eukaryota > Metazoa > Chordata > Mammalia > Carnivora > Canidae > Canis > Canis lupus. Next base: position 51,390,085 of record NC_064255.1, on the reverse strand, counting down.
CCACACACACTAGTCTGGCTGTTGTCCCAGCCCCTAAAATGCCTAGCAATTTAGTGATACTGCATCTCTGGCAAATGCCAAGTCTATCTAAACTCAAGCCCAAGATCCCCTGAGGAGATGGAGAAACATTTATCATGCAGATAAATGTCAAAAGAAAGGTGGGATAATAATACTTATTTGGACAGAGTTACTTTATTATTCTTTAATTTTATTTATTTATTCATGAGAGACACAGAGAGAGAGGAAGAGAGGCAGAGACATAGGCAGAGGGAGAAGCAGGCTCCCTGTAGAGAGCCCAATGTGGGACTCGATCCCAGGACCCTGGGACCATGACCTGAGCCAAAGGCAGATGCTCAACCACTGAGCCACCCAGGTGCCCCTGGATAAAATTATTTTAAAACAAAGACTGTAATAAGGGACAAAGAAGGGCACTATATAGTAATAAAGGGGACAATCTGACACAAAGATAAACAGATGTAAATATTTATGCACCCAATGTGGTAGCACCCAAATACATACAACAGTTAATAACAAACATAAAGAAACTAATCAATAGTAATACAATAGTCGTAGGGAACTTTAATACCCCACTTATATCAATGGATAGATAATCCAAACAGAAAATCAAAAGGAAACAATGACTTTGAATGACAAACTGGACCAGATGGATTTAACACATATATTCAGAATACTCCATCCTAAAACAAGAGAATATAGATTCTTTTAAAGTGCATACAAAGCATCCTTCAGAAGAGCTCATACATTGAACCACAAAACAAGCCTCAACAAATTAAAAAATATGGGAGTCATGCCATGTGTCTTTTCTGACCACAACACCTGAACCTAGACATCAACTACAAGAAAAAATCTGGAAAGATCATAGGTACATGGAAGTTAAATAATATGTCACTAAACAATGAATGGATGAATCAAGGCATCAAGAAGAAATGAAAATTACATAGAGAGAAATGAAAATGAAAAGACAATGGTCCAAAATATTTGGGATGCAGCCAAAGCATTTCTAATAAGGAAGTTGTTTATAGCAATACAGGACTATCTCAAGAAGTAGGAAAAATCTCAAATAAAGAACCTAACCTTACATCTAAAGGAGCTACCCCCCCCAAAAAAAAGAAAAAGAAACACAAAACCAGCAGATAATCTAATAAAGATTAGAGCAGAAATAAATTATATAGAAACTAAAAAAATAAAAATAAAAATAAAAATAAATAGAACAAATCAATGAAGCCAGGAGCTGGTTTTTGAAAAGATCATCAAAATTGATAAACCTCTAGCCATACTCATAAAAAAAAAAAAAGACAGGGTCCAAATAAATAAAGCCAGAGATGAAGGAGAGGAAGTAACAATCAACATCACAGAAATACAAATGAATGTAAGAGAATATTATGAAATATTAAGAGAATGTTATCAAAATATTATGAGAATATTATGTCCAATTATATCAATGAATTGGACAACCTAGAAGAATGGCTAAATTCCTAGAAATATATAACCTACCAAAACCGAAACAGGAAGAAGAAAACTTGAACAGACTGACGACCAGCAATGAAATTAAATCAGTAATCGATGGGGATCCCTGGGTGGCTCAGCGATTTGGCTCCTGCCTCTGGCCCAGGGCCCAATCCTGGAGACCCAGGATCAAGTCCCACGTCGGGCTCCCGGCATGGAGCCTGCTTCTCCCTCCTGCTGTGTCTCTGCCTCTCTCTCTCTCTCTCTCTCTCTCTCTCTCTCTATCATAAATAAATAAATAAATCTTTAAAAAAAATCAGTAATCGAAAAACATCCAACAAACAAAGGGCCAGAACCAGATGGCTTCAAAGGTGAATTCTACCAAATATTCAAAGAATTAACAACTATTCTTCTCAAGCTTTTCCAAAAATTAGAAGAGGAACAAAAACTTCCAAATTCATTCTATGAGGCTAGCATTACCCTAATACTGAGACACTATAAAAAGAGAGAGCGAGAGAGAGAACCGCATGCCATTATCTCTGATGAACACAGATACAAACATCCTCAACAGAATATTAGCAAACTGAATCCAACAGTACACACAAAAAAATCATTCACCATGATGGCCTGGGATTAATTCCCAGGATGCAAGTGTCATTCAATATTTGCAAATCAATCAATGTGATACATCACATCAATAAGAAGAAAGATAAAAACCATATGATCATTTCAATTGATGCGGGAAAAGCATTTGACAAAGTACAATATCCATTCATGATAAAAACCTTCAACAAATTAGGTTCAGATGGAACACATTTCAACATAATAAAGACCATTTATGAAAAACTCCAGCTAACATCATACTCAATGGAGAAAGAGAGCTTTTCCCCTAAGGCAGGAACAAGATCAAGATGTCCACTATTACCACTTTTATTCAACGTAGTACTGGAAGTCCTAGCCATAGCAGTCAGCCAAGAGAAAGGAGGAGTAAAAGACATTCAAATTGGTAAAGAAGAAGAAATACTTTTCATTATTTGCAGATGACATGATACTATATAGAGAGAGCTCAAAGACTCCATCAAAAACATACTAGAACTGATAAATAAATCCAGCAAAGTCATAGGATAAAAACTTAATGTACAGAAATCCTTTCCATATCTATACACTAGTAATGAAGTAGCAGAGAGAAATTAAGAAAATAAAATATGTCATTTACAACTGCACCAAAAACAGTAAGATCCTAGGTATAAACTTAACCAAAGAAGTGAAAGACCTGTACTCTGAAAACTATAATACATTGATGAAAGATATTGAAGATGACACAAATAAATGGAAAGACATTCCATGCTTATGGGTTGGAAGAACAAATGTTTTCAAATGTATATACCCCTCAAAGCATTAAATATACAATCCCTATCAAAATAGCAACAGCAGTTTTCACAGAATTAGAGCTAACAACCTCAAATTTGTATGGAACCACAAAAAACCCTAAATAGCCAAAGCAATCTAAAAAAGAAAAAGAAAACCAGAGGCATCACAATTCCAGCCTGCAGTTATATAACAAAAGTGTAGTAATCAAAACACTAAGGAACTGGTGAAACAATAGATGCATAGATCAATAGAACAAAATAGAAAGCCCAGAAATAAACCCACAATTATATGGTCAATCAATCTTCAACAAAACAAGAAATAATATGCAATGAGAACAAGACAGTCTGTTCAACAAATGGTGTTGGGAAACCTGGATAGTGACACACAAAAGAAAGAAACAGGATCACTTTCTAACACCACACACACAAAAAAAATTAAAATGGATTAAGGAACTGAATGTGAGACCTGAAACCATAAAAATCCTAGAAGAGAGGGGGCAGCCCGAGTGGCTCAGTGGTTTAGGGTCACCTTTAGCCTAGGGTGTGATCCTGGAGACCCAGGATCGAGTCCCACATTGGGCTCCCTGCATGAAGCCTGCTTCTCCCTCTGCCTGTGTCTCTGCCTCTCTCTCTCTGTCTCCAATCAATCAATCAATCAATCAATCTTAAAAAAAAAAAAAATCCTAGAAGAGAGGTCAGGTGGAAATTTCTCTGATATTGACCACAACATCTTTCTAGATATGTCTCCTGAGACAAAGGAAACAAAAGCAAGACTACATCAAAATATAAAGCTTCTTCATAGGGAAAACTAAACTAAAAGTCAACCTAAAGACAAAACTAAAAGACAAATATACTGCATAGGAGAAGATATTTGCAAATGACATATTTGATAAATGGTTAGCATCATATATATATATATATATGTGTATATATATATATATACACACACACACAAAATTTATACAATTCATCACCAAAAAAACCCCAAATAACCCAATAAAAAATGAGAAGACATGAACAGACATTTCTTCAAAATCAAAGAAGACATACAGATGGCCAGCAGACACATTAAGAGATGCTCAACATCACTCATCATCAGGCAAATGCAAATCAAAACCACAGTGAAACATCACCTTATACCTATCAGAATGGTTAATATCAAAAGCACAAGAAACAAGTATTGGCCAGGTTGTGGAGAAGAATAAACCCTCATGCACTTTTGGAGGGAACGCAAACCAGTGCAGCCACTCTGGAAAACAGTATGGAGTTTTTCAAAAAGTTAAAAATTCAACTACCCTACAAAATACGGACTACTAACTATTTATCCAAAGTACACAAAAACTAATTCAAAAGATATGTGCACCTCTATGTTTATTGCAACCTATTAACGATAGCCAATTTATGGAAGCAGCCCAAGTGTCCATCGATAGATGAATAAAGAAGTGATATATATATATATATATCACTATTATTCAGCCATAACAAAGAATGAAATCTTGCCATTTGCAACAAAAGGAATGGATCTAAAGAGTATAATGCTAAGTGAAATAAGTCAGTCAGGAAAAGATAAATATCACATGATTTCACTCATATGTGGAATTTAAGAACCAAAACAAATGAACAACAGCAATAACAAAAACAAAAACAACAAAGAGACAAAGCCAAAAAGACTTCTAACTATAGAGAATAAACAGATGGTTTCCAGAGAGGAGATAAGGATGGGTGAAAAAGGTGAAGGCGATCAAGAGTACACTGAAGAATATATGCAGATGTTGAATCACTATATTGTACACCTAAAACTAATATAACACGATATGTTAACTATACTTAAATTAATATCAAAAAAGAGAAAGTCAATTCAGCATATAATTATTTAACATCTGATATGTTAATGGTAATATTACTTTTCATTCATATGTTTTAAGGCTTATAAAGTTTTCTAAGAATCATCTTACTTAATTTTCACAGAATTAAGAATTTTATTGAGGCCGAAAAATTTAAATGACCAATATTCTATATTTTTAAAATCTTCTTACAAAAAATAAGTTAGAATAATATTTTCAAAGTCTTGTCTGTTTCATGCAAGGTTGTCTACCACCAGCATGCTTCCGAATTTGAAACGGATATTTCTTGCTAACTATAGTTCATAGAATCAGCAAGAATTCAAATAGTCCCGGAAAATCATGTGGTCATTTCTTATTCAGGATAAGACAGACAAAACGATTATTGTGCATTCTGCAAATCAGAATGTTACTTAAATATGCAAGTTTATCTTAATCGGCTGATCCAATAATTCTTCTCAACTCCCGAAATTTTTATCTCACTGATTAAAATTTTCCAAGGAATCAAATCTGTTTGAACATGTAGGAGATTTTTAAAAATGTTAATTCTAACAATTTGGAGGAATAAATGAGTTCTTTTATATTCTGTTTATCCTGGTAAAATAATTCGGGCAGCTGTGTCATTGAAAGATCACGGATTAGGTTGTCAGTTGGAGTTTGGTGTGAATCACAATTTTATCAGACTCTCCCTGATAACCTTTAGAAAATTATTTCTCTAAGACTCAATTTCCTTTTGTACAAACCAAAAGCAAAACCTGTTTCAAGTTGTCATGAGCATTAAAAAGTAAATGCCTGTGAAAAGTCCAGCATAATATCTGGTTCATAATGTGTGCTTAAGAAATCGTCTTTCTTTCATAATTTCTGTCTTCCTTCTTCCCTCCATCCTTACTTTTTTTTTAACAGCTTTAATGAGACCTAATTCACATGTCATCAAATTCACCTATTTCAAATTCACCTATTTAATTAAGTATTAAATAATTTGAGCGTACTCATAAAATCTGTCAGTTATCACTAGCATTTAATCTTAGAACAATTTTATTGCCCCCCAAAAGTAACACCGATATCCATTAGTAGTTATTCCCAACCAACCCTCCCCCAGACAACCACGAACTTACTTTCTTGTCTCTATAGTTATGCCTTTTCTGGATGTTTCATATAAATATAATCACACAATATGTGACTTTTTGTGATTGGTGTCTTTCACATAGAATAATGTTTACAAGATCCATCCACATTGTAGCATGTACCAACATGTTACTATTTTTCACAGCTGAATAGTATTTCATTAGACAGATACACTTCATGTGTTTATCCATCCATCACTTGGTAGGCATTTGGGCTGTTTCCACACTGGGCTATTATGACAAATGCTGCTATGCCTATTTATGTACAGGTTTTGTGCGGATATATGTTTTCCTACAGAGAAGAAGGCATATACTAAGGAGTGTAATTATGGTATACTCGTATGATAATTGTATGTTTAACTTTTTTCAGGAACTGTCAAACTGTTTCTCAAGTAGCTGCATCATTTTACATTTCAACCGGCAGTAAATGAATATTCCAATTTCACACATTCTCACCAACACTTGCTATTATCTCTCTTTTTGATTATAGCCTTCCAACTGGGTGTGAGGACAGTATCTCATAGTGGTTTTGATTTCCATTTCTCCTTTCTTAAAAGATTTATTTATTCATTTGAGGGGGACAGAGAGCGCAAGCAGGGGAACAGGCAAGAGGGACAGGGAGACGGAGAGGAGAGAGAGAAGCTCAAGCAAACTCCCCCCTGAGCACAGAGCCCAACAGGGGGTATCCCATGACCATGTGATTATGACCTGAGCTGAAATCAAGAGTCGGTCCTTAATTGGCTGAGCCATCCAGGCACTCACATTTCCCATTTAAAAAAAAAAATTATATATTGATTTAAGAGAGAGAGAGAATGAGGGAAGAAGCAGAGGGAGAAAATCTCAAGCAGACTCTCCACTGAGTATGGAGCCCTCAGTGGGGCTAGATCCCAAAAGCCATGAGATCATGACCTGAGCCAAAACCAAGAGTTGGATGCTTAACAGACTGAGCCACCTAAGTTGGCCCCCATTTCCCATTTTTAATTGAGTTGCCACTTGATTATTGCACTGTAAGAATTCTTTATATATGCTGGATATCAGTGCCTTTCCAGATATATGATATGTAATTATGTTCTAATTTTGTTGCATTTTCAATTTTTGATATATTTTTATAGCAAAAAGTTTTTAATTTTTTTGAAATCAAGTTTCTCTACTCTTTCTTTAATTTCTTATGTTTTATTTTTGTTGTTATACCTAAGAAATCAATACTCAAATAAGGTCATGAAGATTTACTTCTATGTGTTCTTCAAAGAGTTATATATTTTAGCGTTTCCATTTAAGTCCTATGATCCTATTTGAATTAATTTTTGCATATAATATGAATAGCCCAAATTCATGTTTTTGTAGTAAATATCTAGTGTCAATACTGCTAAATGTAAAGATATTCTTTCGTCATCAAATTTACTGGCACCTTTTGTCAGAAATCAATTGACCATGGATGTTTGGGTTTATTTCTGTACTCTAATTTGTACTTCATTGATCTCTGTGTCTATCCTGCCAATGTCATACAGTCTTGATTATTGTTTTTTTTTTTTTTTACAGTAGACTTGGAAATCAGGAATTCCTAATCTTCCAACTATATTCTGTTTTAATAATCTTTTTGTTATCCAAAAGGGGTCTTTTGCATTTTCATGTGAATTTAGGTGATCAGAATGCCAATTTCTGCAAAGAATACAGCTGGAATTTTGATAGGGAATGCAGTCTTTCTGTAGATTAATTTGGCAAGTACGGCCTTCATAATGATATTTTCAGTGTAGAAGTCTTGCACTTCTTTCTTAGATTTTATTCTTTTTGATGTTATAAAAGGAATTGTTTTCTTAATTTCATTTATTTCACATTGTTCATTGGTAGTACATAGAAACACCATGAATGAATCCTTATAATTTCCTTTTTTTTTTTTTTTGTTTTTTGTTTTTGCTTTTGTTTTAGCAGACTCCCTGGCATTTTCTATATACAAGGTCATGTCATCTGCAAATAAATGTAGTTTTATTTCTTCTTTCCCAATCTGTATTCTTTTTATTGATTTATTTTTTGTCTTATTAAGTGCTCTGGCTAAAATCCATTCCTTCTTTCCATTTTTAAACAAGACTTAAGCATTCATTATGTGTGGGAACTGAGATAATTCCTAAGCATATGAAAAATAAATAACTTTGGCTTCCTTTATGAATTGCTTGACACTGAGCATGGACTAGTAAGAAAGTGAGAAACTCCTAGAGATGGTGGTTTTACAGAGACCCCTCTCACTTCTGGGAGTTTTTACCTCCAGGAATCTAACAAGGTTTTCAAGGTGGAGATCTGGTAAAAATCCTTTCCTCACCCAGGCTCCCAGTTAGGGAGAAAAAAAAGTCATCAGAGTACTTTGCATAACAAAGTCCTATTTTCCAAAGTTAAAAGAATTTACCAGAGTTTTGTCATCTTGGAAAGGGCATCTCTACCACCCTACTCTTCTAATTATTTTCTCTACCTAAAGGTGGGAAAAAACTGAACCACTGAAACCACTTATGGGAGTCACAGCTCAGGGACACAGACCCACTAAGAGACTTGGATTTAATTACTAGTTTGTAAAATGTTTTCCTCTTTTAAAGTAAAAGTATTGTGGAAAAAAAAGGGATATTGGAAAAAGAATATTGGAGCTACAAGACATAGGCTCCCTGAGGGAGAGTACTTAGTAAACCTGAAGTCAAAAGTTAAGATGAAAACAAGAGGGATGCCTGGGTAGCTCAGCAGTTGAGCATCATCCTTTGGCCCAGAGTGTGATCCTGGGATGACGGATCGAGTCCTACATCGGGCTCCTTCTGGGGAGCCTGCTTCTCCCTCCACGTCTCTGCCTCTCTCTCATAAATAAGCAAAATCTTTTTTAAAAAAGCAAGAAAGAACATGTTCTAAATAAATAAAACAAGTATCCAAATCAGATTCAGGTATGACACTGATTTTGGAATTATCAGAGAGGAAATTTAAAACAACTTTAATTAATATGTTAAGAACTTTGGTGGAAAAGGTAAACAACACATGAGAACAGATGATAATATGAGCAGAGAGATTGGAACTCTAATAAAGAATCAAAAGAGGGACACCTGAATGGCTCAGGAGTTAAGCTCTGCTTTTGGGTCAGGGTATGATCCTGGAGTTCAGGGATCAAGTTCCACATCAGGCCTGTTTCTCCCTCTGACTGTCTCTGCCTCTCTCAATCTGTGTCTCTCATGAATAAATAAATAAAATCTTTTTTTAAAAAAAGAATCAAAAGACAAGTTAGAAATCAAAAACATTGTTAAGACAATTAAAAAATTCCTTGGTGTAAACTGTCAGTAGATTGGAAACAAGAGGAAAGAAACAAGTGAGCTTGAGTACATGTCAACAGAAACTTCACAAATCGAAATGCAAAGAGAAGAAGAGACTAATAACAGTACTGTCTCCAAGAGACACAGGAGCCAACTGAAAAAACTCTCCAAGGCCAAAGCTGGAATATGTCAAGCACAAAAAAATGGACTTTGTTTTGACTTGTAACCCAAAGTATAATAAAATCAATATTCATGAGTCTATATTGACTCATTGACATAAATAAATGGTTGAAAAAAAAATGGGGCAAAGAGACAAATTTCCAGTGCAAAAGAAGTCCAAATACTCTTTCAGATACTCCATCCTCAAGCAAGTGGAACAATAGAGCAAACTGCCCATGCCTAAATTATGAGCTCTGCATAGTGATTTCTTTCCAAAGAGTAAAGTATGACAGTGGGATAAAAAGAGTAATTTTATCATGGAGAAATCTGATAAACATAACTTCAGTCAGGTGATCAAAGTCAACACCTACAGTGATAACTAATAATATGATGTTATGTGATGTTATGATGTGATAAAAATGTCATTTTATCTACCTCTATAAGTCTTTCTCTCAAAAATCATGAACTCATTCTAACAATGAGAAAAATGTTAGCTAAATCACAATTGAGGAACATTCTACAAGATACCTGACCAACACTCCTCAAAACTGTCAAGGTTCATCAAAAATAAGGAAAGTCTGATAAACTCTTACAGCCAAGAGGAACCTAGGGAGACATGATAACTAAACAATATAGTCCCCTGACTGAGATCCTGAAATAGAAAAAGGGCATTAGGTAAAGAATAAGAAAATCTGAATTAAATATAAACGTTCATTAATAATAATGTATCAATATTGGTTCATTAATTCTAACAAATATACTAATGTAAGATCTTAATAGGAGAAAGTGGATATAGGGTATATGGGAACAGTCTATATCTTCACAACTTTTTTACAAGTCTAAAAAAATATAAAATTAAAAGTTTATTAAAAACAAGAAAAGGGGAACTCCGGTGGCTCGGTGGTTTAGCGCTGCCTTCAGCCCAGGGCCTGATCCTGGAGACCAGGGATCGAGTCCCACGTGGGGCTCCCTGCATGGAGCCTGCTTCTCCCTCTGCCTGTGTCTCTGCCTCTCTCTCTCTCTGTACCTCTCATTAATAAATAAATAAAATCTTAAAAAAAAAAAAAAAAAGAAAAGATTTTCAAATGTACACCTGAAACTAATTTAACAATGTAGGTTAACTATGCTGGAACTAAAATAAAAAACAAAATATTTTGTGTAACTGTTTCTTCAAATCCTTTAGGTAAAATTCTCTAAATTAGTCAAATATTACTTAAGGATATTATACTAAAAAATAGAAAAGGGGCTCATCATTACATTTTACTAATTATTTAAATCCATAGTTATATTCAAGTGATATGTTTGTTCTCTCTTACCTCTGTCTTTCCTCATATTTATCAAGTAAGAGGTATGGTGGAGGAATAGATCTTAATTCTAGTTCCAATTTAGTTATCATTCAAGAAATTAACATATCAGGGATCCCTGAGTGGCTCAGCAGTTTAGCGCTGCCTTCAGCCCAGGGTGTGATCCTGGAGACCCAGGATCGAGTCCCACTTCGGGCTCCTGCATGGAGTCTGCTTCTCCCTCTGCCTGTGTCTCTGCCTCTCTCTCTCTGTCTCTCTCTGTGTGTCTCTCATTAATAAATAAATAAAACCTTTTTAAAAAAAGAAATTAACATATCTAGTAGATAACCAATGTGTAAAAATGAAATTAATCCTGAACAATAGGGATCCCTGGGTGGCGCAGCGGTTTGGCGCCTGCCTTTGGCCCAGGGCGCGATCCTGGAGACCCGGGATCGAATCCCATATCAGGCTCCCGATGCATGGAGCCTGCTTCTCCCTCTGCCTGTGTCTCTGCCTCTCTCTCTCTCTCTCTGTGACTATCATAAGTAAATAAATAAAAAAAAAAATTAATCCTGAACAATAATTGTTTCAGATATTTTTTACTGCGCCATAATAAATTAACACACACTTAGCAGAGTAAAGCCACATACATGTATTATCAGAGCTTTCCTGGGTCAGGATGTGGGCACAAATTAACTAGGTCTTCTTTTTAGGTCTCACAAAGCTTCAGTTAACATGGTGACCAGGACCATGGCTCTTGCTGAGGGCCCAGCCCAGGGCCTAGCTACCAGAACATTGTCTGAAGCTAATTCAGGTTGTCTGAAGAATTCAGGTCCTTGAACTCTTTGACTGAGATTTCCTCTTATTTGACAGTTCTTGCCAGGGGCTATTCTCAGCAACTAAAAGAGGCCTGTACTTCCTTGCCACCTAGCTCCTATGGCATTCCACCATAAGGCAATTTGCTTTCTTCCCAGACCAGAGTTTCTCTCCTCCAAATCTCCCTGGAAGCTGGTGATATAAAATCCTGTATTCAGTAAAATAGTCTTGAAAGTATCATATGATGCAATTAATTAAGGGATCCACCGTCTCATCATATTTACAGATTCATCCACAATCAAGGAGAAGAAACTATACAAGAAGTATGCACCAGGGAACAGAAAATCTTATCGACTTCCTTAGAATTCTGTCTACCACAGATGTTAAAAAGACAAAACAAAACAGAAGACTAAGCATCTTCTTTATATCCTTCAGATCTCTACTCATACTGTGTTTATTCCATTGGTTCTTTTTTTAAATTTTTATTTATTTATGATAGTCACAGAGAGAGAGAGAGAGAGGCAGAGACACAGGCAGAGGGAGAAGCAGGCTCCATGCACCAGGAGCCTGATGTGGGATTCGATCCTGGGTCTTCAGGATCGCGCCCTGGGCCAAAGGCAGGCGCCAAACCGCTGCACCACCCAGGGATCCCTCCATTGGTTCTTATATTAAATACTACACATATGTGGTTTTTAGTCCTCAGCAGATAAAATGTATCAACTTTATAAAATGGAAAAAATAGAATATGAACAGCTTATGAGGTTACAAATGGAGGGAGAATGAAAGAAAATTATATTCAGGAATCCAAAAATCTATCTACTCTGGGCAATAAGTGGTGGGGGGAGTGGCCCCCTTGGGATTAAATCTGTTCGCTAAGGCAAGTTGAGAGTTTCTATTATTCAGGGACTTAGAAATGGGCTCTCCTGGTACAGTATGGCAGGTTATAGGACCACAGAACTTGGTTGCTCAATACATGCTTTTAGTGGCATTTGGAAAGTTGGTAACAAACAATTGTATATGTAAAAAAATAAAAAAAAGACTAAATTTTCTCCATTAGAACCTCCCAAAATGGAACCACTATTCCTATTTTTCTCTATATCCAGACACATTAATACCTACAAACCTACCAAATGCTTCTCATTAATTACTATTCCAGGGTCAACAAATCTTTAGGAACCTCTTATTGTATACCAGCAAATAAAATATTAAATTGAATATTAATTAGCCTCAAAAGAACACTATATCGTGGGTTTTCTTATTCATATTTTAGACACTAGGTCTAAAGCTTGAGGAATTTTACTTCACTCATTCAAGCTCACACAGCTGGTCAGTCACCCGGGAACCCTGCTCCCAACACAGGCGCTCTCTTTCCTACAACATAGCCATCTTTCTTTTAGGGGCATAATGTTGCATAAGTGAGATGTCAGTGCACAAAAATATCATAGGTGTCTCCTACGACAGACACAGAAGAGCAGCTAGGCAATGTTAATAGCACACCAGACAGATTCTAACTAATTACAAAGCTGACATTGTTCTTTTGAATGCTTTGACTAAGTGCTTCTGGTTTTGTAATTAAAGTGTTAAAGGGGCGTATGTGTTCATTCCTGAGTTAACACTACTTAGTTTTCACCTTCTTCTAAAGTCATGGCTTTTAAAATATTTGCTCTTTAGGAGGCTTATTTTTATCTTTTCGGCTGTTTTTTTATTTGTTTTTTATATAACTTCATTTTCAAATTTCTACAATAAGACTAGATGGTGATATTTTTAGAGTGGCAAAGTAGTTTAAAATACTGATGGCTAACATATTATAAGCTAATTCAAATTATAATATAAATAATGGCCTTAGGTTATAAATTTCCTCAAATATCTGGCATTTATTAAGTAGTCTTTTTTAAAAAGATTTTATTTATTTATTTGAGAGCGAGAGAGAACACAAGAAGGGTTAAGGGTAGAGGGGGAAGCAGACTCCCTGCTGAGTAGAGAGCTCCTTATGGGGCTCAATTCTGGGACTCTGGGATCATGGCCCAAGAAGAAGGTAGACGCTTAACCTACTGAGCCACCCAGGCACCCCTATTAAGTAAATCTTATGAGAATATATTTGACAAAGGATATAGTTGGAAGACAGAATGAGATCCAAAATTTACATTTTAACATATTATTTATATTCATTACAATGAAATAAAATACATTTGCATATATCCAGGCATAATAACAATACCTAACTGGCTGAAAAACACCCTATATTGTGTTTTTGCTTTAGTGTGCATGGGGACAAAAGACTAGCTTTTCCTTGAGTTCCCTTAATGATTACTTAGGAGCATAGCCTTTGGTTTCAGAGTTGGAGTCTAGTTCCAGCTCCATCACCAGCCTCTAGATCACCTCGAGGTTGATTTGGGTATCTTTTCTACCTAACTGGGTTTCAGAATACTAGTAATGAAATAGTAGAATAGTAGTAATGATTAATAGATTTGTGGCAAAGGTTTATAAACCAAAATGCTTGTAAAGTCACATTACAGATCTAACTAGAAAAAGATGTTTTGTTTATTTGCTTGTTTAGTTTTTTTTTTTTTTTTTGAAAAAGTAGAAAGGAAAATATGAGGGAGAAAGAATAAGAGATCTAACATTACAATATAAGATTTTATTTATTTTAAAGGTTTGAACTTTGAGTCCAAAAGAACTAAAGCAAATGAACACTGGTACAAAAAAAAAATTTGTACATGCAGACAGAGCACCTGAAAACATTCTTTTTAAGTGTAATATACTGTATAGAGAGTGGATTTATAGAATTATCCAAGAATCACTAGTTCATGTCAAAGCTCCCCAGGACCCAATACCTACTAAAATTATTTGACGATGCATATCCTATCTCTCCAGTTTTGTTTCCATCCTTTCACAGTTGAAGTCCTTTAAATTTATCTTCTCAGAGCTCTAGGAATGAGGTGATTTGATTACCTTAGTTTAATGGAGCTGAAACATTCAAGTAAGTAAGAGGGTTAATTAATTTGTTTGGAATCCAAGTTTTATTTTTAAATTGAGCATAAGGGAAACAAGAAGCAAAAGCAAAACTGCTTGATCAGCATGGGACAATTTTAAGAGCACTAAGTAATTAGATTATAAACCTGTTATGGCTTTGTTAGTTTGTAGAAATCTCCAAACTCAGTTGTGTAGTAATGAGCCATAAGTGTATGCCTAAATCCATAATTTGTAGTCAGTGATTAACTAGAAATATGTTGTCAGATATGTGTGCATTCTTATCTTTTATTATAGGAGATCTAGCCATTTACTTTTGAATTTATATTTTATATCTTATGGATTTTAAAATCCCTCTCTCAACCTTTATGAGTCTTATCTAAATCTTCCAAAGGTTCTCAGAAGAGGCAATCTCAGTAAGTTGGATACTTAAAATAGAAAGACTTGTGATGGAAAATAAAAGAACTAAGTAAAACTTATTCAATGAACATTCAAGAAATTCATTAAATTATTTTAGATTATGTCTCCTTCTAAGTCTCCTTTATAACAAGGTATGAAAATCGGAAGAGTCCACTGATAGATCTTAACATCAATAATAGTAACACAATTAGACATTAAGTGCATCCTGATATATTAGGAAATAAAATATACACCTGTGAAGTATTCTCAACCAAAAACATTAGTAAGTTGAATCTAACCAATTTATTGGGTCTGACTTCCAGTTGACACTAAATACAAAAAAATAAAAATAAAAATAAAAACCCTTTAAAGACAAGATTTATGAAAAATCAATCAGACAAATTCAGAAGGCAGAAACTTCTGCAGGATAATTGAGAACTTTCTTCAATAAGTTGATGTCATGAAAAAAGTGGCATTGCTTTTATCAAAGAGATTTAAGGGACATAATAGTCAAGTGCAATGCGTAGATTTGGGCAGATACTGGTTCAAACCAATTAATAGAAAACAGTCATTTTAGGAAAATCTGGAGATGTAAGAGTATATACTGGGAATTAGATGATATCTAGGAATTCTTGGGGTTTTTATGTGAAATATTATTCTGATTAGGTTATATAGAAGAATGCCTTTGTCTTTGATATTCACATAGTGAAGTAGTTGGAGGTAGATAACATGAAGTTATTTGAAATATTAGTGCAAAATATATAAAGTAAAAATAATGGAGAAGATAATTAGAAGTAGAAGATAGGACTTGGTTATTTATCAAATATAGGAAGAAGAGAAAAAAAGTTCAATATCATACAAATTTCTGACTTGAAAAATTAGATAAAATGACTTTTAATATTTTTCCACAATGTTATAGTTATCTTTCTAACAATATCTAATTCATAACTTTTTTAAGCTTTATTGAGGTAGAACTGACATCTAATTTATAATTTTGTCTGAATAACTATTTTCTGAATTTTCAAAAAAAAATTAATGCCATTGTAACAGTAATTTGTTTTATAACTAATGTTCTGGAAAATCTTTATCCAAATTGCTATCTACTTTGAGAAAGAACAAAAACAAAGGTCAGATGTAATTTTTATCCTTCTTTTTTCCCTAAATGTAAATCTGTAAGTCGAGTTAATTTTTCTTCATGAAAATAAGAGGATTTTATAAATAGCCCCAAATGCCTCAAATTATAAAGCCTGCATCAGTTTTCCAAATGTACTAAATCAATGTAGAGCAATCCAGACAACTAAACTACGAAAGTAGAAAGTTGTGTGGCCTTGACTTAGTTTTATTTGAGTAGTAGAGTGTATTGATTGACATTTGAGAAATGTAGCATTCAATAGCTATCCTCCTGAGAAGATAAGAAATAGCCTCAAGTTCAATAACACCCATCTGGACCAAACTGGCCTATTGCTTCAAATTTATCCTCAAAAGTTTGTTTTTTGATCTTAAGTTGATTTGATTATGTGAGGAATCTTACATTTTAATAAAGTGCAATGCCATCTTTTAACATTATTACATTTTAAGTTGTTTTGTCTACAGAATTTCCCAACACACAAGTAGATATTTAGAAGATAACTTTTCATATAAGTTTTTAGCAAATGGGAATGTAAAAAATATCCTACATCATCACATCATGTCTCTATTGTGAAAGCCTCTCTGTGTAACTTGTAGAGGGAATAGAAACCAATAAACTTTTCCTCTTACTACTCGCTAGTGACTGGAGTTCACCATCAAGATTCTTTTCTATACTTTATGTGCTTTTCCAGCCAGTGATGCTGGGTTTTGGAAGGAAAGCATTTTGCTGCTCCCTCACACCACCTTGGATCTTCCTCTATTTTTTTTTTTTTTGATTTGTAAGAATCAAAAAAATGAAAATGATTTAATAAGTGTTTATTCTATGCCAAGTTCTATGTTAAGCATATGGCAAACTTATCTCTTTTAATTTTACAAACACTCTGTGAGGCAGGACATTAATTTATAGATGAAACTAGTTTGTAGGTTAAAACAAAACAAAACAAAACAAAACAGATGTTCATTAAGATCATAGAACATGACCCAAGTCACACAGCTAGTAACAGAATGCTCCAAACTTCACATTTGCATCCCTTTGATCCTAAACTACCATGATCTCCATTATTCCCAGATTCTGTGTGTGAGTATTAGTTTTGTTAGGAATGAGGAGAAAAAAAATATTTGGAAGGATTTTAGATTTTCCCCAGCCCTGTGAAGGTTATCATGTCAATGTCATAAATTAAAGAATGACACAGTATACCCTGAAAGATCCACTTTCATTTATATAATTTATAGTATAATTTATGAATAACTAATGGCTACACACAAATTAACATTGGAAGGGATAATAATAAGAGGAAGACTGAGAGAAGGCAGTAACAGAGCTTAATCATTTTGCATGCTTCTTTTGTACTAAACACCATAAAAATTTATCATCAGTTATAGCATTAGAAAATATTGAGTTCATCTAAACACTTTAAATTGTTAAAGACAAGAAATAAAAATATTCTCTATATAGTTAATATACAGCCAAAGTTTTAACTCATTATTACCAGTCATTTTCCCAAGTGCTATAAATGATATTATTTGAAAAAATATGTTTAATGTAAAGAAAACCATTCCCTTGCAAAGCATTTCTTAAAATAGATAATTTCCTAAGATATATTTTCTAGTATAGAACTACTTCAGAAATTTACTCAAACTTTGAAATTTGGGGGGAAAGAAACTTTTAAAATATACTGACTGTTGAAATGATACTTTGTAGGAAGACAGATATATTATTACATTTACAATTATTGTCTGAGTAGATGTAAAATAAGACACATTTTGGAACACAGAAGGCTGACATCAGGAAAAATAGGTACTAGGTACGTGTATTCAGAGTTTGTTGTAACAAATGACAAAATTTCTGTACATTAAAGCCATTCATTGAAGAAAGTATACCACTTCTAAATAGATTTGATTAAAGTAGGAAGCATAAAACCGGCACTTCAATAAAGGGAAGAAGAAAACTATTATAGAAAACAGACATGACATGAAGATATGATAGACAGATGGGAAGCATAATGAAATATAAATGGAATACAATGGAGCAGAAAAATGAAATGTTGAAAACATATGTAATGATTAAAAATAGGAAAGCTTGTCATAAAGCAAGGGCAAATTCTTAAAAAGAGTGTTTTAAAGGGAGGTTCTGGTGGCTTCTAACCATATGGGGTAGAGAGAAATCCATCTGAGAACATATGGGATTAATGAATCTATTCAAACTGTGTTAGGATGAGTTAAATCACATGTACTGATCACAATATTTAGGACTACCAACTTCCTCTGTGGTTTGTGACACCAGAAGCTGCACCTACATAATGTATCAGAGTAGGTGCGGCTGGCAGAGAGAATGCCTAGGACAACTCTATGTAGAAGGATCAAAGATAACTATTTATTTTTGCAGTCGATGACTCTTAATTGTTCAAGGAATATTTTCTCCTGAAGTAGTACAGTTTAAAATACCTCTTATTATTTTTTGTTATGGTGGTTTTCTGAATATTTGGTCACTAAAAATCAACAATGCTAAATCATCGTAATACTACTTTATACTGAAGGTTTTTTTTTTCCTTTCAACAACTCCAAAATATTCCCAATATATAAACAAAACAAAACAACATAAAAACGAGCTACATATTTACAGGAGTGTCTTACCTCTTGCTTTCTTAATAACAAGCCGGTATCTGTCAAGTGGTGAACTTCAGCTTTTCTTGGCCCTCTGTGCAGTGTTCCTGCCTTCCAGGGGCTTTCGCTTGCCTGTAACTGGTTTGCCCACTGGGTTTTCAGGCTCTAGGCTTGTAGTTAGGGTCTGATAGATGTGCTTTGAGTCTCACTGCTCCTTAGAAATAACATGTTCCAGAAAAATGAAAAACTCCTCATTTACAATCAACAAGTTTACAAGCATCAAAATTATTTACAATCATCAAACCTATTTTAATTGAAAACATGATGTAATGATATTTCTTTAAAATATAAGTAATTCTACAAATGAAAGATTTTTCCTCATTAATTTTTTTCTCTGGAAAACAGTTATGATTCCATATGATTCAGAAAGACCTAATGAAGGAATTTTGTACTATGAAATCTGAATCACTTGAATTAGATTCTACACAGACTGGAGTAAATTGCTGAGACTTTCTTGCCTTTAGTTTTCTCTTCTGTAAAATAGAGAAAATTTCAAATATTATGTGAAAGTTTCCAGTATAAAGGAGAAACTTAAAAAAAATTGTCTAATGGAGATCAAGCTAAAAAGTTTCTATACTAAGACACTTAGTCATTTTTTAAGCCAAATTTTCCAAAGAACAGTCTTAAATTCATTTTGATTTGATTTTTTTTATTATTATAAAATGACTATGTAGCAGTTAAAGCAGTACAGATAGAAAAGTAGCAGTTTCATGGATGTGGAGGCATAACTAAGGTCACATGAAATGTAATTAAGAATAATATCTCTATTACTTTCTTAAGATTATTTTTAAAAATAAGGATGATGATATTCAGCTTGCTAAGTAAATATTGAATTGTGTACAAATTCTTTAATAATCTGGTGAAACAAGAGAATTATTAAACACTTATAATCTCACTATTTACACAGGAATTATTTGTGGTTTTTTTTCAATTTCCAAAATATAATTAACAACCTCTCTTCATTATGTTTTGAGAAGAGAGCTGTTCCACCTGTCCAGAACCAGTTCAGTATCCATTTTAGACATTGTTTTAGTAAAATGAACTTGCGTAAATATAGTAAATAAATATTTCAATATATTAGATTCATATCAGGGAGCTTTAGTATTGAAAACAATGGCAGAAAATTTCTTTGATGTGTTTCAGGCCCCAGGAGAAACTAGACATTGAAACTGAAACACTTTATGAACCCACACAGCTGTCCATGTTGTATTTCTCATTTTCTCTACACAAATATGGTTTCTTACCTCTTCATTCTCCTCTTGCTTACTTAGAATATTGCCTGACATGCAGTAAGCACAATACACATGTTTGCTAAAATAAAAATAAGCACTTCTTAAATATGTCTCTTTTTCTTTACTCATAAAGATTCACGGAATCCAAGTTTCATTTGAGAGATCAAATGACAGTAACCTGACTGATGTCTCTGAATCCAAATTCCCAAGAGAAAGAATCTGATTGGTTTCGTCTGAGTCATGTGTCCACTCCTGGTTAAATAATACACTGTGCTTAGGGAGCAGGATCAAGAAATACACATAAAAAAGAAAAAAGAAATACACATACAGATGCACAAAGCAATGAGAAAGGATCTGCTCTGCGCTGGTACTTCAAGTGATGTTTACTACCGAATGGAGTGGAAGGTTCTGTCTTTGTACTCTAGGACCACGAACCATGCAAAAGTAGAAAATATGTGTGGGGAAGAAAAAGGAAAAATGCACTGGGTGTCTCTCTCTCTCTCTCTCTCTCTCTCTCTCCCTCACTGTTTGTTTTATAAATCAAAGAAATCTCTTAGGTAAATTGTATCCATAGTATTGAGTGTAGAGAGCTACCACAGATTGTAGCAGCAATAAGAAAACTGAGCCCTTGAAAATCTATTGCTCATTTCAGTTACATCAACTGCTGCTCAGTGTGTAGATTTATATCAATGTTTAGCCTGTAAATTTGTAACACTAATTTGTGGTATGGTGTGTGCATGTGTGTGTGTGTGTGTGTGTGTGTGTAGGTCTATGTGTCTCCGTGTGTCTGATAGCCTCCCTTTGCAATCACAACTAGCATCTTTAAATTTTTGTTTTGGTCACGTTCTTTCTTTTCTTTAGGTTCTTAGTACATCTTTGTTTTTTGTTTTTTTTGTTTGTTTGTTTGTTTTGTTTTTTATCCAGAAACAGTTCTTTAATACCCATTCCCTGCCTCCATATTCTTTTTCACAGCTGGATATTAACTAGACCTCAGGGTCTGATGCAGAAGTCATTTCATTTTTGTAAGAGGAGCCTTTTCTGGTCCCATAAGTCTATCTTGGGTGTCTCAATGTTCGCTGCATTGAAAGGAAATTTTGTTCATTGTTTAATTTTTCATTATAGCTTTCATATTGTTGTGACTTTAGTATGTGAGAGCCTGGCACACTGCATGAACTCTGAAAATATCTGTTGAATACATGAATGAACAAATCTGGAGAAAATATTTCAATCATGATTCATTACAATGAAATCTAGGGAAAATAGCAGTTCATATCACTGAAATTTGGGCATTCTATAGAGTTAAGTAACTATATAAAGCAATGTTTATCAGCATTGTCATGGCATTCATTGGGTCACTGAGTTATTTTCATCTGCTAGATACAAGATGCTAAAACATTTTATTCATTCTTATTTACTTATTGCTTTTTTTTTTTTTTTTTAACTTTAGTCCTAAGGTAAGGCCAAGAGGTAGGGTTAAGAATAGATTTGAAAGGCACCTGGCTGGCTCAATGGTTAAGCATCTGCCCATGGCACAGGGCATGATCTCAGGGTCCTGGGATAGAGTCCAGCAGCAGGCTCCCTGTGAAGAGCCTGCTTCTCCCTCTGCCTATGTCTCTGCCTCTCTTTTTGTGTCTCTCATGAATAAATAAATAAAAACTTAAAAAAAAAAGAATAGATTTGAATAGTAGTCATTCCTTGCATTCAAAATTTGTACTCCTCAATAATAACTAAGACTTTGTTACTAACTCAGGCTTATTACGCCTCTTAGAATGCATTATTTCTCAGAAGACTCTTTATTCCCCTTGGAAAATAGACATTTACCCTACAATTCCCTGGATTTTGAGGTATATCTGAACGTTAGCAATGGAAACACACTGAATGTCTTCCTTCACTTTTTTATGTGTGTGTTGTTTGCTTGAGCTTTCTTTTTTGCTTTTAGGTCTCCTAAATCTTAAACAAATAACATTTGGTCAGTCACAGACCAAATATGTCCAGACATGTAAAAAAACAACAAAATAAGTAGAAATTTTAGAATATGATTAAATTGTAATCTCCTACTAGGCTATGATGTTTCAAGTAAGTTTAGAATTAGGGATGTAAATGTATGATATGAGGGCCAGTTCATAAATTTAAAAAAAGAGAAACGAACAAAAGAGAAAAAAAAGAGAAGAGAAAAGGAAAGTATGGAAGGAAGAAAGGAAAAGAAAGAAAGTTATAAATAAGTAAATAAATAAAATAAAGCAAACAAAAAACTGTCCATTCCAACAGATAACTGCTTAGAAGCAAGGATAACCCTGTATTCTTGTGGCTTACATTGGAGAAACTATTGTACTCTGCTTGGCACATCAGTTAGGGCACAAAATCACTAACTCTGGGAAGTTAATAGACTTACATATTTTTTTTTTCACTCAGTCAACATTTATAGAAGGCTTGTTTATATTTAGGCTCCCCAATATATTTTTTGAGGAAGTAAGAGCTTATAGAAAAGAGTCAGTGTTTGTCTACATGGATCTAGGCAATATACAACTTCAAATTTCCTTAGAAATTGATTGCAATACAAATAAATGATTGAGCAAGGTATCTTTAATACAGAAATCATTAGGTAACTTATCTGTAAAACAGTCCCTCATTCCTGGTAAGGTATACCATACAGATTCTAAACTCCTAAAGTCATAATTAAACACATTTAGATTTAAGGGAAAAAAAGACAAAACCTCCAAACCTAGGATAACAAGGGATAAAACTGATTAGTTAAAAGAATTAGTTTAGGGCAGCCCTGGTGGCCCAGCGGTTTAGCGCCACCTTCAGCCCAGGGCCTGATTCTGGAGACTTGGGATCGAGTCCTGCATCGGGCTCCCTGCATGGAGCCTGCTTCTCCCCCTGCCTGTGTTTGTGCCTCTCTCTCTGTGTGTGTGTGTGTCTCATGAATAAATAAATAAAATCTAAAAAAAAAAATATTTTAAAAACTCAAAATAACATATACCAAACATTGTACTACATATCCTTAGAAATTTATGGGCCGCACAATAAAGTCTTTCTCTAGGCCAAGTGGTTTCCCTACCTGATTCTTAGAATCCCCCATGGATCACTCTTAAAAGAAACATTTGGAAATCCTTGAAAACTAGGGGTTTACGGTCTTTTAAAAATTGATTAATTAATTAGCTAATTAATTAACTAGTTTTTAAAAGCTTCCCAAGTAATTATCATAATCAGTCAGATTTAGGACTCATTGCTCAATTCCTTTCTGTAATGTCCTAGTGGCAAAAGATAAAAAAATAAATTGCTAGGCTTTAATTAGTTCCTTTGTCCTGTCATCAATTAGCAAAATCCCTAAAATATCACCTTTTTTAATTCAAATATTCCAATCAAAACACACCTGTCTTTTAAATTTTCACTATCTCCTAATCCTCAAAGAAAGAAAATAAACTGAGTCTGGGGAAGGAAATCTATGATAGGTGCACCATTGACTTATTCTCTTGTCTCACTCCACTTCCAACCTCAAAAATTCATTTTGAATGCACAAGACTGAACATTTGAACAGTTTGATCTATAAGGAATGTCGACCGGAACACTGTTAGGGAAATTATAGTCCATTGTAACTCCAGTGTCCTGTTTTCCTGTTACTCATGAAGCTACTCACTCCTATAGCTAGACTTAGAACACCAACTGGTCTCCTGAGTTCAAGCAGTTGTATGAACTGGAGTCTGTCAATGTCTGGAAAACTGAAATGCCCTCTCTGTTCCCACACACTGATAGCCATTCGCTGTGAAAGGCTCCCAACAGAGAGGCTACGAGGTGGCAGGAAGATAGTATAGCCCCAAGAACAATTTTGAAATGTGAATTAGATACACTTGTATTAACCTCATGACTGAAGAACCAATCCCTCTTTCTAGACGTGGGTTTTTTTGGGCAGGGAGGCTGGTGTGATCAACAAAAGAGTGTCCTAAAAATTCCCATGTTATGGCTAGTGCATTGTCTCTTGGGATACCCCCCAAGTTATTTACATGCAATATTATTTTCTCTATTTTCATCACTACAGCCGGAGAAAGGTAGCATGCAGGGCAAAGACAAACATACATAGTAGCTGGAGGTCTGGTCTTTAACATGTACTCAGATAAATTGTTGACCCTCACAGACAATTTATCTGACTTTCGTGAAAATTAAATATAGATATAAAATCCACTAGAATAAAGCTATTTAAATAAAATGTGCAATTCTAATAAGTGGACATAATATGGAAAACTCATGAGGGCTATGAGAGTACAGTTTTTGTACTGATTTACTATGAATAATTTGAGAGTTACCGATTATTCACATATATGTGTGCTTATTGAATTAAGTTTTTATTTGTCTTATGTCATTAGAACATGAAAGCCTTTAAAGTAGCAGAAAACAGCCTATTACTTTTCCCCCATCCATCTTCACTGTGAAGCTGAATAGATGGAAAGCAAATATATATCAATATTTTCTCTATCATTCTTCTACGCTTTACTTCAATGATCACTACGGGATATAATTGACTGGTGTATTAAGTAATTAAATTTCATATACATTATTTTAATTCCTGCTCAACTTATGTGTTTCTTTTGTATATATACATAATAACATGCACATATCATTTTTCAAAATGGTGAATTCCACTTCATTACATTTTTTTTAAATATGAATGTCTATATATCCAGCCTTCCTTATGGACTCTGTTTTGTTGCCTGATGTGAGCATCAAACATGCCTGGAACATAAGAAGTGCTTAATAAACAATTGTAAGAATGAATAGATTTAACCAAGATCCTATATTTGCAAAACTTGGGCTGTTTTCAATTTCATAATATTAACAACTCACATGTGATGACTAGAGCTAATTCATCGAACACAGACATGATTACTCTCTTAAGGTTAATTCCTAGCTGCAGGATAACCCGTAGAATAGTTCTTACTGCTTTTAATATTTACACTTGAGCTGCAGTCACCATTGAGATATAAAAAAAGACAATCTACATGAAAATAGCATTTTGAGAGAAGCTGGTTTCAAGCTGAGAGCTGAGACTACTGTATGTCTTTTGTATTTCTAATCTGATTTACTGGTTTCACTTAATCCGTGGTCCTTTCAAATTGGGGCATGCAGAGATGAAGAAATGAAAAGGTCCCTGCACTGCATGTTTAGATACTGAGCCGAGGCTGGTACTGAGTAACTTTGCCAATTAACACCTGGGCCAGCAGTTCAGAGGAGACACAGGGCACTATTGAACCTTTCAGGCATCCAGTGTTTGGAAAGTTAAAAAAGATTAAACATTTCATTCTCAAAATTATACTGAGTTTTAAATAAATTGAAGGCACCGTGAGGGGTATAATGTTCTGCATCCTTCAGAGATCCACTGTCTAGTGCTTGTTTATTTCTTGCTACCTCTTAGATGAATGCTTTGATGTATTATATTAGAGCTCTAATTTTGGACTTAAAATGGAGTTCAAGTTACACCACTTAGTGTAGCAACAGGGTCTCAGCTGAAGTGGTGAGAACACTCATTGTATATCAGTTACCTGGAAAAGAAGCAGGGCTTTTAGAGGGAGAGTCTGGTTGGGCTGCATTCAGGTAATCTCACTTTTTGGATCTTTGTCACAAAAGCATCAGGGAGGAAGAGAGCAAAGAGATGGGGCAGAAACGAGGTGAAAGCAAACCTTAAAAGACACCTACAAAGCAGTGTCAGCTCTTTGAGGCACCAACAAACTTATTGTGTCCCAATAAGAAAAGGATCAGGGCCTTTCAGCCCCGAGAGCAAGCTCTCTGTGCTAGTACAATGCACCTGTTCCTTTTAAGCCAGTCTATATTTATTCTTATTTTCTCTTTGATGCCTTCTCTGTTCTTTCTCAATATTTATGAAAGTGTAAATTTATGTATTTATTTGGTTATATTCAGAGGCTGTGTGTGTTGAGCTGAACTTGAACTAGAGTAGAATTAAGGTACAATATTAAACCTGTAAAGTAAAAGTGACATGTTGCTGGGGTACCTTCATGTTGAAGTACCAGGTATCAAAATGTTCGCACTCCAAAAAGAGATGGTTCACTCTGGGTTGATTAACGAGATATCTCTTCCTACCTAGAGACTCATCTTCTAAATTTAAAGCACAGAACAGCTAAGTCTTATTATAAAAGCTAAGGCAAATCTTCTTACATATATAAACACGTATAAAGACAGTACAAGGAAATGTGTGATAATTGCTATCATCTGAATTACATTTTAGTGACATGCACTTACAACTCTTAATTGATTGATATCTAGTGGATTTGGCATTTCTTTCATTCCATTTCTCTGCAAAAATGACCAAAAGGGATTGTATTCATTCTCTAATAAAGAGTAAATTAGGATAAATTATCCATTTATTATGAGTGTGATATTTTCAAGTTGTGTCCCAAAGGGCAATGTTGGGACAATCTGATTTAGCTCTGGAGAAGTATACATTAAATTGCATAGATTGACTCTTGGTCCATTCCATTCTGCAGGTGAGAGAAGCAAGGAAGCAAAATATAGACAGGGATGAAGGTGGGTACATATAGACTAGCAGTCTAAAGGGAGTCAATAGGGGATCCCTGGATGGCTCAGTGGTTTAGCGCCTGCCTTTGGCCCAGGGCATGATCTTGGAGTCCCAGGATCAAGTCTCCCATCAGGCTTCCTCTGTGAGGCCTGCTTCTCCCTCTGCTTGTGTCTCTGTCTCTCTCTCTCTCTCTCTTGCTGTGTCTCTCATGAATAAATTAATAAAATCTTTTAAAAAAATGAAAAATAAATAAAGGGAGTCAATAGCAGAGTTTGGTCTTTAAAGATGAATGCTTGTGTGAAGTCTGGTCCTATGAACACTGAGCTGAGAACAGAACCACAAAGTTTCAGTGGGGTAACTGTGTAAAAGAATATGAGGAATCTGAAAGAAACCAGACCACAGTGGAATTATGACCCAAGGGACGAAGAGAAGGAGGGGTGTTGGTAGAAGTGTGCTAGACACCATGTAGTCTAAGGAAGGTTTGACCAGGTCTTCAGAAGCCTTCAAACCAACGTTTGCATTCTAAAGGGTCCTGTGTTTCCCAGAAACCTTCTGCCTGAGTGTCCTACCCACATCCAGTTTTTGGCTGGGAACAGGCTGTAGGAAGCATGCTCTCAGTGCTAACAACAAGGCTGTGGATTTCAGAATACAGCAACTGGGGCCCTTGGTCCATACTGTTTCCTGCAGCTGGAGTTCTGTGAGGTGCAATTAAAACAGGAGGAAATTATGAGAGTTTTCATTAAATATATATTAAATACTTTTGATCAAGGCCTCATGTGAATCATTAGTATTTAATGTATACAATAATCACTCAAGGTGAGTATTAGTATATCACAATTTATAAAATGAGGAATCAGGGGTGCCTGGGTGGCTCAGTCAGTTAAGCATCTGCCTTCGGCTCTGGTCATGATCTCAGAGTCCTGGGATTGAGCTCCCTGCTTAGTGGGGAGTCTGCTTCTCCCCCTCTCTCTGCTCCTTCCATCACTTGTGCTCTTTCTCTCTCAAATAAATAAATAAAATCTTATTTAAAAAAAAAAAAAAAGGACTCAGAAGTATCAAGAGGTAAAAATAAGCGGCCCAAGGCCATATGCTAATTAATGGAGTATAAGCAGGAGTCAAGGAAGGCCTAACTCCCAAACCCATGCTTTTAACTTCTGGAACTAAAGTGGTTGAAAATGAGAAAAACAAACAGATGAACAAAAAGTAGTATAGGGAGAAAAAAGAACTGTAAGAAAGAAATTTATGTCCATTCTTACAAATGCTAAATCCTTTTGTTAGTGTAGGTGAAGAAGAATACATGAAAAGAAAGATTCCAAATTTGTTTTTTTCCCTCCAAAGTAGTGATTTGCTACCAAATTCTGTGGAGCTCTCTAGTAATGTTTCAGTAACAAGTAGTAGAATTTCTCCCTTGCTAGTCTCCCACTTAAACTGTGATCAAATATAAAACATCTGTGCTGAATTGACTATGAAATTTTGAGGCCATTCCTGAAATGTTCAAAGAATTGAAATGTGTCCGGCTGATGCCAAGTTTTCTGAGATCTTTCCTTATTTTCAGTATCAGCATTAAACCAAAAGGAAAAAAAAATATTTTAAGTTAAATAGTTTTAAAGACTGCTAAAGTATTAGTCTACTCAAGATATCATCTTGTCTCAGACAGACCTTCCACAGAGGGATGATAAGAAAACAAAAATATATACCCAGGACACATTTTTAGAAGTATAGATACCCTTCCTCTCTAATATATAGATACATGGGCGATTTTTAAATAGGTTTAATAAGATAATACTTAGGAACTTTGCATATTATCTTTCTAAGAGCAGTACTCTTAAATGTCGTAAACCTCTATTTTGTTTTATTCGATGAACTTAAAATGCCAGAAATAAAGATGAACTATTTTTATGAGTAAAGGTAGTAAAATTTACCTATCCTTTGTGAGACATTGGATGTCTGATTGAGTTATAAATAATTGTAGATAGATAAAAGCATATGACATGGAATCTTTTAAAAAGCAGTTTTGAGTTATGTAAACTAGAGAAAGAAAGAAATATGCAAGCAATTAAAATGAATTACGAAGCAGAAAAATAATGGCTAACTTTTAGAAAAACTATGGACAGGAGGAAGCTCTATAAGGAATAATGATTAAAGTATACACTTTGACACCAGCTTGCCTGGGTTTGAATTCTGACAATTACAGTTACGTGTTCTTCGACAACGTGTTTCAATCATCCATACCTCACTTTAATCAACTGTAAAGCGGAAATGACACTTGATAAGATTTCTGAGACAATTAAGTTAGCATTTAGGATGGTGCCTAGCACATAGAAACAATTGATGAATAAGTTTTAGAAATAATTATTGGCATTTAGAATGGTGCCTAGCGCATAGAAACAATTGATGAATAATTTTTAGAAGAAGTAACTATCAGCAATAAGGAGAAACGGTTAATGGTGAATTCTAAATCATACTGTAAGGATGTAAAGGATGGTCAATGGCTAATGATTGTAAGAGGTAAGCTAACAATACTTTGTTGAAGATTTCTTTATAAGAAAATACTTTTAAAGAGATAATAGCAGTGATAATGTATTTATCTGAAATCGATAAAGTAGATTTCTGAATCTCTTCTCTAACCTGGACACTTAACAGTTCTTTCTGTAAATTTGGGTGTGCTTTTCATACCAAGAGTGTTTTTTTTTTTCCTGGCTCTCAAAAATTTTCTTTTCAAAAAGAAAAATAAAAACTCTGTACCCATCATTTACAAAGTGTCAGTAATATGTTATTCATAGAATATGAATATGCAGTTCTGGGTTTAGGAATGAGCAAAGGCAAATGCTAATTGTTATTGAATGTATGGATGTCTTTAAGAGCTTGTCAATGTCCTCTAGGAGAAGAGCACCAGATGCACACCTGTAGTCAAACAAAGTAGGGTTTACTACTTGTTTCAGTGAGAGAGATAATATACTCTGGGGTCAATGGATCATCTCAACATGAAGGTGTTACAAAGATTGATATAGGATTTGGCATTATGGTAGGTGATTATGACAGGTGATTTGACGGTGTGGTCTTTATTCTGATCAGATGTTGTCAGGAAGCAGAAGCAATTCCATAATTTGATATTTTAATTTTTTTTCTGTAAGACAGGAGAAATGAAAAGAAGCTACGTTTCCCATCGGTAAAGAAACAGCAGCCACTCCTAGGCAGGGGGTTGGTAGGGGGAGGTTTGGTACGTTTACACTTTATAGTGTGAGCTTGTTTTCATTTGTGCTTGGACAAGATCACTGCATGGCCTTGTTTTTTTTTGTTTTGTTTTGTTTTGTTTTGTTTTTGTTTTTGTTTTTTTTTAATTTCCGTGCAGCACAGAGTGTCCTTTTTGATTTTCTTGTTCTATGAGATTATTTATGTTCAAAAGAGAGCACCTTCGCCTAGCTGTAAATACTTGGCCAACTTCTAACAAAACCAAGGTCTAGATATTGGTATTAGGTCCTTTTCCTGGCGTCAGGGGAAGCTTGTTTTCTTTCACAAACCCAAAGAGAAAAATCACAATAGCATGTATCTAAGTGATCAGTGTGTATTAGTTATTGTGTAACAAATAACCCTGGAGTTTAACAGCTTCGAATGCTGAATATTTGTTGTCTAGGAGTTTCTCTGGAATTAGGAATTAGGAATGTGGGAGTGGAATAGGTGGGTGATTTGGACTCAGATCTTTTATGATGTGGGTTGGGGCTGCAGTTATAGGAAGGCTTGACTAGAGTTACACGATTGGCTTCCAAAATGATTCACACACATGGCAGTTGACAGATTATGTCGGTTCCCCACCCGGTGGGTCTGTCCATAGGATTGCTTTGTGTGTCCTTACTGCATGACAGTTTGCTTGCCCCAGGGAAAGTGATCCCAAAATGCAGAATGGAACCTGCAGCATCGTTTACGACCTACTGTCAGAAATCACATCCGTAATTTCTCTAATATCTTATTGGTTATTGATATGGTTGATATCTCTCCAGAAATCATATATTGAAGTCCTAATCCCCATTGTGATGGTATTTGAAGGTGGGATCTCTGGAAGAGAATTAGGTTTAGATAAAGATGTGAGGCGAAACCCTCATAATGGGCTTAGTACCCTTGTAAAAAGAGCAAGAGACCAGAACCCTCTGTCTCTGCCATATGAGGCTAAGGTCATCTGCAAACTAGGGAAAAAAAAACTCCCCCAGACACCAAATCTGCCAGCATCTCTCAGCTTCCTGAACTCTGTGAGAAACATATGTTTGTTGTTGGAGCTACCTAGGCTCTAGTCTTTTGCTAAAGCACCCTGCACTAGGACAGTTATCCAAGTCAGCCCAACTCATTGTGAGAGGGAACTATTCAAGCTTCTGAATACCAAGAAGCAAGGAGCATTGATGGCTGTCTTTAGAGGCTGCTTACCATGCATGTTCCAAAGTAAACAGTCCAGGAAATGTGCACTATATGGTTTGTGGCACACAGCAATAGACATTTCCCCTCACAAGATGACTGAGTAGAAATCATAAGGCAAGTGGCATCGAGCAAAGCACAGACACATATAAACAAGTAATACCAGAGGAATACATCTACAGTAATAGGAAGCCCCCTTTTTAAGTAGCCTTGAGGATTCGTAATGTATAGGATGATGATGTTTTCCATGTGCTAAAATGAGAACTGGGACAGACAATAAAAGAGACTATCTGGGGGATATTGCCTTTACCACCGACTTTATTATGTCAGTAATGAGCAAACCCGAACAACTTCATATGAGAAATAAAAAGCTCCTGAAGAATTTAGCCGAGTGACTTAAAGAAATACAGGGTCTGTTGATGGCATTTACCATTCTGTCACCTGTGCCAAAGGCTTATATTAATAGTGTAAGTATTCAGCATTAAATCCTGACAAAGGAATCCTGCACCACCCAGACTGAAATAAATTTTCTTCCTGCTACTTCCCAAAATGGAAGATGTAAGAATGTTGCAATTGAGCTACCTGAGAGCAAATATATATTTTAAAAGGAGAATATAGTTGAATGGAGAGCTAATCTCAAAGGACAGTGAGAAATTTTATTATTCAGTAAAATGGGGGAAGTTAACAACAGATCACTTTCTCAGTAAATTTATTAATGCCATAGCTTGAGGAATAGAAAAACCTCACTTCAATGGGAAAATTCTTTACAGGAATTCCTGAGTGCTGACTGAGATTAATTTTAATATGATACTCTTTAAATATGTCAAGTAACAAAATTTGGTGTAAACTCATAGCCCCTATAAAGACGTCAAAATAAACAGGTTTTAAGATGGAACATAATAAAGCACTTAATATTTAAATTAAGAGAAGATGGTGTTCATAAAGGGAATCACTTATGAAATAAATATTATACAGAATGTCATAGCCCTGGTTTCATTAAACCCAGCACGTCTCTAGAACTCGTGCCGTGGGATAACTCACATCTTCCATCACTTCCTATACGTAGACTATACATGTATCCTAAAAATTTGACTCTGTCTCTTCTTTTGACAATAGCTTTTTGGACTTAAACTGTTACCATTGCCAAAATAATTATAAACAAAGATACTAGGAAGATACTACAAAGGCATGATTTTACTTAACTATAAAATGCTGATACAGACCATGCAACACACACACATCTAGCATGTAATGGATATATGTGTGCATTTAGATCAGTACTAAAATTAAAATATATAAATTTGGAAAATAAATACACCTTGATGATTCCTAAGTATGTCTTTCAGAGGAAGATGGAGGGGGGTACTTTTCTTCTGTTTGCATTGAAGTGGAGGTGGGAGTAAGTGAAAAACTTAAAATCTCACTGAGGAAATAGTTATGATTAGGAAGATGAAATGGTGAAAGTTAGAATGAAATATATACCAATAGAGGCATTGCTCACAAACACTGCTATGAGATTCTCTAGCACCTGTGCCAGGTAAATATCAAGAACTGGAGTACCAAAGTCTAGTTTTTTTTTTTTTAAGATTTTATTTATTTATTCATGAGAGAGAGAGAGAGAGAGAGAGAGGGAGAGAGACTCAGGAAGAGGGAGAAACAGGCTCCATGCAGGGAGCCCGACGTGGGACTCGACCCCGGGTCTCCAGGATCACGCTCTAGGCTGAAGGGAGCGCTAAACCGCTGAGCCACCTGGGCTGCCCCAAAGTCTAGTTTTATATACATGTTTCTTTTGTGGGAAGTGTATTGGTTGAAGACAGATATTTTGCGAAAATCCATATATTTTAAGATCTGTTAAGAAATTTCTGTGGAAGGTAAAGGGTATAATCTGCAAACAGAGACTGCTTAAAAACTTATTAGATTAATATTCAAAAGAAAACCAGTTCCATTTAACAGTGCCAGATCCTGAATACCATCACATCTGCTGTTGGAGAAGTTGTTAAATTTTAAAATTCTAGAAGGTATTTTGGTGCTTTGTTTCATTTTAAATTCCAACAACAAAAAACCTGACAGTCTCCACACTTCCTTTTCATTCTTAACGTCCTGCTAACAAACCATTTCCCTGTAGTCTAAATGACGATGTGGTTACAACTGAGAAGAGTTCACAGGCTAGAGCACCTGTCAGAATTATATCAAACCAGCAGCCAGCTCATTTACAATGGACAAGAAACAAAACAAAACAAAACAACCGCCCCCCCACAAACACACACAAAACAACAACAAAAACCCTAGGAAACTCCAGAGCAAGTCTATTCCACTTCCTTTCAGAAGCTTATGTCTTTTGAATCAGAGGAACTGCACATTTTTAAATCTCTTAAATCTTTACTAACATCCAGCTTTGCATAGGAGACACTCTGATATGTGTAACTCAAGGAATTAAAAAGAACTGTCGATGATACAGCAACCCTGCCATAGGTGTGCCCTCTTGTACAGAAGTCTGCTTTTGATACTACAATTTCCTTTTCCCAGTCCTGCAAAAGAATGTGGAAACTAATTCAACATGAAATATCCTGTTTACATATAAGTTTTCTGACTCTGAAAGCTTAATGTGCAGTCAACCATAAAGGGAAAAAACTTAAAAGATAAGCAAATCTAAGGAGATGCAATTATTTTCACTGGCAAGCAGGTGTCAATGTTTTGTTTTGTTTTGTTTTCTTGTGTTTGTAGGTGATTTTTGTTCTTGAATTTGAGTTGAAATCTCCCTACTGTTGAATAATATAAAGTTGTGAGTTAAGCCTTCATTCTGTTAGCCTATGTTTTAGGGTGACGGATTCTTGCACCTTGTGTATTTTGTGACAAAGAACAAAGCAAATGATTCAAAGGAGTGAATTTTTGTGTATTAATTTGCATGTTCATTTTTAAGGAATTGGGAAAAAATCTTCAAACTGCACACATGTATGGAAGCCTGAAAAAAAGATATTTTAGCCATTTAAGTATATTATAAAGAGTAATGAAATTCTTCAAATGGATAATATGTACTTCATTTGTGTAATTCCTTACTCCTATGCCCATTTCATTTCAAAGATAAATCTAATAGTTTTCTATATTCACATAATGTGCACATAATATAGATTTAAAACTAAACTTAAATATCCATTTCACCATTATTCATATTACCAGCACTGGGTCATAAAATCATTTTTATACCCTTATTAACCAAATCAAATTTCATTGTAAATCAAGGAGGTGATTAAGAAAAGACACATGCAAATCTCAGAAACTCTCTTCAATTATTATTAAACTGACAATAAATATAATAATGGTTCTTTGACTTCTATGGTTCTTACATCATGCCTGATTCCTAAGTTTTCTGATACTTCAGAGAATACACATCTTTTTAAGGACACAATATATTAATAGGGAGTGGCTAAAATTATCAGGAGATATGAATGAAACATTATACATATTTTTCCATGAATTATACTATTGGTGTTTATTGAAGCAAGACAATTACTTATAATTATCTTTGGAACTGAAAGTACAATTGCACTTTATTTATACAAAATTTCCTGGAAAAACTTTATAGAAATAAAATCTCACACTTTCAATCAGCAAAAGTTTTAAAAAGTTGATTACTTTCATAAAAAATACATAAATGAAAAAACTTCTATATTATCTTAATACACGTAGAATAAATTCCAAACAACACTTTCTGAGAATAACAGGTTGCTAAACCACGTGCTATCATTAAGGCATGCTACTTTTGAGAAGGCCTAGAACTTTCCTGGGTTTTGGTTTCCTCATATGCAAATTGTAACAGCTTCTATAAATAATTTTTGTTCTAAAGTTTCATTCTAAAACTATGTATGATTTAAATGATACCCCTCTCCCCTCAGAAAAGTCTTAGGAAGCTTCATTTTCTTGAAAGATGAAAATATTCCAGAATAGTAATAATGTTTACTGAAATCTTAGTTTTGCCGTGCAACGTTTTACGTAATATACGTAGATTAATTTGAGTAATCCACATAGCAGCTCCATGAAGTAGGTGCTAATGTTACCTCTACTTTACAACTGAGAAAATTGAGATCTACAGAGTATTGAAAACATGCCTGAGTTCACACAACTAGTAAAGTGAGGAGTAATCTGATCCCAGAGCCACTTTATATAACTTCATTAAAAAAAAGATGTTTATAGTTATATAAGTCATAATCACACTATTTCAATTCAACACATATTAATTGACTTCCAATTCTTAAGAGGTGCTATGGGAGATACAGTGACCAAAAGCCACCTTTAATGTTCAGAAACCACATGAGTTGAGTTATTATGCAAATGATAAAATTGTGACAAGAAATCCGCACTAGGAGGTAGATGATCTTCCCTTGCCTGGTCCTATTACTTACTAGTCAGGCAACTTTAGGGAACTCCACTACCATTATTTGCCTCTCTTTCCTCTAATAGTATAAAACCTTTTATTCTACAGATATGCTTTTTTTAAAGATTAAAGGAAATGATGCACTTTGTAGAACAAAAGGTGAGTGCTAGTTACATTACTAACCGTTATTTAATTACAGACTAACACAATTCTACAAAGGGACTTGATGTGACTTAAATTGGGAAGTTCAGATATACTTTGAATCAAGATGGCTGTCTTTCCCACAGCATTTAAAGTGAATTACTTGAACTTTCTGAGCTTTGTATTTTATTCACATCCTGAAAGCAATTAATCTCATTAATTTATAAAGTATTTTGTGATTCTTGGATGAAACTGATTATGAAAACTTAAATTATTATAATAGTTTCAGATTTTGCCAAAAAAAATATATATATATATATATACATATATATATATATGCACATATTAATTTCCTGGCATTTATGCCATGCCATGACTTTTCTCCAAAGGCCCCAAGGCTTTTCATAAATTTGAATTTAATTTCATAGGTGTTAATTTTCACAACTGAAGAGTTGCAGAAGCATCTGCAATATTTTTTGGTTTAATTCTATGGCTATATAGGTATCTAGTAATCTGCAAATTCATGAGGATCACTTCAAAGTAAACTGAAAATCCCCGTGCAAATGTTACACATGGCTAACTTGCAGATAGTGGAAGACAACTGTCATGTACTTTCTAAATCCTCCCTTTTTCATGCATAGTACTCAATGCCTTTTTATCAGTGCTCAGTGTGTCCTAGATTTCAGATTGTTACTCTGGTCACTTTCCTAAAGACATGCTCTGACATCTACGATTTCTACTTCCTTTCTTTTAATATAGGCTAGAGAAACATTGACCTATCTGTAGTTTTCTTCCTATACCATGCTCTTTACCGTGACATGCTATATTGGTACAGAAGTTTGCATTGTACAGTCCAACAGTTATTTACCATAGAAACTACACTGATTGGGGCAGCCTGGGCAGCTCAGCGGTTTAGTGCCTGCCTTCGGCCCAGGGCATGATCCTGGAGACCTGGGATCAAGTCCCACATCAGGCTCCCTGCATGGAGGCTGCTTCTTCCTCTGCCTGTGTCTCTGCCTCTCTCTCTCTTTCTGTGTCTCTCATGAATAAATAAAATCTTTAAAAAATAATAATAAAAACAAATTTAAAAAAAAAGAAACTACACTGATTACATGGATAAGCTAAAGCAATTGGATTCTGTTCAAAGAAAATGGTTGGCTCCTACACAATGAGGAAAAAGTAAACCACTATACACATTTCATATACTTCTCTCCCCACAGTATAGCTCAGTAATAAAGTCAATGAGAAACTGGTTTTGCCACAGAATTCACAGTGCTGCAAGAGTTTGAAAGCACTCATTGCAACCCAAAGCCAAAATTTCTTGCTCAGTCCCAGATGTCACCCAGATTTTAGATATGGAATAAGCTGATTAAAGTTGCTACATCATGGTGAGGAAAGACCTCCCAACATTATAAAAAGTATAAACTGTGATGGGTTTCCTAGTCTTGAGGAAAGGGAAATATCTAGTTATTTCAAGGACTATCCATTGAAGGTCTGACTTTACATTGGATTTAAGAGACCCAAAAAGCTATCAAAACTGCTCTGTTATGAGTAAGAGCTTACAGAGACCAAGTAATAAATGCGGTCCTGGCTAGGATCCTGGCTCACAGTGGGCCCACAAGATCCATGAAACCACCAAGTAATCATTTCCCTAGTCCACAAATATATAAAATTGGAATGGATTATACTTAGCAATTAGAGTAACTCCCACATTGAGTTCTTAGACTATGGAATAACGTAAAAATAGGAGTGTCTGGGTGGCTCAGTCAGTTAAGCAACTGACTCTGGATTTCAGCTCAGATCATGATCTCATGGATTGTGGAACTGAGCCCTTGCAACAGGGTCTGTGCTTAGCGAGGATTCTGCTTAAAAGATTCTTTCCCTCTGTCCCTCCCCTCCACTCTCTCTCAAATAAATAAATAAATCCTTAAGAAAAATAAAAAATAAAATTAAGATAAAAATAGATTAGTGCCATGAGTAAAGACCTAAAATGTACATGACTATGTCTCTATCATATCTCCACTTCATTTGCTACCCTAGTCCCTGCAGAAACCAGACAATTACTCGAGATGGCTGTAAAACACTGCAGGCTTAGCCAAGCAGAAGTCCTAGTCCCAGCTGCTGTGCTAGACACATTTCTAATAGACATGTTAGTAAAGTCTCACATCCATGTAATGTGGTCACTGACTTGGTAAATACTACTTTTTTTCCATTTCACTTAGATAAGAAGACAAGAAACAGTTTGTATTCATGTTGAGATGGACAACAATATTCATTCATAGATTTGCTTCAGATTTATGTTAATTCTCCCACTCTCTGTCACAATATAATCCAAAGAAGTCTGGACCATTAAGAGTTGTGTTCTGTTGGAAGCACTAAATGTAACAATTCAGATGTCTAGCAAGCAGGCATATTAGGATGGAAATATTTTGTCCTGCTTTGAGCCTAAGAGGATAAAAATGCATGAGTAAGCTGCATGATCAGGTGCCCACACTGTGTTTGTGGCCATATTGTGGGGAGGGGCCTTTATGACCAGTTGAAGGAGGAAAAATAATAATCTGAAGTTGGTTTACTGATTGATTGTTGGAGTGGAAACAAACAAAAAATGAATGGTAATTAAATTCAGCTGCATTCAAGAGTTGTCTTGAAAGATGATGGAAATGAAAAATCTTCCCAGTAGACATAACTACAACAGTGTACATAGTCTTTCACATTGGGTGAAAGAAATGTGGCCTAATGTGAGGGTGCACAGATTCCTAGACAGTGACCAGTGGTTTGCCTATGTGGTCAGGGGTCTGACGAGAAGAGAACTAGAAAACCAGTGGGGTAGGAAGAACCCTCCCACCCACCCTCCAAAGATGCCCATGTCCTAATTCCTGGAACCTGAGAATAAGTAACCTCACATGTTGAAAGGGACTTTGCAATGTGATTAAGGTTAAGGACCTTGAGATGGGGAGATTACTTTGTACTATTTGAATGGGCCCTATAAAAGCACGTAAATTCTTAAAAGGAAAGAATAGTTTTTTGGTTGAGAGGGAAGTAGGAAAATGGAGAAACAGTAAGAGGGATATAAATTTACAGGTTTTGAGGATGGAGAAAGAAGGCTACAAGTCAAGGAATTTGCAAACCTCTAGAATCTGGAAAAAAACAAGAAAACAGGTACTCCCCTAGAGTTTCCAGAAAGGAAGCAGCTCTTCCAGAACCTCGATTTTAGCCTAGTGAGACCCGTGTTAGACTTCTAATCTAAAGAACTACAGAAGAATAAATTTGTATTGCTTTACACTGTTGAGTTTATGGTAATTTGTTACAGTAGCAATAGAAAATTGACGCAACTAGAAAACAATATCTGTGGTACAAGTATGTGGAGATATATATATGTGCGTGCACAGTAAGAAAATTCTTGTGGTATGTGTTAAAGCTTATTATAAATCATTCACCACAATGAGGCACTGAACACTGACAAAATGACTTGTCCAGCTAATGTTAGCTAAGCTTCTTCATCCACCATTGAAGAACTTACCCTCTAGGCACAAAAAGGGTCAAGGCGTCAGAGACAAGAAGCTATCTAGGAATCCAGCCACATGAATTCTTACTAGCTATTGCTGTGTCCAAGAGTCCAAAAAAGACCAACACTGAATCTGTGATATGGCAATATTCCTCAAGGGAACCAACCAGTGACTTGATATCATCTTAACTATAATGGGCTCAATCCAGTTTGGACTCAAAAGTCTATCTTCTGAGAGAGAGATAAATTTCTGAGTATGCATTTGCCTTTTCTGCTTTTAAGAGTGATCCAGAACTGTTATTGTACAGGAGCTTATTGAATACCAGACCTAAAGTTATAGAATCTGACACAGCCTAGAATATAAACATTAGACTCACTTCACAATGAAGGATTATGTCACACAATGTACCATCTGGAAACAATTAGCTCCATAAAATCTGGAACAGCTTAGCTTTTTATATGCAGAGCTGAATTACCACCTCAAAAGCAACAATGTGAAATGACGGGATGCTATACTTCAGAATAAAGAATATACATTAAATCTGAGGATTTACTTAGTTGTGTCCCCAGTGTGAAGACTGCAGAGATCCCAGAATATGACCCCAGTTATTATTATTCCTAAAAACCCATTAGGGAATTGTATACTTCTTCCCGCATCCTTGGGTTCTTCGAGGTTGGAGATCTTAGTTCACAAAGTTGACACACTCTTGTTAGGAAACACAGCAAGGGTTTCATTGGACTACAAACAGCAAATTACACCAGGGATTTTAGGACTCTTTATATCCGGTGGCCAATAAGTTAAAAGGAGAATTTCTATACTGGCAGAGGTAATTAATCCTGATTGACAGAAACAGGTAGGGCTTCTTTTATGCAATGGAGGAAGAGGATGTGTGAAACCTAGCTGATAAAGTTTGGTGCCCCTGTCTTGTCCTAGTCTATGAATTTACATGTATTAAAAACTCCATCCTGAAAACAAGACGACCTCTTGAGAATAAAGTTTGGGATCACATTACTTAGCTGCCAAGACATACTGAAGTGATAACTGATGGTAAGTGAAATTTAGTACAGATGTAGAAGAGAAAGGATATTCAGAAATTTAACAAAACATAACAGAGAAAGGATGAGCACAGTTGCAATCCCAAGACCAAATGCAATGACTAAAACCATATTGTTCCATTAACACCTGTCTTTGTTTTCCTTCAGGACGAGAGGTCCCTGGATGGGAGAACTTTGAGGGAGCTATTCCCAAACTTCCATGTCAAATAGAAATTTTTCAAAAAAAAAGGAATAAATTGCAGCAATCATGAATTGTGCAGCTCTGGTCTCCAGCTTCAAGGAGTGTAACCGACCAACAAGCCCCAGGTATTGTCCTCTGAATTTAGTAGTTTGCCCACACTGATGCCCATGGGACTACCTCTAGCCAAAGACTGAGCATGCAGGCCTGCTTTTTTTTTTTTTTTTCATGAGATAGGACACCTCTGTTGGGTGCCTTTGAAGATTCTCCCAACAGCTTGACCAAAGCTGTGTCATAGTTTGTGATTCATCCAATCCAATCATGTTTCCTTTTCTCCCTTCCTAGGAGATGAATTTCATGACAGTCTCCGAAGTTTTCCCACCACTTATGTCTTCCTTTCCTTTCCCTTCAAAAATATTTCCTCCAATAAATGAGGAACCAACTAATCCTGCGTTGGTGTCTTCTTCTCAGAAGAAGTGAACTAATACACTGGGTGTGAATGTACACACATACACAGGCACAGTGCACATGTATTCACACACACTTATACTTCTCTAGCATTCCTTTTCATCTAAAAATATGATTTGGAGACCTTCCATATTAGTTCTGTAGGACTGCTTAATTATTTTTGCTTAATTTTTTTAAACACGTGCATAATACGACATATGCATGTATTGTATAATTGCATTATTGAAATGTATTAGAGTTCATTTAATGAGCTGTATTGATAGATATTATATTCATTCTCGTACTACACTAATCTTGCTCTTGTGAGTCTTAGTTTACACACACCATTTTGCTAACATGTATTACTATGCACTTATTATAAATTTGTGGATGTGCAATTGCTGAACTGGACAGCTCCTCAGTTTGTAAATTCGAGCTTTCCTTTCTGTCTGGAAAGAGTAGGGGATAGGGAATTACACAATTAGGATTTTCCTCTTTTCATTATTTTATTTCTTGCCTTCACAGACACCAATAATTCATATGTTAGAACGCTTTGGAACAGTTTTCAAATCAATCATTCTCTCTCAAATCCCTTTTGGGTCATTATTCATTTCCATTCTCATCTCTAGATTTTTGCCCATGCCATTAGCTGTGTTTGCTTAGCAGTGCCTGATCTTTCTGCTGCTTCCAAAGTGTCATTCATTTAAAGAACCTCCCGAAGCAAAAGGAAGAATAAGTATGCATTATAACTTAAGTTGAATTAGGCGAATCTGTAACACTGAAACACTGTGTATGAAGATGACTCCAAACATGACAGAGATAAAACAGGTCAGAAGACGCTGGGGGAGCAGTCCTGTGGCTGCAGATCTGTGATTACAGATCTCAGGCAACGTTGGCAGAGGGCAGTTCTCTAAACGAGGTGCAAGTTGTGTTTGGATAACAGCATCACGCTGCCTACTTTTGTCCATACAGTGCCTATGGACTGGGACTCTGCCTGTCTTTTTGGAGCCCTCCAATAGTCTCATCAATACTCTGCTTTCCTTTCTTTTCTTCTCTAACTCATCTCTATATTCTCAGACAGTATAATTTTCTGAAATTAAAATCTCTTCGTTCCATGTTCCTCTTGAAAATTCTATGCCCAGAGGCTCCAACTTAATCTGTCCCTTGACTACTGGTTCTAGATGCCATCCTTATGTTTTTCATCTACCTACTCATACTCCTGATTTTTATCTCATGGCCTTATTGCTTTTATTTCCTCTAACTCAAGCATTCTTCCCACTGACTTTTTCATGTCCAATCAATGTCATGTATGGTCTTTCTCAAAACAGTCTTCTCTTTACCAGGGTATGTAAAATAGCTGCTTTAAACCTCATCCCAAACTGTCATTCTCAATCTCAATTTGTAGTGTTTATACTTACCTAAATTTAAGTAATAAAATATATCATAAAATAAATTTATATTTATAAATAGATGTTATGTATAACTGTTAATTTACATTTTAAGTATTTTTATATTTTAGATATTTAGCTTATCTAGTATCTTTTTACTTCCCCTGGAATGTAACCCCTTGAATATAGAGACCATGAGGTTTTTAAAAAATGTATTATTGGCATCTTTAAATAAGGTTCTGTAATATAGTAGGCAAATGAAAAATATTTTTAGTATGCAAAATTTCAAAATAGCACTTATTTTTACTTAAAATCCCAATTCTATGACTTCTTTCTTATATTGCAGAAATACAGACATTCAAGACAGTATGGGTTATTCATCTATTTTGAACATACATGGTTTCTAAAGAATCCATTAACCCCCACCAATTGACTTTTTTTAAGAATTTATTTTTTTTAAGATTTTATTTATTTATTCATGAGAGACATAGAGAGAGAGAGATAGAGGCAGAGACACAGACAGAGGGAGAAGCTCCTTGCTCCATGCAAGGAGCCCGACGTGGGACTCGATCCCAGGTCTCCAAGACCACGCCCTGGATTGAAGGTGGTGCTAAACCACTGAGCCACCTGGGCTGCCCACCAATTGACTTTTTAATAATTTCAATTATATGATTTTGAAACTTTCTGATATGTTAAATTTTCCAATTAAAGTGATGTCTATATTTTTTTCTCTTCTTCTGAATAATAATATAGACATTCAAAACTTGTGGAAAGTTCTTTAATCAGTTTACTACAAATAAATCTGTTTTTCTGCTCTTAGTACAGATATATATGCCTACATTAACCATAAGTAATAGCAATATACGTATAAACGCAAGCAAAAGAAAAATTATGAAGTGAATATTTCCGTTAAGAAATAATTTACCAAGTGTAGTTTTAAAATGTCTTATATGTTTGTAATATTTTAAACTATTTTATAGAGCTAGCTTCTCTATTGCCCCCATACATTATGAAAATGATTAATTATAGATTTCTAACATATTTTCTTTATCAGAAGAAAGAATATATCTTGATTTAATAGTAGCAATTGTCACTATAGCAGAATATACATGTTTCAAGGTTTTGTTTTGTTTTGTTTTAGGATTTTATTTAGTAATTTGACAAAGAGAGAAAAAGACAGAG
Source organism: Canis lupus dingo (assembly GCF_003254725.2). Taxonomy (NCBI): domain Eukaryota; kingdom Metazoa; phylum Chordata; class Mammalia; order Carnivora; family Canidae; genus Canis; species Canis lupus. Next base: position 51,347,155 of record NC_064255.1, on the reverse strand, counting down.
AGCACAGGCAGAGGCAGTAGCAGAGGGAGAGTGAGAAACACACTCTCCACTGAGCAGGGAGCTGAATGCAGGGCTGGATCCCAGGATGGTGGGATCTTGACCTGAGCCAAAGGTAGACACTTAAGCCACTGAGCCACCCAAGCGCCCCCTCATGTTTTTAAAAAAATAAAATGTAAGCATTTTATTTCCCTTTACTTTCCTGTTTTAGTAATGAATACATTTATTTCTGGTAAGGAAGTATGTAAGACTGTGGTCTACCAGCACTTGTAAAAGGAAACAGTTATTTTTTTTTTTTGGCATTGTTTTTTGTGTATGTGTGTTTCTATGTGTGTGTATGAACATAATTTGGATTTTTATCTTTTTATTTTAAAAACTTTACTACTAATATTTCTGGTGGAAAGAAAAAAAATGAGGAACAAAAATGTGATAGAATCAACGGATGCCTGGGGAACTGAGTGGATGCCCACCCACTGAGAACCAAATCAAGTATACTTGTTTAAGAGGATTTACTGCAGAAGCTGGGGAAGTTCTAAGTGGCTCAAGAGAACACACTGCAAAGTGTACCACATTTAACTTTAAACTTTGCGAGAAAGGAATGCTTATCCACCAGCCATATGATCTTCCATCAAATGGACCGGGTGAGTGTTTCAGTTGAGTATCTCATATGCTTTTTGGAAAAATGGTAGGTAGGCACCTTTTCCCGCTGACATGACTAATCATTAGCTCATTTCAAGCACCGAGCAATACCTGGACGTAACAGGATTTAGTTTGTCACCTCAGGCAATCATAATCCCAATCCCCAAAAGAACCGCTAGATAGTTGGTGAAGTGGTGGAAGAAGATTAAAGAACCTTTTCATCTGTTGCTAAAATGAGCAAGTTCATCGCAAAGGTGCTTGGGATGGGAAGAGTAATGGAATACATACATATACATTGCTGAAAAACCTTTTCAGGTTCTCTATATCCCACTACCACCGAACAAACATATTATCCTTGAGAACTATTGTGTTAATGTATTAAACCAAATGACCCTCAATTTCTAACCACCCACATTGCCTACTACAAGATTTGGCCCTCGGCCAGATGATAAACATATTACTTGTCCTAATTATGCTCAGAAAGTAGTTTTAAAAATCCATTTAGATGACTCAGCACAATGTATATTTCAGTGGGTAACTCCCTTGTTATGTGTGTGTATCTAATCATACATAAAGTAATATATTAATCAATACTCATTTTTTATTGAGACATAACTGATGTAATACTATTTTAGTTTCAGGTATAGAACATAAGTGATTCAATATTTGTATACATTGCAAATAATCATCACAAATAAGTCTACTGAACATCCATCCCTACATAGCTATAAAATATTTTTTTCTTGTGAAGAGGGGTTTTAAGGTCTACCTTCTTTTTTAAAAATAACTTTTATTTATTTATTCATGAGAGACACAGAGAAAGAGAGAGGCAGAGACACAGGCAGAGGGAGAAGCAGGCTCCATGCAGGGAGCTCGACATGGGACTCGATCCTGGGTCTCCAGGATCATGCCCTGGGCTAAGGGCGATGCTAAACCACTAAGTCACCAGGGCTGCCCATGGTCTACCTTCTTAATAACTTTCAAATATGCAATGCAGTATGAACAACTGTAGTAACCGTGCTGTTCATTACATCTCCATGACTTATTTTAAAGGAATACTAGATAGTAGGTACATATTTGTTGAAATTATGAATTCTAAATGATCCAAACTTTTTTTAAGGAAAAGTTTAAAAGGAGTGAAGAAATAATGTATTTTACTGTTTTAATGATCAGCTTCTTTTTTTTTAAGATTTTATCTATTTATTCATGAGAGATATTGAGAGAGATAGGTAGACTCATAGGCAGAAGGAGAAGCTGGCTCCATGCAGGAAGCCTGATGTGGGACTTGATCCTAAGACCCCAGGATCATGCCTTGAGCCGATGGCAGATGCTCAACTGCTGAGCCACACAGGCATCCCAATGATCAGGCTTTCAAAATATAATTTCTCAATGAAACGATCTAAAAAGAGAAGGCATAAAGGTATAAATTTTGTTTCATCATAAAAATGATCTTTTTTAATGGAATGATTTATTTATTGATTGATGGGAATTTTAGGTTACAAACATTCTGGGATAGGTGAAATTTGAAGTTTTTAAACACTAGAGAGAGGGTGAAGGTGGAATTTCGTATGCTTGCAGAGTCCCAGTTTGCTCCTGTTATCACAGATATTTTACTAAAATCACCTGTTTTTCACCCTCAAAAGTGTTGTTTGTATGATAATATCATCGCTCTTTTATTAGCCCCTAAAATGTTATAATATTTATCCTACTCCATCACCTTCATCAATTCACTTTTTGGCTTCCTCCTCTGAGCTCCCCAGAGGTCACCACTTCTTTTAATTTCATTCTACCTACTTTAAACATGTTTGTCTCAGCTGATAATTTAGAGAGAGCCTCTTAATTTCATTTCTCTGCAATTTGCTGTCCTGCTTTGTAATTCAGGGTTCTAATGCTGCAAAAATTTAAGATGATATCAAATCATGCGTAAAAAGTGTATCCATTCTATCTATATATTTGAGCTATAAATTCTGAGACTTTCCAATAAATTAATACATTAAATTTCAGGAATAAAGAATTCTACATTTGCATAATGCTTTCCACTTTACAACACACTTTCACGTAAATCTTGTCACCATGTTCCTTTATATGAAAAACATTTATTTCCTACAACCTCTCTGTCACGATGTCAAACAAATGTGTCTCTTTGACAATGCTGAGGGTACGTTCTTGGCAAGTGCTATCCACCCCAAAGCAGAATTTTGAGCTTTCCCTTAGGATCCTGGCCTTACTGCAAATATCTAAAACTGATTTCAAGTTCTCTTTAGCTTCACAACACTTCAATAATTCATCTTCGTTTTCACTGGCTACTGCCCTTTGTTTGACCCTACATAAAAACCTATAGTTTCTATCTTCTTTCTGCTGAAAAAGCAACTCAAAAGACAAACATCAAAGTATTAACAAAAGGCTGGTTATTCATAGCGTGCTATGAGAGAATATCACATCTTTCCTCAGTTCTCCAAGCAAACACGTTTAGGCCCATCCACATAGCAGTACCTAGTTCAATTATGTTGCCAAATCTGATCAATATCACTTACAGATGGTCCAAGTCTTCCAGATAGTACCTGACATATTTTAAGGCAGTCTATTATTCAATAGACTGTATATTAAAAGTAATATGGCATTTTCTAGCTTTCTATTTAAAATCCTAAAACAAAACTTCTAAGTTAAAACTTGATGATGATAAACCACATTATTTTAAATAATTTAAGTATACTCTTAACTTCTACCCAAAATAAATTTTCTCTATATCATATTGGGAATTTGACCCGAAACACCCAACTTCACCGTGCTAGATATTCACCAACACTTCTGCTTCTTCACTTTCTCTAAAGGTTAGGAATGGCTAGTGAAGGGTGAGCCTCTGTGGACAGTTTTTAAAAGTTAATGGTATACATTCACATAATCCCTTCCTTTGCGTGCCAGGCCATATTTCTAAGAGAGAAGGTTCAGTCAGCCTGAATCCCTGTGTAAGGACACTGTTGGATTTGTAGCATGAGAGAAAAATAAACACTTGTCATTTTAAGATGCCAATATTTTGAGGCTGTTTGTTTCAGTGCCATAGTATAATTTATCTTGACTGACTCATTAATGAAAATGAAATTTAATCATGTGTTGCAAGGAGAGTGTATTAGGCTGACTAATGGCCACCCAAAGATATGAGGTCCTGAGACCCAGAACCTATAAATGCTGCAAGAGAAAAACATCTTTGCTGATGTAATTAAATTAAAGATCTTGAGACAAAGAGATTATCCTGGATTATCCAAGGGGGCTCTAAATTCAATCAAAGACGTCTTATAAAGTCAGAAGGTGATTTTACACTGACATACAGAGAAGAAATCAATATGGAACTAGAGCTGAGAAAGATGTAAAGATGATGGTCTCGAAGACTGGAGTGATGACTATAATCCAAGAAATCCCAGTAGTTAACAGAAACTAACCACAGCCAAGGAATGGATTCTCCTCCAAAGCCTCTGGGAGACTGGCTCTTCTGATTTCTTGATTTTAGTGCAGTGCTATTGACAAGACTTCTGGCCTCCAGAAATGTGAAAATAATTTCTGTTGTTTTAAGCCATCAAGTTTGTGGTAATTGGTTATAGCACCTCTGTATATCTCTCTATGTATAACTACATAATTTATAATATTTTATATTTATTTATAATTTATTAATTTATAAATATAAAAATATAAAGTAACAGGATTACATTTATATATATTTATTTATCTCCTACTGGCTCTATTTCCCTAAAGAACCCCAAGTAATAGATACTTTTCTCCTTTTTTAAGATTTTATTTATTTATTTTAGAGAAAGAGAGATTGAGAGAGTGGTGAGAGGAAGGGCAGAGGGAGAGGGAGAGAGAGAATCCTCAAGAAGACTTCCAGCTAAGCACAGAGCCCAACACAGGGCTCAAGATGGGGCTCAATGCCAGGACCCTGAGATCATGACTTGAGCTGAAATCAAGAGTCAGATGCTTAACCAACTGAGCCACCCAGTTGACCCTGAGTAATACATCCTTAAAACTGACTTTGTGTAGGAATATTCTATAGTTTACTTGACCAAGCAGAATTATGATGTAACAATTAACCTTAGCATCACATCTATCGCCCACTTCTCCCTTTTCACGTAGCCTTTCCACCACTTACATCTTTTTTTTTTTCCCAAAAAATATATTAAAGGGTATCACTGTGATGTTTCTGGATAATATCCATTTTTTTACTCTCCCACTTAAGTTTCGTCTGCTTTTTATTATGTTCTTCTTCTTACATTCACCCAAATTTGCCTTTCCTGACGCAACTGGAATTGTGCTGTGAAAATAGCAAGAGATCTAGATGAAGAAAGAAAACCAGTTTTCTAGTCCCATTTCCATTGTTTAGCAGTGCTTTGTCTTGGTATCCATTTCCTCCTCTGTAATACGTAACACTTGACCTGTATGCTTTCCAACATTGACAGGATAATTAGATATACATCTATATTCAAATATAATCAAAATAAAATGATTAAACAGGGAGAATTGATTCTCTTTAGGTAGAACATTAAGGTTTTCTAAATTGCATGATACATATTTCTTATTCATTCATGATTAGTGCACTACCTTTTTCTCCCTCCTCCTTACGGATTTGTTCTCTGCATCTTCAGAATTTTCTTTTGTATTACCAATTATCCTTTCACTTCATTTCACGTCTGTCTATATGCACATACATCTCTTAATTTGAATAACTTTTTAACTTTTTCATATTTATACACTTTTAACACCAGAGAAGGAAGCACATTAAAAATAATTGTTGTGTCTGTGGCTTTGCATCTCCTTCATCAGTCTTAAAGACAGGTTCCATCTATCTATAGGAAATATCTATAGTGCTTGTCCCTCTCCTTCAAATTTCATTGACAGCTGGCACATGAGAATACTGCTGTAATTTCACAGAAAGGCTGCCAACTATGACATGAGAAAAATACAAACTATATATCCTTTCTTGCTACAAAAAGCCCAAGGCCTAATGACATTCCTAAATGCTGGAGAATGCCAGTGATGACACGACTGCCAATAGTGGTGTTTGTTGTGTTAGAGGAAATGGCCTGAAGATGTCAAGAGGAGAAACCTCCCTCGTGGGCAGGGCATTCTTTCGCTTATACACACAGAGACATGCCAGCAATTTTCTATAACATTTACTACTGCAATACTTAGACTATGTAATTTCAGTGTGACAGACATTAAGGGAAGCCTTTTTCCCACCAACTGAAAAAAAAAAAAAAACAAAAAAAACAGAAAAGAACAAAAATGTATCCAATTTCTTTTCATAAGAGTGAAATACTACTTTGCATTCAGTGATGCTTTTTTGGTCCTTCTTTCTCCAGTATACTGATTTCCATTCCTTTCTGTCTCTTGCTTTCACCACTATTTTTTTTCTGTCTCCACTATCATCAATATCTATTGTCTAGAGTAGCCACCTTTTCCACATTCAGTTATGCATTAATTTACATAACTTAAAAAAAATTTCTCCCCTCTACACTGCTAATTTCCCTCCTCATTTTGACATTTTCTTTTTCATTGTGAGGAGCCTCTGATGAATTCTTTGTTGACATGCATAGTACATGTATAGTATTACTGGCTATTTGTTTTTTTTTTTTTTTTTTTTTTATTGGTGTTCAATTTACTAACATACAGAATAACACCCAGTGCCCGTCACCCATTCACTCCCACCCCCCGCCCTCCTCCCCTTCTACCACCCCTAGTTCGTTTCCCAGAGTTAGCAGTCTTTACGTTCTGTCTCCCTTTCTGATATTTCCCACACATTTCTTCTCCCTTCCCTTATTTTCCCTTTCACTATTATTTATATTCCCCAAATGAATGAGAACGTATAATGTTTGTCCTTCTCCGACTGACTTACTTCACTCAGCATAATACCCTCCAGTTCCATCCACGTTGAAGCAAATGGTGGGTATTTGTCATTTCTAATAGCTGAGTAATATTCCATTGTATACATAAACCACATCTTCTTTATCCATTCATCTTTCGTTGGACACCGAGGCTCCTTCCACAGTTTGGCTATAGTGGCCATTGCTGCTAGAAACATCGGGGTGCAGGTGTCCCGGCGTTTCATTGCATTTGTATCTTTGGGGTAAATCCCCAACAGTCCAATTGCTGGGTCGTAGGGCAGGTATATTTTTAACTCTTTGAGGAACCTCCACACAGTTTTCCAGAGTGGCTGCACCAGTTCACATTCCCACCAACAGTGTATGAGGGTTCCCTTTTCTCCGCATCCTCTCCAACATTTGTTGTTTCCTGCCTTGTTAATTTTCCCCATTCTCACTGGTGTGAGGTGGTATCTCATTGTAGTTTTGATTTGTATTTCCCTGATGGCAAGTGATGCAGAGCATTTTCTCATATGCATGTTGGCCATGTCTATGTCTTCCTCTGTGAGATTTCTGTTCATGTCTTTTGCCCATTTCATGATTGGATTGTTTGTTTCTTTGGTGTTGAGTTTAATAAGTTCTTTATAGATCTTGGAAACTAGCCCTTTATCTGATATGTCATTTGCAAATATCTTCTCCCATTCTGTAGGTTGTCTTTGAGTTTTGTTGACTGTATCCTTTGCTGTGCAAAAGCTTCTTATCTTGATGAAGTCCCAATAGTTCATTTTTGCTTTTGTTTCTTTTGCCTTTGTGGATGTATCTTGCAAGAAGTTACTATGGCCGAGTTCAAAAAGGGTGTTGCCTGTGTTCTTCTCTAGGATTTTGATGGAATCTTGTCTCACATTTAGATCTTTCATCCATTTTGAGTTTATCTTTGTGTATGGTGAAAGAGAGTGGTCTAGTTTCATTCTTCTGCATGTGGATGTCCAATTTTCCCAGCACCATTTATTGAAGAGACTGTCTTTCTTCCAATGGATAGTCTTTCCTCCTTTATCGAATATTAGTTGCCCATAAAGTTCAGGGTCCACTTCTGGATTCTCTATTCTGTTCCACTGATCTATGTGTCTGTTTTTGTGCCAGTACCACACTGTCTTGATGACCACAGCTTTGTAGTACAACCTGAAATCTGGCATTGTGATGCCCCCAGATATGGTTTTCTTTTTTAAAATTCCCCTGGCTATTCGGGGTCTTTTCTGATTCCACACAAATCTTAAAATAATTTGTTCTAACTCTCTGAAGAAAGTCCATGGTATTTTGATAGGGATTGCATTAAACGTGTATATTGCCCTGGGTAACATTGACATTTTCACAATATTAATTCTGCCAATCCATGAGCATGGAATATTTTTCCATCTCTTTGTGTCTTCCTCAATTTCTTTCAGAAGTGTTCTATAGTTTTGAGGGTATAGATCCTTTACATCTTTGGTGAGGTTTATTCCTAGGTATCTTATGCTTTTGGGTGCAATTGTAAATGGGATTGACTCCTTAATTTCTCTTTCTTCAGTCTCATTGTTAGTGTATAGAAATGCCACTGACTTCTGGGCATTGATTTTGTATCCTGCCACGCTACCGAATTGCTGTATGAGTTCTAGCAATCTTGGGGTGGAGACTTTTGGGTTTTCTATGTAGAGTATCATGTCATCGGCGAAGAGAGAGAGTTTGACTTCTTCTTTGCCAATTTGAATGCCTTTAATGTCTTTTTGTTGTCTGATTGCTGAGGCTAGGACTTCCAGTACTATGTTGAATAGCAGTGGTGAGAGTGGACATCCCTGTCTTGTTCCTGATCTTAGGGGAAAGGCTCCCAGTGCTTCCCCATTGAGAATGATATTTGCTGTGGGCTTTTCATAGATGGCTTTTAAGATGTCGAGGAATGTTCCCTCTATCCCTACACTCTGAAGAGTTTTAATCAGGAATGGATGCTGTATTTTGTCAAATGCTTTCTCTGCATCCAATGAGAGGATCATATGGTTCTTGGTTTTTCTCTTGCTGATATGATGAATCACATTGATTGTTTTACGGGTGTTGAACCAGCCTTGTGTCCCAGGGATAAATCCTACTTGGTCATGGTGAATAATTTTCTTAATGTACTGTTGGATCCTATTGGCCAGTATCTTGTTGAGAATTTTTGCATCCATGTTCATCAGGGATATTGGTCTGTAATTCTCCTTTTTGGCGGGGTCTTTGTCTGGCTTTGGAATTAAGGTGATGCTGGCTTCATAGAACGAATTTGGAAGTACTCCATCTCTTTCTATCTTTCCAAACAGCTTTAGGAGAATAGGTATGATTTCTTCTTTAAACGTTTGATAAAATTCTCCTGGGAAGCCATCTGGCCCTGGACTCTTGTGTCTTGGGAGGTTTTTGATGACTGCTTCAATTTCCTCCCTGGTTATTGGCCTGTTCAGGTTTTCTATTTCTTCCTGTTCCAGTTTTGGTAGTTTGTGGCTTTCCAGGAATGCGTCCATTTCTTCTAGATTGCCTAATTTATTGGCGTATAGCTGTTCATAATATGTTTTTAAAATCGTTTGTATTTCCTTGGTGTTGGTAGTGATCTCTCCTTTCTCATTCATGATTTTATTAATTTGAGTCTTCTCTCTCTTCTTTTTAATAAGGCTGGCTAATGGTTTATCTATCTTATTAATTCTTTCAAAGAACCAACTCCTGGTTCTGTTGATCTGTTCCATAGTTCTTCTGGTCTCGATTTCGTTGAGTTCTGCTCGAATCTTTATTAACTCCCTTCTTCTCTTGGGTGTAGGATCTATTTGCTGTTTTTTCTCTAGCTCCTTTATGTGTAAGGTTAGCTTTTGTATTTGAGTTCTTTCCAGTTTTTGAATGGATGCTTGTATTGCGATGTATTTCCCCCTTAGGACTGCTTTTGCTGCATCCCAAAGATTTTGAACGGTTGTATCTTCATTCTCATTAGTTTCCATGAATCTTTTTAATTCTTCCTTAATTTCCTGGTTGACCCTTTTATCTTTTAGCAGGATGGTCCTTAACCTCCATGTGTTTGAGGTCCTTCCAAACTTCTTGTTGTGATTTAGTTCTAATTTCAAGGCATTATGGTCCGAGAATATGCAGGGGACAATCCCAATCTTTTGGTATCGGTTCAGACCCGATTTGTGACCCAATATGTGGTCTATTCTGGAGAAAGTTCCATGTGCGCTTGAGAAGAATGTGTATTCAGTTGAGTTTGGATGTAAAGTTCTGTAGATATCTGTGAAATCCATCTGGTCCAGTGTATCATTTAAAGCTCTCGTTTCTTTGGAGATGTTTTGCTTAGAAGACCTATCGAGTATAGAAAGAGCTAGACTGAAGTCACCAAGTATAAGTGTATTATTATCTAAGTATTTCTTCACTTTGGTTAATAATTGATTTATATATTTGGCAGCTCCCACATTCGGAGCATATATATTGAGGATTGTTAAGTCCTCTTGTTGAATAGATCCTTTAAGTATGATATAGTGTCCCTCTTCATCTCTCACTACAGTCTTTGGGGTAAATTTTAGTTTATCTGATACAAGGATGGCTACCCCTGCTTTCTTTTGAGGACCATTCGAATGGTAAATGGTTCTCCAACCTTTTATTTTCAGGCTGTAGGTGTCCTTCTGTCTAAAATGAGTCTCTTGTAGACAGCAAATAGATGGGTCCTGCTTTTTTATCCAGTCAGACACCCTGCGCCTTTTGATGGGGTCATTAAGCCCGTTCACATTCAGAGTTACTATTGAGAGATATGAGTTTAGTGTCATCATGATATCTATTCAGTCTTTGTTTTTGTGGACTGTTCCACTGAACTTCTTCTTAAAGGGGAATTTTAAGAGGCCCCCTTAAAATTTCTTGCAGAGCTGGTTTGGAGGTCACATATTCTTTTAGTTGCTGCCTGTCTTGGAAGCTCTTTATCTCTCCTTCCATTTTGAATGAGAGCCTTGCTGGATAAAGTATTCTTGGTTGCATGTTCTTCTCATTTAGGACCCTGAATATATCCTGCCAGCCCTTTCTGGCCTGCCAGGTCTCTGTGGAGAGGTCTGCTGTTACCCTAATACTCCTCCCCATAAAAGTCAGGGATTTCTTGTCTCTTGCTGCTTTAAGGATCTTCTCCTTATCTTTGGAATTTGCAAGCTTCACAATTAAATGTCGAGGTGTTGAACGGTTTTTATTGATTTTAGGGGGGGATCTCTCTATTTCCTGGATCTGAATGCCTGTTTCCCTTCCCAGATTAGGAAAGTTTTCAGCTAGAATTTGTTCAAATACATATTCTGGCCCTCTGTCCCTTTCGGCGCCCTCGGGAACCCCAATTAAACGTAGGTTTTTCTTCCTCAGGCTGTCGTTTATTTCCCTTAATCTATCTTCATGGTCTTTTAATTGTTTGTCTCTTTTTTCCTCAGTTTCCCTCTTTGCTATCAACTTGTCTTCTAGGTCACTCACTCGTTCTTCCACCTCGTTAACCCTCGTCGTTAGGACTTCTAGTTTGGATTGCATCTCATTCAATTGATTTTTAATTTCTGCCTGATTAGCTCTAAATTCTGCAGTCATGAAGTCTCTTGAGTCCTTTATACTTTTTTCTAGAGCCACCAGTAGCTGTATAATAGTGCTTCTGAACTGGCTTTCTGACATTGAATTGTAATCCAGATTTTGTAACTCTGTGGGAGAGAGGACTGTTTCTGATTCTTTCTTTTGAGGTGAGGTTTTCCTTCTAGTCATTTTGCTCAGTGCAGAGTGGCCAAAAGCAAGTTGTATTGGGAAAAAGAGAAAAAGAGAGGAGAGAAAGAAGGAAAGAAAAGAGAAAGAGAAAAAAAAAGGGAAGAAAAAAAACAAAAAAAAAAAAACAAAAAAAAAAAAAAGAAGAAAAAGAGAAAGAAAAAGGAGAAAAAAAGAGGGTGGGGGAAGGAAACAAATCAAAAAGCAAAACAAATCAAAAAGCAAAACAAAACAAAAACAAAAACAAAAACAAACAAACAAAAAAAGAACCACCGGGGAGTATCTTCTGATCCTGTGTACTTTAAGTCCCTTGGCTTCTCCTGGAAGTTGTCAGTCTAGCTGGTCTTCTGGGGGAGGGGCCTGTTGTGCTGATTCTCAGGTGTTAGCAGTTGGGGGAGCTGCTGTGCCCCTGCCTGGTGCAGGGCTCGGTGGGGGTTGTTTACCCCGTCAGGCCGCAGGAGGAACAGCCCCAGTGGCGGGGCAGCTCTGGAAACCTGGATTCAGCTCCGGCAGGAACTCCGTCTGCAGGGCCTGGAGGCTCCGGGGCGGGGCCGCTGATCTGCTCAGCTCGGGGCAGGAGCGTCCTCGCTGTCCTGGGCCCTCCCGGCCTCTGCCTGTCCCGGGGGAGGCCGGATCCTGGGCTGTGTCCCGGCGCCCTGTGCTCCGGAGCCTGCGCTGGTGGATTCGCGCTCCCGGGCCGCGCAGCCCCCTCCGCGGAGCTGCCGCCCGAGCCCCTCCGAGCTGCTCCTGGAACCGCGCAGCCCCCTCCGCACGGAGCCTCCTCCTCTGCCCGAGCCCCTCCGAGCTGCTCCTGGGGCCGCGCAGCCCCCTCCGCGGAGCCGCCGCCCGAGCCCCCCCGAGCTGCTCCGGTCCCGCCGGGTCCCGCCGCCCGCGCTGCAGCCCTTAGGGAGCTCGGCGCACTCTCCTGGGCGCGCAGTTGCTGTTACTGTCCCGGGGAGCCCGAGGGCATCCCCGCCCTCCTGGGTCCTGCTCCAACTCCCCGAGAGCCCCTTTCCGCCCGGGAAGGTCGGTGCAGCTCCTGCTCCTCCGGGACGGGGCTCTCCTGTCCTGGGGACACTCGCCCCGGCCTCAGCCCGGCTCCTCGCGGGGCCCCTCCCCCTTGGAGGCCTTTGTTCCTTTATTTCTTTTTCCCCGTCTTCCTACCTTGATAGAAGCGCGAACTCTTCTCACTGTAGCATTCCAGCTGGTCTCTCTTTAAATCTCAGGCCGAATTCATAGATTTTCAGGATAATTTGAAGGTTTTCTAGGTAGTTTGGTGGAGACAGGTGATTTGGAGACCCTGCTCTTCCGCCATCTTGCTCCCTACCCCTATTACTGGCTATTTGGAATTTTTGATAGGAATTCTTGATTGGGGGGTAGGGTGGTAACAGATTTAATGGACAGAACACCTTCTTAGAGAAGTCTCAAGTGGGACTGACTCAGCCTAATTTCTCAGAATTGATTCACAGTAATTTTTTCCTCCAGACATTATTTTTTCCTTTCCCTAGAGATCTGGACGTTACTGGCTCTAATTCATGAGCCTGAAAACTGCTCTGAGTCTGAGGCTTTATAATCTTCTCTATTCATCAATTATATTCTGATTTTGTTGTCCTTTGTTTTATTCTAAATGGCTTTTTTTTTAATTCACTAAGTACTCTCAATGAGCCATGTCAGATTTTGATTAATGTGTCTAGATGCATGCTTCAATGTAAAATGAAATTTTATGTATTTCAAATATTTCTAGTTGATTTGGGAGATTAAGACTTAATTTTTATACGTTATTTTGAAACAGGTCATATTTTATGTATGTACTTTTTTTCAACCACTAAAGAAAATATAGTGTGAAGAAACCAGGTGAGCAAACTTCTAAGAATTTAGTACTTCATCCTTAAAGGTACAGGCAGCTATCAACGGACTTTGAGTAATGGGATTTCACAATCAAATGCACATTTTGTTAAAATCCCCTTTGTGTTCAGCAAAATATTGTGAGTTGTTTTAAGAAGCAAATAGAGACCTACCAGGTGGAATGCTGCTGAGGGATCAAATGACTAATTAAATGAAACAACAGAGGTCATCAGAGACTTCAAAAAGGATAGTGGAAGTAGATAAAAAATTAAGTCAGATAAGAAAGAAAAGGAAAAAAGTGAACAAAAGTCTAATTGGACTCATAAAAATAGGAGTCATGCCCCTTCAATCAATTCCCAAAGTTGAACCCTTAACAGACCCAGGATCCCTTGAATGAGGAGGAGATGGAGATCCCTTGAAGAAGGATCCCATTACACTGCCCCAAATTCATCCTGTTAATCTTTCTCCCAGGCTTCCCCAAAGCGACTTGTGGCCTTTTACCAGTGTGACTATATAAGAAAAGAAAGGAAATAATCAGACTTTTTGGAATTGCTGAACTCTGGCTCTGAACTGACACCAACTTCAGGAAACCCAAAACCTCACTGTGGTCTACCACTCAGAGTAGGGATTACAGAGGTCAGAAATCAATGGAGTTTTAGCTCAGCTCCATCTCACAATGAGCCCAATGCCTTCCTGAACCCATCCTGTAGTTATTTTCCCAGTTATGGGATGCAGAATTGGAATAGACATACTCAACAACTAGCAGATTCCTCACATCAGGGATTCTTCTCCTTAACCTTTTCACCATGTATCTTCAGTGGAAATTTCAATATTGTAGGACATTATTTCTGACCCACGCTATCAGTGTAGGTTATATCTTCTTATTATGTGATCCCAAAGCAACTCTCCATTTCTCCTTTATGCCATTTTACTACCCATAACTTTTTTTTTTAATTATTTGCTATTTTAATACATGTCTTGGCTGTTACATTGCACACTCCCAGAGGGTAGGGACCTGTCTTATTCAGAGCTACACGGTAAACCTGGGCACAGTAAGTTTCAACAGGCAAGACATTTATTCAGTGTTTGTCAACTGGTATCAGCATATATCATTTCAATCACTTCATTTAATCTTCATCCCAGTGTGTGTGTGTATTTATGATAGATATAGATGCAGATACGGATATAAAAATAGATAGGTGTAGATAATCACTTTCTATTTTATTCCAAGCTCACTGTTTACTGCTCATGATTTTATGGTCTCTATCTTACTTTCATGGAGTTGGGAAATGGTTCTTCTCTTTCTTTCTCTTCTATATCTCTTGGATTTCTAGTAGATTCGAGAGCTGAAGAATCTTAGTTGATAAAGAGGAAAACATCTAGGATGATACACAAATTCTATAAAATATTCCAGTTCCAGACAAGTGAAAAAATCCTCAGCCTTTGGAAACAGGCTTTAGCATTTTCAATCCATTTCTTTCTCCAAGGGCAAGAATTTTCTGTTTGTTAGGTTTAATTTTTCTAATTATGCCCACATTTATTTTTAAAGGGATTGATTGATTGATTGATTGATTGATTGAGTTACAGCATATAACTGGGGAAGAGACAGACAGAAAAGGAAAAAATCTCAAGCAGACTCCCTGCTTAGCCCAACGTGTGGGTCAATCTCAGGACCCTGAGATTATGACCTGATCCAAAATCAAAAGTAGGATGCTTAAACCCAGGTTCCCTTGTCCAAATTTGTTTTTAATTTTAAACACTTTCTTACTTATCTTATACCCTATCTCATCTTTCCCTCTCACTGTTTTTTTTTTAATTAAAAAAATAGCTGTTAAATTGATTTTAACTTCCATATTACCTTGCTATTGTATCTTTCTCTCCTAATCTACTATGTGCTGAATCCCATGAAATATTTTGTGGAAAAAAAACATTACACCATCTTTTTGTAAGGAAGAAATTTTTCCTTTGCTTCTGTTTTTCTAATCATGAAAGAAACTGAATTATCTTACAAAGAGGAGATTCTTTTAGTTAATAGAGTACATAATGTTCAATAGCAAATGAACATGTTAACAATATAATTTCAAATCAATTCAAATAATTCTTCTCATTGTAGCACCTAACATAAAATCTGAGTCTCTGAATTCAGCCTCAACAGGTAATTTGTACATATTGTTTATATTTCTATTTATTTGCAGATTACATTGTTATATAAGACTCAGATTTAGTTACATAAACCAAGCTGAGCTATCAGCACAGTTGGTAAAGTTTATTTGTTCCTGTTCTCACTGCATTCAAAGGATACTGAGGGAATGCTAAAGTATTCTCACTATTAGGAAGAAAGAGCCAAACATCACTGATACTTAGTTTCAGAAAAAGTAGTAATGAATGCATGGATCAAACCTCCACATTTAAATCACTGTAAATTTTATGGAAATTTCTGAAAAGATTATGATGAATTGGTCAGGTTGCTTTATAGCCATGACTTCCCTCTTTCCTATATCTAAATATATCATCAGAAAAGTTATTTTTGAAGTTTAGCATTTCCAATTATAGCATTTATAAAGTAAATATGCTTTTTCTAAGAATATTCACCTTTTAATACCCACAGAGCATAGACAATAGATTGCATATAATAACTTGTAAGTGGTAGAAGTTTCTCTGAAGCTTATCTCCAAAAGGAATCTTTCCTTGTTAGTCAATATTTGTTTGTCTGTTATAAGTTGCACTTGTAACCTTCATTAAAGAAACATAACTAATGCTTTGTATCATATAAAATATAATCTGAGTTAGTTCTGAGGTTCCTCTAGTGGAAACATATACATTTCTATCACTGCTAATGCCTGATGAAATGAACATAATTTTAACAAAGTCAGATAAATTAACAATTGAATAGAACAGAGGATCTTAAATATGAGCATATATATAGTTCATTTTTAATATTATTACGAATTTTGCCTTATGTTTCTCTCTTTGGGAGGCACTTACCCCTAAATATCAATTTTAAGACTCCTTATATCATCAATTTTAATTTTTGTCTTTTAACATTTTATCATTTGGAGATGTGAATGAAGGGAAAGAAAAGACCTCCATATCTCTATAAAGAATCTTACTGCAGAGACGCGTGGGTGGCTCAGTTGGTTAAGCATCTGACTCTTGATTTTGGCCCAGGTCAGGATCTCAGGGATGGAGCCCCAGGGTGTCTGGCTCCACACTCCGCAGGGAGTCTGCTTCATGATTCTCTCCCTCCCTCTGCCCTTCCCCCTACTCGCTCATACTCTCTGTCTCTAAAATAAGTGAAGAAGTAAACCTTTAGACAAAGAATGTTTAAGAATCTAATTGCAAATTAAAAGAATTAAGTGAGAATTAGGAAGTCCAAAGGATGGGTGCACATAATTTAAAGACAATGATACATGTGTTCCCCAGAAATCAGAAATGTTTCAGTTTCAGTCTTTGCTATTAAAGATCACTACAGATCATCAATATTCCAGATGGTATGGTACCATCAGTAAGAGCTATGCCCAAGTGATCAGCGAGCAAGGATCTAAAATCCTGGGGTTGTCATTGTTGGTGTATCCCTGGGCAATTGACACCTCACACTCTCAACTTTGCATCAGGAGACAGGAGGATACCCATCTAATTTCCTCACAGAGCTATCTAAAGTATTAAATGAATTTGTAAAGATAAAGCCCTTGGTGATGTGCCTCGCGTAATGTATGCATAATATATGTTCCCTGCTTTAATATTGAGTATTTATTAGTTGCTGTCAGGGGAAAAAGGCTTCAAATAATTTCCTGTTTGGATATTTTAAAAAGATTTTATATGAAAGGAGAAATTTTGAGTATCTAAGGCTCTTCCTATTCCCTTCAGCATGTTTATCCTCTTTCCTGATTTTGAAGAGTATACACACCACAAAAGCACACAAACATACAGGCTAATCAACACTAGCTTCATCAGGAGCGGCTTCATTCTCCCACATAAACCTGACTCTTCTGATTTTTACCCATAAACATTATCTCTGGTTAAATACGTAAGCAAATGGCCCACATGTTTCTCTTTTTCATGTGTTTTAAATATGTTCTCCCTAAAATGTGAGAATTTTGTTACATAATGAAGATAGAATTCTACCCCCAAAAAACATTTAAATGGTGTAATTGTCTCTATACAGCACAAAGTAAAAGACACTAGACTTTAAGACCTGAGATTATTGTTTTAAGCATCTTTTCTACTAGAATTCCTTATTCTTTAGTTTCCCATTCACTATTTCATGTTAATATAGAGGGCAGCAGTTGCTAGCTAAGAAAAGTCAGATTGAATACAATTCCTGCCCACCCCACACCCTCACAAATGCTTGCTACACATCTCTATTTCAAGTAAGAAAATTGCATCCTTTGATTTAAGTGTTTCCTGCTGAGATGCATAAGAATAAAAGCAATATTGCAGGAAGGTTGTCAACAGCATATTTTGTCATCTACTTAGCTTAAGTGTATCAATAAGAACATAAAAGCACATTTTTTCCCTCAAATGCTTAAGTAGAAATGTTCCTTCTGTAGATTGTCATACTTTAAAAAAATGTATTTGTTCAAAATACACTGGACATTTTAGATAGCTTTGTTCTAAATTTTTCATTTTTATTGATACTAGTGACCAAGAAAATGACTTTCTTACATTAATATAGATTCTTTCTTAATTTAATTTTTTTTTAGATTTGGATATGTCCATCTTATTTTTTTTTATCATTTTTACTTTGCCATTTACCTAATTGTTTTCTTTCATTTAATGGTAAGAATTTACTTTAATTTTTAAAAAATTTGCTATTTCTAAATTATACCTCTTTGGAGCACCTGGGTGGCTTAGTGGGTTAAGCGTCCAGCTCTTGATTTTGGTTCAAGTCATGATCCCAGAGTCATGAGATTATTAGATAAAGCCCCATTATGTGATGGGCATGAAATCTGCTTAAGAGTCTCTCTCTCTTTATCCCTCTGCCATTCCCTCCCTGCTCATGCACCTGTGCTCATGTGAGCTCTCTCTCAAAAAAAAAAATATATATATATATATATAAATTTTATATCTTAATATGGTTTTAATGTCTCTATTTTCTTCCTCCTTCCATTTTTCTTTTAGTCAAAAGAGTTCAAGCACACTCTGCATGCCTTGAAAAGAGAAGCCTGGCATAAAAACCACTTCCAATTATTGTCTAATTGTTTGAAACCAATTTGTTTTTATCAATGATTGTATCAAAGACTTCTAGTTATGGCTGGGAGTGAAGTATTATTCCTATATATTTATAACCTGCAAAATTACAGTATTTTAGCACAGGAAGTCAGGGGGCAAAGAGCAAATTATTTTTGAGGAATAGGATTTTTGGTTTTGGTACAGATAGGAGGTAAAAGGTGAAAACAGATCTTTTTCTGTTAAAAAATATCACCAATATTAATTTAATAAATGTTCTATTAAATCAAAGATGAAGTGACTGTGGTAGATATGGTAAATTAGTTTCCTGTATATTTGTCAAACTTCTTCTAGTGTACCTTGTTGGACTATGTTCATAGAAGAACCAGAAATTACATTTCCTAGGCTCCTTTTGGGTAAATTTCTAGGATTCATTTGGAAGATATTTACGTAAGTCTTAAATTCAGACAACAGCTAAATGGGGAGTATAGCAGAAAAGGGATATTCATTTTGCTTTTGTGGTTCTAGAAGACAGGGAATGGCTCCAGGACCAACAATTCTGAGAGCTCTTTCCTGATCTTTCTTGCAGCTATGATGTCTTTATAGAATCAACAGTTGTGTTTGGACATTTGTCATTGGAAGCATGTCCTGATTATGACAGAGGTAGCAGTTACCTTGTTTGGTGAGTTCTGCTATAATATTATATAATAGTCATGAAAATTTGTTCTTCCAACCCTTTGAATAATGTTGTAAGCATCTCATTCCCAACAGCAAAATCTGTTGGGAATCTGATTTAAATAGCTAGAATGGTTTCTGTTATCTGTGAGCACTAAATGACATGATGATCCATAAGAATTAATACTTATTGATTGAAATGATCTCTTATTGCACTGTTGCTTGACTATAATAGAACACACAAACTAGACCATCTGAAGGATTCTGCTAAAGAAAAAAGTTGCATTTACAACCTCCCGGAGTTATGGTGGAAATACAAAAATACATCCTGGAAATTATGTTCAAACTCTCATTTTTCACATATGAAAACTGAATCCTAAAAAGTTTATGCAATTTGCAGAAACAAAAATAAATTCTGAATAGTCAAAGGAATTCAGACTTAACAACACTTAACATCTCTTATCTTCACACTTAGAAAATAATTATAGAAGAAAGAATCAAACCAGGAAAGCAGGAAGAAACGGAGCACAAGAGGAGTGTTATTTGGTGCCTTTCTTTCTTTCAAAAAACTTTTCTATATATAGCAACAGAAGTGCTTACCTGTCTCAGTTTGGTGATAAATTAGTCACACAGTATTCTAAAATGTGAAAAAAAAAATCCAATTACTTAGAAGATGTTCTAAAAGTATAAGCAACTCGTAATCTCTGCAATAATTCCCTTCCCACATGTCTTCCACCTATTTCTTATGCTTTGCTACTTCTACTTTTTATGTTATTTTGCTTAGATTGTTTTTTCTTGAGTTTTTAAGGAAATAATCATATCTAAATTAAATGTCTATTCCTTTATCAAAAGCATCAGTATGCATGGAAATACTGAAGAAATGTTTAAGAATTTCTCTCTACCAAGTAAGGCAGTAGGGTAGCCCCTATGCAATATACTGTATGGTCTTATTTCCTTCTTCAACATGCTCAAAATATGGTAGAGAGATATACATAGAGTAAACTTTACCCTGATATGAAAGAATCAGTGACATTGTATTGAATCCTAAAAGAATCATAGGAGACTGGTATGAATCAATTGGTAAGAAAATAATGTATGAAGCAAATACATTACCATTGGTGTTTGGGCAAGTATTCACTCATCATATATTGTTACATAACCAGTACTTTGTCCTTTACACTTTATAGAAAGGAAAGGTAGTACATGAAATAGAGAAGTTATTAATTTTTAAACTTTTGAAAGTCTGCTGACGTATCCCTCTAAAGTGTTTGTACTCTTTATGTAAAAAATATATGGAAATAATTTTCTTATAAATATTTTCAGTTTCTTTTAACCACTTCATAATGCATAGACTCTCCAGGCTATATTATTACTTGAATTTAAATGTAAATTTATTTACGTATTTCTGGGTTACATTTTCAGTCATTATCAATATCAATATATCAATATTGACACACCTCACCTACATATTTCCTTGTATTACATTGTATAGTAAATTTTTTCTACTTTTAGAATTTAAAGTATTGGCCATAAAACTAATGAATTTTTTTTTTAGTTCTTAACACAATAACAATATTGAATCTAAGATTCTATGTGACTTTGTCTTCTATATTATTGCATAGCTATGTTTAAGAGCCTTCCTATGTTAAAATCTTTTTTTTAATATTAAAATTTCTGGTAATCCGATTTAGCTTTGAAAATATCACATGATTGGTATTTGAGTTTTTGATACTTACAATTAAGAAATTTCTTTTTTTAATGAAAAGTCAGTGCTGAAGTTACCAAAAGAAATTATATGTACGTATATATATGTATATATGTAGTAAGAAAATTAATCTTCACTAAACACCCTCATACACAACTCCACACATCAATACATCATCAAAAACAACCAAAGTAATCCTGAGCACAGCATACGTTAAAGAAACGAATGGCAACAAATCTCATAGGAAGTAAAATGTCACTGTAACTGTTCAGGAATGATCAAAAACCAAAGTAAAAACTGTTTATGGTTTTGAACCATAAATAAATGCTTACGAACACTCTCTTTTCATCTTTACTTCAAAAATGTTTATTTGAGCTGTACAGATATTCTCAGTGAGCACCCTTCAAGAAAGTGAGCAAGAAATACTGTCATACTCTGTGTAGAGTGCCTCTGGCCGAGGTACAATAAGAATATCCCTATTTTCAAAAAGAAAAAGAAGAAATGTCTATTTACATACACAATAACTTAAGTAATATGCATAAGCTTTCCATTATAAACTTAGAACACAATGACTTATTTGATATGCAATATTGGTGAAATCTTTTCACAAACTCTATCAGTGACTGATGTTGCATTTATGATCTGATGGAATCAATTAATCTCATATCCTCTTAAAGTTAATATAGGAGGGGGAGAAATAGTTTTCATAGCAAACAATATCAATACTCAGGATACAAACATTTTATGTATTTAGTAGGTCTCTCTTCAGTTTTTAATCTTTCAATGCATTTTTTTAGCCAAAATTTAAGCCATCTGTAAGTCTGGATATGAAAAATAAATCCTTTCTTTTTTAGGTTAATGATTTCAAATTTTTAAAATTCAGGTTACCTTTTAGAATTATTTCCAATTCTCTTAATGTTAGTCAGTCATTTATCACCATATAGCACAAACCTGAGCATAAAATATTGACAAAATTCATGTGCTTTATGAGCAATGCAAGTATTTACTGGAAGAAATCAAACCACAAATGACTAAAGGACTATTACATACTGAGATTATGTATAGACTGTGAAAACTGTGATTGAAAAGCAATTTTGGAATCAGCATTTTCTGGTATAGTAATACATCTCTTTATATCAATTTCTACCATATATATCATCTCCACCATCGAAACAAGCCTCTCTGAGGCATGACAGTACCTGATACAATCAGGAAATTTGTGCTGGAATAACAAAATTGCATTGATAAATAAGCTTTCCATTTTAGTGACTTCTCAATTTTTACAGTTATTTTTTATATCTGTTTCTGACAGCAAACTTAGTGTTGCATAATTAAAAAGATTAAATGCATTGGCTGATATGACTTTGAAAGACATTCAATTAGAACTTTATAGAGTTTCTAAGCAAGGGGGAAAAATGTGACAAAGTGACACATTTTCAATGTGTGTGGTTCCCAAACATTTGAAGAAAAATGGTCAGAATACTCAAGGCTAATAGACTAGAACCACTGTAACACTGGCAAATCACAACATCAACTTTCACTGGAATTAAGATAAAATATTTTTGCCTGTTCTCTCTTTTTCTCTAAATTCTTCACCTTTTGTTTTATTTTCCTTTTATTTTCTTTGATGTTGAAAAATGGGTTCAGACATTTTACTTAAACAGATAGACAGTGATGAACTCTATTATACTTCTTTTGTTTCGTAAAAGCAATAACAATTACAATAAACTAAGCAACTATAATATCAAATTAGAGTTATGGAGAGACATAAAGAAGTCTGTTTAACTTATTTAAAAAAAAAAAAAAAAAGGGAGAGGAGAGTGCCTCTGCTGCTGTGGCCAGGCTCAAAACTCAATTCAATGATTAAGATGATGGTGATGATGATGGTTATGAAGATGATGATGGAAGAAGAAAGAGAAGGACAAAGAATGCCTATTTTTTTTTTTTTTAAATGCCAGGGCTGTCCTGGTATCATTAGCCACAATTTTTTTACCTTGATCATTACAAAAAAACTATGTGGAAGATAATTTCGAATTTCATGATGATCTACATTTTCTGGTCATTTTTTTTTTCCTTTTTAAAGATTTTATTTATTCATGAAAGACACAGAGAGGAAAGAGAGACAGAGACAGAGACAGAGACAGAGACAGAGGGAGAAGCAGGCTCCATGCAGGGAGCCTGACATGGGACTGGATCCCAGGTCTCCAGGATCAAGCCTTGGGCTGAAGGCGTGGCTAAACTGCTGAGCCACCCCGGCTGCCCTCTGGTCATAGTTTTTTGAGACAACTTTTTGAGGAAAAAATGAGCTAAAAATGTAAAAATTGTAACTATTATAAGTAAGTGTAGGGTGAACTTAATTTTCTTTCTGTGCATTTATTTATTTTACGTTATAATTGAATGCTGATTATGTGTCAGATATCTTGTTTAGCACTGAGGATGCAGCCAGTAACCAAACAAAAATTTTACTTACATTGAACTTACCTTTCAGTGTAAAGAAATAGAAAATAAACAAGTAAAAGCATAAGAAACTAGGTTCTTTAGATAAATGGTGGATTCTAGATGTGCAGCAGGTAAAATTCAAGGTGAGCCTGTAGTTATCTTATCCTGCCAGAAGGCAAGGAAGTGCTCAACTGACCAATCAACAAAGTCAAACCTGCAAACTGATGGTGTCAAAGGGACACCAGTGCCAGCTTGAAAGAGCTTTAAAGGAGGAACACTTTGAGCAATAATGTTCAAACAATGGTAGTATTTTACTGTAACAAAAAAAAAAACAAAATACATATTACAGTTTTAATGATATAAATGAATGATTGAATAATAAATATGTGGAGATCAATAGAAAGATTTTCCTTACAAAAGAATTCTAAAATCTATCTATAGATCGTCTCCTTTTCCAGAGGTAGAGCTTAATTCCTCTCCCATTAAATGTGGCCTGGACATGGAGATTTGAATAGAGTATAGAAAGGGAAAATTAGTGGTTTTACAATAAAGAAATATGAGAAACCATGTTCAGCACATATCCAAGGTTAGCATCATCAGTGTGAGTCATGTTGATATCACATATCTATGGTATGAAGCTGCAGAAGTATTCCTTATGTTTATGGGGTATTCTTCCCCAAATCCATAAATCCTGAGAAAACGTCAGACAAACCCAAACTGAAGGGCATTCTATAAAGTATCTGACTAAATTTCTTCCAAAGGATCAAGGTCTAGAAAACAAGGAAAGAACTTCAGAGATGGGAAGGACTAAGGAAACATGATATCTAAAAGTGTCATGGTATTCTGGATTGGATTTTGGAACAGAAAAGAAGACTGTTGTGGGAAATCTAGAGAAATCTGAACAAAGTCTCTGGTTTAGTTAATAGTATGTAACAAAGTTAACTTAGTTTTGACAAATCAACTCTCCTTATGAATGTGCTAACATTGGGGGATGCTAAAGGAAATCTCTACTACCTTTGCAACTTTTCTGTAAATATCAAAATTTTTCAACAACAAAAAAGGTTTGTTTATTTTTTAAGGTGAACTATATTTGATGACAGCTGCTGTGGAGTTAAATAAAGCTAGAGAAAGTGTTAGGGAATGCTTGCTCACAAAAGCCCTCAGTGAGGAGGTGACACCAATAAAGAAGACACAAAACAGAGGAAGAATAATCCACTCAGATGTCTATATTCAGATATCTGCCATCAGGAAGACAGAACAGCCACAGCTAAGGCCCAAAGGAGAGAGTGTTTTTGATGATCTACTTCATTGTTAAGAACTCACTATAAACTTAAAAGAAAGTAATCTACTTTTCACACCATTCCTTTCAGTTTTCTTTGGTTCAGTCTATTCTATTTGAGATATATATATTTCAAGGAACACAAATTCTTTGATATATTGGGGTTTGCAGCTGAAGTCTCAAAAATATTTTTACCCTTGGACTTGTGTTTTTTTGTTTATTTTTTTCCCTTTTCAAATTTTTTATTTAAACTTCCAGTTAGTTAAAATCTAGTGCAATATTTGACCCCTGAATTTTAAAATACTAATAAAATCCTTTGTATTGCTGTTTTTTTAATCCAATCTGAAGTTATGTCTTTTACTTTCTGAACATATGCATGCATATTTTTATATATTATAATGTAAAGAGCCATTTATCTTTAAAATAATAAGTCTGAGACTAATGAAACGGTAAGCCATCTGGCATAAACATGGATTAGAAGTGCTTGTTATCTGTGTTCCGGCTGCTTCAAAGCTTTACATATTTATTCAATAGCCTCTTCAGACATCTGCCTATTAGTGTATGTTAAGAATAGTGGTTAATGAATATAAGAACATTCATAGTAAGTCTTGGTTAGCATCTCATTTGTCTAAATTGACTTGCCAGTAATTGCAGTTTTATTTTTGGTCTCAGTCGCTATTTTTTCTTTAGGTATTAATTGGTCATCATTTGGTTGATGGAATAATTTTGTTTATATTCTTGTCATAGCTGTACTGCAACGCCACCTTTATAGGCAAATTTTGCATTATCCCAGAAGCTATAAAACCTTCTAAATCAAAGAATTTGTGTTCTTCCTAATAGATACTTCATTGCAATTCTAAATAATAACCATAGATAGAAAGGTATTCCATTCACTCAAAAATTTCAAATCTTCAACAAATGATACTGGGGCAAGTGAATAACCAGATATGAAAGAATGAAGCTGGACCCTCACCTTATACCATATCCAAAAATTAACTCAAAATGGACCTATGACCTAAAAATAAGAGCTAAAATTATAAACCCATTAGAAGAAAACATCTGGGTATAAATCTTTGTGTCCTCAGATTTGGTAATAGATTCTTATATTTGATACCAAAAGCATAAACAACAAAAGAAAAAATAATAAATTGAACTTCAAAAAAAAATTTTTTTAAAAGTTGTTTATCAAGGGACATTACCAAGACAGTTAAAAGAAATCCTTCACAATGAGGAAAATATTTGCATAGCTTTGCAAAAAGTATTTGCAAAAATATACTTGATAAAGATTTAGTATCCAGCATATAAAATACTTATACAACTCAACAACAACAAAAAATAAAAGACCTAATTAAAAACGGGCAAAGGACTTGAATAGACATTTCTCCAAATAATTTATACAAATGTCCAACACTGATATTAAAAGAAGCTCAAGATCATTAGTTACTACAGAAATGCATATGAAAACCACAGTGAGATACCACTTTGCACTAACTAGAATGACTATGAATAAATAAATGAATAAGGAAAGGTTGGTAAGGATATGGAAAAATAAGAACCCATGTATAATTACTGGCAGGAATATAAAATGGTGCAATCATTGCAGTTCCTCAAAAAGCTAAATACAGATAATGTTTGAACAGTGACCCAGCAATTCCACTTCTAGGTATATTCTCAAAAGAAATGAAAATAGGTACTCAAACAAATACTTGTTTATGGATGTGCATAAAAGTGATAGTCATACTAGCCAATAGGCAGAAATAAACCAAATGTCATCAATGGATGGAGGTTGTAACAAAGTTTGGTATTTTCATGCAATAGAATATTATCCACCCATGAAATACATGAAGTACTGATATATAGTACAACTTGGATGAACCTTAAATACAGTATGCTAAGGGAAAGAAGCCAGACACAAAAGGTCATGCAATGTATAATTTTATATGAAATATGCAGAATAGGCAAATCTATAGAGATGGTTAACAGATTAGTGGTTAATAGGAGACAATGGAGTGATTGATTAATAGATATAGGGAGTTCATCTGAAATGATGAAAGATTTTGGAATTAGATCTAGTGGTCACATAACACTGTGGATCAGCTAAATGGTACACTTTAAATGGTTACTTTTAGAGTTTTTGAAAGATTTTTATTTATTTATTCATGAGAGACAGAGAGAGAGAGATGCAGAGACACAGGCAGAGGGAGAAGCTGGCTCCATGCAGGGAGCCCGATGCGGGGCTCAATCCCGGATCTCCGGGATCACGCCCTGGGCCAAAGGCAGGCGCTGAACGGCTGGATCCCACCCAGGGATCACCCTGGTTACTTTTATGTTACATGAATTTCTAATTCAATAAAAATTATACATCTTGAAGTATGGTTCTGAGTTGTCATTTTATTTTGTTGATTTTTTTATGATTTGATTTTTGTGATTTCAGTTAGAAATATTATCTCTGGATTTAGAAAACACAGTAGCCAGTTTTCAAAGGAAGTAAAGATGTATGAAATGACAAATCAATGACTGATTTCAATGTTGGGCTTTGTTTGCATTGAGACTAAGACTATTTTTTTACCTGTTTTAAGCTAAGTATAAAATATTTATTTCAGGATTGATCACTGATATCTATTCAGTTTAAAGGTATCTTAAATTTCTCTCTTGTCTGATGCCACTCAAAATAAAAAATGAGTTTCTAGGGAAAAAAAAAATCTATCTATAACAGATGAGTCTTTTGTTTTGTCACCACACTCTGAGTGTCAGAGAACAATTAGACATGGGTCAAACCTTAAGTATTTTGGTCCCAAATGGAAGGGAAGATAAAGATCACAAAACTAGCACAACAAGCAGGAATTTACTCACTCATATCAGTTTCCTCAAGAGCAGCTACTCTGTCTCATTGCTGTTTTAAAATTGCTAGTATTAAAATGCCTAGGGATTGGAAAGTACTTCCTAGTATTTCTTTGATACACCAATTAAAACCACTCATGAATGAATTTGGGAGAAGGATGTTAGTAGAAGGCCAAAGTTCTCTAGTTACTTAATAGAATGTGGGGGTGTAAAAAATACTTTTTTTTTCTTTTCTCCAGGCTTAACCCTTTTCTCTGAGGTGCTAATCTATCTGCTCTCATCCTCAATACTGTTGCTATTGATACACATGACCATTTGTCACTCCAGAAGTCTCTGCTGGGTACCATTGACCCATTTGCTGGTCCCACTTCTGATGTTCTAGAGGTATCCACCAAGCTAAAGTGTTCTATGGAAAAGTGAAATCTATCCAATTTAGTGTTATACTCCTTTCCACTGGGTCATAATCAGATTTCATGGGCTTTAATGTTTGAAAGATATGTTAGCGTTATAATATTTCACTTTTAGCCACACCATTTCCCCTAACCACTTCTCTCGTGCTTTGCCACATGACCTGGGGAACTAGATTGGAGAAAATGTTCAGTAACAAATATACTATTATATTGAAAATTTCCTTTCTATGAGACTCCTAAGTGTTTTTTTTTTTTTCAAATATGACTGTGTTGTTATTTTTCCTTAATATTTATCCCTAATAAGAGGCCTCTCCGTCTCTCACCCTAACAGATCTAACAGATTTTTCAGTGACAAGTGTAGCATTTCCATAGTGACAAGGCTTGGGACCAAGTTTTCCTCAAACATCATTCTAATTTAGTAGAGAAATAAAAATAATACTTGCCCAGGGCATCTCGTAAATAGAATTTTCTGGTAGTTTCAATATATGTTTTTGAGGATTTACTTATAAAATTGTTTTAGAGATGGGATGTTTCATCAGATCTAATGCATTATTTTTAGTGCAAATGATTAAAAGTGTTAAAGAGAACCTCAGTAACAGAATATAAAAGAAAGGAATATAAGACGAAGCTATTAATTTGCAACACACATTAAGGGGAAAAGGACTGATATGGAACGTTATATAAAAAGTAGCTAAAAGAGGTGAAAAGAACAACCTTAAAGCCCCAAAAGACTGTAGAGATTTTTAAAATACACACACAACACACACACACACACACTCTTTAGGAGCAAGGAATTCATATCTTATAAGAGTTCCAAAAATATCAACTTATTTCAACTTGATGGTAAAGTGTTTTCAACTTTTTTTTTAAATTTTTTATTTATTTATGATAGTCAGAGAGAGAGAGAGAGAGAGAGAGAGAGGCAGAGACACAGGCAGAGGGAAAAGCAGGCTCCATGCACCAGGAGCCCGATGTGGGATTCGATCCCGGGTCTCCAGGATCACGCCCTGGGCCAAAGGCAGGCGCTAAACCGCTGCGCCACCCAGGGATCCTGTGTTTTCAACTTTTGCATGACAAATTGAGGATTGCAAAAATTTTCAATTACAAATAATTTTACATTTGGTATTTTATCAAATTATTTATCTCAAAAGCATTTCTAAAACTAGTGTTTGTTCTTTCTCAATATCCCAGTGTTCAAAGTTTAATACAATATAAACTCTGTCCAGGATGGTACATCTGACTATTCCCAATACACACTGTCCATTTTGTTTGTTTGTTTTTAGTAACAGTTCAATTTAGCTAAGTACATTGCCAAATTGGTAAATCTACATTGCCCACCTTCTTTGCAGCAAAGTTTAGCCATGTGATTTATTCTGATCAATGGTAAAATGAAGTGATGTGTGCAATTTTCAGGTTATGTTTTTAAAAACAAAGAGACATTCCAGATATTGAAATTCAATAAGCAAAAAAATAAGAAAACAAATTCCCTTAAACCCTGGAGATGTCATATCTGCCCTGAATTGTTTACACTCTGTTATAAGAGAGAGAAATAATCTATCTTGTCTACCATCATTCTTCTTGGGTCTTTGTTGCAATAGCCAATATCTAACTAATTCAAGAAACAATAACTAGGAGAGTCTTTGAAATTTAGTTATGGAATTAAAGAATCTATGACTATTACAAAACAAAACAAAAAAATACTACCTTTAAGATATTTGCCAGCAGGGATACTTCAGTTTCACAAAAATAAATCAAATGCTTTCTTATGTTCTTGGATAAGTAAATGCAGACCTGAATATAAATTTTGGATACTGAGTTGCTATTATCCGTTAAGTATAAATTATAACTATATAATGAGACACATATCTGTTTGTGTTGATGAAGAATCTTAAAAACACTGTTACCCATGAAGTGTTAAGATATAAGAATCCTCAGGGTGCCTGGGTGGCTCAGTCATTTGAGTGTCTGACTAAGGCTCAGGACATTCTTCCAGGGTCCTGGGATAGAGCCCCAGGTCTGGCTTTCTGCTTACCAGGCAGCCTGCTTCTCCTTCTCCCTAGGCTGCTCCCCCTGCTTGTGTTCTCTGGCAAAACTATTCACTTGTAAATAATGTTTAGAAGTTTGAACAATTCTTAAAATAGCATTAGTGTGTTACTAACATAGAAACTGATTTTTTTTCCCATTAACCAGTTTAATAACCAGAGATACATGCCCTCTGTGTGTGTGTGTGTGTCTTTTTCTAACTTTCTTGCTCTTAATATCTTGCTCTTACTCTCTTTCAACATCCTTTCTCTTTAAGTTGATTTTGCACAAAATTCTAAACTCTTCATGTGTTGCATTCTCCTTCATCTGTAATAGTTTATCTTCTTTAGAATCCCAACACCTTGTCATGTGGATTGCAAGCCTAGATCAGTTTTGAACAGAGAAGGGATTTGCTTTAGGCATGATAATCACAGAACAAAGAATACAGTCAAGATAGAATTCAAATCTTAACTGAAAGGCATAAGTTGTCAAAGATCTGGAGCTATTTGTGATTGGAAGTCCTTAACATAATGGAAGACAAACACTGTCATAGAACAGTGCAATAACACTTTCTGAAATGACTTCTTTCCATATTATTTATAATTAGTCTAAAGGGAGCTACACACCGGAATTCAGATGTATTTGTTTTTTAAATGAAGAATATTAAGCTAATGAAAAGGCGTTTACAGTAACAAACCTCTTAGCAAAAAAGACTTTTAAAAGATTGTAGCATATTTTAACCATGTAGCTTAGTGTTTTGAAGGTGTTTTAATTGTTGGGCTACCTTTAATGATGAAAGTATAATACTGGGCTATTGAATGGGTGAAGCACTCTAGGTTGTCTACCTTTTAATTAACTAGAGTCACACTCCATAGCCATGCTTTAAAATTGCTGGATTGGGCTTTCTAACCCCACCTCCAATCCATTCTTGGCATAAAAGTCCCCTCCCATTTGAGAGAATAGACCAAATCAAAATATTATATTTTAGAGGTATCCTTAGGAAGATGAGAGAATACAACAGACCTTTTAACAAAATTATACAACAGCTTAGAGAGGCACAATCACTATTAACAAGAAAACTATATGTACTATTCTAGTAAATATTTTGTAATAACACTAGAATTATAATAGCCATTTTTGCATATGCCACTTTTCATGTTTAGAGACTTAAAATACTACATTCCATTTTCTCATGGGAAAAAGTAGATGAATCCAACTGATGAGCGCCTACACCAAGGCTGACCTCAGGAAGAAGATAAAGGCAACTCCAAGGCATTTGTAAGAAGAAAAAGAGTGGGGAAAAAGAGAAAAGATGCCAAAATGACTGTCTAGAGGGTTCAGAATGGTTAGCATACACTGGGATGGGCAAGTAAGTATCCTTTAAGACTCAACTTGAAGAAAGGTATCTAAAAAACATAGAGGAAAAGTTCAATGTCATCCAATTCTGAATCTTATCTGGTATTGATCTGGATTTTCCTGGCAAGGAAAGCACAACTTAGAGGCGTATCCTCAATGGCACAACATACTTGCTGTTTGTTATGTCTGGCTTAGACAGGAACTAACTTTCAGAAAGGCATGGGTTGCATTTGGCTTTACACATCATCCTTGAAGGATACTGCAGGAGTCACCCAGCTCCTTTTCAAATGGGCGTCTAAATTTATTCTTACTCAGAATTACACAACCTCCATTCTATGGCCTTACCTGTAAATTAGTCACAGTTTTTTCAAGCCATTTCACATAATCTATTGTCTCACAAAATCTGTTCCAAAGAATACATTTTTTCTTCTCTTGACATCAAAATTTACAAATCTTTTTGATCTCTAGGAACTACAGACAGCATTTGCCAAGTGTAAGGCAACATCCTAGGCATTACTGATAGATTTAACCCTTTAACAAACTTTTAAAATAGTTATTATCAATTATCTCTTTAAATGAGAAAAATAAGGACATCGGGTTTAACTTAAAATTAGTTTATTATATTATTAACTCTTTCTACCTATTTTGATTATAGTTCAATTCCATTAAAATTATTAATTAATTTTGAGACTATAATTTTAGGAATTTAGGTCTAATCACTCAAGACCATGGCATATCTTTTCATTTTTTAAAAATTTTTATTTATTTATGATAGTCGCACAGAGAGAGAGAGAGAGAGGCAGAGACATAGGCAGAGGGAGAACCAGGCTCCATGCACCAGGAGCCCGATGTGGGATTCGATCCCGGGTCTCCAGGATCGCGCCCTGGGCCAAAGGCAGGCGCTAAACCTCTGCGCCACCCAGGGATCCCCGTATCTTTTCCTTTGTTTTATTTCTTATTGTTTATTGTTTAATAAGGTATTATACATTTTTCATATGAGACCTGTAAATATAATTACAATATCTTTCTATAAAAAGATTTTGTTTATTTATTCATGAGAGACAGAGAGAGAGAGAGAGGCAGAGACACAGTCAGAGGGAGAAGCAGGTCCCTTGCAGGGAGCCCAATGTGGGACTCGATCCCAGGACTCCAGGATCACGCCCTGGGCCAAAGACAGGCGCTAAACCACTAAGCTAACTGGGCGTCCCGATAGCTTTCTTCTAAGAATTTAAATTTGCGTTTAAGTATTCATTATTATGGAGTATATTAAGAGCATCTGACTCATAGAGTTGTTATTAGGATCTTATGAGTTAGAATTTGTGAACTACTGAAAACAGTAGCAATTTACATGTAAATGTAAGTCAAAAAATTAATATGATCCCTTCATCGATTTGTAGCTGTAACAAATTATCCTCATCAATTTTGCAGTATTGAGCTATTTATGATCTGAACCTGCAGGAAGGGAGTATACTGCTGGGTATTTTTGCTAATATTTTATTAAGACTTTCGTGTCAATATCCATGTATACTTTACATAAAATTTCTTTCCTTTACCTTTTTTGATGATAACTTTATAAGGTCTTAGTGTTTAGTTTGGGCTGGCCTCAAAATTACATTGGGGACATTTTTATCTTTTATGGTCTATAATTTTTGAATAACACTGGAATTAACCACTCTCTAAAGGTCAGTTGATCCCAACTCTGAAATCATCTTTTCCTAGGGCCTTTTTTAAAATGGTAAAGCTTTAATCACCTTTTCATATCTCTAGTGGGTTATTCAAGGATTCTTCTTATTCTTGGAAGAGTTTGTTTTGCCAGGAAAGTAACTGTTGTCCCTCAGTGTTCAAATTTGTGGCCAAGGTCTTAAACACAGCATTCTCTCAGAATTGTTTGAATGTTACACATGTCAGTTATTACTCTTTAATGTCCATAAATATGTTATCTCTAATTTCTAATCAAATTTGGAAGAATTTTTTTGTGATATTTAACTTTTTAAGAACCCAGATTTGGGATTTATTTTTCTCTATTTCTTTAAGTCTATTGATTTTAGCTTCCTTAATTTTCTCTTCATATCTTGGTTTTCCTAAAGCCTTCCATTGGATGACTAGTTACTTCATATTTGTTTTTTCCCGAGTATATATAGCTTTGACTGTGTCATTGATTTTGGTATGAAGTATGTGGGTGTCTCTTAAATGCCTTCATATTCTTATCCCTGGCATAATGAGATACAATCTAGGCAAAGTCTTCATTTATATTTTCCAGCTTATGAATTCACATTATGACTGTGTCCTGTGGAACACTTATCTTGTTTATTTCATTATTTATTTCCATGGACATGGTTTTCATTTGATTCTGTTCTATTCATCTAGATTATTCAGTTATTTTTAAATAAAAAATGTTGCCTTATTTTATCTCTTTAATTTCAACACATTGATTTTTAAGTTAACTTTAGATTTTTCTATATTACTTTTACCTAATAAGATTTGTGTTTTGCTTGAAAATATTGGCTTTCTCTTTTTTTTTTTTTTTCCTTTTTCTTTTTCTTTTTTTTTTCCTTTTTTAAGTAAGCTCTATACCTAGCTGGGGTTTGAACTTAGGACTCTGAGATCAAGAGTCAAATGTATACTGACTGAGCCAGCAAGGCACCCCTCCTTTTTTGTAATGTTTTGAATACTGCTATGCTGAATTTTTTTGAGTGAAATATTATTTGTTTTTAAATTTCATGGTAGCTTTTATATTCTTTTTGCAGTTGCCTTGTCTTGGCCTTCCAGATTCTCAGGCTACCAAAAACTTTTATAATCTCTTTGGAATTACTCCCTTATGGTGATTTGGAGTTATTACAGAAAATATAACTAAGGCTACATTGAGTTTTGTGTTTGGCCCACATTATCAGGTAGCCTGGTGTTGCTGGAATTCTCTACCTTTAGTGCCCATGGTTCTTGATCATGCCTCTTAGAAGAATAAGGAGGTAGACCAGACTGAAGAATGGTACACGAGAAACAAAGTTTATTGAGAGATAGTAAAGTGACAGGGCAAAGCTCCTGAAGAAGAAGGGGACCCTAGAAAGTTGCCAATTTGGTGTTGTAGATCTAAGGGTTTTTATGGGCTTGTTGGTGGGCTGTTTCATACTGACTAATCCTCCAAGGGCCTGTCATCCAAACAGGGTGAGAGGTTTTTGTCATCTAGCTATCATGTGGGAAAGAATGGAGGGTTCCTTCCGAGGTAGGTATAAAATTCTTTTAAAGGTGGTTTCCTCTTTGGGCAAGGGCCCCTTGTTCTTGCCTACTTGTCTTTCTTCCAACTATCTTTCATCAGGGGGAGCGGTGTACTAGCTCTGGCTTTAAATGGTGAACCTGCATCCAGTACCTTGTCATTTGACAATTTTTAACCTTCTTTATCTTGCAGAAATTAAAATTTACTGCCTCCCACACATGATTCCACACACGGAGGCCACCATATTAACTTCCTATTTTAGTTCTCTCCTAGAAATATTAACTACTGATTTGATCTTCTCAGTTCTTAGTTGTTGTTGTTTTCTATTTTACATCATGTATACCATTGCTATGTGTTTAGAGAGGATGACAGAAGTATGAACTCATTCTGTAATTTTTATAGAAAACTCTCTCTCTCTCTCTCTTTGTCATTTGGTTCAATTATAATAGCAAAGAAACAATCTATTCCACAAAGGTTGGTAAAAAATGTTCACCTCTGCTCCACCTCGAAAAAAAAAAAAAAAAGTATTATGTTAGGCTTTTACCTTGTTATTGGCAGCTTTTACTGTTTTTAAATTTACCTTTGTTAAAAGGAATACCACAGGCTGAAAATGGCATCACTTGGGCCAAGTCACCAAGCCAGTGTTTAATGCCTAACCTAAAGGTAGTTTCAACTTTCCCCCCGAAATGTAGTTTTAAACTGATGATCAGGAGTTTTCTAATCAGCAGGAATGAGTTAATCTATCATGTGGACCATGGACCTTCTCCATCCCACAAACAGAGATGAGAGCCATCTGCATAAGAACCCATGCTCTTGGGATCCCTGGGTGGTGCAGTGGTTTAGCGTCTGCCTTTGGCCCAGGGCGCGATCCTGGAGCCTCGGGATTGAATCCCATGTCGGGCTCCCGGTGCATGGAGCCTGCTTCTCCCTCTGCCTGTGTCTCTGCCTCTCTCTCTCTCTCTCTCTCTCACTGTGTGCCTATCATAAATAAATAAAATTTAAAAAAAAATTTAAAAAAAAAAAACAACCCATTTTCTTCTTCCTAAGGGAAAGTGATTTTGCCTGGAAAAGTCCTCTTTCTTTTTTCTGGTAACTTCTTCCATCCTACTCTACAAAACCTTCCATTCTGTACAACTCCTCAGAGAGTTGTACCCTCTATTTGCTAGATGAGGTGCTGCCTAATTTGATTCATGAATCCCTTTTAAAAAGTCAATTAGATCTTCAAATTTACTCAAGGTGAATTTCTGTGCTTTAAAACTTTCACATTATTGCTCTAGTCTACTTTCTAATTTTTCTCAGATTATATTTGAAATTTTTATTTTTATATAAAATCATTCACTTTAGATTTTAAAATTTATGTTATATATTTTATAATTTATAGTTATTTTGATATTATTATAATTGATTGTATTGATATATTTTTTATCCAACTTTTTTTATAATTTAATTTTTCCATTGGTCTTATAAGGGAATTAAAATAATTTCATCTCTACTCTTCTGAGTTCTTGGCCAGCGCCTGTCCCAGCTACCCTTCCCTCTTAAACAATGAAAAACAGAGTAACGGGAGAAAAAAAATGTGACATCTATAACTAATGGAAGATAATCGGAAGAAAACAGGCAGTGGAAAAGCACCTGATCCTAAGAAGAAACTACCTTTAAAAGGAAAAAGAGTCCATCCTGTTATTCTACAGTACCTTGAAAGGAGCCCTCCACCCTTTCAGATGCAAACAACTACTTGATAGGTAACTGAGTGCATGGAAAAAACTTGATTGGGTGACACGGACATTGAGGGTTAATCAGATTAAAACAGCCCACCAAAAATCTAATAAAAACCCCTAGACTTAGAAACTCAAACAGCAACCCTTTAGGATGTCCTCCCTCTTCATGAGTTTTGTACTGTCGCTCAATAAACCTTGCTGCCTATCACTCTTTATCTGGTCTACCTCTTCATTCTTCCAAGTGCCATGACCAAGGACCACAAGCACTAAAGAAAAAGAAATTCTGAAATAAGACCAAGAAGTTAAATTGTTTTTCTTCTTCAGATATTTTCCCTATATTTAACATCAATCAGTGGTTCTTGTCTAAAAAAAAAAAAAAAAAAAAAAAAAAAAAAAAAAAAAAAAAATGCTTTACTAGTTTAATTGTAAAGAAAATGCTCTTCCACCTTTAGTAGTCCCTTAACATTTAAGATTGACAGTTGGCATTTCATACCAAGCAAAGTCCTTCCTTCCCCATCATGTCTATCACCATTAAAAAAAATAGATTAGTACTGGTATAGATGCAAAGATTTATTTTTTTATTTACTATGGTTTATGATTCATTATTATACTTAACTTATTGATGCTCCAAAATTTGGCTACTAGGAGATTCTTTTCATTTCACTGATAATTTAAGAGAGGAGTGTTGTCGAGAGCAAGAATATCCTGTCCCCCAAGGTCCTTCTAGCTGGACTAAGCATCAAACTGACAGGAGAAAATCAAATTTACTAGTGCACAGATGAGGAATCCACAGAGACATGGAAATTCTAAAGACAGGCAAAATGAGGAATATATCATTCTGAACTAAGTTGAAGAAGGTAGGGAACTGGGTCTTCAAGGAGGAAGTAATACAATCTTCAGGAAGAATGAAAAAGAAAAAGTACATATTTGGTAAACAAATGTTTGCTGGGCCACTCAGAAACAGTGGAACAAAGAGAAGACTTGGATCAAAGTGGTTTTGCTAGTTTCCACCCTCTCTACCATACTTAGTTCACATCATAATGTAGTTATCTATGATGATAGTTCTCTTTCCAGAGCCCCAGAGTGGGTCCTCTTGACAATAGAAACAAAGACAGAAGAAAAATTATTAAATTTCCTTGCTACTTGTAGCCCATTGACAAGTCCTTGAAACAAGCAGAATGACATTTCCCTCAGGATTCAACTGCCTGGATGTTGATGCTTTGCTAAGGGCAAAAGGCAATCTCAGCCAGACCT
Organism: Canis lupus dingo; assembly: GCF_003254725.2. Lineage (NCBI taxonomy): Eukaryota > Metazoa > Chordata > Mammalia > Carnivora > Canidae > Canis > Canis lupus. The sequence goes on along the minus strand of NC_064255.1, from coordinate 51,309,994 downwards.
CAGATCCTCTAAATATACTTGGACAAAAACATTCCTTTGGAAACCTCCTTTGGAAACCCTCCTCTAGCTCTATCCCCAAGATACATGTTGGCAATCATCCCCCAGGCATATGACCCACCGATATACGTCTGAGGGGTCTCACTCAGTAAGGGACAGAGAAGGCTAGGTGGGAGAGATAGGTAGGGGGCTACATGTTCATGCTCATCGAAATCCCAGAAATGCTGAGGAATAACAGAACTATAGATAAGGGACCAAACCAGACCTCCTTCCCTGGGCATCAGGGGTGAGATCTTTTGATGGCAGTCACACTGTGACCAGATCCCAAAGAAGTAAGCCATTAAAGATGTTATTACCAGTCCTTACTGTACAAGTTAAGACGTCACAAGAATGTTAAAGCCACAAGCTCCCTGGTCAATTCTAAATAAAAGACTCTTGGTGGAGGCCCACATTGGCAACTCTGTCCAGACCTCTCTCACTCCTGGGAGCTCTTTCTGTATCCTTGCCTCACTCTCCTTTGTCTGCGAGATTCATTCTTCGACTGTGAGACAAGAGCGTCTTTCTCTTGCTTCACTCTATCTGAATTCTATTTTAAGCAGTTGTGGGAGCAGATAAAGAGCTTTTCTTGAGTGGGTTGGGTCTTGATTGCTTTTAACTGAAAATAATTTTTATGCCAAAGTGACCTTTCTTGGGGCAGCCTGCCTTTGACCCCTACAGAAGCAAAGTAAATGTATATAATTTGGGCTGTCGTTTAAAAATGAGTATCATTGTGCATTCACTTTCTTTGATTCTCAAAAACATCTAACTAGATAAGAGTTTCTAGATATTTTCAGATCATGTTATGTCCTTTAATTATAAGCACCATGCTAAAATTAAAATAAAGCATTCAATTTTATTTGTTCAGTGTCCATAAGTCACAAAGCTAGATTCACCCAGATAGCCTAACATTTCCAAGCCAGAACATGTATTTATACTTGACAGTGTTATTGAAAATATGTGTTCAGGAAATCTGAAAATTCTACAACCTATAGTATGCATTCTTATTTTTAATAATTTATTTAGTAAAAGTTAACTTTCTTGAAAGAGAATTTTCTATTAAATAATGCATGCCTTGATATTTTAAAATTCTGAGATATTTATTTATCCGTAACTAACAATTGAAGTTATTAGACTATACCACATAGAATCAACGTCTCTTCAGCTGGCTGCTTCTCTGTAATCCTATTTTAAAATACTAAAAAAAAGTATTAACTGCAAAACTTCATAATGTTTTCAACTTTGGGCTGACAAAATATTGTCAAACAATATGAGATCTTTTGGATGTAAGAAGACTGAACCTGGAAAATAGATCTCAGTGTCCTTTATTGGGAATGTTCCTATTTATAAAAGTTTCTGTGATTTTCTCTCAAGGCTATGTAAAAGTGAAGTGAAAGTGATTGTGAAGATAGAGTCGAGTCATAGTAGATAGGAAATTGAAATGGAGAATGAGATTGAACATGTTTTATTTTGTTTTGAGAGAAGCAGAATCTGAGAATATATACTGAGGCATACAGAGGCAAATAAAATAGTATTAAAAGATGCTATGAGTAATTATATTTATACAATCATATAAGAATTGAGAAACAAAGTTTCAGCAACATATAGCCCAATAAATAGATTTGAAGACAAGAGTGGACATATATGTAGTACCAGATACATAATGTAGAAAGTGTAATATTGATTCAGGAAATATACCAGGCTACTGGGACCAATCCTCCTGCTGACAGCAACTTAAAATATAGGATTAAAAAAATCTTAAAGGCACAGAAGAGATGACAAGGTAGTAATAATTATTATGATATAAACTAAGATAAAAGTAAGATTCCAGGTAAAACAACACCAGTTTTGATACATTTTGTGAGATACAAAAAAAACAAAACAAAACAAAACCACAGCCTAGACCTCTTAAGAGTGTACTCACTATTCTTTCAAAACACCCCCCGCCCCCCAAAGACTGGAAAGATGCTTTCTATGTTGTTGACTAGAGTAAAGGAAAATACATTCCAGAGAAACTGGAGCCAAAAGCTGGCCTTCCCAATCCCAATTTATTATACCTGTGGGATCCAATTAAAACTTCAAGTTATATACTTAGATGAAATTGATCCCTGACAGGATGTACCCCTATTTACTTGGCAGAAGAATGTGCATTCTCTCTGGAAAAACAAATACCTTTATCTTAGGTTCCCCAAAAGCCCTACAAATATTTTTAGCATCCTATGATTAAAAAAAAAAAATCCATGAGCATGTAAACACTGAACTATTACAAAACCCAGCAGTAACAGCAGATAACAGAGGCAATCTGATACATTATTCAGATATTTGGATTACCAGTCATAGTTTAACTTAGCAAAAATTAAATCTGCACTTATAGAAATGAAAGCTGGCTTGAAAGAAATAGGACATTATGAAACTTCAGTTCCTAGATGAGAAAAAGAATCAAACAAAATTTCTAGTATGTTCAAAAGACTAATGAACGTTAAAACAAAATGTCCAGGTTTTAACAGCAGTACAGAGACATAGCTAAGGAGGTACTTGGATAACTGGAGAACATATAAGAAGCAAAGATCCAGACATCAGAGAGAGAGAAATAGAAAAATATGGAAGAAATGTAAAGAAATATAAATCAGAAAGTCTTTAAAAAAAAAAAAAACATATTGCCAATATTGAAAGAAGACACTTGGACAAAGGCAATTGTTTCAGGATATAAAGAGAAGAAACAGTGGCATTTTCAGACCAGAAATTGAGTTTGTTATAAGCAAATAACTACTAATAAGAGTTATGGCTTTTTAAAAAAATATTTTATTTATTTATTCGAGTGAGAGAGAGCATAAAGGAGCAGTGGGTATGGATGGAGGGAAAGGGAGATGCAGACTCCTGTCTGAGGAGGGAGCCCTATTCAACTCAGGGCTCTATGCCAGGACCCCAGGATCATGAGCCAAAGGCAGATGCCTAACTGACTGAGACACCCAGATACCCCAGGAAAACTATGGTTTAGATAAAAGGAAAATAATCACAGAGAGAAACTTAAGAGTGCAAGTTATCGCAGATGGAAGGCATAGAATGCAAAAAGAAATAGCTAAAAATCTGATAAACATGAAGGGTACATTTATTAATGGAAATACAGTTTAGAGTTAAAAGTAGTGTAGTATTTTAATGTACATTAAAGGGGTTATATACACCTTGAGTGAAAGGCAAACTGAATTAAACTGCTCAGTTTAAACTGCTTGCTCCTGTTCAGGAGGATAGAGGTGCTGATTGGCTATGATGTTGGTAATTTTAAAAGGCATGGTGTGATTTCTAGAATAATTACTAAAGGAACAGAAATAGCTCTCAGAACTTCAAAACGTATAAAAAGAAAACAACTGAATCACAAAAGTAATCATTTTGAAAGAAGGTAAGGAGGTAGAGGAAAAGAAGCAAAGAATTAGGTGAGACCAAAAAAAAACCCCACATAATATGTTTCAATTTCATTGTTTCCTACTTCAGACTTCTTTATTACCTTTTTCCGTATAGTTCAGGTTGGTTTTATTGTCCCCATTTCAATCTCTTGAATTAAACGTATAATCTTTCACTTTAATACATCCTTGTTAATTAGTAAAAAGTGCTACTTTGAAGAAATGATTATTTTCTATGAAATATAATTATAGTTTTGATTTTTCTTATTCCATCGGCTATTTATTACTGTTTTACATTTTCCCAAATGAATATTTTATTAACTCCAAGGTTAAAGTTCTATTACATTCTGGAAAATATCTTGTATGATTTCTGCCTTTTATAACGTATTGACTTTTTTTCATAACCAAATATGCAATACATTTTTATAAAAGTTCTATCACAAGCTGTGCACTACATATGGTATGAATTTTAAATGCTGTTATTATCACTGCTATGTAATTGGACTTACTAATTCTATTATTGAAATTCTGAGCAACATATAACTGAATCCCACCTCTGTTCTCATTTTCTTTCTCCTTGATTTCTAGTCATTTAAAAAAAATTACATATGTGTATATGCTTTTACCATTTACAGCACTATTTGTGGGTTTTATACTTTTCATGAGTTGTTTCCTTCATTAATTTCACCAAACCTATTTCTTAAGGAATACTTAACAAATGGTGAGCCCGTTATTAAAGTGTAATAACCTGCTTACCATGACTCCTCATAAAGAAGGACAGAGGAAACCAGAGTAATAATAATTAAGCCAAGTGTGTGAGGCACCTCTCATGCCCTCTAGAGCTACAGTCCACTCTACCCTGCTCTCTGAGAGGCTGACTGTGTGCACCACCCATACCCCACTTTGGCCCTCTGTCTTTAGTTCACGTCTGCCCAGTGGAAAGCACCAAATGGAGATCAGATAAAGGAACAAATTGGAATGGAAGGTGTCCTTCAGCATTGCCTGTGGGTGGCTCCATCTGGACACAAGGGTCACAGCTACTCTCCAAGCAGCCTTCACTGTGTTATCTCCCCCCACTTCTACTTCCACTGAGGCTGACGAGTGTTTATTTTGAACTGTTTATTTCTTCCCAGCACAACAGCGTTACAATACCCTTGGAGGTGTCCTCACACCTTGCCCACAGCTTTTGTGCAGAACATCTTTACAAACAGAACTTCTCTTCAAACCTTGGAGGTACCATCTGTTTCTGGCCAGGACTAATTGATATACCAGGATGTTTTCCTGCAAATGATGGAGCCTTGTGGAAACTGTATGTCTTATCAGTCAGTTTCTTGGTAATCAATCAGTTCCATGTTCTGAGAAGACGTTTGATCCAAATCCACCATCTGGGGCTTTCTTTTCAGCATGGAGTATTAAAAAGGCCCTCCCACTTTTAGATGGATTCTAAATGTGAGTGTTACCATTATCCCAAACATATGTTTTCTAAAAATGTTAATTCTTTTTAATAGTGTTTCTGTGTTAAATTATTTTTTTTAAAGGACGTTACGTTCTTATATATCAAGGATCAACATTTAGCACAGTTTGGGGAAAGAGATTTGGCATTTAAGGCCTCCAATTAAGTAATCTGAAAGAATAAGATGGGGGAAATAATGGGTCAAGAGGAAAGAAAGCAATTGGAGAGAAATAATAAAAGGTTTTAAGTATTGAATGAAAGGAAGAAATTGTTAATGCAAGATAATGAAAGCCCATAGGAAGAACTGCTGAAGATGGATAGCTGCTTTTAATACAAGTGAACAATTTAAAACATGAATGAGAAGAAATTAATTTTTTCAAGGGCACATCATTAGTATTCAAAACCTATAATGAAATGAGCACTAAGACAGCTCAACTAATTATGAGTAGGACTAATTCTGATTGGAAAAATGGTTTTTTATTAGATAATTTCAAAACAAATAAGTTACCCATGTACTGATAAGTAAAAGATACACCAAGGACTCATTGCTCTAATTTTAAAAACAAAAGAGATTTCCTATTAGAACCCATATTTAGAGGCTTTCTGCTTCACAGACACTTTCAGGAATTTACATTTGAAGGGGAATCTAACAAACTGGAACAAAATGACAAGTGTTTGGTTTTCATTATTTAATTTATTTTTTATTTTTTTTGTGTACAGTAGAAAGGCAATTTGATTATTTTTGTGGAGCTTTAAAACTAGGATTAATGCAGCAACAAATGCATGAGAAATTAGCAATCTGAAAGTCAGTATTTTCAAAATATATTACCCCAACATTGTGTAGGTATGTTTTAGTGAACATAACAGACACTTAAAAAGTACTTTTCCTTAGTTATAAGGACTTATACTTGACAATGTCTCCAGTATTTGAATAAATCAGCCTGAAACAGCTAAGCCACAGTGAGCCAGAATGCCGATGTTTATTTTTCAATCACACATTCATTTCATTAACAAGCAGGACGATTCCCGTGGAAAAAGTCTGTACATTAGATATTTAAAATGATTCTTCTTAAAATATTTAGAAAAAAAATACACCCTGAGCACATTGAATTTAAAATTTTATCTCTAACAAAGGCCAGCTTCCAACAATTTTAGAAACGTGTTAAGGTAATTAAGAATGGTATATGACATTTTAACCAATTTCTAGATAAGGGCCAGCAAGGATCATCCGTCTCTGAAAAATTTAGACACATGCACGCAAAGACGTATTTAAACGTATTTATTGTGTAGGTATGTGTGTCTGCACACCTTCATGTGGACACTCTTGACTGAATTACAGGAGGAAGTGACTAATAAAAAAGAGGTGTGATTATAGAAGAGACACAAAGAAAAGTGAGGCTCTAAAATCAAAACTGGAAAATGTCAGGGGGAAATAAATGGCTTTTCTTATATATTGTACTCTTAAATGCAGATATGGAGGGATTACACTTCGGTTACATCATTATTATTACTACAAATTGTAGTTTTCACTTGAGACATACGTTATATTTTGATTGCCTTCCCTTTTTTGTATTCCTTTGCATTTTTCTAGTGTTCGTAAAATCTATTTTCACTTAGCTGTATAAGCGTTCCAGGTAGGTTTTCTTCCAACTTTCAAGAGTCATAGAAATTTTCTAAAAATTATCAAAAGCACAAATGTGACTGGTTTGTTTATTTTCTGGTAGCACAAATCCTGAAGTTATCAACCCTCTTGCTCCAAACAATATCAATGGTTCCTAAGGTCTGTCTCCTGGATGTCTCTTCGGAGTGTATGATCCCATTATTGAAGAAATCCCTTTGGATCTTTCTGTTGATCTACTATCTCTGGTGTGTGTTATCCCCCCAAGTCTTATTTGTGCCTCGTTTTCATGGAGTGTATCTCCAGGAACTTCTGGGAAAGAGCACATAGGAGGAAGTTTTGAAATGCCACATGTCTATAATACTTTAACATTTCTTAATATTTATGGATAATTTAGCTAATGTGAAATTTTTAATTCCCTCAGAATTTTAAAGGCATTATTTTTTAATTCTCATTCCCTGCATTTAAGTTCATATGATTTTTATTCTTTCATATTGGGATCTTCTCATTATTCTTTGTTCTCAGGGAAGCCCTCAGGTACTATTCTTTATCCTGGTATTCGACATCTCTTGGTTTATGCACTTTTGTAGGTACCTTTTAAAATTCATTTTATTGGGTTCTATGTGGGTCCATTCAGTTCTGATAGTTTTCTATTATTTTTTAATAATCTATCCCCCTCTTCCTTTTTTTTTTTTTTCTATATCCTATGATTAAACATTAGATCTCCGGGGCTGAGCTTTTTTTTTTTCTTTCTTATATTTTTTTTCATATATTTTCATCTCTCTTCTCTTTCCTCCACCTTCCCCATAGTCTGTTTTATAGAAGTTTTTCGAAACCTTTTCACTATAAATAGGGTCATGCTGGTAAATATTTAACAACTAGCTCTGTGACAAAAAGTATGCATGTAGATGTGCATGCATGTTTGATATAACTTTTACTGATATAAACGATCTGTAGAATGCATCTTAAAAATAATAAAATATAAAATACCTTAATTTTGAATTCCAAATAGCAAGCGATTCTCACAGAATGGTTCAGCTGATTTTTGCAGCTTAAGTTTGTATCAAATCTATGGTTACAATTTATAAAACATTGTTCTGATATGAATGTTGATATATTCATTTACTTTAATAAATAAAACAAAAGTGAAACAGTAAAGATATATGTTGGGAACCTCACTCATTCATCAATGACATGAGAAACTCTTTTGTTGAACTAGGAAATTCTTTCCGATAGAAAAATAGTTCAAGTTTTCATGTTATTCACAATGTAAAAACATGACAAATTTTAAGTGTAATCTATTTAACATTTTATCTATCTTTAAAAAAAGATAGACATTCTACAAAACAATAAATAACGTCAAGATTTATATTGTTTGCCAATTTCTGTGACATAATTATTCCCACTATGGCCAATTTTAAGCCATCAACCTGAGATCAATGAATAGGTATGTGGAAAGAGATGTGCTTTAATTCAGTAATAGCAGCATTTCCTGTATACTAATACAATTGATATAAGTAACATCAAGAGTAAAATGTAATAAAATAGTTAAGAAGATGTGAGTTTACAATATCTTTTATCTTTCTAAATGTAATTTGTTTAATTGTAAGTTTATAAATTAACATTTAACCACAACTCACAAAATATCACAAAGATTTAAGGAGTGGCTCTCACAGCTGGTAGCTGACTCCAGCACACACAGCACTGTTATCAATGTTTCTCTTACTTTTTTTAGTTTTTAAACATTTCAATTCCAAGAGCAATTAGGTGCTTTCTAAATGTTCCTTTATTTTCTGTTTTGGACACACATTTTATGTATAGTTGTTAATTATATATTGCATGTATTATAGTTATTTCATCACTATTTTTTTTGTTGTTGCAGCTTATAGTTGTTTTTATCTTGCTTTTGTTTGTTCTTGGTCTTCCTTAATAAAGATTTTCGCAGAGTAACTAGGGATTCTTGTAGGCTCATAGATCAGGGTCTCAGGATCTCTGTGTGCAAGTGTAGGGCTTGTTTTCTAAAGGGCTTTTTTAATAAAGTGATGAGGTAGCCAGTTGCCTTTTTCATATGAAGATCTCAGTATGATTCCCTTGAGATCCATTCAAGGTTTTATGTACATTGATAGTTTGTTCCTTTCTATTGCTGTGTGGTGCTCCATGGCATGAATATGCCAAGTTTGTTTAATACTGACTCATTGAAAGATAATCGAGTTTGTGTACAGTTTTTGGCTATTATGAATAAAACTGTTATGAATATTTGTGCACAGATTTTTGCATGAATGGGGGGTTTGGTTTCATACTTTCAGATAACTGCCCAGGAGTGTAATTGCTGGGTCATATGAAAATTGCATATTTATTTTCTTAAGAAACTGCCAACCTGATCTCCAGAGGGGCTATACCATTTTACATTTCTACCAAAAATATGTTTTGCAGTGTCCTCACCAGCATTTGGTGTTATCAGTATTGTTTTAGTTATCGTTAGCTATTCTGATAGATAAGTACTGATATCTCATTATGGTCTTAGTTTGCATTTCCTTAATGGCTAATTATGTTTCACATCTTTTCATGTGCTCATTTGCCATCTATATTCTCTAGTAAAATCTTTGTTCATGTATGTTGCTCATTTTTGTTTGGATTTGTTTTTCCTATTGAGTTTTTAGGCTTTATTCTACGCTCTAGAGACAAACCTTTTGTCTTTTATGTGGTTTGCAAATATTTTCTCCCAGACTATGGCTTGTCTTTTCATCCTATTCAAAGGGTCTTTTACAGAACCCTTTGAAGAATCCTCTTCAAAGACCCTTTGAATAGAGTTTTTGCAAACTCTTTGTTAGCTGATAGGTTTTCATCTAAAAGTATATAGATTCCAGTTTCTCTTCAGTGCAGGAAGACCCAGCAATACTGGGCTATGACTACACTTGACACCAACAGAAACAGTTATCTTGTGGCTGCCCCAGATAGAAGAAAAAAGTACAGTAGCCCCCTTCACGAGAACCCCATGTCCTACTTGGATCCTAATGGATTGTTCTAGTTTCCAATCCCAAATCCTGCAGTTTACATGGTGTATATATAGAAGGCAAAGACACTGATGAAGTGTTCTTGTCCATAATATAACTATTAGACATTGTCATGTGAATTATGTCACGTGAATTACAATGAGTGGTATTAATCCTGAAATAAGAGAATTTAAGTTATGGAAATGAAGCTTAAACAAATAATAAAGAGAAACAGAAATATGTTTAAATACCTAAAGGTTTTTCATCTAGGCCACTCAGTAAAAGTTTTGATATTACCTAGTGTGTTAACACAATTACTGCTCTTTTTAAAATCTGCTTTCATTTATACCATTATTCTATTGCTATTTAACCTTTTATTCACTTTGTTATTTAGTGTTGATGGTTTTTAAATCCATTACTCCTATTGAATGGTTTTTCTACAAATCAATATGCATATATTTAATTTGCCACATTTAACAAGAAGGTCCAATTTCTCTTATATTTATTTTAATCTGGCTTTTATCAACACTACTTTACTAAAACCAATCTTCTTTAAATCACCAAGAAACTATCTGTTGCAAATCCAATGGACACTTCTTTGCCCCCAATTCCCTCAAACATCTGGTTGATATTTAGCACAACTGACTATTAATTTTTTTGGTATTTTTTTATTGTAGTTCGATATGCCAACATATAGTTTAACTCCCTGTGCTCATCCTGTCAAGTGCCCCTCTCAGTGCCCGTCACCCAGTCACCCCATCCCCCTGTCCACCTCCCCTTTCTCTACCTTTTGTTCATTTTCCAGAATTAGGGTGACTATTAATTTCTCTCTTGAATTTTATACCTGATTTATGTGACTTTTTTTTTTCAATATTCTTGTTGACCCTTTCTACTCTAAATAGTGTTGAACTGTTTAGGAAATATTCTGCTCCCTATTCTTTTCTTCTTCTTTGGAGATCTAATTCACATCAATTCACAGCAAATACAATAGTGAGGACTCAAATCTCCAGCCCCATACCTCCTCTGAGCTCTGAATTTACTTGATATCTCCAAATTGTATCACCTGAAATGATTAAAAATACTCTTCTGTCTTCCATTCACCTTCATCCTAGTCAATAGACTTAACCTCTCAAATCTAAAACCTGACAATCCTGATTCCTCTCTCTCCATTAACTCCCACATTCAATTAATTGGCAAGTTCTATTGATGCAATATCCTAATACATAACTCGTGTCTATTCATCTCTTACCCAGATTCTTGCAAGCTGTTATCAAATATTTATTATAGCTCCTTCTTTCTGCCACACCCACAATTCATTTATTCCCTAATAGTATATATGTTCCTAAAATGTCCTTTAACATGACTTATAAGATAAAATGATTTATCTTGTCTTTAGCTAGCCCCTCAAACTCATTTTCTGTCCACCTTAATTATTCAAGCACAGCTACCTTCATTTTGGTTCTTAAACACAACAGGTTATCTTAAGGATTCTGTATATGGACTTTATTTTTCCTACTTTATTATAATTCTCTTTTACTCATTATTAGAAGGACTACAATCATTTTATATTTCAAGATTAAGTTCTCTTAGTGATAGAAACTACTCTCAAACATCTCTTTTTTTTTTAACTTTATAGCATCTGCCATGAATTACAATCATTCTATATATACATGGTTAATGAACAAAGTTTTCCAGCTAAAGATCTATGGATGAAGGAACGCCGCCTGCCTAATATCTCATTGATTTTTCAACAATTATCCCATTGCTTAACTCATAGTAAGTTCTCATCAAATATCAAAAATTTTAAAAGACTCCATTTATCAAAATTTTTAAAAGACTCTCTCTCCATGAGAGACACAAACTGAGAGAGAGAGAGAGAGGCCGAGACACAGGCAGAGGGAGAAGCAGCCTCCACTCAGGGAGCCCGACAGGGACTCAGTACCGGGGCCTCCAGGATCAGGCCCTGGGCTGAAGGCAGTGCTAAACTGCTGAGCCACCTTGCCCTCGAATATCAAATTTAATGAAAAGTAGCACTCATTTGTCATAGATAAATGTGATATTGCATAATTATTCTAGCTATTAAAGAGTAGATCCATGTGATCATAACAATTATTGATTTGTAATACCACTCTTCATTAAATAGCTCTTAAATAGAGGAAAGTCATAACTGACAATGTAAAATATTATGCATTACTTGAGCTTTACAGAGATCTGTGCTTGTGTTAAACTTTTCATTGGTCCAAGTGACCATAACTAGAAGCCAATAGTAGTTGAGACCAAATTTATAATTGCTTATGTCTAGAAAGGAAAACAAAACAAAACAAAAATATGTCTCAGAAAACTTGGCCTGTTGTATAGTGTCTATAGAGACAGCAAATTATTATTTTCCTTTGTACAAGAAAACTTCAGTGAAGTTCACAGATTCAACTCTTGCAATTATCATCTTTCATTAGTGACTCTGAAAATGTAAGGAAGGTACTATTTTGAGGCATCAATTTGAATCATACCCACCAAGTTGGAATGCAGCCTACAGAATCTGTTTTTGATGAATAGATCTAATAATCTTTCAAGAATATCTTATTATCTTTCCTAATATCCAGTCTCTGCATACCAAATGAGTTTTATTATTATCTACGCATTAGTAAATATTGTATCATCTTTTGGATCATTCTTTGAAAGAACCTCTTCTTCATGTTATCGGTGCCTAGTACAAATACAAGTCAAGAGAGCAATGTCTCAGAGTAGACACAACTCTTAGAGTTGAAGTCTGAGAATTTGTCCCTTACTTTAAGAGTTTAATAATGTAATAGTTTGGAGCAGAGGATAACTATGCTCCATAAGACAAATCTGGTTCACTGCCTATACATTTTCATTGGAAAAGAACCCACTCTCATTTGTTTTTATGATCTCCATGGCTGCTTCTCTGCTACACAGCAGCAGAGTTGAGTAGTTGCAACAGAAACTGTATGACTCATAACATCTACAACACTCTCTGGCCCTTTGCAAAAAATGTTTTCTAATCTCTGGTTTACAGCACTAGTGTGTGCCTCAGTTTCTTTGGCTTTAACTAAAGGTTTGAACTATGTGAGCTCGAAAGTCTCTGCCACCTCATGCTCTTTTATCTTATGCTCACTAGTTTAGCTGTGTCTGGCTTTATAGATCCAGACTGCATTAACATTCATGTCAATAGTATAAATTTATTTTTCTGCTTTTTCCTTTTCTAGTATGAACACATTAAATAAATACTGTCTTCTTAGAGCTAATATTAACTGCAACATGAATAAAGAATCAATATTTTCTGTCTCCATTTTTCACTCTTCAAAGAAAGGTAAGGGGAGATCTCAGGTGAAGACAATAAGTCAAAATTCAGCACATACTAGCAGACCTACAGTACTTGTTTGTTTTCCTATCTTTAATAACTTTGGCAAAACACACTGCAATGGAGATGGCACTCAATATCAATATCCATTTATTTTATTTCAGTCTGTAAAGAAATTATCCTCGTCCATCATAGGTAATATATTTTAGTTATGTAAGAATATAAATTACTTTTAGCAAACCGGTTCTCTTAGGTGAGATATTATATACAGAAAGCGATAAATTAATGAAGCTGACCAGCGATAAGATGGAACACTTACAAGATTTCTATATAACATGTTTGCAAATAAAAGGATCTTGAAATCCATGACAATGCAAAAATAGAAAACCAAATTACTGATTTTCAACTTTTTAATTCCTTTGCACACTTAATTTTCAACTTTAAAAGACAATAAAATCACCTATCAAATTATGAAGTAGAACATATTAAAATAATTCCCCGCACTTTATATGCATGTGATCCTACAACAGTCTTTTTTTTTTTTTTTTTTTTTTCGTTTTGTTTTAAACAGTGCTGAGTGAATGGTTTGAAATCTGGCTTGATTAGATCTGATAGCCGCAGTCATCTGGCCACACGAAAAGACATGTAAGGACATGCCAAACCACAAGAGAACTGCTACAACTCAACAAAGAGCCAAAAGGCAGAACAAAGATTTCTTAAAGCAAACTTTTAAAAAACACCAGTTTCTTTTAGCATATAGGGAAAAAAGAAGTAAATTTTCTTAGTAGCAAACTGATTGGGGATGTCATCCTGACACTCTTTAAAACAAAGTTTTAACTACTTTTTATAGGGGCATGATTACAGAAGTGTACTCTAAAGTCATCCTTCTATGATATTTAAGAGCTAAAACACATATATTCAAACATGAAGGTTTTCCACCAGGAAGATGCTGACTTAACAACAGGAATGCTACTCAGACTTGTTTGAGTCACAGCAATGCTTTTGCTCTTCTCACCATGACTATTTTACCTAGTCTCTTAGCTTATTCTTAGATGAACAATGTTTCTCTGACAAGCTTTGGATTCCTCTAAAAGATTAGAGTGATTTAGTGCAGAAGATATTGGTGCTTTGCTGCCCTTAAGAAAGGAAGATGCAGATGTGAATGACCTTACAGGTCGTCGTCCAAATCAGCTTCTTTCCCCCTCCTTTCGTTCCTGGAGGAGGAAAATCAGTCATGTCTACACAAATCCCAATTCCATTAACCTTTCAGCTACTGCCGAGACACAGTTGTACTAAGGTCCCTAACATTATATATGTCAAGAATTGGCTGGCATGTCCTTTAGAAGTCTCTCTTGTAATATCTTGACTATTTCAGATAGTTCATAGTTCAGTTACCTGAGAATATTAAAGTGTGGTACAATTTTTATTTCTGGTATTAATGCCTGAACTTGAGGTTCACTGAAGGGGTGAAGAGGAACAAAAACATACTCTCTCACACACATACTTTATATTTAGTTCATCTGTGTTATTTCTTGTAAATTCTCTGTGTTGCAAATTCATAGGCAGACAATAAACAGGAGGGGATACTACTTCCAAACTCTCTTGGAAATGTGTAAACTAAGTGCTAATGTTGCACAGCACATTATAGAAAGTATAAGTGAAGACTCTAGAAACCAGGCTGCTTAGTTCCTATTTAACCTCACTTTTTAAATATGTCACCTTGGAAAAATAAACAAACTATTCCATTCATCAGTTTCCTCAACTATGGGGAATGGGAATAAGCCTGGCTAATATAGTTATTGTGTTGACTAAATGAGTCAGTATTTGTCTAGAAATAGTAAACACTTATTTAATAGGAGCTGTGTTATATTTAAGTATGGATTACCACTAATAAAAAAGGCTGATAAAATTAATAGAACTTATTTTTAGTAATGGATAATAAAAATCAATTCTAAAATAATGAAAAGTAAATAGACTAGAATCCAAAAGGCAAGATTTTTGAGACCATTGCAAAGTTAATAATATTTCTTAAAATCATATTAACCATTTCGAATCTGATAATATTGTTTTATTGCACAGATTATACAACCCCAAATCATACTGAGCTTACAGGGTATTTGCATATCCATCATTGAATAAATGATTGCATGAATTGCAATGAAGGGAGTGGAAAGGATTCATGATGGAAGGAAAAGCTGACAAAATAGGCCAGGGAAATAGAATTTTTGCAAATATTCTATAATCCAGTATGTGATCTCTTCTCTCTCTTACATGATCAGTCATTTTATTCATGTAAGTCCCTTCTTCTTATCTGATATGTTTTGTAAAGACTGTTCCCTTATCAAAAGCAAAGCAAAACTTTCCATTGCCTGGACTTCATGCTACCAAATCTCCTCCCTTTGTTGTTGTTGTTTTTAAAAGATTTTGTTTATTTATTCATGAGAGACACAGAGAGAGTGGGGCAGAGGCACAAGCAGAGAGAGAAGCAGACTCCCCACAGGGAGCCCGATGTGGGACTCCATCCCGGGACTCCAGGATCATGCCCTGAGTCAAAGGCAGATGCTCAAACACTGAGCCACCCAGGTGTCCCATAATCTCCTCCCTTTGAATATGAAATGTTTTAATATTAAGATCAATATCAAACTGTTTACCTCTTAATAACCTTGTTTTCAATCATAACAATTTATTGAAATTATTTTCTTCATGAACATTATTTTTCCAAGATCAAATGAAAGTCTTTGAGTTTTACCATTTGCTTGTGTTTTGTTTTCATCTTTTACCTATCCATGAGTTTTCTAGGCGACAGCTCATGTGGATAATCTATATTCCCAATGTGGATGTCAGGGTCATTGTTTCAAGTCAGTCTCTCTTCCTGTAATTATGGTTACTCTTTCTCTCTGATTTTGCTGCATTTATTCTTCCTCTGGAGGCCAAAGAATATACAGCATCCACCAAGGATGTGTACGTAGTAGTCAATGTTTTGTTAACACAGTATTTTCCCTGAGCATTGGAGAACATCCTGTAACTTCATGTCACATCTATACAAAGAACTAGAATGCCTCTGGCCCATTATGAGATCCAGTACACAGTGTGACAGAATGAGTTAATGAAGAAAAGATGGGGGCTTTGCTGTCCTTAAGAAAGGAAGTTGCAGGGGCAGCTGGGTAGCTCAGTTTGTTAAGCATCTCACTCTTGATTTCAGCTCAGGTCATGAGCCCAGGTTTGTGAGATGGAGATCTGTGAGTTGGGCTCTGTGCTGGGTGTGAAGCTTACTTCCGATTCTCTCTCCCTCTCCCTTTAGCCTTCCCCCCCAACTTGGGCTTGCTCTCTCCCTCTAAAAAAATAAAAAATAAAAAAAGAAAGAAAGGAAGTTGCAGATGTGAGTGACCTTAAAAGTCTTTGTCTTAAACAACTTCTTTCTCCTCCCTTTCTTTTCCTGCAGGAAGAAACTCAGTCAATGATAATGGTAAGTAATGGCCCATTATTGCCTCAAATTCAAATCAGAATACATTATCTACCTTTGTCCCTCTTATAGCTAATGGTTCTATAGTTACCTAGTGACTCAGGCTTTAAGCTTGGAGTCACTTTTAGCTCTTCTCTTTATATGTCATACTCAACAATTATTTATGCAATTGAAATTCAGTTTGCTTTAAATGTGTATTTTACATTAAAGAAAATGTAATTACTGCTGTTATGGGATGAATTGTATCCTCCAAAAAGATATGTTAGGGTCTCAACCTCCAGTACCTCAGGATGTGACATTCTTTAGAAATAGAATCATTGCAGATGTAATCAATTAATTTCACATGAGGTCATACTTGAGTAGGATGAACCCCTATTCAAGTATGACTTGTGTCCTTAAAGGAATGGAGAGACAGACACACAGGGAAAATGTCATAAGATGACTGAGGCAGAGATTGTAATGATTCAGCTGCAAGCCAAAGAGCACCAAAAATTGATGAGCACCACCAGAAGCTAGGAAGAGACAAGGAAAGATTCTGCCTCAGAGGCTTCAGAGGTAACATGGCCCTGACAACACCTTGACTCTGGACTTCTAGCCTCCAGAACCAGGAAGCAATGAATTTCTGTTGCTTTAAGCTATCCATTTGTGGCACTTTGTTATGGAAGCCCTAGAGAACCTAATATATTTGTACTACTCATTTTTCAATCACAAAATAGTTTTGAGCTTACATGGTATTCTGGACATTTCACTAAAATGATCTATTCTGAGTTTATTTTTCTTTGTAGTTTTATCAAATTTTGGTGCATGTATATTGAAGCTCTAACATTAAGTGCATATATGTTTAAGATTATTAGGTCTTCTTCATGAGTTGACTCCATTATTGTTATGAGGTGATTCTCTTTATCACTTGTAATATTATTTTGAGTATCAAACAATTATTCCAGATTTAATTTGATTAGTTTAATATAGTATGCTTTGTTGTATTATTTTAATCTATTTGTGTCTGTATATTTAAAGTCTTATAGGCAACATGGGATAACATTGTACCTTGCATTTTAATTCCATCTGACAATCCTTGTCTTTTAATTAGAGTATTTAGATCATTTACATTATTATAGTTTATTTTAAAAAATCATCTTGCTGTTTGTTTTCTATCTGTCCCATTTGTTCTTTGTATACTCCTTTTTCTGCCAAATCCCACCCACAGCCTGTTTTTATAATATTAGAACAAAGAAATAGCTCTCACCCTTTTAAAAGGTATTTAAGTGAAGGGATTAAGGAATATACTTGTAATAATCACAGGATGGTATATGGAAGTGCTGAATTACTATAACGTACACCTGAAACAAATATAACTATATTTTAACTAACTGGAATCAAAGTAACATTTTTTTAAAGTTAAAAAAAAGAAAAAATATGCAATAGAGACCAAGCATGTATTTCAAAGACTATTTACTCTCCGTCCCTTTACAAAAGCTCACAATGCATTTTGTGATGTTCAATTTATTTTATTTTTGTTTTAATTTGTAAAGGTTTTATTTATTTATTCATGAGAGACACAGAGAGAGAGGCAGAGACATAGGCAGAGGAAGAAGCAGGCTCCCCAAGAGGAGCCCAATGTGGGACTCCAGCCAGGATCACGCCCTGAGCCAAAGGCAGACAGATGCTCAACCACTGAGCCACCCAGGCATCCTGTGGTGTTCATTTAAACAATACATTAACTTAAGGATGTTTAATTTTTTAATGTCCTTTACATATACCTACATAATCACTATTTCTCCTTTCCTTCATTCCTTTAGATAAATCCAGATTTCCATTTAGTGTCATTTTCCTTCTATTTGAAAGACTGTTTTTCTTGAATTGCATGTCTGTTGCTGATAGATTCAATTCTTTTTTTGCTCTTATTTCTTTAAACATTTGTTCTGCCTTTGATCCTCAGAGGAAATTTTATATACATATTAAATTGCTAATACATGTCCCACATCTCAGCTATGCTCTGTAGTTTGATTTCTAGTCATTCTTTTCACTATCTTTTATTTTGCATAATTTGTACTACCTTGTCTTATGTTCTGTAACCTTTTCTGCTGCAGTAACTAATTAGTCATTCATTCATCCTATCTAATGTAGCTTCATCTCAGTCATTATAGTTTTCATCTTTAGAAGTCTGATTTGGGTCTTTTTTGTATCTTTTTGTATCTCTTTTGTATCTTTCTTTTATCTAATTTACATGTATAATTTTCCCTCTAGCTTGGTGAACCTATGGGAAACAGTTGTAGAGTTGACCTTTGAACAACATGTGTTTGAACTGCATGTGTCTACTTATACATGGATTTTGTTAATGAATACAATAAACATGATATCAATGTATTTCTTTTCCTTATTATTTTCTTAATGACATATTCTTTCCTTTTTTTTAAAGATGTACTTTGGGGGGAGAGAGAGAGTGAATGGGAGGGAGGAGGAGAGGGAGAGGCAGGGAGAATTTCAAGCAGACTCCCCAGTGAGTGAAGAGCCCAATGTAGGGCTCAATCCCAGGACCCTGAGATCATGACCTGAGGCAAAATCAAGAGCTGGATGCTTTACTGGCTAAGCCACCCAGGGAGCCTCTAACATTTTCTTCTCGCTAGCTTGTTTTATTGTAAAAAATAGGTATATACTACATATAACATCCAAAATATGTGTTAATTGATTGTTTATGCTATTGGTAAGACTTCTAGTCAACAGCAGGCAATTAGTAGTTAAGTTTGGGGAATGTCAAAGATTATGTGCAGATTTCTGACTGAATGGTAGTAGGCACCAGTAACTGGCATTGTATAAGGATCAGTTGTATCTGTTTTTAATTTTCTTTTATGCTTATTCTGTTTATCATTTGTGTCACTTTTGATTAATTTTATCCTAATAATAGGTTGTAGTTTTATGCTTCTTCTCATGCCTGGACAATTTTAATTAGATGACAAGCATTGTAAAGTTTACCTCGTCGGCTGCTGGATATTTTTGTATTTATACAAAAATTCTTCAGCTTTGTGCTAGGAGGCATTTAATTTACTTATTAATAGTTTGATCCTTTTGTAACTTTTTAATGTTTTGTTGTTGTTAAAAGCAAGATTTATTCTATATTGTAATTTTCCTCTACTACTGGGACAAGAGCCTTCTGAGTAGGATACTTGTACTCTAAATTATAAGGATATACCATATTTAAGCATAATGCATGTAAGAACAAATATGGTAACTTAACAAATAATAGTATACTAATCAGTAAACAAATACAATTGTGTTTTGGATAAAATCAATGGTTTGTGAAACTAAAACTATTATCATTGAGAAAGTGGAATACAGAGCTAAGATGGAAGATAATTTTTAATCCTGAAATAAATATCCTTGTCCTTTTCTGTGCCTTTAACTACTCATACAGAAGAGTAAATTTGGAAATATGGTTTATTTATTAAGAATTAAAACTCTATATGATTACCATTTCTGTGTAAATAGTTGAGAATATCACTGAAATCATGTTTTAAAATTATTTAAAATCAAAAATATCTATATAATAAATTTTAAATAACTGAGATTTGTTTTATGAAAGATGGATGTTACCATATACACATTATACATTACTGATGTAAAAGCAAGAGAAAGATCCAAATTGCATTTAATATTCACCACATTTTCATGACTGTACCCTTTTTCAATTTTTTTAGAATTTTTAAATATTAAGAACTTTACTAGCAGTATTTCTTATGCTTTGAAATTATTTATTTTTTCCTTTAAAAATGATAGAGTTTGAACCTGTTGAAAGTATATTTTCAGTATTTCCTTTCTCTTACCTAAGTCTTTCTTCTAATTTATACCTATCCAGCAATACCACCTGCATAATGCTCATAATGTAGAATAAGAACCATAGTGACGGGTTTGATATTAACTTAGAAAAAGAACATACATTTGTTATGTCAAAATCCAATCTTATTTCATTTTTACTAATATTTGCTCCAAGTTTTCATCATATTCTGATTTCATTTCTAAGTCGTAAGAGAATAAGGCCAAGCTACATTAAATTCCAAAGAACTGTAGACTCCACAGGTGATTTTTATTACTAAATAATTACCAGATGGCCCAACACATATCTTTCACTCATATCACCATCTTAATTGATTTTGAATAATTAAACTTAATCCAGAAAGTACTTTTGGTTTTGATAAGAGTGTTAATAGTATGGAGAAAATTGCATGTACAATATCATCTCCTTTTTATTTATCTATTGATTCCATAAATATCTTTTGAGATTGTACTCTGACAGTAATGCAGTAGGTATTGGAGATCCAAGAATATCTTTAACAGTTTTTAAATTTAGTGAAGAAGAAAGATTTTAAACAACATATTCAATCAAGTATGAAAATGTTGACATAAGATTATACAAGATGCTATTGGAAAATATACCGAGGTGGCTATCCTTGTTTGCTGGAGTTAACAAACACCTCATTGAGGAAGTGATCAGTTTTATCCACAACAGAAAATAACTATTTCCCTGATTATATGGAAAAAAGTTACTAGTGAAGCCTTAAACAGTTCTTGAAAACTTTAAAACAATGTACCTAAGATAACCACCCTCAATATTTTGATGATAAGCCTTTCTTTAACTATGTCCCTTTACTTCACACTACTAGATTCCATGTAACAATGAGAGAATCAATTAATATTCTCAATTAATATTCTTAACTGTCCTTATTTTTTTTAAGATTTTATTTATTTATTCATGAGAGACACAGAGAGATAAAGAGACACAGGCAGAGGGAGAAGCAGGCTCCATGCAGGGAGCCCGACGTGGGACTCGATCCCAGGTCTCCGGATCGCACCTTGGCCTGAAGGCAGCGCTAAACTGCTGAGCCACCAGGGCTGCCCTCAACTGTCCTTACTATAAGTATGCATGAAAACAGATGGGGAGGATAATGTTTAAACTTAGGAAATCAAAGAAAGAAATAAGACCAGACTTATTATTTATTTCTTTAATATCTTACAAATATCCTTACTTCTCTGTTGCCCAACCACCAACATCTTAACTCATAGCATCCTCATCTTTTCCTATATCACTGCCATTGTATACTAACTACTCTCCCGGGCTCCAATCTTCACCAATTCCAATTTATTCTGTACTTCATTGTATTTTTCTAAATTGCAAAGCAAAAACTTATTTCCCATTGCTGTCTAATAATCTTTAATGAGTCCTCGTTATTTCCCAAATAAAAGTCAAACTCTCTAAAATGATACAGAGTTCATTAAAATCTGGATCACAAGCAAATGGTTGAAAAAATAAAGTAATATATCCATCTTTGTATCCTCAAATATTGGAATGGTGACTCCCACAGTAGGTGCTCAAAATTACATATATTTAATAATTGGATATTTAATGGGTAAGGAATTTTCCTTGTGTGACTTTTTAATGGATTGCTTTAGTGAGGAGCAATAGCAAGATTATTTTTGTTGCAGAATATGAATGGAATACTTCATCTCTGAGCTAAGCACAGAGACTAGTATATAGTTTGTGCATTACCAACACTACCTAACAAGTAAATCGGTCTCAATAAATTTTCAGACATCCAGGTGGATAGATGGTGAATAAGTCTTATAAAGCAATGGTGTGTATAATACCAACTGTCAAACAAGGAATCATGGACAGGACTTAAAAACTTAGGAAAATAATTAGAATACTCATAAGTAATACCTTAGGAAACCTGGGAAAATAATTAGAATTACTAATTATTTGAGAAGGAGGAGAAGGAGAAGAAGGAGAAGGAGGAGAAGGAAGAGAAGGAAGAGAAGAAGGAGAAGGAGCAGGGAAAGGAGAAGGAGGAGGAGGGAAAGGAAGAGGAGGAGGACGAGGAGGACGAGGAGGACGAGGAGGATGAGGAGGGGGAGAAGGAGATTCTACTGAAAATAAACTGACCTTGACTTGGGACTGGTACTGCCTAAAATATCAAATAAAGTAGTCTATACTCTAGACATAGTACCATCTACACAAATGTTTCCCAAGAGGCCTCGAAAATAGTTAACTACATTTATTCAGGTTCCCTATAATTTTATATAAAATAGCACTCTTCTCACACTGTGTCATATCTTTGTGTCTGACATATGTTGAGCTTGCTTTTGTTACCTAGAATTATGTCATACTGATTATATGAGTATAAGACCTTTGTTTTCTTTTTAAAGATTTTATTTATTTATTCATGAGACACACACATGGGGAGAGAGAGAGAGGGAGAGAGAGAGAGAGAGAGAGAGGCAGAGACACAGGCAGAGGGAGAAGCAG
This sequence comes from Canis lupus dingo, assembly GCF_003254725.2. Lineage (NCBI taxonomy): Eukaryota > Metazoa > Chordata > Mammalia > Carnivora > Canidae > Canis > Canis lupus. The sequence goes on along the minus strand of NC_064255.1, from coordinate 51,287,419 downwards.
GCTCCATGTAGGGAGCCCCTTATGGGACTAGATCCCGGGTCTCCAGGATCACACCCTGGGCTGAAGGCAGGCACTAAACCACTGAGCCACCCAGGCATGTCAGTACAAGGCTTTGTAATTTTATATACTACTTTCTGTCCAGTAACTAAAATAGCACCTGGGGTACCAGAAGCATCCACTAAATAACTGCTGAGTGAATAGGCAAATGGAAATTTTCAGAGCCCTCCCTCTATTTTTAATTAACTATCATCACTATTAGAACCAGAGAATAATACTAAGCTGAATTTGGTAATTCATAAATGATAGGAAAACTAGGAGACATAATTATAGATCAAAGGGAACATGTTCAATATCACTGAAGGTCAAAGCAGCTTGGAGCCATAGCTTCAGGTATTCGACAGCCCCTACAACTTTTTCATAAGTGAAGTTCAAAATCCTATGAATAAAATGTGTTTATTCCTCTGAGAGAAAACTGGCAAAATCTAAGAAATTTTATATCAAACTTAGGCTATCAGAATTTTTGTTACTTTTGACATGGATACTGTTGTATTTATAAAAGCTTCTACTCTGTAATTAGGTGCACTCTAAACCTGATCAATCTGCTGGATCACAACTACGGTCTTTTAAAAAAATTATGATTTATGCAATCAGTAGTTATGAGTCCACAAGCAAAATTTATACAGCAGAAATTTGTATAGTTTGATCTCTTTTCTTCTTAACATTTCAATATGCTGGAAACAGGAATGCTAAAGAAAAGCCAAATAACAAAGTAAGTCTGCCTGGTGTGTTTTCATTATTAAATACAATGAACAGAACAGAAAAAAAGGTGAGAAACACTCTCATCTGTATTAATTACTCTCCTGATTTAACTGCCTTCAGTAGAAAATAAAATTTTTTTTTTTAGAAAATACATTTTAAGAACTATTTTCACATTGATGATCTCAAACTTTTTTGTTTCTTAATACATAGTTGATCCTACCTTTCCATATGTAAAACTTAAGAAAGAAGCCACCCAGTTTATCTTATTTATTCAACTTCCAAAAGATGATATTCTAATATGACAAGATTTGAAACACAATAGTATACATCATTACCTTGTTTTGTGATTAGAAAATTGATCGATAGCTATTTATGAAAAAATTGGCAGTAATCATCATTCTGATAGAACTTTTTGTAATTCGGAAATCTTCAAAAGCATATCTTTTCTAATACTTTTTATGTAGGCAATACTGGTTGAGCTATTCCATAAAATCACTACCTAAGCAAAAGAAAGAGCATTCAAATTAACATTATTTTTAAACATCATTTCTCCTTCATTACATTATTTGCTGCATTACACTGAAGTGAGCTCATTTGCCTTCTTCCAACCTGCAAAGGTATATTCATGAGTCTCTCCTTTATTTAAGAAAAGGAAATCACTTTCATGATAGATTTTTATGTCAATTTCAAAATACCTTCTAATTGTCAAATGTATTTAAACTTATGTACACCTTAATTTCCTGTCCAGGTTATAAATAAATACTTTCAATGAATGCATTAATGTGGAATTACTGTGAGCAGTTCAGAGTTAAATTCCATTACATTCCTTAAGTGTTAATCAATTAGTCATTTTCATTAGCTACAGGTCCTAACCTTGGAGTGGCCCCAAAGAATTCAATCCCGACTCTTAAAAAGCCAAAATATGCTTATTAATTCAATTTGATGAAGTGTGTCATATCTGTGGCTAATTTAACCTTTTCCTTTTCAGTCTCACTCAAATCCTCCACCCCTGCCCTTTGGGCGTGCATGCACAAAAGCGTACCTCTGCACATCCACCCATGACATGTGAGTAAGCGTGCTTCTAACTGCTGGCATGAGCTGTATACTAAATATTGTACCTATCAAGCTTTTACATGTTTTCATTTTGAAATTTCCATTTAAATGCAAATTCTGCCATTTAAATAGAGTCCTCGTGTGCTTTATTACACTATAATTACTATTTCCCATCTTCCTGGGACCAACTGCAAGAAAGGCCATAGGTCACTTTACTAGCCCTCTAAAAGTGCAATTGAAATCAGCAAGTCATCATCGCTGGCGTTTGTGAGTGACACCCATTTGTTAAGGGAGACCTGAGGGACTGATTCAAACAGTGCCCTAAAACCTGTCCTGTCCCGTGATTTACAGGAACAAGAACAAACAAAGCCCACAGCAACAATTTCTTTAGGTCCATGTGAATTAAATAGCTTAGCTAGGATTTGGCACAAATAAATAGCAGTTGAAATGCTGCCCTCATTTTGAAAGGAGACACATGCCAGGATACAAGCTAATTCCAATGTCAAGGGACAAGCAAGAAACACAAATATATTTAGATATTGTCAGTTCTTATTGAACAAAACGCAATCAATCATGGGTTCAACTGAAAATAAATGTTAGGACTAACATTTTTTATAGAATTGTTTATCAATAACATGGACACAAATATAAAGATATACATATGTATTTGAAACTCCTTTGGATATACAATGAGTTATAGCGTTCTTAGCACTTAATCCTTAGCATTTGTTAAAACATTTAGTAAAGCCTTGAAATTATATTTTTTATAAGTGTATATGTGTATTTTGGTGAGATGGGGCACATGGATTATGGATGGCAACCAGAAAACAAAGGTTGTTTTCTAAAAGCAGGTGTCTCCAAAACGCTCGTTCAGCTTATTTGAATCTCTTTTTTGAGAGGCTGTGTTATACAGTAGAAAGAATATGGATAGGTGAATCAGATAGACACGAGTTCAAACAAGGATGAAATTACCAAATTGATGTCCTTAAGCAAGGTATTTAATCTCTGTCTCTCTGAAATTGGAAATCGAGACTATAAAATATCTCAGAAGCTAACATATAGAGGCATAGATATATAGATAGAGGTAGACAGATAGGTATGGATATAGATGGCGTGAGATAATAACATCATTGGATATAGAACACATCACTTCTTCAGACATTCAACATTCCCATATATTTAGTTCATGGTCATTATGACCATACATTACTCTTTGAACACAGGAAAAAGAACCACCACGTTTCTCATATCTACTTGATACCTAGGCCTCTTTAATAATAATCTGTTTTCAACCCAGTTCATTGGGTTACAAATCCTGGGGCCCTGAGGAGTGAAGGAGTCAAGCACAACCATTTATATACAGGGTAGGTTCAATTTCAGTATCCCTTTAAACTGCATTAAATCACCAACTAGAAATAAATACATCTCTTGCTACTGCTTGCTCTTACCTTGACTTCTTGTGATCTTGTCTCTAAAATAAAGGTAAATTAGGTTTTATTTTCTTCATTTTTTAAAGGTTTGTTATTTCATTTTATTTTTTAGAGATTTAATATATTTGAAACACACAGAAAGAGAGAGAGAGAGAGAGAGAGAGAGAGAGAGAGACAGCAGAAGCAGGAGAGGGAGAAGCAGGCTCCCCGCCAAGCAGGGAGCCCAATGTGGGGCTAGCTCCCAGAACCCTGGGATCATGACTTGAGCAGAAGGCAGATGCTTAACTGACTGAGCCACCTGGGTGCCCCTTATTTATTTATTTTTGAGAGAGAGAGAGAGAGAGAGAAACGAGTAAGGGGAGGAGCAAAGAGAGAATCTTCAAGGAGACATCCCGCTGAGTGAGGAGCCTGAGGCAGGGCTCCATCCCTTGACCCTGAGATCATGACCTGAGCTAAAACCAAGAGCTGAATGCTCAACTGACAAAGTCACCCAGGCACCCCCAAGTTTTATTTCCTAAGTTGAATTTTAATATCATACTTGATGCAATAAAATTGTTTTAGCAACTTAAATGTTACTGACATGGATCTGAGTTTGGTAGTCATTGGTCCGTCCTGAACTTCTTAAAGCACATAATGTCAAATTTGCTCTGTCAACTATGTTTATTTTTTTTATTGTCATCTGGAGTTATTTCCCATATCAATACTGAGGTAGTTGTTCCTAAAATGTTCTAATGATTATTCTAGACTTTAGAACTTTTCATTCAGCTAATTTATTGAAATTCGAAAAGCAAGTGTGAAAACATACAATCATTTTAAAACTTAGAGCATTCCTCAGCCTGTGATAAAACTATTTAGACATTGATATACTTTTATAAAGTCATTTAAAAATTAAATTGTCTTTAGCATAGGAAAAAGAATTGAATCACCCAGGCTCCATATTTTTAACCATTGGGCTCTGCTTACAAAGCTGATAAGGCTGCCACTGCCAGAGCCCTTGGGGGATCTTTTTGGTAAACCAGGCCATAATTATGTTCAGTAGTCTACTTAATGTATAGGTTTGGATTAACAAAAAGTGTCATTCCTTAACTTAAATTCTGTTCCAAATACTGTTTGCAATTATCCAGTCCTACAGGTTTCAATGTTCCTTCCAAAACTATTCATTAAATTTTCTCCTAGGATTATATTCTGGAGGAATTTTTACTTATTTCTGGAAATTAACAACATGGACCAAGTACATATTTCCACTTAGAAAATGGATAAATATTCTTTAAGCTTTATGCTGTGGAATTATCTTTACCCTTATTCTATTTTCTGGACAACAATATTTGAGCTCTGTAAATTGTTTCAGAATGTCAGCTGAACTCAATTGCTTTTGTCAAGATATTAACAGTATCAATAATTAAATCTTTCTCTTCTGCATTCATGGTGTTGGCTACATTATGACATCTCTAGTTTCTGGCAGTTCACCAGATTACTGCTTAGCTTGCTTAAACTTCAAAAAGTGGAGCACCTGTAGAAGTTTTTAATTTCATCCTCCTGCATTTTATGCAATTATTTATTCTTTCACTCAACACCAATATCTCTTGAGTGCCCCCTCTGTTCCGGGCACTAATGCAGGCACTGGGGCTAGAAGGAATGGGCCAGTTAGATAATTCTTTGCCCTCATATATTCTTAAATTTGGTGGGGAGGATGAAATACAAAAATAAATATATCCAAATAAAGATATTCTATGATGTGGGTTGTAAGTGCCACAAAGGGAATAAAGGAGAGTAAAGTGGAAAAGTAGCACAAGAGAGTGTGGGGAAAATATAGATGGAGTGTTCAGAAATTACTTTTACAAAGAGATGACTTTTGAGAAATCACCTGAAGAAGGTGAGTAGGGATCTTTGCAAGTATTTGGGAAAAAGCTTGTTCCAGACACAGCAAATAGCAGGGGAGAGACCTTGGAAGGGTATTTGTTATGTTCAAAGAGCAAAAATACTGGTTGATTGGAGCGGAGTGAGCAAAGGGGGAGATCGATTATGAGTGAGGTCGGGGGCTGCCACATGCTGAATCAAATGGGGCCTTTGAAATTCAAAGCAAAGGCTTTGATATGTAGTCTCTCTGATAGGAAATGTCTTCAAAAAGAGCCCTTGGTCTACTATATGGAGAATTAACTTATCAGTGGAAGAGTGGAAAGCATTATACCAGTTGAGGCTGTTGCAACGACTCTGGAAAGGTGGTGATTATCTGGACAAGGGTGGTAACAATGTGTATGGTTAACAACAGAGGGCCGAGAAACTCTGTGTGTGTGTATATTTAATGCTAGAGCCTGTACGACATCCTAGCCCTTTAGTTTCCCTGATCTTTGATTCCTTCCTTTCTCTCTCTCTACATAATTTTCATCTAAACTATGCTGGTTCAATCTTCAAACTACAATCAGAATCCAGCCATCACATCTTCTTTACTGATACCAACACAGTTCAAGCCCATTGTGAATGCCTCCTTACTGGCATTCACCACCATGTTTTCTGTTGGCAACACAGCACTCAGGAAGATACTGTTAATATCATTAGGAAAGATCGTTTTGTTTTTCCATTCAAGGCTTCGAAGTCATGTGGTTCATGGTTTCATCTTCAGTTTAGTTCTCTTTATAATGTCCCAGCTCACTTCCTTCTTGTGACACTAGGTTCCCTGACATTCCAGCAACACACAATACAGATTTTTACCTTAAGACCTCTGTAGAGAATTCTCTTCCTCACAGGTGACCCCCTGTCTTATCCCTCTACCTACCTCATACCTGTATTCAGCATCATCATTTCAGTTACACCTTCCCTGATTTACTATTTAAAATTATACCTCTGAAGCTGAGATTCTAGTCAACTTTCCTGTTTTATTTTACTCCGTAACATCTATAATTTGTATGTTCTGTTTATTTGTTTTCTTATTGTATGCCAATGCCCATGTGGTAGTCATTTGTGCTGCTCACAAAATTTACCCCAGTTCTCAAGCTCCTGGATACACGGGAGGATTCCAACTCCTGGCCCTTTTATGTTTAGTGGGGATCATGTGATGGGTTGTAGCTAATGAGGTATGAGCACTAGTGCTATGTATCATTTCTGATCTGGAGCATGGGATAACTTGAGTGAGGCCCATCACAGTTCTCTATCCTTATCCCTCTGTGACTGGCAGAAATGACAATGGGTACACAATTGGCCTTGGCCACAGAGTGAGTACATATAGAGTAGAGCCTCAGCCAACCTGTAATAAAGATTTCACTAGACTGGAAATTAACCTTTATTGTTTTAAACTTTTAAGAGATTGGTTATTTAATAGGGCAGGGTTATCTAGGTCTGTGTGGTCAGGGATTTTTGTTTTTCTCATTGTATTTTTAGAAATCATAAGAGTATCTTGCACATAGTAACTTCTTAAAAAAAAAAAAAGTTTGCTGAATGAATAAATTAGAGATTTGGTGACTGCTAATTGCCAGACTATAATTATTTCTCTGTGTAGTCAAGAATGGTTCCTTACAGAACACTACTATTAACCATTCAATTTTTTAGTTGGATAAAAAGTTTTCCATTGGAATATCTATGAAATTATAATGCTGAATAACATTTATGATTTGGAATGTTTATTAGCCTTGGGGGACTGTAGAGAGCCAAACCCATTCTTAGAACTTGATTTGTATGGTTGTACTTTCAATGGGAAGAAAGGCTAGAGAAAATGAAACAAAATGAGAAATTAAGAAAGTCTGCCAAGTGTCCTACATTCTGTTTTGAGATATTAGCAAGAAAAAAAATACTTTGTTCAATGCTATAATTCTTATGGAGGAAAGACAGTCTTCTAGAATAAAAGACCTCATTTTCAATTAATAGGTAGAGAGGTCTATGTCCTGCCTAGAATAATAATATAAAAACAAGAAACAAAAAACGAAACAGAACCCAACCAACCAACCAAAACCAAACAAAACACCAAAACATCATCTAGGAGGGGAATACTTCATACTATTACATAGGCTGGATCATAATGTTACTCTAGGGTAATTTTGGAAAAAAAAATATTAAAGTAATGAACTGTAAATACCATAGCTATCACTAGAAATCAAGCATAGTTTATGATCTGACATGGGTGTGTAAATGATTCTAAGTAGCCAGCCCTGTGGGATCAGGAACAGCTTGAAGCAGCCGGACACACTGAGAGGGAGCTATAGTTGACAGAAGAAACCATTGAGAAAACACAGGGAATCATTCAGTTGCTTACTGACAAGTTATTAGTTGCATCAGCAATTTTGTTTTCCTTGCTCTCTTATTCAGAGAGCCTCTTAAGTTGCATTAATTTCTAATATTTCATTGGATTTTAAGCAGCTGCCTAAGAGATGTTATTACAAAATGATGACAGAAACCATCACTAACGATGTCTAGTGTGGGTCACAGAAAGGATGTTAGAGTCTAGAAAAATTCACAGATCTCTGCCTTGCCAGTATGAATCTCCCTGTAAGAACAGACGACCTCACGCGTATGAAACCACAGTCCACGTGAATATAACATACATTCTTTTTTCCAAGTGAAATGCTACAATCGGATATCCAAAAACTGTGAGTGCTTGCAGGGGCTGTGCTTAAGAACCAAAATTGAAGTTCGTTCCTAGTTTTCCATCAATATGCAATAGCCTGAAAGTCAGTCTCAAACATTTTTGGTCTTAATTATATGACAATTAGCATCATCCTAAATGATGCTGAGATACAAAGCCCCTCAGTTCCTTTTTATCTTTTGGTTGTATGAATTTCTTGCATAAATTTTGGAGATTTTCAGTAACTCAATCTTATTGAGTCAAATTGTGGATTTCTCTTGGGTTCTGTATTTCCTCCCTCCTGTAGCCAGGTTTTTCCTTTGTTTCAGTTCATCCATTTGTCATTTGTCTTGTCTCTCTTGTTTCTTTTTCATTTCTGGGTGTAATTCGGGGAGTTCCTCAGCACTCTGCATTTTTTTTTTTATGTTTCCTTCTCCTGAAGGTCTCAAATGAGTATTGTCAAGGTTAAGGATCTCTCTCTTGGCTGCGGTTGTTTTATTGTACTGAAGGACTCTGGGCTTGAGGTAGGCTTGTTCTGTGTACCATGGTTCTGTGGGTGTACCATGTGTGTTTTCCCCTCTGACCCTATCAGGATCTTTGTTATAACAGAGGCATAGCAGAAACAGTAGCAGAGATATTTTATAGGGTGCCAGTGAGCCTTCTGCTTTATAGACTGTGACTTCAACATACCACACGGTAACTACTTTTCACAGGAGCGACCACCCAACAGGCCATACATTGCAGGCTGTCAGTCTTCCCTCTAAGTACCCTATAAAATGGGGGGGGGGCAATTTTAATTGAGACATTACCAACTGTCATGCGTAGGAATATTTTGCCTAAAATTAGCATATTTCACAATTTATGGTCAGGGCTCCTGCTTTGTCTGGGGCTTACATGGATGAAACTTTCTGTGCGCTCCAAAGAAAGGAGAACCTGGGCTTTTCTATCCACTTGCTAGATTTGGGGCAGAAATGGATAGGGGAATGGTTATGCTTGAAACTGGTCAGTCTTCAAAAATAAAAAGTGCAGTTAGACTCATTGTTGTGTTCTGCCAACTTTAATTCCTTTTGTTTTGTTCTCTTTCCCAAACCAACCCCTATATATTCAACTCGTGACAAATCAATCCAGCACAACAACAAAATATATCATGATTCAAATAACTTCTCAGTATCTCAGGAGACAGACCATCCATGTCACTACTGGCTCTCAGTTGGACTACATAACTGGTCCTTGGTTTCTCTTTTGTCCTCCTAAGACATAGCAAAGCTTAGCAATTGTATCAATCCAGTTCAGTGCAGAAAAGAGAAATGACTAAAGGTAGTTAAAGCAGGAAATATTGGATACAGAAGTTAGAAGCTTATAAATGTTTGGAAGAGCTCTAAGCAGTGGGTTCTAGGCTTATTATAAGATATTACTTCTAAAAGTACACAAACCCAACAAATGACCTATAACTTAAAACCTACTCCTGAGCCTATGCTCTAAGAACTGCATAATATCAATTTACAAAATATGGTTGCTTTAAGGAATTAAAGGAGTAATCCACGTAAAATACTTTCATCATATTGTCTGGAACATAGTAACAATGATGGCTTACTTTTTGTTGCTATGGTAGATTTGTCTCTTTGCCATCCATAGTTTAAATCATATCAATGTCTTTTGGGATCTATTATTTTATTTTCTTAATTTTGAAATATTAACTCTGTAGTCTATATTTTTGAGGAGAATATGTCCCTTTTAGTCACATTGTTTTATTTCTATTTACTTCAACACAATATATTGTCCAAAGTATTTTAGCTTTGGAAACCTAATTCTAACCAATCAACTATCTTTTCTTTACTTCTTTACTGTATCATATGCTAATTTCCATATGCTGAATCACCTTACGGGCATGGATCTGATTTTGCTGGAGAATGATGTCAAACTTCTATATTTTTTCTTTGTGGCCAAGGACATTTATAATTCTAATATTCTCTGTACTTTCCAAAAATGATTCCTGACAAACTGAATCATAACCTATATATTCAATGACACGGCATATTAGGACATATCTTGTGATCCTGTCTATATAAATAATACAGGGTGAGGAAATCAAAATTTAAAGGAAAAATACCCTCACCTTCTATATGATAATGATGAATGCTCAAATCCAAAACTCTCTACACATTCTTCAAAACCATACATGTCCATATGAAAAGCAAATAAAACCATATATTACCAATGTCTGGAGTATCAGCGGAGACAGAGCTTTCTACTTATATGTAGACAGACAGATAAACTATCTGAAACCATCAGGGACATAAGATATTTTTTTCTCAAAATATTTGTTATAACAGATGAAAGAATATAGACTTGGGTCTTGTTAAATTATATGTTAAATTTTCTACATTTGGTGCATTCTATAGACTTGCATACATTTAACAAGAGTACTTTCTAAATAGCAGACTTTAAAAAACAATAACAGCTATTTCTTGAAGCAATTTGAGTCGCTGTGACTTTTCTTGAGAAATGAAACAATTTTGAAGGCATATTTACATTTCCCTACATGGAGAATATTGGTAATAATTTCAGAATAGTACTTTTCTATCTTCTATAGCAAGCATGAATCATATGTACACTTATTTCGAACTGTCACTGAGATATAGAAGTTATATTTTTTACTGAATATCATATTTTTAGTTCTATATCATTTTGGATGTTGTAGCAGATAATAGATTGCCACAAAGTAACTGACCCCCCCTTGTGAATATTTGTAAACTTCTCAAGTACTGAGTAACTAGCTAAATTACCAAATACAGAAAGAGAATTGAAGTTTTCTAGATACTTAAGATACATTTCAATTTCTGTAGTTTCATTCTTAAATTCTGAACAACACAATTCTAATTTCATATTTAAAAAGAAAAATTTACATTGAGAAAAGAGCAGATTCTAGTATCTTGAGCAAAAGAGTGTAACGAATTTCTGTGAACAATGCACATTCTAATGAAATTGAGGATCAGAAATAAGTACACAAGTTCTTATCTCCTCACAGCTAAAGAAACAAGAGGGCTGCTGCTAAGAACAAAATGATGTTATTTAAACAAAAAAGAGAATGAACTCATTACAAGAAGGCTACTCCCAGCATTTTATACAAACTAAACCATACAATATTAGGGCTTACATTGGTTGGGAGATATGTGGAAGGACCTTTTCTGAAGAGTTCTGTTGATGAGAAACTTGCACACTGCTTCCCCAGGAGGGCAGGGGTTTCAGTGTATAGTATAGTGCGGACACGCATCAACATGGTGCTATAGCTTTGACCTGGGTTGAGTTCAGACTCTAGTTCTTGCTCTCAATCTCAGACAAGTTATTTAATTCTCACTTGTCCTCTGTTTCTTCAATATGATATAAGAAGACTAATACATCATGGATTAGTTGTGGGATTAAATAAAATATTCTGTGTAGAGCATTTTACATAGTGGCTGGTATATAGGAAACTCAATGAATGGTGGACTGCTGTGTGTTTCATATAGAAATCAAAGTATTTAAATACATTCTCTTTATTGAGAGGAATTCGGTGTTATTTTAATTCTAGCATAATTGTTTATTTTAATTTAAACATATTTTAGTATACTTTTAAATTAAATATTCTTACTAAGTTCACTGTCGTTGACGGGCAAACATCTTATTTGTGCTGCATTCAAGAGAAGTCTGTTGTTTTTTGTTTTTTTGTTTTTTTGCTCTGTTTTTTTGTTTTTTATTATAAGAGACTTAGTTTTTCCTTGCTCTGTGGTTGTCTTCAGCACAGTGTAAATGTAATTTAGGTACTGCATCATGTTGATATTTATAGAGTATATTGAATTTTATGATCTCATAATGAAATGCAAGCATATGTAATCTAATAAATTTAATTTGGAAGAAAAACACACAGGCACAGATATACAATGTTGCTTTCTATAGCTCAAAGAAATGTTTCCTGCTTGCAAACTAGCACCCAAGCATTGATGACAGTCAAAATAGTGTGAGAAAACTAACAATCTTCTAACAAATGGGAAAACAGCGAATCCATGGTTACAAAAAATTAAGCTATGTCTCGACTATTAACAATGAACCAATATTGTTAAATAGTTTTGCTGAATACAAACAGACATGATGGTCACATGCACAGCTTTTGGCCTCTGAAATTCCAAGTAATAACATAGTTTCATTCTGGGTTCAGAGATCCTTCATTGGCAGATGTGTAAGGGTTCCAGAGAAGATTAAAATATGACTAACGATTTTGACTTTATATAATACTATGAACAACAGACCCTCAGTTACTAGCTACTGCTATTAGAGTCTGTTGGCTTGGGCAGGCTTGACTGATTCTCAAGCAAAGAGCTAATATTCCTCTCAAGCATATTCATGCTATCCTTCAAGATGGGAGCTACTCTGGTATAGTGGATGACAGGATTTTTTTTTTACAAACATTATCTTATTTACATCAAGCTTTATTATTTTTCCTTTAACACTACGAAAACCAGATCTCAATAGTAGCCTGTAATATCCTAGTTTCCTCAACAAGCAAAGAATGAGTTTTGAATATAAGCCTAAGCCTTCTAAGCCTACTCAAAGTTTATTTCCTCTGTTACCTTACCTTTATTATAGCTAACAAACACTAGACAACTTTGTTACGTGATGTTGAGAAGTATGTCAAGGGCAGCCCTGGTGGCACAGTGGTTTAGCACCACCTTTGGCCCTGGGGTGTGATCCTGGTGACCGGGGATCGAGTCCCACGTTGAGCTCCCTGTATGGAGCCTGCTTCTGCTTCTCCCTCTGCCTGTGTCTCTGCCTCTGTGTGTGTGTGTGTGTGTCTCATGAATAAATAAATAAAATCTTAAAAAAAAAGAGAAAACTATGTCATAATTTTCCTACTATTATATCTGAAACAGTATCTTTTCTTTCCTTAGATCCAGGATCTTTTTTGGGGGGATATCACAGATAAGCATATTTGGGGAGGTGCTGTTGTTTTTTAAAGATGGATTGATTGATTGACTGACTGATTTATAACTCAAGTCAGAGAGCCAGGGTGAAAGAATCTCAAGCAGACTCTGTACAGAACACGGAGCCTGATGTGGGGCTCCATCCTATAACCCCGAGGTCATGACCTGAACTGAAACCAAGAGTCAGATGCTTAACTAACTGCACCACCCAGGTGCCCCGGATAAGCATATTTGTAATGAGAATGTTTCCTAATGCAAAGAAACTGTTAAAAACAGTTAAAAACAGTCCCATTTCTGTAACGGTTGTATCTCTTTCTGATTATAATAAATGACACTCTTCTTTGTCAACCTGTGATACTGGAAAAGTCATAATGCCATGAAACACCTGCTACCTGTTTGCCTCACAAACAAATTCTGAATATCATGATCCATTACTTTACGTTAGTACTGCTTATAAGTTAACATTTTGATGCTAATGATAAGTGGCAACTTTTAGCTCATTTTTCCTCTGTTGAATCATAATTATATATAGTTAGAGGTTTCTTCTTAACAATTCTTCCCTGGATCTGAGAAATAGAAAGAAACAGGAGAATTACCTATTTTATTCTTCAACTACAATTGAAAACAAAGAGAAAGGGAAAATGAAGGTTCTTTTTCTCTTGTTTCTCAGTCCTAGAACAAGTTTCACACTTCCTAAACTGCCTCCTAGGTTCTTAACTTAGGGAGGAACCATGATAATCTCTAGTCCCAGCAATCTTTAACTAGGAAAGTTAGGTGCGTAAATGCCTGACCATTAGACCAAAAGTTTTCTTCATCTAAGTCCTCAGCAGCACCAAAGATCCTTCTTACTGAAGAATAAAAGCAATCTTTCCACATTCTTAAATTTCATTAAATTCTTCCCTCTTTAACGCTCCACTCTTATCTTGTGCTATCCGGACCCAAGGACAGAGAGGGAAAGGTACAGCACTAAGAAGTATAAGTATGTATTTAAAGAATATATGGTTGATTATCTCACTACTTCTCAAAATAATATTATTTTAATTATTTCCGATTTTATTTTCATATTGGTTACACATATTTGAGCATTATTAACCACAGTTTGTGTTCCTAATGTAGCATTTTTTCATGCTTTATATCTACTTTCAGATCCACCAGTAGGCTATAGAATCTACAATGGTGTTTACACTAAAATACAGAAAATCTTTACCTGATCATGCGGCCTACTGTTAATTAATAAACTATTTTATCTTGGCCTTCATGGAAGAATGGCAATGAGTACATCCATTATTTTAATAGCAAAACCAAAACCAAAACAAAACCAAACAAAATCCACACATCTACATTGTGCTTAATATTTAACAGGTTCTATTGTAAGTGCTTTACAAATATCAACTAATTTAATCGTTACAGCATCCCTTTAAGGTAGTCAACTATTATTATTCTCATTGAACAAATAGGACACTAAGACACAGCGATTGAATAATTTAGTTAAGTTCACCTAAAAAATAAGCAGTACAGTGAGATCAAATCTCAGAAAAATCTCTTTCAGGGCTATACTCTAAATCATGATGCCAAATTCTAAATGGCAAATAAATCCATTTAAGATTTAACAATCTCCAGACTGGAGAATTGTCTTTTCTTTTTCTTTTCTTTTAAGGATTTTATTTATTTATGACAGACACAGAGAGAGAGGCAGAGACACAGACAGAGGGAGAAGGAGGCTCCACACAGGGAACCTGACACGGGACTCGATTCTGGGTCTCCAGGACCACACTCTGGGCCAAAGGCAGCGCTAGACGGCTGAGCCACCGGGGCTGCCCAGACTGGAGAATTTTCTAAAGCTCTGAAGAAATCCTTTATAATAGAATCTAGCTTTTCTTTCTGATTTCATATTCTACAGATTCAATTCTATTTCAATCCAAATCTCAGCAAATTTTAAGGAATTGGCAAGGTGGTTTCAAAATTTATCTGCATCTACAAAAGAAATACAGGAAACAAAAATAATTTTGTCACAATAAACAGAGTTGTAGAACCTCTAACACCCAATTTCAAAGTGTCCTATAGGGATCCCTGGGTGGCGCAGCGGTTTGGCGCCTGCCTTTGGCCCAGGGCGCGATCCTGGAGACCCGGGATCGAATCCCGCATCGGGCTCCCGGTGCATGGAGCCTGCTTCTCCCTCTGCCTATGTCTCTGCCTCTCTCTCTCTATCTCTGTGTGACTATCATAAATAAATAAAAATTAAAAAAAAAAGTTTTAATAAAAAAAAAAAGTGTCCTATAATGCTACTGTTATCAAGACCGTGTGGTATTCATGAGGATAGACATACATATCAATGAAATTATACTAGAGAACTCATAATATACACACCCATTCACTATCAATTGGTTTCAACAAATATGCAAAAATAATTCAGTGTATAAAAGATAGTTTGTTCAACAAATGATGTTGAAGGAACTAGGCATCTCTATGGAAAACAATTATCTAATCCTATACCTCACATAGGAGGCCTTTGAGTAGGCAAAGATTTCCGAACAGAATACAATAGGTGCTAACAATAAAAGAAGAAAGTTAAATTATAAGTCCCTTTTCATAATTTATAAATAATAGTAACATATATAATGTTGGAATTTATCAAAATTAAAAACTTATGATGCTCTTTGTTAAACATGCTCAAGAAAAACACAAGCCACATACTAGAAAAATATTTATATATATTATAAATTATTAAATATTACATACATCACTATTATTTATACATTATATGTAAAAAAGGACTTGTATTCAGTATATGTAATGATATATATATATATATATATATATATAAATATAAAGACATACAAATAAGCAAGGAGAATGCAAACAACATCATAGATATGGGGAAAAATATCTGAAGATCGCTCAACATTATTCATTGAAAGAATCCAAATGTAAACAACTATACATCTATTAAAATGGCCAAATGTAAAAAGATTTACAATGTCAACATTGGCAAGGTGTGGAGCAAATGGAATTCTCAAACGTTGCTGTTGGAAACATAAAGTGTTAAAGCTACTTTAGAAAAAAGTTTGGCATTTTCTTATCATTTAAAAGTGTAATTGCCATATGACCCAACCAGTCCACTCCAAGGTGTTTATCCTAGAAAACCAAAAATATTGGTCTACACAAACACTTTAATACAAGTTTCCTTAGCTGCTTTATTCTTAGTTCAAAACTGGACATAGCTCAATTGTCTATCAATAGGTGAATGGATAAAAACGCTTATGGTATGGTTAAAGAGTAGGACATTGTTCAGTAAGATAAAAAATCACAAAATACTCATGCAAGCAACAATATGAATCTCACAAACATGTTGAGTGAAAGAGCTGGATATATCGTACTCAAACCATTTAATTCCATTTATACCAAATTATAGGGCGTACTAAACTAATTGATAGTGACAGAAAACCCATGGTTGCCAGGTGCCAGAGTCAGAGGCATATGTGGTGATACAGATATTCTATATCTTGATTATGATTGTGGTTACTTGGCTGATTACAATTACCAAAACCAATTGAACTTTATACTTAAAAGGAATACACTTATTATATGAAAATCATCTCTCAATTAAGTTGATTAAAACTGTAAAGTAAAGAACTGTGGAAAGATTAAGTGGAACAAAATAAAGAGGCAGGATGAAAGGAACTACCAACCTAAATCAGAAAGTTACCATGAGCCGACTTTGATTTGTATAATCAGATGGAGATTCATCCAGTTTCCATACAGTTGGCACCCACAGTGCAGTAGCATAAATGGAAAAAGTACTAAGTGCAATTATAAAACATTTTCCTTTATGTAGTCTCCCCAACTCTTATTAATTCCCGATTAATTTTTTAAAAAGCAATTTATAGAAGCAATCCCTCCTTCCTCACTTCCCTCCTCCCTCCCTCGCTCCCTCTCACCTTTGAGAGTTTAGCTAAACCAGTCCATGATATGGTTGCCTCAGCATCCATTCTGAATGGCTAAGTGGCCTACAGGGCCCTTCCTTTGACACTAGCCCCTCCTTCAAGTGTATGGCCTGAATAACAGCCCTCAGAGTCACAAGTTCCTCTATAATCCCCTTGATGCCCCTTCTGATAAACAGTCTCTCTCGTCTCCCAGCTTTTCCACCTTGTGTACCCCTTAAATAAGATCCCCTTGGAGCTTACCAATCTTTCTGTTTTTAATTAACTAATTCAAACTTAGCCCTTTTACCTCAAGGCACTCCATCTCTACAGATGTATTAAAGGCATGGATCCCAGGTTCTGCTGCTTGCTCTTTGCCTTCACTCTGCTTTGACTTCTCTGTGGCCCCTCAAAGAATGCCCTGAACTTCTTCCAAGACCTGTAATATGCTTCTCTATTTCACTTTCCCTCACTGTATTTTGTTGAGCTTGTAGCTCACCATCCAACATTTCTGGGGCTCTACTTAACAAATATCAATTTAACAACAACAAAAAAATTCACGACACACACCCACACACATACACACCTCCAGATATTCAGTGAATTAGTGATGAGTGGACAGAAGGAAAACAAAGAAAATGAGCAAACAAGTAAGGTGAGGAAATTCCTCAGATGCTAAGAGAATACTGGCAAAAATATTTCTGATTTTATACATTCATTAAGTAAAATATTGGGCAAGAAAAACTATCTTATATAGCTCCCGTAAAAATAGATACTGAATATCGATGATCTCAAAGGACACCAAACAAATACCCAAAGCTTTGTGGAATTACTGCAAGTCTACATTTTTTTTCTTCAAATAACCAAGTCTTTTATGCAGTTGATTACATCTAGGCTGGACTAATAATTTAACCAGAGTACTGAATTTCAGTCAATTATCTCTCTAAAGCTAGGGATGACAGGTCACTGTTGCTCTTTCCTTCTAGAAGAAAATTGAAGCAACACTAGAGTCACAGAAAGAGAAAGTAGAAGGTACTTGCAATTTAATTTAGTTCAACCTGCTCGCTCTGTAAGGAAGAAAACTGGCACTCAGAGGAAGAGCAAGAAATCAAGAAGATGGTTTGTGATAGAAGTAATGTAATTTTCCTAACGGCACATCTTATCACGAGGACTTATGGCAGGATCCAAATCTTCTGATTCTCAATTCCGTATTCTTCTTACCATACTTTGGAACACAGGTTACCAAGAAAATAGTTGTGCATCACCTAGAATAACTAGCACTTTAAAGGTATTATTGCATTTCCTACAATCCTTACAACAAAGCCTGGATAGAAACTCCTTTGCACAGATTTCTTTCACAAAACTAACCTTTAAATATTCCCATTCTCGTGATCTATTTGTAAATGAAATCTGATAGACACTGGCCTTACTCCATGTTGATAACAAATCAAACCTTTGAGATTCTCTGTAGGAGCCTATATATGGTCCGTGAAGAAACCATACATCTGAGAGTTTGGTAATTCTCAATGTTAATTACTTAGCTTCAGTGAATCAAATGGTGAATGTGGTATACATTTCTGATGTAACCTAAGAAACTAAAACAAGATTTGGTATCTCCCAGGTCATACATTATTATCTTTAATTATTTTAATAACTTTCATAATAGAAATGAGGAAGGCAAGGCCCTGGAACCTTAGGAGACTCTTTTTTTTTTTTTAAAGATCTTATTTATTTATTTGAGAAAGAGAGAGTGAGCAAGTGAGAGAGAGAGAGAGAGAGAGAGAAAGAGAGAGAAAGAAGCAAATTCCTCACTGAGCAAGGAGCCCAATGTGGGATCCATTCCAGGATCTCAGAATCATGACCTGAGCCAAAGGCAGACACTTAACCAACTGAGCCATTCAGGTGCCCTGAACTTAAAGAGACTTTTTTCAACTTTATTTATTTAGACAATAGTTTGTATATTTTGGTTTAATATATGTATTGACTACACCAAGGATTTTCTACTTTACCTAAGCTGTTGTCAACTTCTGTAATATGCTGTGTAAATGTGAATAAAAATAACTCTATGCCTTGTATTTGTTTTTATTTTTTACCCATTCCTGGAAAGAATCGGAATATTTTCAACTGTAAATTGAAAAGAAAATGTTTTTCACGAGTGAGAGAAACATAAAGATTATGATGCCCCTTCACTCACTTAGCGCAGACAATGAACTCTTTCCTATTCTCTACTATTACGTGTATAATTTATGCTTGAGAGATTTTTGGATAATGATAAGAAAATTTGAAAGAAAAATGCATATGACATTAGTAATAGGCTGTGCTTCTATCAACTGTAGTGCCTGTTTCATGTCAATGACAAGCTATGAAATAGACGAATTCCAACATCATCTTCCTTTACCTAAGTATTTCATTTTGAAAGAGAAAGGAGCTTCTATGTTTTATCAAGAGTGAGGTTGAATATTTTTTGCTACATAGGAAGAGTCAACTAACTTCAGTAAAATTGATAACTAATGATTTATGTATAACATAATCCTTTTTTGTAATAATGTTTGTCTACAGCTCTACCAGTATAATTTTAACTTCTTGAAAGTAAAAATAATTCTTGATCTCTACCGGTTTCTTGTACATATAAGATAGTCTACTAGTACACATTTTCCCCCCAAAAAAAACACACATGTGGGCATTTGTAAAACAAACTGCCTTTCAAAATTGAGTCAAATTCCCAAAAACTTCATGTTCATACTTGGCCAATTTAGGGTGGCCAAATGGTCAGTTTGGTGTTTCTTAATGGTATGTATGTATGAATATATTTATTTATGAACCATGTATGGTACACTATGGGAATAATGATTCCTCAATTTATCCACACTTCCTTGTATTAATGCACCAGGGTAGCCCTCACACACTGATTCTCATATGCTGATAATTTGCCTAATTTGACTAATGGTAGAGTAGCAAACATAAGATAAACGGTGACTTTGAAAGTGCTTTAACACTGATCTGTGCTCTGTCATTGCTCTTGCAATATTGCCACCATGTAAATAATTGCAGGCTAGCCTGCCAGATGATGAGACCAAGTGAAATAATTCTCATTTGGGAAATCAAGGCCAGCATACACCAGTTGTTCCATACAACCCACCTAGTTGGTGGGTTGTACAACCCACCTCATTACAGATAGGTGAACAGACCTAAAAGAGATGAGATGAATGAGGTCCAATTCAGAAGTTCCAACCAGCAGGGCCTGACCCAAATTGTCAACTTGCAGAGATGTGAGCTAAATACATAGTTGTGTGTATGTGTGTATGCTTGTGTGTGTGTCTCTGTGTGTGTGTTTAAGCCACTGCAATTTGGAGTGATTTGTTACATAACCACTACTATCTGAAATACAATCCTTGTCTTCCTCAATTGATCACAAATTTTATTAGGCAGGAAATTTCCCCATCTTGTTCCTTTTGTATCTCCAACACCCAGAATAGTGCTTGATATAACATAGATTAAAAAACAAAAACAATAACAAAAAAATGAATTAATTATAGTGAATGAAAAAATGATTTAATATTCTGTACTTGATCTAGGCCAAAAGGTTGAGAAATGATTATTATTCTGGATTCTTAAGATTCTTATCTGTCACAAGGGAATCAATAGTCATGTGCTTAATGTGTATTATTGTCTTTAAATGTTTTTTTCTTAATTACATTCCAGAATGTCCCTATATATGTGTTTGTTTGTTTGTTTTTATAAGTAGCATAGACTCTTTATTAGTTTTCTAGGGTTCCTTATTCCATTACCACACAGGATGGGGTAGAGCTGGGGAGTGTGCTATAGGTGGGAACTAAAATCTTTTGTTAAGTGAAAATAAGAATACTTTCTTCCTAGAAAGTATTGAGGTTTACATGGCCTAATGTATAGAGGAATCATAGCTTATTTAATTTTTAAATATATCATATTGTTGAATACATAGGAAACCACTATACAAATATAAACTAATTGAAGTTCCCCCTTGAACAATGAGGGTTTAAACTGCATGGGTCTACTTGTAACAGTTTTTTAATATAACAATAACACAGTACCATAAATTTATTTTCTCTTCCCCATTACTTTCTCTAGTTAGAGAAAATAAAATGTTATTAAGAATTATATGGTATATAATACTGGGCAGCCCTGGTGGCACAGGGGTTTAGCGCCGCCTGCGGCCTGGGGTGTGATCCTGGAGACCCGGGATCAAGTCCCACATCAGGCTTTCTGTATGGAGGTTGCTTCCCCCTCTGCCTGTGTCTCTGCCTCTCTCTCTCTCTGGGTCTCTCATGAATAAATAAATAAAATCTTAAAAAAAAAGAATTATATGGTATATAATACTAACATAAAATATTTCTTGTTCAACTTTATGTTATTGGGAAGGCTTCTGGTCAATAGTAGGATATTAATAATTAAGTTTAGGGGAGACAAAAGTTATATGTGGTTTTTTGACTCTGTGGGGCTTGGCACCCCTAACTGCTGCATTGTTCGAGGGTCAACTGAAATGACATTCTGAGAGACATAATAGTCTGCATTGTTAAAATTTTCTTACATATAAAAATGTCTAATTACAATAGCAACCTCGATGGCTATTTTTTTCAGGTTAGTTTAATTTCATACGCTATTTTTTTTAAAGATTTTATTTATTTGGGAGAGGGAGAGAATAAGAGAAAGAGAAAGAGAGAAAAAGAGAGAAAGAGATAAAGCAGCGTGAAGGAGAGGGATAAGTTGACTCCATGCTGAGCACAGAATCCAATCTCACGACCTTGAGATTATGACCTGAGCCAAAACCAAGAGTCTGATGCTTAACCAACTGAGCCACCCAGATATCATATCACATGTTACAAACTCAGAGAAGCTGCTAGAGATTATCTGAATATTGGTAGGAATATACCAGGAAGATTTTTTGACATTCCTATTCTCAGTTGTCAAAACGTCTGTATAGCGACCTTTGACAACAATATTCCTGGTGTGAGGACATGATTTTGCACAAAATGGCTGCTCTCATAACAGGGTTTGACTTGTTATTTTAATTTAGGTACATACTGTTTGTTTTCTGATAA
Organism: Canis lupus dingo; assembly: GCF_003254725.2. Lineage (NCBI taxonomy): Eukaryota > Metazoa > Chordata > Mammalia > Carnivora > Canidae > Canis > Canis lupus. The sequence continues at coordinate 51,265,669 of NC_064255.1, read as the reverse complement.
CCTTTTGTATTAACTCTTTGTTTGTATTTTTTATATAGTAATATCTATAAAAGACTTGGCTTGAATAAATTTAATTTTGAAACATTAAAAAGGAACTAGGTTCTTTATAGTGGATAAAGATAGTAAGGGCTATAGTTGTTGAAAGAACCTGTACCTCTTCCCAGGAACTGGGAACTGCTGTGATTGAGACTGAGCAGAATAAGGAGGTAGAGAGGACACCAATTTAGCTACCACATAGATTATAAAAAATTATATGATTTGTACACTAAAAGCTCTCCTCCATTTCCTTCACATATAGTATCTTCTAGATGGATACCAAAGATATGTACATGAATGTCCATAAAATTATTAATGATAGCCAAGTAGGTGAAAACCATTCAAATATTCATCAACATTAGAATAGATACTTGTATACGCATTGAATGAAATACTATGACAATAAAAAGATATAAGCCATTGCTACATACAAAAATGTGATGGATCTATAAAATAAATATTCACCTAAAAAAGCTAGCAGTATAAAAATATAGACAACATAATTTCATCTCTATAAAGTTTGGAAAAATCACAAAAGTACCTTTAGGGATGCCTAGGTGGCTGAGCAGTTGAGCATCTGCCTTTGGCTCAGAGCGTAATCCTGGGATGGAGTCCCACTTTGGGCTCCCTGCATGGAGCCTGCTTCTCCGTCTGCTTATGTCTATCCCTCTTTCTCTCTCTCTGTTTCTCATGAATAAATAAGTAAAATATTTTTTAAATAAGTAAAATCTTAAAAAAAGAAAAAAAACAAAAGTAACCTTTAATGTTAAATGCTGAGATAACTATCAACCTTGGATGAGATACAAGGGAAAGGAACTAGAAAAGGAGACAAGCAGGATCTTCAAGAATGTTGGCAATTTTTCATTATATTCTAATTCCAAAAACTGTTTTTTAATTTTTTTAAAATTCTATCTTATTTTTATTATATATCCTACTCATTTTTTAATGTTTTTTTCTACTTATGTTTTAAGAAATATTGAGTCATTTAATATCTCTTTTTCTAAAAAGATTTATTTATTTATTTTTGACAGCAAGAACATGGAGAGGTGCTGAGGGAGAAGGAAAGAGAGAATCTCAAGCAGACTCCTCACTGAGTGCAGAGCCTGATGTGGGGCTTTATATCAAGACCTTAACTTCATAACCTAAGCTGAAATCAAGAGTTGGATGGTCAACGGACTGAGCCACTCAGGTGCCCCTCATTTAATCTTTTTATTGTCATGCATCTTTCTAGATTCTAAAACTACAGATGTAATTAAATAGCAGACACAAAATACAACCCCACAGAACTCACATTCTAGTCAAAAATAAAAACAAAATCAAACTGATAAATTTCAGATTACAGTAAAGAGCAAAACAAAGATAAAGCACAGAAGTTAGAAAAGTATGGGTTTATCTACTGTGTTGTTTTAATATAATGGCCCTGAGGTTGCCTGAAAAGATATTTGGGCAAAGACTTGAAGGAAGCAAGGGAGTGAGCTCTCAGATATCTGGAGTAAAGATAGGTATCCACACCTGAAATATCAAGTGCAAATCCCTAGGCTGAAAACATGCCTAGAATTTAAAGGATTGAGAAACAACATGGAAGCCACTCTGGTTGAAGCAGAGTGAATATGAGGGATAGAAATAGGTGATGAAGTCAGAGGAGTAATGATAGCCAGTCCATACAGAAGTTGTAAAGCCTTGGGTTTTACTTCAGATGACTGGAAAGCCATTTGAGGATGTTAGCAAAAGATCAATGGGTTTTGTCTTTCATTAAAAATATCACTCTGGTGGGCAGCCCAGGTGGTTCAGTGGTTTAGTGCTGCCTTTGGGCCGAAGTATGATCCTGGAGACCCGGGATCAAGTCCCACATCAGGCTCTCTGCAGGGAGCCTGCTTCTCCTTCTGCCCGTGTCTCTGCCTCTGTGTGTGTGTGTGTGTGTGTCTCATAAACAAATAAATAAAATCTTAAAAAAAAAAAAAAAAATATATATATATATATATATATATATATATATATATATATATATAACTCTAGCTATTTCTGTAAGATTTGATTTAAGGATCAAAGGCAAGGGCAAAAAAGCATGAGAACCTGAGGACCATTCCCAAGATATTAAAATATTCCAGGAAAGATGATGGTGGTTTAGACCAGGAAAATAGTAGTGGAAGAGGTAAACATGGTCAAATTCTGGATATATTTTGAAGGTAAAAGTGACAAATTGTTTTTGCTTACAAATTGGAGGTATGAAAGTAAGAGGAGTCAGTGATGAATCTAGACATAAGCACCTGATCAACTAGATTTGCTGTCAATAACTGAAACAGGAAGAAAAAGTTGGGGAGAAAATATAAAGATCCTGGATTTGGACTTACTTCACTCTTGCCAACATTGATATACCAGCTGAAGACTGAGATGAGAGTCAGAAGCATATGATTTTCTGATGCTCCCACATCTCCTGTATATTCTCCTGAACACTTTTCCTCATGCATGACTTTTCATAGATGACTCCACTCCATTTTAAAATATTTCCCTCCTGTTCATCCTCCTAAACACAGCTCAAGTGTCAATTCCTCTGGGAAAACTTCCCTCAACTGATCCAGCAATCTGAGTTTTGTAATTTTTCTCTACTTTCATATCATAAATCACAGTAGCCATTTATTTCTATGTCTTTCCCATTACCTTGTTATCTACTGAACACATTTGAAAATCATATTTTATCTCCAAATCACCAATACCAGGCATATAATAGGCTACTTTTTGAATGGAAGAAAAAATCACTTTTCAGTAATATCACTTAAGAAGAACATACTTGAAAGGATCAGAGAACTACAAAAACAACTAGAAAAAAAGATTAACAAAATGTAAATAAATACATACCTATCAATAATTACTTTGAATGGACTAAATGCTCTAATCAAAAGACAGAGGGTGATTGAATAGATGATAGATGATAGATAGATAGATAGATAGATAGATAGATAGAGAAGGAGGAGGAGGAGATGATGATGATAAAGAAGAAGAATAAGAAGAAGAAGAAGAAGAAGAAGAAGAAGAAGAAGAAGAAGAAGAGAAGAAGAAGAAGAAGAAGAAGAAGAAGAAGAAGAAGAAGAAGAAGAAGAAGAATCACTATATGAGTCTATAAGTTGTCTCACTTCAGACCTAACAACATACGCACTGAAAGTTAAGGGATCAAGAAAGATATTATAAGCAAATGGAGGTAAAAATAAATAAAATAAAATAAAATAAAATAAAATAAAATAAAATAAAATAAAATAAAATAAAATAAAATGAGCTGGGGTAGCAATACTTACATCAGACAAAATAGACTTTAAAATAAAGATTGTAACAAGAAAAGAAGAAAGACATTACATGATGATAAAGGAATCAATTCAACAAGAGAATAACAGTTGTAAATATCAATGCACCCAAACTGGAGCACCTAAATATATAAAGCATACATTAATGATATAAAGGGAGAAATTGACAGTAATACAATAAGAGATGACTTTACTTACCCCACTTACATCAATAGATAGATCATGCAGACAAAAAGTCAATAAGGAAGCTCTGAATTACACATTAAACCAGACAGACTTAATGGATATACACAGAATATTCTATCCGAAAAAAAAAAAAAAAAAAAAAAAAAAAGCAAAATGCACATACTTTTCAAATTCACATAGAGCATTTTATAGATGGATCACAGATTAGACTGCAAAATAAGTCTCAATAAAATTAAGAAGACTGAAATCATATCAAGCATCTTTCCCAAACACAAGGGTTATGGAACTAAAAATCAATTATGAGAAAAAAAAATAAAACCAAACATGTTAGGGCCAAATAACATGCTACTAAACAACCAATAGATCAATGAAGATATCAAAGAGAAAATAAGAAGTACCTAGAGACAAATAAAATTTGAAAACCCAATGGTTCAAAATCTTTGAGATACAGCAAAACCAGTTTTAAGAGGAAGTTTATAGCAATACAAGATTAAGTCAAGAAACAAGAAAAACCCTGGGCAAAAAAATCTAACGTTACCCCTAAAGGAATTAGAAAAAGGAAAACAAGCTAAGCCCAAAACTAGTAAAAGGAGAGAAATAATAAAGATCAGAGTGAAAATAAATGAAATAAAAACTAAAACACAATAGAAAAGATCAATGATACTGAGGTAGTTCTTCAAAAAGATTTTAAAACCAGTAAACCATTAGCCAGGCTTCTCAAGAAAAAAGGAGTAAAGTAAGAATAATCAGAATTGAAAGAAGAATTACAACCAAATCCACAGAAATACAAAATACTATAAGAGACTACTACGAAAAATTATATGTCAACAATATGCACAACCTAGAATAAATGGATACATTCCTAGAAACATACAACCTGCTAAGATTGAATCAGGAAGAAATATAAAATCTGAACAGAACAATTAACAGCAGTGAAATTGAATCCATAATCAAAAAACTGCCAACAAATACAAGTCTAGGATCAGAAGGCTTCACAAGTGAATTCTACCAAACATTTAAGAAAAGTTAATACTTACCCTGTTTAAACTATTTTTTTTTAATTGAAGAGGAAGAAATGCTTGCAAATTCATTCTACAAGGCCAGAATTACCCTGATAGCAAAACCAGACAAAGACATTATAAAAAATGGAAAGTTATAGACCAATACTCTTTATGAGAAGTAGATGCAAAAATCTACAAAATATTGGCAAACCAAATTTGACAATACATTAAAAGAATCATTCACCACAGTCAAGTGGGATTTATTCCAGAGATGCAAGAATGATTCAATGCCTGCAAATCAATCAATATGGTATACCACATTGACAAAATGAAGGATAAAAAATCCTGATTCTCTCAGTAGATGCAGAAAAAGCATTTAACAAAATTGAATATCCATTCACAATAAAAACTCTCAACAATGTGGGTTTACAGGGAATATATCTCAACATAAGAAAGATCATACAGAAAAAACCCAGAGCCAAACTTACACCAAATGTTGGAAAACTGAAGGCTCCTCCTCTAAGACATGGAACAAGACATGAATGTCCACTCTTATCATTTTTATTAAGCACAGTACTGGAAGTTCTAGACATGGAAATCAGACAAGAAAAATAAATAAAAGACACATAAATTGGTAGGAAGTAAAACTGTCACTATTTGCAGATGACATGATACTATATACTGAAAACTCTAAAGACTCCACCAAAAAAAAAAAACAACAACAACTTTTAGAATATTTGGATTAAATTGCAGAATACAAAATTAACCTATACAAACCTGTTGCATTTCTATACACTAATGACAAACTAGTAGAAAGAGAATTTAAGAAAGCTATCCTATTTACAATTGCCTCCAAAAGAATAAAATACCTAGGAATAAAGTTAGTCTAGCAGGTAGAAGACTTGTACTCTGAAAACTATAAGACAGTGATGATAGTAATTGAAGATGACATAAATAAATCGAAAGATATACCATGTTCATGAATTGGAAGAATTAATATCATTAATTCTTTAATATCATTAAAATGTCCATATGTAAAATGTCCCAAAGTAATCTACAGATTCAATGCATTTCTCATCAAAATATCAATAATATTTTTTTACAGAACTAGAACAAATAATCTTAAATTTGTATGGAACCACAAAAAACCTGTAATCTTGTCAAAGCAATCTTGAGAAAGAACAAAGCTGGAGGTATTACAATTCCATATTTCAAACTATACTACAAAGCTATCATAATCAAAGGGAGGGTATTGGAACAAAAGTACCCACAAAACAATAGAACAGAATAGAAATTCCAGAAATAAACCCACACATATATGTCAATTAATCTATGGCAAAGGACGTAAGAATATATAGTGGAGGAAAAGATAGCCTCCTCAATAAATGGTGCTGGGGAAACTGGACAACTATATACAAAATAATGAAACTGTATCATTCTCTTATATTACATACAAAATAAACTGAAAATGAATTAAAACCTACATGTAAGACCTGCAACCATAAAACTCCTAAAAGGAAACCCAGATGGTAAACACATGGACATGGACATTGGTCTTGGAAAAAAAAAATGGATCTATCTCCTTAGATAAGGGCAACAAAAGCAAAACTAAATAATTGGAGCTATATAAAATGAAAAAGCTTTTGTACAGCACAGAAAATCATTAGCCTAATAAAAGAAAAATCTAATGTTGAGAGAAGATATTTGCAAACTATATATCTAATAAGGGTTAAGATCCAAAATACATAAAGAACTCATACAATTCAACACCCAACAAAACAAAACAAAGCAATTCGGTTAAAAAATGGGCAGAACACTTGACCAAATATTTTTCCAAAGATTACATACAGATGGCCAACAAACACATGAAAAGATGCTCAACATTACTATCAAGGAAATGCAAATCAAAACTACAAGGAGATATCATCTCACAGTAGACAGAATGGTTAGTATAAAAAGACCAGAAATAAGTGTTGGTGAGGATGTGAAAAAATGGAAACTTGTGCACTGTTGGTGGGAATCTAAATTGGTGGAACCACTATGGAAAACTGTATGGAAGTTTTTTAAAAAAAAACTAAAAATGGAAATACCATAAGATCTAGTAATTCCACCACTGGGTATTCACCCAAAGAAAGAAACAACTCTAAGTTAGAAAAAGATATGTACTGTTTCTGGCAACATGATTTACAATAGCCAAGATATGGAAGCAACCCAAGTGCCCATCAATAGATGAATGGATAAATAAGATATGGTATAAATTCAACAGAATATTATTTAGCCATAAAAAAGAATGAAATCTTTCCATTTGTGACAATATGGATAGATTGAGAGAGTTTTATACTAAGTGAAATAAGTCAGAGAAAGACAAATACCACATAATTTAATTTATATGTAAAATATAAGAAACAAAACAAACAAACTAAAAACACCAAAAACATACTCATAAATACAGAGAAAAAACTGCTGGTTGCAAGAGGACAGATGGTGGGGTGACAGACAAAACAGGTGAAGAGCAATAAGAGATACAAATTTCCAGTTATAATATAAGTACAACATGAGGATGAAAAATATAGCATATGGGATATAGTCAATGATATTGTAATAACTTTGTAAGGTAACAGATGGTTACTACAACTTACTGTGGTAAGCATTTTGTAATGAATAAAAATGTCCAAAAAGAGGACATACTTAGATTTTTAATGAAACTATTGTAGCTGCATAATCTTTTTGTTTGGGTAACTTTCAAATTAACCAGCATAAGTATTGTAAAAGAAAGGCTATCTACAAAAGTCACATCCTGAAATAGTGTAAGAAAAGTTAAACTTCATAATGAAACAAAGTTTGCACAAGATATTGATCAAGTTACAAATAGGGTCTGGGTTCCTTTCTAATTAAAAAGTAGAACAAATAATAAGTAATCTCAAAGTTTAATTCAAGGTTAACAGGAAGATCTATTCCAAATACATCTTCTCTCAGACAAGAGAGACACAAAGAAGAAGGGAAAGAATCAGGGAGGGAGAATCACCACTAATCTGAATAATTGAATCAAGTATTCTGAAGGTAAACTGAGTTCAAGATAAATAGACATTATGAAGGTTTTGACCAATAGAATAAGTCAACACACTTAGTCTAGGCATTTGATGTTTGAGGATACTAACAGAACCTCATTAACAAAATAATTTATATATAAACAGTGATTTACTATTATCCATATGCTGTACTCTATTCCTCAAAATATTGTGCTATTACCTGGACTTTATTCCATCTAATTCTTAAAACAGTTGTCTGAAAAATGGATTCTTATTTCCAGTCTACAGATGACAGCAACAGCCATGCCTGATTTGCCTTAAGAACAAACATGAGCTAAGAAACAGATACAAGACTTAAAAAGCACATCCTCTGAATCCAAATCCAGAAATTTTTCTGAGACAGGAGAACCTGCAAATGTATGCTCAGAAACAAGTTTGAGAAAACAATAACCTTTAGGAAATAATGAAAAATGGGACAGACACAAATATGCTAATGCCAGTCTGTACACTAATGTTCAAAAAGGAGAAATACATAGACAATGAAACCAAAGAATTTCAAGCTGGTAAGTTTGATTCTAAGAGCTATAAAGATTCAAAAGGCATTGTGAGAACAAATTACCTAATGCAGAGTGATAAAAAATATAATAATAATGCAAATACTCAATATTATTCTCTAATATTCCATTCTCATTTACATATTTTTTTCTGCTTGGAATAAGGATGAGGCAATGGTATACATATAATGAATGTTGAAAAGGCATTGACTCATTTTTCTCAATACACCTATATGAACAATAAGAAGCTGGTTAAACAATTATTCCTAGGAAGTAATGAATAATGAACAAAGACAGTCTGCTTTAAGGACTTCTATTACATGCCTCAATGTACCCTTGTATATACCCTATAAGTGTGAAGAATGTATCCTAATGTTCAACTCAACTATTTGGATAAACCACCTCCCTAATAAAATCCTGACTCACTTCTTTTCAGAAGAGCTGAGACTGATTTTCATGTGATTTTGATGGTTGGGATTAATTGATCTCCTATAATTAAGAGTATTTGGGCTAACTCGTATGACTGGGATAATTACCTAAATGATATTAAGAACGAGTTGGGCATAGCTGCATTTCCACGGTCACTATTATTCTTCCCCCTGTAGTATAATAAAATAACTTCAAATGATTCTCATTTTCTTTAAAATGATAAACAACAAATGTAAAGGGAAAGAAAGGAAAAACAACAGAAATCAACCTTCCATTTTTCAGCATGGCATATTCTTGATATAAGCACAGCTGCTGCTGCAGGCAAGCCTATTACAAATGCAAGTAAACTCATTTTTCCCCACAAATAATATTTTCATTAATTTCACAGTGTTTCAGGAATAAATCACATTGTACTAGATCCTTTGGAGCTTCAAAGAAACAAAACTGGCCTTCTTAAATAGATTATTGACCACAGCAAAGGTTTGTTGAGTATTAAGCTCTGTGTTATTATGAATTATGGGTTTTTCCCTTATTCCTTTATAAAAATGATATCATTAGGCTGGTCATAATCACGTGATTCATATAAAATTATTTACAACACAGTTTTTATCAGAATAAGAAAATGGGGAGATGCAACAAAACTGATCATCTTAAATTTAAGGAAAGATACTCTATGTACCCACATAATATCTGTCTATAGAATTTAGAATATTTCAATGGTAAGAAAATGGGATTTGAAGGAAGGAAGGTCAAGTTCAAATTCCTGTTTATTCACAGTGTGTGACTATGGACAAGTAACATAATCTTATTTAGTCCTCCTACTCCATAGTAGAAAGAAAAGAGATGAAGAAAAAAACGTCACAAATATTGGCAGATTTGTGTTATGGTCCTTGGGCATTGAAGGGGTTTCCATCTCTGCTCAGGGTTTTTTTATTTTTGTTTCATTTTGTGTTGTTTTGTTCTGTTTTCTTTGGTGAAGTGGTATATAAAATCATTTGTTCAGAATGAGATAGTAAGGAGATGATTTACCAGAGGTTTGATGATAGTTGAAGGAGACCAAAGTACTTGTGGAAAGTGGAAAATGAAATGTCTAGAGAAACAGAGTTGCTTCATAGAATTGAAGACCTAATTGAAATTGTTGATAATTTATAGTTGTAAATATGCTCAATTGATTTTTCCCTCAGAAATCCTCTGAAACTCAGCTTTGCCAGCACAGTGTAGATAGTCAAGTTATCCAGGATTATGATTTTGTTATGTGATGTGGTGAAAGGACAAAGGAGGAGTGGGGTTAGAGAATGAATGACATGACAGTGAGTGCATCAGAAATGTGAGTACAATAGAATTCAATAAGTTAATAATTCAAAGGAATTTGGTATAAAGTTGTATTGAGCATAGGTTTACAAAGAAATTGAGAAAACAATAGAAAGCTAAGGTCATAAAGCAAAATGTGTGATTCATGGGTCTTTTCAGGTGGAACAGTACAACAAAAGGGCTCAGTCAGTACGTAACCATGGACTGTCCAGCCAAAGTGTAGAGCTAGGAAAGGTCATGGTATTTAAGATGTTGGAGAACTGAGAGCTAGGGTTTTTACAAGACCTCTATATAGATGCCATATAGATTTTGAAGTTCCTCATGATGATTGGGGTTTCCACAGAAAGACAACACACTATATATTCCAAATTTGTTGAAGAGTAAAGAATGAATATATGAAGATACTCTATGGGTGAGATAAAAGTGAAGATGATAAAGGCAAGATGCATAACTCACAAAGAAGTGAGGGTTTTTACAACAAAGTAAAATTATAATGTTCTAAATTTGGTTAGTAGGGGAGAGGTCAGTACTAGGCAGGTCATTAGGAGGATTTCATGTGCATATAAATATCATAAGAGCCATAGAGTATGAGAAAATTTACATTTCAATATGATATGCAATAAAAGTATGATCTCATTTCAGAGAAGCCAAGAAGGCAAAGGGGATATTTGATCAAAAGATTGAAACAAAAGATACTTTATTACTTTGGATTAGGATTAGGATTGAGTTTTGAAAGAAGAAGAATGATTGGCTAGAGGAGAAAAATAAGAGGAGTATCCATATAAAATATGTGAGAAAAAAAGTTTTCTGTTTTGAAAAGAAGAAAAATAGTCCTTAAGGATTCAGTTATAAAATAGACATATGTCAGTTAATTGCAGTTCACTTTTTTGTACTTTGCAGATATTGCATTCCTCCCTCCCCGCCTCTCTCTTTTCAAATTGAAAGTCTGTGACTATCCTGCATGTGGCAATTCTATCAGAACTGCGTTTCCAACCGCATTTGCTCACTTATTTCTGTGCCACATGATGGTAATTCTTCCAATATTTCAAAATTTCCTACTATTATGATATTTAATATAGTGATCTATAATCAGTGACGTTTGATGTTACTGTTGTAATGGTATGGGGATACCACAAACCATGTTCATTCAGGACAGAGAACTTGATAAATGTGTGTGTTTTGGCTGCTTGACTGAATAGTCATTCCCCTGGCTCTCTCCCTCTCCTCAGGCCTCCCTATTCCCTAAGACACAACGATATTGAAACAAGGACAATTAATAATCCTACAATGGCCTCCATGTGTCCAAGTGAAAGGAAGAGCTACATGTTCCTCACTTTAAGTCAAAAGCTAGAAATGGTTAAACTTAGTGAGGAAGGTAGATAGCTAAGGGTCCAAAATCTAGGCTTCCTACACCAAATAGTTAGCCATGTTATGAATGCAAAAATAAGCTCTTGAGAGAAATTAAAAGTACTCCTCCAGACAACACACAAATTATAAGGAAGCAAAACAGCCTTATAGCTGGTATGGAGGAAGTCTAAACGATCTGGAGAAGATCAAAGCAGACGCAACATTCTCTTAAACTAAAGCCTAATCCAGGGCAAGACCCTAACTCTCTTCAATTCTCTAAAGGCTGAGAGAGGTGAGGAAGCTATACAAGAAAAGGTTGAAGCTATCAGAGGTTGGTTCATGAGGTTTAAGGAAAGAAGTTTGCTCTGTAACATAAAAGTACAAGGTGAGGCAACAAGTGCCAATGTAGAAGTTGCAGCAAGTTACCCAGAAGATCTAGCTATAATAATTAACGAAGGTGGCTACACTAAATAATAGATTTTCAAAGTAAACAAAACAGCCTTTTACTGGAAGAAGATGTCATCTAGGACTTTCATGTCTAGAGAAGAGAAGCTTAAAAACTTCAAAGGACAGGCTGACCCTCTTATTAGGGGCTAATGCATCTGGTAACTTTCAGGGGAAGCCAGTGCTTATTTACCATTCAGAAAGTCCCAGGGTCTTCAAGAATTATGCTAAATCTACTCTGTTTATGCTCTAGAAATGAAACAAAGCCTGAATGACAGCACATCTGTTTACAACATGGTTTACTGAATATTTCAAGCCCAGTATTGAGACCTGCTGTTCAGATTTAGTAAAAAATAAAATATTGTGTTTAAAACATTACTGCTCGCTAACACATCTAGTCATGCGAGAACTCTGATGGAAAAGTACAATGAGATTAATGTTATTTTCATGCCTGCTAACATAACATCCACTCAGCAGTCCATGGATGAAAGAGTCATTTCAACTTTCAAGTCTTAATATTTAAAAGATACATTTTGCAAGCCTATAGCTACCACAGATAGTGACTTCTCTGGTGAATATGGGCCAAGTGAATTGAAAATCTTGTGGAAAGGATTCAAGATTCTAGATACCATTAAAAACATTCTTAATTAATGTGAAAAAGTAAAAAGTAAAAAAAAAGTCAGGAATTTGGAAAAAGTTCTAACCTTCAAGGAGGATTTTGAGGGATTCAAGACTTTACCAGAGGAAGTAACTGCAGGTGTGGTAGAAATAGTGAAATAACTAGAATTAGAGGTGGAGCCTGAAGATATGACCTAATTGCTGCAACATTATGATAAAACTTTAATAGATGGGGAAGTGCTTCTTGTGAGCAAAGGAGTTCATTTCTTGAGATGGAATCTACTCCTGATGAAGATGCTGTGAAGATTGTTGAAATGGCAACAAAGAGTTTAGAATATTACATAAATTTAGTTGATTAAGCAGTGGCAAGGTTTGAAAGGATTGGCGTTAATTTTATGTTTGTATGTATTTAAAATTTTAAATTTTGTTAGAATAAAATTAATTTTATTAAAATTAAAATAAAATACTTTATTTTACATAGAGTACACAAGCAATAAGAGGAGTAGATGAGGAGGGAGAGGGAGAGAGAGAATCTCAAGCAGTCTAGGCACTGAGTATGGAGCCTGACACAGAGCTTGATCCTAAGACTCTGAGGTCACGACTTGAGCAGAAACCCTGAGTCTGATGCTTTAGTGACCAAGCTACCCATACACTCCAGATTGACTCTAATTTAAAAAAAAAAAAAAAGTTTTACTGTGTCTAAAATGCTATCAAATAGCACATACTTCACAGAAATCACCTGCTACAGAGAAATGGTTTGTGAAACGAAGAGTCAATGTGGTAAACTTCACTGTTGTCCGCTTTTGAGAAATTGCCACAACCTCCCCAAACTTCAACTCCACCACTTTGTTCAGTGAGTAGCTATCAGCACTAAGCAAAACCCTCCACCAACAAAATGATTGTAATCCATTGAAAGCTCAGATGATGATTAGCATTTTTTAACAATAAATTATTTTTTAAATTAAGGTATGTACATGTTCTAGATGATGCTATTACACAATTATTAAACTACAGAATGGCATAAACATAAATTTTATATGCACTGGGAAACCAGAATTTTCATTTGACTTGCTTTATTGCTATATTTTCCTTATTTCACTGCTCTGGAACCAAACATGGGATATCTTCAAGGTATGCCTGTAGTCCTAGAGAGTATTCAAGACCCAAGGAATTCAACTACAGGCTGAAAAGAAACCGAGTCATAAGTGATAGGTAGCAATTGAGCAGAAGCCACCTAAGTTTTGAAATACAGATGATCTCTAACAATGAGTATCCTTTAAAAAATATCTTATAAAACAGAACAACACTTGAGCACCCTGGGTGGTGACAGAACACAAGTGTTAATGTAAAAATGACCCGATTTTAGCAGCTATCTCTGACATTTTCTAGCTTTGAAAAGTTCAGAAAATTATTTATTTTCTCTTATCCTCAGCTTGCTCATCTCCAAAACTGGAGGGGAGGGTACAAAGTTATTCCCCCAAGAACAAGTAACTAGCAAATAAGATTCTGAGACTTGCTTTTCTAAATACAAAATTGTTCTTTCTATACTGCTATATCCCCATCACCTATGGTTAAACATCTAGAAAAAGTGATAACGAATGCACTATTCATATGCTAGGTCTGGGAACTTCAGACAAGATTTATGTTAGTGCTTATCTCTACCAGCTGTCTTTAAATCACAAGGCTAAACACAGGCAACAGTTCGCTTGGATTTTCCATTTTGGTTTCTTAAAACATATTGCACAAAGTTTCTGCAAGTTTCTGCACATTGGTTTAAAGCACAGTTTAGTCAGTGGCAAGGACTAACTGTTCTTTGCAAAGAATCTCAACAAGTACTAGGCATTTCTTCAGTTTTCCATCAACTATGCTACATGTTTAAAATATAGCTAAAGCAACAGCAAAACTAGAAAAGTAGCAGAATGTGAAGAGATAGGCAGGGCCACTTTGCCACCACAAAAGGAAGCAGATGGAGGATCATATAACTAGAAAAAAATCAGAGCCAGCCAGAGAAAATAACAGAGCCAGCCTGATGAGAGTAGTGCCAACGAAGAACACAGGCAGATTACAAAGCTCTACTGGTACAGCAGCAAGAGACAACAGACAGGCCATGGGTGAAGAGTTACTCTCTGGGACTGTTAGAGCATGGAGGAAAGACAGACCAAGAACATACCAGTGTAAAAACTGGCATGACCCCTGCATTACACCCTCTGACCTGAAGTTCTTGTCTCTCTGGTACTCAGTGACTAATACGGCAAATGCCTCACTCTTGCTCCTTATTAAATATCTACAGTAAACCTAGGTGTCAGTAAATCTACATGACCTTGATGTTCTAGATGCTATTTCTATTTCCCAATAAACGACTCTCCAATAGTTACAGTAATTTGTTCAATGTACTTTTCACATTCACATATGCCATTTTAACTGCTTAAGGTTACAGAAAGGGCAAAAAAAGTCAACAAAGTTTTCTAGGTGGATTAATTGAATTATTATGTATTAAATATAGGCTTCTAATCCTTAGATTTGCCAATCAACAAAGTGTCCAATAAACCTAAAATCACCAAAGTCATAATGAGATGAAGGACTAACCATATCAATAACATCATCATCATCATCATTATCACCATCATCATCATCCTGTGAAGCAATTCCTAACAACAAATACGGATTCTGCTCTGCTTTACATAGCAGAGAGCCAACTTCTTAATTTGTAATTTCTTTTAAAAAATGTAGAGATGGGGATCCCTGGGTGGCGCAGCAGTTTAGCGCCTGCCTTTGGCCCAGGGCGCGATCCTGGAGACTCGGGATCAAATCCCACGTCGGGCTCCCGGTGCATGGATCCTGCTTCTCCCTCTGCCTATGTCTCTGCCTCTGTCTCTCTCTGTGTGTGACTATCATAAATAAATAAAAATTTTAAAAAAATGTAGAGAACAACTGATTCTTTTTCTTCTACAAGGATTATGACACACATAACCCTCTATGCTTTTCCAACTAAGATGAGTAAAGTTTGGGATGACCTCTTCTGACCTGATTATAGAACTCAAGTTCCTACTTACCTAGGGAACACAAAGCAGCAGAGCAAGTGTCTTATTATACTATTATACTATTCTCTAGAGTCTATTCCATTATTTGTGACATAAGTATGAGTTTCAAATAATGTTGATTTTTAGTTCTTTTGCTAATTACAGACAGAGTTAACTACTATATAGCAAAATTTTACATTTGTTAACTGGTATGTAGTCAAATTTGAACTTTGTTTAGATCAGGAGAGGAAAAGAGGAGTTGATGCATGGAATTGATTCTGATTTCTGTTTTCTTCTCAACATTTTAATAGTTTTTTTCTCTAAAACCTAAATCACTTAAAACAGCAAGTTAATCCTTCTTTGAATCTTGTCTTTTCAATTGTTTGCACTACTTTACACAGAAAATGGGATTATCAAATTTAAAGTCCAATTTTTGTTTCCATATGTATATATGTATGTATACACTCAAAACCATCTCTATCTCCTTATGTCTTATCTCAAAAGGAGGAATCAAACATTTTTCCCCTTTTATGACTATCATAAAATTTTACACCTCATCTAAGACTGTTCCTTATAATTTATCCTTTCTCTAATGTATTTTAGTTTCTCTTTTCCTCTGACATATTTTTTCAGTTTATAAACATGGTGAAAGCATTCTTTATCTCAAATATCTCCCCACCTTCAGAAGTCATCTCTATGTATTTTAAAGTAAATAATAATCTATAGTAATGAAAATAGCATATTATTAGAATACTAATTGATTGTTAAGAAATAATCACTTACATATATATACTTTATTTAAAATACAAAGGACCTTGAAAAATAATTGAAACCACAAGAGTAAGAAAAATGACTATTTGGAAAAACATATTATTTAATTTAACATCATTCAAAAATAAATAGGCGGATAAAGAAATTGATAGAGGAAAATATATATGTGAATATATATGCATAAGCTGTTTGAAGAAAAAAAATTTAAAAATCCTCAAAGACAAATTCCATTAAAAAATAACATACATTTTACAAAACAAATTTTACTGAAGAAAAAGATATTATATTGAAAATTAAGAGGTTTCTTTCAGAGCAAAAAATAAAGAAAAAAATTCTATTTTCAGATAGTGTATTTTCCATAAATGATGCTTCATTTATCAACTGGCAGAGTGTATTGTTTGTATATTTGTGTGTCTACAAAGTTGTAACAATATTTTCCATTTAATTAATGCTAAGCATATGAATGACTGATCTTAAGATGAATAGAGATCTGTCACTGAAGGGATTTGCCTAGCATATTACGCAGGTGATTTGATGTTGTATGCTATATTCCATTGATATTTAATAAAAAGATTTGGTTCAAGAAAAAGAAAAAACACATCCCATACCCAAAGTAGCTGTTTTCCCCATATATTATGATACAAAATTGTATTTCTTTTATCCACTCCCTGAATATAGTGAGGCTAACAAGAAAAGTATCAGGTTGACCGTGTGACTCCAGCTACCACACGCATGTGATACTTGATATTCATGTGGTTTTCAACAATTGAGAATAATTACATAATTTGATTTCTTACTTTATGTTCACTCCTAAAATTTGGTAGGAAACAGAACCATCATATGTTATTTTTATTCGGGGTGTTTTGTTTAATGAAAGAAATGTTTGAGTTTTTCCGAACCCTGTAAAAATATCTCTGTTTTGTTATCCAATAAATAATGTGAACCTTAATACTATCTGTTTGAAAGAGATGGGCACTTAGTCTTTACCTTATATCAAAAGTGTAATTTTTTTCTAAGGATGTTACCTCTACAGGTAATAATATGTTTTACACGTCAGAATAAAGGAAGAATAGACCTATATCATATGCCTTCTCTTGAGATGTTTTTCTATGAAAAAAAAAAAAACAATTAAAGGTGTCCAATTTTCTGAAAGAAAATAGCAGCCATAAAATGTGCTATTTCATTTATAGTAATTCATCAGTTCATGAACATAAGATTATAAACCAAGCACTATTCCAAGAAATTGGAAATAGAGCACTCAAGAAAACCGACAAAAATTCCTAACTTTGTGATGTTTAAATTTTAAAAGGGGAGGCACAGGTATTGAAAAAACCAGTAAAATACATAGTATTATCAGGTAATAAAAAGAAAGTATAAGAAAGAAAAGCTGATGATTGGATAAAAAAAGGGAAGTGATTTTAGTAGGCAGTCAAGGAAGGCCTCACTCAAAATAGGACAGTTAAGTAAACACTTGAAGGGAGTGAGAGATCAAGCCATGAATGAAAGAGAATGAGAAAAACAAAGAATCCTAGGCCAAAAATTTTTTTTCAGACTATAATATATAATATGTATATATTATAGTCTGAAATACATGTGAATAACAAATAAAGAGAAGCAAGTTATGGATGTTCCTGTTTATCTTTCTCTATATATTAGATGTCAATGCAACTTGGCTATTGAACACAAACAAGAAACTTACAGAAACACAGCTTAATGGTTTCCATCAGTTTCTCTAGAAATTATCAGATTGTGACAATGTAGATTGTGTCTGTCTTCATGTAAGCACAAAGATGTTTTCTGAAATTTCATAAGGAAAATATATTTTTAAAAAATAAGAATTGTGTTTTTAATTGTACTACCTCAGTGAAGCCAAACTTAGTGAATTTCTGTGCATACAAATGAATTGTGCAGAGGACTTAAACATATGGGTGGACAGAAGTATATATAATTATTTTAGTTTTTGGAAGGCATTATGGGTTTTTGTTTTTTTGTTTTTTTTTTGGTAGAAAAAGTGATAAAAAATACTGAGGACAAGATAGAAACAAAGTTCACTAGATTTTAAAGTGTTCAGGAATAAAGTAAGGTAGTACTGCATGTCCTCACAACTCACTTCCTGTTTATATTAAAGGTGCATGTGGATTCCTTTCAAATAACATTAATTTGAAACATAACATTTCACATGCTAAATGATGAATGAGGACCCAACTCTGCTGATACTTTGTAACTGCAGTGTTATTCATCACCCCAAATCAACTTAAGTCAGTAGAAAAATAGCAATAATCTGTAATGCCAACAATATTATTTTGGGAGAAAAATTGGAAGATGTTACTTAGAAATATTATCTGAACTCACAAATAATGATCTGAATTCATACATGAATGAGCCTCACGCATTGAAAAAATTCTTATATGTATTATAATTCATTGTCAACTGAGTAGTCTAACAACCATACATATATTATCTGAGGGGCCATGAATCCTCCCTTTTAATCTTTTAAGAAGAATATACTGGTATTTCTTTTAAAAATGGGTTTGCAATTATATGCTTCATTCATAATTTATCATGGTCACTTTAATTTTCCAGACATTTCTAAAGTTATTGCATTATTGTAATGTGATTTTTCCAGATGAGAATAGGGACCATTCAACAGTCCTGGGAGAGATATCTTTATCATCTTTAGAGTAGAACAGTTGGGTCTGTTCTATTTCAAATGATTATTAAACCTTCTGATAATAAAAGTTAGTGTGTGAAATCAAGTTATCTTTAATAACCCTTACACAGAAGAAAAAGAATCCATTTAATGATATCATTCTTCTTTGCATCGGTATTTTTACACTACCATTATGTAGAATTCTTTCATTCTTCTAAATCACTCACATCATTATACCTCTTCTATTTAAAATAATTACAGGGGTGCCTGAGTGGCTCAGTCACAGTTAAGTGTCCAACATTTGGTTTCAGCTCAGGTTATGATTTTAGGGCCATGAGATTGAGCTTCATGTTGGGCTCCACGCTGGGCATGGAGCATGCTTAAGATTCTCTCACTTCCTCTCCCTCTGCGCCTCCTCGCTTGCTCTCCCTAAATAGATGATAGATGATAGATGATTGATAGATGATAGATAGATGATAGATAGATAGATAGATAGATAGATAGATAGATAGATAGATGATAGATAGATGGATGATAGGTGATAGAACAATCATATATAGGATTTCCTTCTTTGGTGTCATTAATATCATTGCCTAATCCTAACTATCAGATACTAAAATTTTAAGTTATTGGTTATTATGGTGGGCCTTGCCAGTTATGAGATAAGGCTCAGGAATGAATACTCGGGAGAGGTTTCCGAGAGACTTTGGATACACAGATACTCATGTTTGGAAACTACTGTTCTGAAGGACAATGATAAAGAAACTTAACTTGAAACAAAAAGTGTTTATGTTAATGTGAGGATACGTTAACAAATTATTTTAAAATCCCTATTCTAGTTTTATTTCTTATATTCTATGTTTCTCAGCAGGTTGCATTCTCATTGTATTTTGTGAGAGGAATGCATGTATCCCCAGTGCGCCTTATCTATCTTGTTCCTTCCTTTAATGATAGCAACTATTCTTGCATCTAATATATATTCATTCATGACTTTTGTTCTCTGGAGTTTACATTTTAGATATAAGAGACAGGAAATAAGCATATAATCTAATAATTATATAATGTGTCAGATAGTGATAAGGACTGTGAAGAAAAGTAGAGTCATCTTGCAGTAACTGATGGAAAATGCCACCATTTAATGATGATAGAATGGCCTTTCATCAGTCCTGAAACATACATGCATCAAAAGTTCTTCCTTCCAAGCTAAAGCCAGATATTTAACCAACTGAGTCACTCAAGCATACCTATACTTTACTATTTTACTTGAAAATATTCATAAGATTTTAAGGATTAAAATTTAAGAAGAAAGTATGACTGTGTTTCATAAAATTTATAAATGAAGTATCCTGATTTTTAAATGTAATATTAAGCTGAATCTTGTTTTTGGTTACTTTCTTTGTACTTAAACCTATTTATTATTACCCCAAGATTTTTTTCCCAAGCATTTACTATATGTGCTCTATATCATGTTAGGTCATTGTACTCTGCTCTGGAATAAGGATCATGATTACAGCATAATCTACATGGTCAAGTTCCTAAGTATGCCTGAGTAAGAATCCTGGCTGTGCAGATTACCAATTGCACAAATTTAAGTTGCTTAAATTCTCTGCATTTCCCTTTCCCATCTACAAAATATAGATAAAACTAAAAATAATGGATATTTTAAAGGATTAAGTGACGTAAATTCTGCAATTAGCAGCAGCCTGGGACATGGCAAGTCTTAAATAATTGTTAACTGTTCTTATCATGAGGATATATAACTGTAAAACTGCTTTTAATAATTTTATAACCTAATAAGAGAAATCAATACAAATATTATGAAGCAATCAGTGAATGATATATAATTGCTATAATTAATTAGAACAGAAAGATGATATGGTGAACATAGTACTTGATTGACAGAACTGTGATAGTAATAAGGACTGTGAAGAAAAGTAGGGGCATCTTGCAGTAACTGATGGAAAATGCCACCATTTAATGATGACAGAATGGCCTTTCATCAGCACTTTTTAAGGGAAGATTATTTTATATATGGGTTAAGCAAGTGCATCTGTTTGCTTGGGCTTCCATACAAAGTAGTATAGACTGGGTAGTTTAAAAAACAAATTTATTTTTTCCAGAGTTCTGGTGTTGACAGAGTTTGTTTGTTCTGAGTGAGTTCTCTCTCTTTGGCTTGCAGGTGACTACCTTCCTGCTGTGTTCCTCTCATATGGTCATCCCTTAGTCTGTGTTTCTGTGTCCTAATTGTTTCTTTTCATAAGGATGTTAGTTTGAATTAGGGCTCTCCCTAATAACCTCATTTTAACTTAAGCATCCTTTTAAAAATTTTTATTTATTTATTTTTTAGAGAGACTACATGAGTGGGTGAAGGAGCAGAGAAAGGGGGAGAGAGAATCTCAAACGGACTCTATGCTGAATGCTCTATGCTGAGTGCAGAGCCTAATGCAGGGGCTCCATCTCACAACCCTGAGATCATGACCTAAACTGAAACTAAGAGTTAGTTTAACCAACTGAGTCACCAGGTGCCCCTAACTTAATCATCTTTTAAGGGCTTTATCTCCAAATAAAGTCACAGTTTAAGGCACTAAGGGATTAAGATCAATATACAAATTCTGGGGGGAACACAATTCAGTTTATAACAATAAGTTACTGGAACCCAGCAATCTGTTCTCTCATCCTTAAAATGCAGATGATAGCACACAAACTGCAGATATTTGCAAGAATTACAAGAATTTATGTACATAATATAAGAAATAAGAAATTTATAAGAAATTACGTAAATTATAATGATTTCTGTGCTTTCAACACAGTGACCATGACTTACCGCTCAATAAGGATTAGCACCTCTAACAGTCAGTATAGCAAAGGGGAACTGAACACTCATTCAAGGTTAATTCAAGGAGGTTTTATTTACAAAGGGATAATTGCAAACATGTTGGTGAAAAGCATAAGGAAGTGAAGTATAAAGACACATTAGGAAGTATAAGGATGTATAAGGGCATATAAGGAAGACCACCACTAGTAGCCCAGAGCTGTTACCATCCTTCCCTAGCCGTTAAGACATGAAGAAAGTCAGAAGTAACTAAAATCTGGGAAAAGTTAGTATCTTGATCAGAAGTATTCATATATTTCTACTTCAATTTTTTTCTTTCTTCAGATTCAGTGCTAGGGTTCCCCACTGGTGGAACTCAAATGGAATCCAGATATTACGGGAGTCTTGGTGACATGGTCCATACATGTCAGTCTCTCAGGGTCAGAGAGAAGAGTGGAGAAGGAAAAAGAGTATTTCTGGAGGAGCAATTGGGAAATAGCACAGAATAACTGACTATTAGGAGAGAGGTGGAGAGAAGAATATCTCAGTACATTTCTCTCACTCTCCTTCTCCATAGATACAGACATAGGTAAATATAGATATGATATAGGTATGATATATGTATAGATGCTCATATAGATTTAGAAAAATGTAGTAATATAGATTTGCATATAGGTATAGACACATAATCCATCTTAGGTTTTTTAAATACTTGAGAGCATATTTTAGACATCACGTTTCTTTACAACTCAATAGTATATGTTGCATAATTCTTAAGAACAAGGACATTATCTTACATAACCACACTGCAACACTACTACACTACCTCACTGCTATTATCCATGTAGTCTATATGTTTGTTGCCAATTACTCCACTAAAATCCTTTAATAGCATTTTTCCCCTCTGATCCAGGACTCAGGCACCATTGTACCCTGAACATGGCCCTGAACTACTCTGCATTTTAGCAATGAGCATTCTGTCTCAAGCAATCTTTCCAGTTTTCACACATTTGAAAACCATCTTAGATTTCCATTGCTGACGTACATACAAATGATTTTGTAGTTTATAACACTTATGTCTTCTCATTTAGAAATAAGAGATCAAGGAAAAGTTTTATGTCTGTGTTCTAAGAATAATATTATTTGAAAATGGCCATCAATGATCTGGAACAAAGCTATTAATTTAGAATTTTTATATGACGATCATAATCATTTACTTTGTCAACCCTGTTAATAGAAAAGATAACAGTGAGTTGGAATGAATATTTGTTATACAAGTCAAGTCTGCAAATTTTTGAAATGTCTATATTTTGTTAAAACTTCGTTAGGATATGACCTACAATGAAGAGGAATACTTATTTAAGATCTCATATTGCACAGAGATCATGTTTCTCTCATTTTCCTCTCATTTAAATATGAATGGTTGGTCTTGGTCCATGTCATTGTAAAACTAAATCTTTTTTTTTTTTTCTTCAGTAAGTATTGAATTCAAGTTTTACTGCAATCATGCAGAATACAATTTTAAGTAGAATACTTAGTCACATCTGGCCGCCCGAAAAAGTGATGTGTTTGAAATACAAGTTTTCTTACACTATTACGGTTAACTTTAATAGAAGAGCAATAATAAGAAACTGAAGTCTAAAAATATAACTCTATAGACTTACATTTCATGTTTTTCCCTTAAAGGACTGCTATCTTGTTGTACACACACACACACACACACACACACACACATATTACAAAATATAAGGCACTTAGTTTTGCCTTTGGTACATTAAGCTTGACAAGAAACATACTAAGATGTAGGCATTAATATCCCATGAGGACTCAGTAAAAAGACTTTTAGAGTAAGATATACATGCACTCTTTTTAAAATCAAAACTCCATTAGGTGAATCTTTATTTTTAAAGCCTTCAGAAAACCATTTTCTTTAACAAGTATATCTGAAAATATATTCTTTTGAACTATAATGGAGACATTAGTTTTCAGAAATTAGAAAAATATCTACTTAGAATAAATATGTACATACACATAAATTATTTTTATTTACAACTATGCCAAAGATATATTAAATAGTATTTGTAGTTAATCAAGATTTATCAAACACTTTACATTATTTTTTTTTCTCAGAATGCAACAGGAGATAGAAATGAGATGGATGATAAAAATTGATGTGAATAAAAACAGTAATGGCTCAAAATTTAATGCATTGTGAGAATTCAGTAAATTGGCTTACCTTGATAAGCAAGACAAAGGGTGTACTTTCCCTCTAAATCCCATCCATCTAAACTATTGGAAGAAACAAGATTATCAGCAGGTCCATTACTCTCTTAAACTTTAAAAGCTCTTCATGCTGAAGAATAGCTATTCATTAAAATTTCTACTACCTAGAAAGAGAGGAAAACCTGCTGTCATACTTGCAAGGAATGTGTCTCTGGTGACCAGGATCATGAATTTAAGAGAGATTATCACCCACATGCAACAACTGGCTACACTGAAGATTAAAGCTGAAAAGGAGAGGAAGAAGCGGAGGGTTTCCAATATCCTTTCCTGGCTAAATTCTTAACCGCAAGCATCTTAAAAATAAAGTGCATTGATTACTTTAAACCCATGAAAACAAATGACAATATTTTTACAGAGTTAAAGAAATATATGAAACTCTCTGAAATATATATGTGAATCTCTAAAATAGGAAATTAGACTCTAGACAGGTTTATAATTCATCATATTTGTCACCTGTATGATCGACTGATTTCCTGCAAAGTTAAAGTATCTTCAATAGTCTGAACTTCACTGCTAACTCGTATCTCACTGCTCCCATAATCAAAAATTTAAATGTGTTTATGTCTCCATATTATACTACACATGGAGTACCACACTTCTGTATTCAAAAAAAGGCATATTCTTACAGTCAAATGAAGTTTTTATATAATCAAAATAGTACTTTTCGACATTTATTTTGGTGTAGTCTACCATTTATAAATCAGAGTAATATGAAAAATATAGAGCTTTATATGTGCTCCTTGGGAAAAAAAGAATTTAAGTGGTTATTTCAAAGGCACCCAATAGCATTTTGGTCAATAGTGATATTGCACACCACTGGTATTAGATGTTTCCACCTCACATAATTTTTGTGCTGGAATGTTTGCATTCTATTCTTCCAAGGGCAGCCTCACTTGAGTTCTATCAGGGAATAAATATAGAAAAAAAATTCAATTTCTTTAAAAATTCTATTAGTTTGATTGTTTTAATCTCCTGTGATATTTTTACAAAGGTGGAGTTAAATATGTCTGTTTCATTTGGTTTTAAGATGTATACTAAAGATAACTTTACAGTATTTGTATTAGACCAGCCCCTGAGTAACCTTTTCAAACCAAGGAAAAAATGTCTGTTGTGTAAAATAAACTACTTTTCATAAGTTGAGCTTTAATGCTATTTTATTGATTATTGGAGAGTCACTCCCTTCTACACTGACAAAAAACCCTGAAATTTCTAAAGATAACTATTTCCACTATATTTGTGTTTTATGACTCATAGGTCATTTATCTGTAACTTGTATGAATATATTACATAAAGGTAATTAATAACAACATGAGGGAGACTCTTGTAAAATTGCTTTGCACATAACCCAATTTCACAACAGCTTTTCCAATCACCAGGAACCTCTTACTCAGAGGCCATACATGGCATAAGTTAATGTCAAATAGCCTCAAGTGTACTCCTCTGTTCAATCTAATGCTAAAGCTTTTAATCAGGTTTATTTCCATGAACTATCCTATCAATTACTATGTGTTTATCACTATCACTATTCCAAGACTCCCTGTTTCAAAATAGATCCCTTTATCAAGTTGCTGCAATTATACATTTCAAACGATTTGATCAACTTATCATGTCTTAAAAATTGCATAATCTCCCTCCCGAGCCTTCACTTTTTTCCTAAATTCCTATTTCAACAAATGAAATTAGTTTCTCCAATAATCTTCATTTGGCTGACCAGTAAATTCTACCGATGCTCTCTGGAAAATGCTGATTTAATTCATTTGTCTTATTTTGTATTGTCAAGATTCCCTTACTGCTCATTGCTAATGTGATGGTTAATTTTATTGGTCACCTTGATGGGTCATGAAGGGCCCAGAATATTTGATTAAACATTATTCTGACTGTCTCTGTGAAGATATTTAGGATGAGATTACCAACTGAATAGGTGGACTAAGTAAAGCAGATTACTTTCTCTATTGCACATGGTCCTCTTTCATCAGTCCAAGGCCTGAAATAAACAAAAGAGCTGACCCTCCCTTAAGGAAGAGGGCACATAGCCTACCTGATGGCTTTGAACTAGAATATCAGTCTTTTGCTGCCTTCAGACTCAATCTGAAACACCAGCTCCTCTTGGGTCTCAAGCCTGCTGGGTTTTTGACTGGAACATACACCATTGGCTCTCCTGGTTCTCAAGCCTTCATACTTGGACTGGAACTACATCATCCACCAACTGCAGATCTGAGGAGTTCTCAGCATCTTATATGTGAGCCCAAAATAGAATACTTGGGTAGGGTGCCTTGGTGGCTCAGTCAGTTAAGTGTCTGACTCTTGATTTCTGCTCAGGTCACAATCCCAGGGTTGTGGTATGGAGCCCCAAGTGGATGTGTGAATATCTTTCTAAGGATTCTCTCTCTCTCTCTTTCCCTCCCTCCCAATGTGCTCTCTTTCTCAAAAAAAAAAAAAAAAAAGGAAGAAAAGAAAAGAAAAAGAAAATACAGGCAAATGTCTTCATGATGTTAGTATAGCAAATACATTTTTTTAAAAGACACAAAAGACTTATTAACTATAAAGTCAATGACTGATAAATATGACCACATTAAAACTAAGGACATCTATTCATCAAAAGAGAATATCAAAATCATAGAAAAGCAAGTGTTGAGTCTAATAATTGTGACCCATTAACCAACAAAGGCTCCTATTCAGAAATATAAATACTAGTATAAATCAGTTAGAAAATAACAGTAACCCTGTAGAAAAGTGGGAAATTACTTAAAAGAGCATTTCACAATAGGAAAAATCCAAATATCAAATAGCATAAGAAAAGAGCTTAGCTTTACTTGTAATTAGGGTAATGAAAATTAAAATCAGAACATTAGGTACCCCTCCATATTCACAAATATTAAAGGTCTGACAAAACCAAGTGTTAGAGAAATTGCAGAGTGGTATAATGCTGTTGGAACAAAGACTGATAATATTTATTTACAAAACAGTTGGGCCCATTTCCTCTAATTGAATACCTCTAATTTCATTCTTTGTTATATAACCTACAGTATTGCATGCTTATGTGTGACAGGTTAAGTGTAAAGAGTATTTATAACAGCATTATTCATAATCACCCCAACTGAAAATAAACCAAGTGTTTGGTCAGAATGTGTATTAATAAGTTATGGTATACTGGGGACACCTGGGTGGCTCAGTGGTTTAGCACCTGCCTTTGGCCCAGGTGTGAAACTGGAGTCCTGGGATTGAGTTCCACATGGGGCTCCTGGCATGGAACCTGCTTCTCCCTCAGCCTGTGTCTCTGCCTCTCTCTCTCTCTGTGTCTCTCATGAATAAATAAATAAAATCTTTTAAAAAATAATAAGTTATGATATATCTATACAATGTTGAAGTAGTCAGAACTACCCCTCAATGATATGGATAAAATTGAGAAAAATTATTTTGCCACCAAAAGCCAGAAAGAAAGCAAAACAAAACTGTACCTGATATGAATTTATTTACATACATTTTTTAAAAAGCAATAGATTTTATTGGTTTTTGATACATAATTACATGAGTATAAAAAGTGTTAAGAAAAGCATAGAAGTAATTATCACAGATGTCAGAGCAGTGGTAACCTCTAGGAAAGAAGAAAGAAATTATGACCAGGAAAACACACATAGGAGCTTCCTAGGGGTGTTGGCAATATTCTATTTCCTTACCTAAATAATGGTTACATGAATTAGTTTTACCTATTATTTAAGATGTACATTTATGTTTCATAGATTTTGTTGTATTCCATAATAAAATATTATAGATTTAATGTAAATGTCTCACTCTGAGTGAAATGGGGTGCCATTAGATAAAGGAAAGGAATAATATGGCTTCCCATTAGGTTAAGCAATATTTATTGACCAACTGTAATATTCTAGTTGCTTCTTAAAAATCCACAGGGAAAACTGTCAAAATGTCTGCTCTAATAGTATTTACACATGTGTGTGCTTATGTAACCATAACATAATATATATGTAAGTTATGTATTACAAACTTCGTTTGTTATGAGATTCAAGATAGAATTGGGAGTAAACACAAGGTGGGAGGTGCAACCTTAAATGGGATGATCACAAAATGCCTTAGAGTGGGTAATACATGAGCAAACATTTGAACAAAGTGAGGGGAGTTAGCTATATGCTGTCTATAGCCAATGCAGATACTAATGCAGAATAAAATAGTAGCCCCCTGAAAATATGTTCAGGTCCTAACCCCTAATAGCTATGAATATGAAATTATTTGAGATAGAGTCTTTAATAGTAGCAATTAAATTACAAATTTCATAAGGAGATCACCCTGGATTTAGAGTGGGCCCAAATCTAATGACTTTCTTTTATAAAGGGAAAGGAAAGGAAACTTGGGGCACAGAGATATCTAGGACAAGAAACCATGTGAAGATAGAGCAGACACTGGAGTTATGTAGTCCCAAACTGAAATATGCCTGCAATCACCTAAAACTGGAAGAGGCAAGGAAGGATTTTCCATTGGAGTCTTCAACAGGAGCTAAGCACCTAGACACCTTCACTGCAAAATTCTGGCCTTTACAACTGTGAAAGAATTGTTGTTTTAAGTCACCATGCTTGTGGTAATTTTTTTTTTAAGATTGATTTATTTATTTGAGAGGAGAGAGTGAGAGAGAGAGAGAGAGAGAGCAAGCGAGTATGAACTGGGGAAGGGCCACAAGGAGAGGGAGAGAATCTCAAGCAGACTCCGTGCTGAGTGTGCACCTGACACAGGACTTGATCTCACAAACCTGAGATCATGACATGAGCTAAAACCAAGATTTGGCTGCTCAACCAACTGAACCACCCAGGTGTCTCTTGTAGTAATCTTTTATAGCAGCCCTAAGAAACTAATACACGCAGCATTTTTGGGAATGTTAACATTATTCTTCATTGGTTTGCTTGATTATTAATATTTCCTCATCTCTCTAGATATTGAGGATGGAAAGCCATTGGCCTGCGAAAACCTCTAAGATTTTATATTACATTAAATATTTTTCTGTATATATCTATTTAAAGATTTTTTTTTAATTTTTATTTATTTATGATAGTCACAGAGAGAGAGAGAGGCAGAGACATAGGCAGAGGGAGAAGCAGGCTCCATGCACCGGGAGCCTGATGTGGGATTCGATCCGGGGTCTTCAGGATCGTGCCCTGGGCCAAAGGCAGGCGCCAAACCACTGCGCCACCCAGGGATCCCTGTATATATCTATTTAATTCAGTAAAATATGCAGAGTGAGTACACAGGAATCATTTATTTATTTACTTATTTAATAACTGAACATGATTTCATATAAAATGGAAAATTGAAGAAAACATACTAAATTTTTAAATTTTTTATAATCTAACCCTAAAGAGATAATAATTTTGGCTATTCTGTTCCAAATGTTATATCCATATATTCAATAAGATGATAGTGAACATAAACTTTTAGTATCTTCCTTTTTAATTTAATTATGAACATTTTATCATACAATTAAGCAACCTATAAAACATGGTTTTTAAATGGAAGCATAATGTTTCATGCTTTGAATATAATATAATTTAGTTAGCTAATCCTCTAGTTCTAGGATTCATTTTTTTCTAGCACTTTCCTATTGTAAAAACAAGGTGATAATACCCTTGTATACAACCTTATATATGGTCCTTATAATTTCCATGAAATGAATTCTTAGATTTAGAATTATTCTATCAAAACACATGACCCTTTAAAAGATCTTGATTCATTTCATCAAATAGCTGGAAGTCTGTATCAACAGAAACCCACACCATAAGTAGTATGTGATAGGGAAGCATGAAGGATTTCAAGAATGACTTTATAGTCTGTTCAAATCCCAGCTATATCACACAGTCTTTCATTTTGGGAAGATAATTGCTCATCATTTTATTTGCAAATTGGGGAAATAAATACAACCATGTAGAATGGTTTTGAGCCTTAAAGGTAATTTATATAAAATATTTTAACTCAATGCCCAGAATATGAGTAATCTCATATCTCATTCCCTCAAACGGGGGTTCTAGGGTATGTCTAAAAAAAATGTTGATCTGTGCCACATACTACTGCAAGTGCCTGTGCCTGGCTGTCTGCTGCTTGGCCCTTGGCTCTCTACCACATGCTTCTACAGTATATGCTGAGAGTGATATTCTGCTAGAAATTTTTCTTTTTTTTATAAATTTATTTTTTATTGGTGTTCAATTTGCCAACATATAGCATAACACCCAATGCTCATCCCATCAAGTGCCCCCCTCAGTGCCCGTCACCCAGTCACCCCCACCTCCTGCCCACCTCCCTTTCCACCACCCTTTGTTCGTTTCCCAGAGTTAGGAGTCTCTCATGTTCTGTCTCCCTTTCTAATATTTCCTACTCATTTTTTCTCCCTTCCCCTTTATTCCCTTTCACTATTTTTTATATTCCCCAAATGAATGAGACCATATAATGTCTGTCCTTTTCCAATTGACTTATTTCACTCAGCATAATACCCTCCAGTTCCATCCACGTCGAAGCAAATGGTGGGTATTTGTCATTTCTAATGGCTGAGTAATATTCCATTGTATACATAGACCACATCTTCTTTATCCATTCATCTTTCGATGGGCACTGAGGCTCCTTCCACAGTTTGGCTATTGTGGCCATTGCTGCTATAAACTTTGGGGTGCAGGTGTCCCAGCATTTCACTGCATCTGTGTCTTTGGGGTAAATCCCCAGCAGTGCAATTGCTGGGTCATAGGGCAGATCTATTTTTAACTCTTTGAGGAACCTCCACACGGTTTTCCAGAGTGGCTGCACCAAGGGCAATTTTACACGTTTAATGCAATCCCTATCAAAATACCATGGACTTTCTTCAGAGAGTTGGAACAAATTATTTTAAGGTTTGTGTGGAAAAGACCCTGAATAGCCAGGGGAATATTAAAAAAGAAAACCATATCTGGGGGCATCACAATGCCAGATTTCAGGTTGTACTACAAAGCTGTGGTCATCAAGACAGTGTGGTACTGGCACAAAAACAGACACATAGATCAATGGAACAGAGTAGAGAATCCAGAAGTGGACCCTCAACTTTATGGTCAACTAATATTCGACAAAGGAGGAAAGAAAGATTATCCACTGGAGAAAAGACAGTCTCTTCAATAAATGGTGCTGGGAAAATTGGACAGCCACATGCAAATTTCTCTAATTACTCTCTAGCGGTGCTGCTGCTTCTTGGTTGATAAATTCACCCAGGTCTCAGCAACACAGCAAATCTCATACCCCATTCCATCGTTACTTTGGCTTACCTCATTCCAATGTACACCAGGTAATATAATGCATACCAATTCTACTTTAAAAAAATTTTTTAAAGAGTTTACTTCTTTATCTTGGGGCAGGAGGGGTCAAGGGAAAGGGAGAGGGAAATTTAAGCAGACTCTGCGCTGAGCATGGAGCCTGATGCTGGCCTCAATCTAAACCCCAATATCGTGATCTGAGCTGAAATCAAGAGCCAGACAGTCAATTGACTGAGCGACCCAGGTGCCCCCCATCCTACCATTTTCAGAGAATTTTTACATAATTCAGGAAGTATTTTCACATATTTGGAAAACTATGGCTAATGTCCCTTTTTTCAATTGCACATGTCATATATGCCAAATAACTGAATGCTTTGCATATATAAACATAAGTACTTCAAACTACATTGTTAAGAAAAGCTACTTTTATTCATGACAAACATATTATTAATAGAACAAATGTACTAGTAGAAAGCATTCATATTCTAATCAAAAGCCAAATAATGTTTTCTACGTCCTTGAAACATTTTCAAAAATGGTAGAAAAAGTGGTATCTAATTTTAATGACCAAATAATCACCAGGTACTTCCTCACTTCTTATGGTTTAACCAGGACTGTGTTAGATACCAAACACTAAAATCCAAAAGAAGAAAAGACCTTTGCCTACTGTATGATGATGCTCTAAGCCCAAGCACATAAAAAAAAAAAAAAAAAAAAAAAAAAAAAACGAAAGTCAAAATAATCTGTTCACTTTCAGTAACAAGTACAGAAACTGAAATCCATATAGTAAACAAAAGAAAAATATTTGTAATTCCTTTGAAGGTAATAACAAAGCAGATTAGGTATACATAGTATTGACCATTACACATGTATTGAAATCTGAGCATAATAATTGCTTTCAGGTTCTCAGCAAAATTAAAGACCCACTTGGCTTTATAAACTCAACACCACAGAACACTTAGAATCTCAAAGCACGGACCTCATAATTACTACTATGATATAAAATGAAAGAAAACCAAAGAAAAGACAAATGGAAAAAAAGTGATCAAAATCAAAATAGCGTCTAAGGAATTTTTTTAAAGTGAAAATAAAGCCCTGACCATCCTGAAATGTATTCTACACAGTCCCCAGTGGAAGCGTGCCCCAATTGTATCCAGAATGAATAGCTTATTAACACACTTTTCATGGATTTCCCTCTCTTGCCTGACTCACTCTCCTCACTCACCCATTTCTGCTCCTTGGTATTAATTTCCAGAAAAGTACTCACAGGCAGCATACTCTCCCCTCACATACACAGGAAAGAAAATATATGAAATTAATATGTGGACACAATAAAAAGCTTAAAGAGGATAAACTTGGAAGTCATTCATTTCTTCCTCACCCAAATACAAACTATATATAATGTTGCTCCTATCAAACTATATATATATATATATATATATATATATATATATATATTCATAAACTAAGTAATACAGTAATACCTAGGTAACAGAATTATGGTTCTTCATTTGCATGCCCTTTCTTCCTACATGTCTTTCTTCTTTAATATTTCTACCCATGCCATTCTGCTTCGATATGGTATTATTTATTTATTTATTTATTTAGATTTTATTTATTTATACATGAGAGGCACACAG
This sequence comes from Canis lupus dingo, assembly GCF_003254725.2. NCBI lineage: Eukaryota > Metazoa > Chordata > Mammalia > Carnivora > Canidae > Canis > Canis lupus. Next base: position 51,232,971 of record NC_064255.1, on the reverse strand, counting down.
AGAGAGAGAGGCAGAGACATAGGCAGAGGGAGAAGCAGGCTCCATGCAGGGAGCCCGATGTGGGACTAGATCCCGGGACTCCAGGATCACACCCTGAGCCAAAGGCAGATGCTCAACCTCTGAGCCACCCAGGCATCCCTGGTCCATTTTCTTAAATCCATTCTTAAATGCTATTTTCCTGATCCTGTCAACTGGATGTTAAATTCCAATACTTTGAGTTGTATCTCTTTAGAATACTCATCTTATTCGGCACCATATGACAAACTTGCATCATCCATTCATTCAAGAAATATTTACAAAACCTTGACACCTGACAAGGATTAAGCCAGACTATGTAGATAAAGAATAAGCAAAGCAGACTCAACCCAGGTTGTTATGAAATTTATGGATTAATAAGGAAACAGATATTACTGACCATATTATAAGCATCATTTTTAAAGAAGAAATATAAAGTTTTATGGCATTGAGAAGGGGCCCAAATTTTTATACTATTACAAGCAGTTCCTTCTCATCAGGGACTCTTATTCATCAATATCAACACCAAACAACTACCACAGTGTCATGTATGCAGTAGGTAACCTATAAGCATTTGAAATAAAGGTAGTTGAGGAGTTAAGAGACTATCACGTAAGGTAAGAGATTTACTGCATGAAAAGGTATTATTTGCTTTCTTTGCTCCTATCAATGAAAAAATATAGGCAATTTTGACTACTCAGTTTAAGCGTGTTTTTACTATGTTTTTACTGTCAGCCAAGATGGGATAGCAGAAATAGTTTTCGGATTCTTAAGTTACGTTTATGTGTAAATGTGCATTTTTTGTGTGTGCTCCACTTCAAATTTAGTATAGATTTTGCCATTGATTTTTGAGAAATGGGCTATAGGAATTTCTATTTAAAAAGCTAAACCACATGTGTAATTGAAAATGTTGCAGAGCCTCTACTGTATTCCTCATTAGATCATCCTTTGAATTAAAATTGAGTTTATAGCACTAGGTCAATACCTCCCATACAAGTAATTAGAATTGTTTGGGCAAGAGGTCAAAGTTCTAGAGTCCAGATGATATCATCCATCAAAATTATGTTTTCAATTCTATTTTTATGTGTTACTAGAAATATGAGAATCAAATTTTATAATGAGATTTCCACATATCAAAACCAACAGAAAATAACCTGCTAGAAAATACCTCCTCCTGAGACCATTTTTGTTCATCTTGTTTTATATCTTTGAAGCTACAATATTCAGAAATGAACAAAAGTGATGTATTTCTCCTTGGGGTATGGAAGACAGATCATATGACTATTGACATAGCATGATCACAGGGCCTGAACTAGTTGCTAATACTGAGAGTTCCAGCAGTGCAACTTTACTTGCTTGAACCAATGCTTTTCCAAGCTTTTAAGGCCTACAGTGACATTATGTGAGTATCACCTCTCATGGTACTTGCCAGGGTATAAAATTTGCGCATCATGGAGGAATGTTTCCATGTAACGAAAATTTCCAGTGTTCAACTTTATGTTCTCCCTGTTGATCCGACCACCTCTGCATCTACTCCCATGCATATTCTACCCATGCATGCTTGTATTCATAAGCTAGATCCTTCAGATCCTTTAATGTGTAGTCTCTATTCTCCATTAGCAAGTCAGTCCAACCCCCAGCTGCGATACTGGGATTCACACATGCTATTGCTCTGGTTGCCAGGGGAGGAGGTAGCGGTAAAAGCTAAGGACAAGCCTTGCCTTAGAAGGCACATGGCTCAAGTGAGGCTTCTGCAGAATTGCAAATCGAAGGAGGTCAGTATATATCAAAGAAGGGAAGTGGGCCATTTCTGTTGGCACAGTGAGTTCAAGAGAATCTGGGATTCTAAGATTCTTAAATGTTTCCATCCAGTTGCATATATTCCAAATCTTCCTCATGTATTTTCAGCCTGACTTTGGAGTAGAAGGATGCAACCTTACCTAAAGTTCCAGTATTCTTATAGTCACCCTGAGCCTTGTCTATTTTGTTTAATCATCAATTGTAGGAAATCAGAATTTCCTTAAATGTGCCAAGGAAACAGTCTGTCATATTTTGCTTGAATTGTTGATTAATTACACTGTCCTCTCATTATTTTCTTTTCCATTGGGACCATGACCTTAGGTAACTGCCACCCAATTCCACAGCTCTATAGTCACTATTTATTGATACTTGCCTAGTTTTATATATACTTGCCTATATATAGTGCAAGACAGTATTTTTCCCTGTCCTCAAAAAATATCCAACCAAACTCTTCACAGCTAAATATTTCAACAATTCCACTGTTACAGCATTCTAGTAGTGATATGCCATCTTCTACCTGTAAGAGTCCTTATTGCTAGCTGACTTATTCCTAGCCACCTGACAAATGATCCATATCCTAAATCTCATGTTTGAGTCTGTTTCTAGGATAACTTCTAGTGTCAGCTCTCTTAGATCAATTTTGCTGAAACAATAAAGCAAGTTCTGTGCAAAGAGGTTCATTGGAGTAAGCTCCTGGGTAACACGCTTGTGAGAAAGCGAGAAAGTGATGAGCAGAAGAAGCTGACATACCACATGTCAACTGAGGTCTCAGGTGATCCATTTTGGGAGTTTTCCAAAGCTGAGGCAAGAAAGCCAGGTTTTTTAATTCCTACATTAATCAGGCATTTTCTGTGATCCTTCCATGAAAAAGTCTGTTTCCTATATTGGGGTTATTCCTTATGGGGGAGGGCACATCTGTGAGCCATCAGCAGGTGATAATCTCAATACCTAGAGGGTGAATAAGTTTCTCTATAGAGGGGATGTGAACAGGAGGACAGAGAATGTCTTAGTCCATTCAGAGTGCTATAATACAATATCAAAGAATGGATAGTTTATAAACAACAGAAATTTACTTCTCACAGTTGTGGAGGCTGGAAGTCTAAGATCAAGGTATCAGCCTGGATGCATGAGTACCCTTGTATATCACAGACTTCTCATATCCTCCAATAGTGGCACAGCCTAGGGAACTCTGTGTGATCTTTATCAAAAGAGAAGTAATCACATTCTTGAAGGGTTCCATCTCATAACATAAGTGCTCCCCAAAGACCCCATCTTCTGTACCAGAACAGCAAAGGAAACAACAGAGTAAAAAGGCAAATTATAGAGTGGGAGAAAATATTTGCAAACCATTTTCTTGTAGGCAGTAAATCTCCAAACAATGTAAGAAACTCTGACAACTCAGTAGTAAAAAATAAAAACCTAATTTAAAAGTAGGCAAAAAAAAAAAAAAAGTAGGCAAAGAATTTGAATAGACATTTCTCAAAGAAGTAGCTATCCTAGATCATAATGCCAGGGGAAACCTCTTGGGAACCGGGGACACACAGTATTTTAACACTTTTCCTAGCAAAGACCTTCACTGTGTTCAAATCTAAAGAGTAGGTGTAGGGGATGGTGTAACGAGGCTCTTGAATATGGGAGCACATCAGATTAGATCCTAATTGCCTGGTCATCTGGAAATACAGGTGGTTCAAAACTCTAGAAGAGACCCTAGAGGAAGCAAATTTGAGACAACTTGAGCAAATTCATAAACTCAAACAGATGTGACTGAATGTGGCCACACTTAAATAACGATCCTCTGAGAGTGTGGAAAAGAATGACTAAAATAGGTAATCCAACTTTCCTATTTTATGGGATCCAAACCAAGTCTCTCATTTCCTCCAACAATTCATGGAGGTGTTTGGGTAAGACCTGGGAAGTAAAGAATCAGGTTATAGAGTTAAAAAGAAATCCAAAAGTACAAAGTCCTCTTAATTTGAGAGCTAGACCAATTTTTGCAGTGTAGACTTGGACTTCAAAACTACTTTTTCTAATTCTACAAAACAAATCATATGTTTCCCATGGATTTTCTACTTATTCATTCACTCTCTTTAGATAATTTGAGACAAAAGTTATTATTCTCAGCTAATGTAGGGAAGAAATTTTGGAGTGCCTTAGCTGGGTGATTCAGACTCAGGGTCTTTTTATAGGTTGCAGTCAAAATACCAACCAAGGCTACAGTCAGCTAAATCTTGACTGGAACAAGAGGATCTACTTCTAAGGTGGCTTACTTACATGGCTATTATTTGATGATGACTATGGTTGGGAGGCCTTATTTCCTTCCAAACAAGCTGTTGATTATCTTTGTAACCTGGCAGCTGGCTTTCCCAAAATGAGCAATGGCAGTGAGAACCAGGCAGAGCTATCCTGTTTAAAACCTAGCTTTCAAAATCACATTGCATCACCTTTCCCAGATTATGTTCATTAAAAAAGAGTCATTAAATCTAAGCACATTCAAGGGAAGGGAAATCAAACTCCATTTCTTAAAGAATGGAATATCAAAGAATTTGTGAATACATTTTAAAACCAGCACATTCACTCATTCAACATTGGGTCTATCCATTTATATGTTCAACAAACTCCACACCTTCAGGCTATGGAACGAATTTTCTTGTCTTTTTTTAAAGATTTATTTATTTATTTATTTATTTATTTATTTATTTATTTATTATTTATTTATTCATGAGACACAGAGAGGCAGAGACAGAGGCAGAGGGAGAAGCAGGCTCCTTGCAAGAGTACCGATATGGGACACGATCCTGCACCCCAGAATCACGATCTGAGCCAAAGGCAGACACTCAACCACTAAGCCACCCAGTTGTCCCTGGAATGAATTTTCTAAAAAAGCAGCATCATATTGATATGTTTCCCCTTGGTCAATAAGGAGAGTTTGCAATGACAATTAACATTATTGCCTTTCAATTTGTCTCCCAAATGTAAGATAATCCTACTCAACAAAAATCCAATTCAACAGTTGATTTGGATTCCTTGTGTCCTTTGACATTTTAATAGAAAAATTAATAGTTTCTTTTGCTGCTCCAATTTTGATCAAGAGATGACTAAACAAGGCATAAGAACATATATTGGTTAATGGAAATTATAAGAAATTTCCTTTATAGACCTTTTTTCAAACTTCATGATAATCTTATGTTTACATAATTTCCCTCATTTCATAGTAAATCCTGGAGTCAGATTCTGAAATGTTAAATAATTATAATCACCCATAATCATAAGAATTTGCTAATCTAAAAAATAATTTATTCATCTGATAGCCAACCAAAGTTGGATTCCAAAGTTTATGTTCTTTTCACTTCTCAGTTGGACATATATTGAAAACAAAAAGTAGTAACCCCTTCAGGCAATACAGTATTCAGTTAAATATTTATTTTAAAACACTGGGTCTGACTTATTAAAAGAAATTTCAAAACCAAATCTTGTGCTCTACCTTAATTGAGGCATTTTTCTAAAATACTATTATCCTGAAACTCTTAAAATGCACACATACCAACTTTACCATCCTAAGCACCAATAGATTTTAACACTTGATGAAACTTACCTGTTATATATCTCTAAATAAAGACAGAGATCAAAAATAAAGCCAAGCAGTAAAACAGTGACAGAGATTAAGTGAGGATTATCTTAGACAGTAAATTGTACTGAATTCTACTTAATCATCTCTGATAGAGTTTTAAAAATCATGGTGGCCCATTATGTCTCTAGTTCTTAGATTATTTTTCTTACATATGAAAATGTTTCTATGGAAATGGGCCAATTTATCATGGCAAAGCAGAATTCTAAAAATGTTTGTTTAAATCTTTCTATTTGGAATATGTCTAAATCATTAAAATATATCCATTTTATTCTACTGTATAATGTCCATTCAGTGATATTTATGAGAGTGCAATATCATGTATATATGCCTAAAATGTATGCGACCAGGTGACTCCAAAATGCCACAATCAAGAAAATATAGTCTCCATACAATATTTGTATATATCTAAGAATGTGTAGGTTTCTAGAAAATGTAAGCATTTAGGAACACATATGAACATTTAATTCATGGAGCCTAAAATTATAAGAAGTAATAAAATTAACAAAAGGTATTCATTGCATTCTCCTTTTAAATTTTTCAATTCAGACCATTTATAACATTTATTTATCAAAACAATGAATAACATCATATTTCTCTCCAAAGTAAAGTGGAAAACCATTTTTTCTTTAAGAATTCCGAAGCTTTTGTTATTTAATGTCACTGTTAGCATAATAAAAACAATTATTATTTATATTTTGATGACTAAATGAGATAGATTAATGCATGACAATAATTGCCAATTGAACAATAACTGCAAAACACAGTTTTTATTCTATCTTAAGCCAAAGAGCTACTTTAATTCTTGTAACTCATTTCATAGAACTTGTATAGTTTTATAGTTCATAACTATAGTTTATAAACTATAGTTCATATAGTTTCTCATACAGCACTCTCATAGCTTACTGATTTTACACTTTCTCCAGAAATCTAAAATATCAACCAAATAACCATTAGAAGTAAATATGTGGAGGCAACCAGTGGAGGTAAGCATTTTTCATATATTCATTCATTTATTCATTCATTCATCACATGTGCCAGGTCATGTAGGAACATTTTTGATAAGTGTTACACATAGGCGCTCAGTGTTTGCGGGTTAAAAATCTAGGAAAAACCTACATCTCAAAAACTTAATTTACCAAATTTACCAAATATTTACACTAAAGCAGAGATCTTTTCCCTGAAGCAGATCTGAGATGATAGATAGATAGATAGATAGATGATAGATAGATAGATAGATAGATAGATAGATAGATAGATAAACTGTTATCAACAAAAGAGAAAAACAAAGATTACTTTTAAAAATATAAATAGAAACTTTGGATGCCTGAGTGGCTCAGCGGTTGAGCATTTGCCTTGGGCTCAGGGTGTGATCCCAGTTTCGGGATCAAGTCCCACATCAGGGTCCCCACGAGGAGCCTTCTTCTCCCTCTATCTATGTCTCTGCCTCTCTCTGTGTCTCTCATGAACAAATAAATAAAATCTTTTTTTAAAAAATAAAATATGGGCATCCTGGGTGGCTAAGTGGTTTAGCACCACCTTCAGTCCAGGGCCTGATCCTGGAGACCTGGGATCGAGTCCCACATTGGGCTCCCTGCATGGAGCCTGCTTCTCCCTCTGCCTGTGTCTCTGCCTCTCTCTCTCTCTCTCTCTCTCTCTGTTTCTCATGAATAAATAAATAAAATATTAAAAAATAAAAAATAAAAACATATAAAAGAAACAGAATATAAACTTTAATTTTTAACCTTATTTTAAAAAACACATGCATGAGGGCTATATAGAGATAAACATATCCACTGCTGCATCAATTTTTAAGTAAGTTAGAGTTTCTATTAGCTTTAAATTTTCTGGGTCAAAAGACTGTGATTATTAGGTACTGTAAAATATTTTATCTATAATTATAAGAATCTTCTGTTTTCTTAACTGAGTACATATCTTAACTTTGTGAAATTGAAATTAGGCTGAAGGAAAAGTATGGCAAGATAAATGAGGGATGGGAAAGATGATGTATCACATACATGGCAAAAAGACGAGAACCCAAATTTGGAAACATAAGATTCAAGGCAACCACAGGATTTAGAAGGAATAACAGTAATAATGGCCCCATGACCACGGTACACCATCCAGATACGGTCACAATTGTTTTTTCTCATTCTCCTTGTCCATTCAGTGATGATTCAAAATCCAAGAATGGAATATACACAATTTGACAATTTTGGGATGACATGCCTGTCTACTAATTTGGAGAATGTATTTTCCTGATCTGCACTTTCCAGAAAACCTTCAGTTGGGTTACTTAGTTTACTGAATTATCCATAAGTTTAATAACTATACATATACTGCCTTTCTTATATGATTCCACCATCTATTTCACCCGTCTCCTACAGATGTTGCTATAATTCTATTTTGACCAGGATTAGTTTGTCCTTTTTTTTTCCCCTCAAAATATCTCCCCAATCTTTGCAGCTACATCAATAGATTCTCTGTGTTGACAACTCTCATTATCTCACTATCAGCTACTGCATCCAACCTCTCAGTCTTATTGAATGACAATAAATAACTCTAGAGAACAGTAATGCTTGTTGCCACGTTGTTACTTATATGCCTGCCACAGTATTAAGATTTTTAAAAGTTGTTTAAATATTCTGAAACAAAATATATTTGAACTTTTTGATACACTGTTTCACTTGATGCCTAATAAAAATGTTTCCATTTCTAAAAGATGAATATACTTATTTGTCCTTTGCCTCACTGTTCTTTACTTGCCCAACATTACTTTTAACTTTTGACTCAGGAACAAATAGATTCACCAAGAGTGGAGCTGTTTATCAAAGAAGTTCTAAGTGAAAGTTGCTGATGAACTATTTGGTTAACAGAAATAGCTTAATTCGAGTTGTCATACACCCAAAACAATTATTCACTTGAAAGAATTACAAAAATAAAACGAACAGGATAATGAACAAAAATACAAAATGAAGAGAAATACAAAAATGTATTTCTTAGGAAAAATATTTCACCCAAGTCACAGTTCTTTGCTTGGACATGAAAGAAGCAACCTTTGGAAAATTCAGGTATTTTATTTTGTTTGCAATACTCATTCATACATTTGCTGTTTTTATAGACATACACAAAGTTGTAAATTATAAGTGACCATTAATTAGCATAAGCCAAGTCTAATGTAAGAACTCTACTTAACTTTTTAAGAGACAATTCCCGATGTAAAGGTATTTCAAACTGGTTTTTAAACTCACAGAAATGAGAAATAATCTCTCAGGAATTCTCATAAGGCTACCAAAGTTCTTTCCTTAGCTTTTTTAGAAAGCGTGATATTGGCAAATTAAATTAAAGAGTCAGCAAGTTAAATTAAGAATAACATTGCCCCGGACTGTTTGTTTGGGATGTGCCAATCAACAGTCCTGCCATTCTGAACACATGGATCTGGTTTGTAAAAATAAGGAACTTTTTCCAGACCATAGAAATTTCAGTCATAACATTTTTTTACATCATCCTTCACCCTAAGCCTGGTATGTACAGACTAGGAAACACAGGTCCTTGATTAGAGCAGATGTGAGCATCAATATTCACCTTCATGAGTCTCTCCTGAAACTGCTACATCTCAAAGGCTGGTGTGCTCAGACTCACGAAAGTCTAGATCCCAAAATATACAATTGTAGATATTCCCATTCCCAATTGAAAAGATGTAGGACGAAGGAAAAAATCTCAGATAATCACATAATCATGTTAAGAGAGATTCTCAGTCAGATCCAATTCTGTCAAAACCAGCCAAGAGGAATTCGTCATTTAAAATAATGTAAAGTCAGCCTCCCTTGAGGTGTGTGAAATAATCTGTACAGATTTTTTTAACCTCTCTTTCACCATCCCTGATCTATGAATAAATTTTATTAGAATTAGCTAAAATTAGAATGCCACAGTGATTTCTTTACTAACTTTCTTCTTAGGAAGTTTTGCAGTCATGCAGAGCTTGGCAGAGAACTTAAAGAAATGAGCAACTGCGGAGAAAATCACTTAAGAGAGAGGTACCTAAGCTTAAAGCCACTGAATAACCTTGCATGAAGGTAGGTCAGAGGTGCAGACAGATCAGTAGAACAGCAAATTGGTCAAGTCGATGAATAAATAGGTACATATCTGTTTGTAATCATCAAATCTTCCTTATTATAAAGTAGGAAGAGTGAACACACACACACAAAAATGTGTGAATTTAATTTACTAAACTTATTTAGTACTCATTAATCAAATAAATATTCATTAATTTCTATGCATGCACAGGGCCTTCTACTAGATAAAGAAATGTAATGTTGAACAAAAAAAAAAACTGAGTGTGTTTTTCCATAAATATTATATTTTCATGGCAAAAGACTGAGGGAAAACAAATGGCACACAGGCATTTGTGCAAACACACACATGAGGTAGTGAAATACAGATATTAAATATATGGTATGCATAAATATAAGTGTGCTAGGGGCATAAGATATATAGTTGTATTAGGTATGATTGTATATGTATATATGTGATATATGTCATATGTACATATACGTGCATGTATGTATCCATGTGTATTTAACGTATATATATAAGGCATGTGTCCCTATATTATATTATGTATCAGGTAGTAACAATTCCAGTGATGAAAAATAAAGCAGGTTAAAAGAGATTTGGGGTTTTCTGTGGACTGGGGGTTGGCTTTTTACAAAGGAAAGTTAGAAAATCTTTTGCCGTGAGGTGATTCCATCACAGAACTGGGTGGAAGATATTTCAGGTCCTATAGCGGGACTATGTATACAATGTGGAGAACTTTTGATTTTTGTCCTGAGTAATATAGGAAGCTGTTGGAGAATTCTGAGAAGAAAAATGACACAGACTGTAGAAGCCTTCTGGCTGCCTTGTGGAGAATAGGGTACAGGGCTGAAGGTGCAAACTGGGAAATCAATTGGGGACCATTGTGATAAATAGTCCAACCAAGGGAGACTGGTGACTTGGGGAAGGCCAAGAGCCTTATCAATTTCGTACCTGTGAAGTTTTTTAAAGTTCTGAAACTTCAATGTTCACTACTGTGGTATAGCATGTCATTTTATCTCATCTGAGTTTCCTTTCTTCCCTGGTTCAAACCAATACCCTAAGATATTTCTGTCTCTCTAGATAATCCCTTAAATACCTAGTGCCGAGATAACATTTTCTTTGTAAACTATTATCTAAATCAAGCCATATGGAGCCTTCAATATTTTAATAATATTATCTCTAAATGTTAAATATGTAACAATGGTATGATATTTGGAGGTAGAAATAAAGGAAAATTAAAAATCATATTTAATTTGACCAGCTCTAGGCATTAGTGTTCTTTTGTTCTATATACATACACATATATGTGTATGACTTTCATCACTATACATATAGAATGTTGTGTTCTGATTTCTCACACACCTATGTATATATTTATGAAACCTGTATATATTTTAACACCTCCTATTCTATTTTGAAAAACAAAATTATGGTTTGCAATATTTATTTATATTTATGTATCATTCTTATATTTTTGACATTATTTTATTCACTAAATATTTGCTGAGTGCTTACTGTAGGCAGGGCTAGTCTTGGCACCTGTAACACATCAGTCAACAAAACTTAAAAAACAAAAACTCTGCACATATACACTTTATATTCCCATGCTAGGAAATTTCTGATGAATAATAAACATAGTAAATGAATAAATTGTAACAATATGTTAGAAGGTGATAAATGTCCTAGAAAAAATAGCACTGTACAAAAAGGATTATAGTAGGGCTGGAGTAAGGTGTGGAGGCCAGAGTTGGTCTCTTCAAGAAGGAATTGCTATTTTTTTTTCATTATAAAGAATCATGTGCGTCTTTTGTTCATAAACTCTTATCTAAAATGTGAATTTTTCCTTGGATACATTCCTAGGAAAGGAATTAACGGATTTAAAAGAAATATTTTTTTAAACCAACTTATGCATATATCAGCAGAGTTCAAGTTATTATTCGAATGTTCCTTGATAACTATTAATCCTTAATCACTTTAAGTACTTTATTAATATTTAACCGCTTTGTTTTCAGATTGTTAATACTGGCATTTGCATTCCTTGAATAATTTTGATGTTCCCCCAAAGATGTTAAGAATTCCAATTTACTACTTGGTAAAATGGCAATTTTGATATTCCTTGATTGCTTTTCTCTCATATTTTATTTTTCTAATTTTGGCATTAATCTGTATGTCCCCCACCCCTTTTTTGCAGGGAGTTCTGAAGAGTAGAATTAAGAATTTTTAAGACTATTTATTTATTTATTTATTTGAGTGAGAGACAGAGCACGAGAGAGCCAGGGAGGAGAGGGGGAAGCAGTCTCCTCTCCCTGAAGAGGGAGTCCAAATTGGGGATTCCATCCCAGGACCCTCAGACCATGACCTGAGCAAAAGGCAGATGCTTAACTGACTGTGCCACACAGGTGCCCCAACAGTCTATTTTCTAAAACAGTTTTAGATTTACTGATGGGAAGGTGAAGAGATTTCCCATACATTTGTCCATTTCTGTTAGATGGGTATTAAAGTTTCCATTATGGCAGTGGACTCATCTATTTCTCACAGTTGTATCAGTTTCTGCTTCTTATATTTAAGATGCTATTATTAGGTGCATATTCAATTTTCCTACTCTGAAGTCTGTTGTGTCTGCAAAACAGCAATTCCTGCTTCCTCTGATTAGTGCTACTACGGTACATCTTTTATCACCCCTTTATTTTAACCTGTATATATCTTTGTATTTAAAGTGGGTTTCATGTAGAAAAAACAGCTGATTCTTGTTTTTCATTCATTCTATCTCTTTTAGCTGGAGTGTTTAGACCATTGATATTTAAAGTGACTATTGATGTAGACAGATTAATAACTATTTGCCCTTTCTATTGTTCATATTTTTGTCTTCCGCCATTTTTCTCCTTTTTGTAGTTTTAACTGAGCATTTTATGGGATTGCATTTCCTCTGCTTCCTTAGTATATCAATTATATTTCTTTTTTTAAAAAAATATTTTTGTGTTTTTTTAGGTATTTGTCCTAGATTTTTGCAATATACATTTACAACTAATGCAAGTCTGCTTTTAAATAATCTATGTTGAAAAAAAAAATCTATGTTGTTTCATGGGTAGTACAAATAACTTATGACAACAAAATTTTCCTAATTCCTCCCTGTTGTCCTTGTATTATTTTTTTTTCTCAGTTCAAGTTTAACAGAAACAACAAAAGATCAAAAGTGATGCCCCGCTATTGTACATATCAGTTGGCCTGCCCTATAGCACAGCTCAGACCATTCTCTCCAGAGGAAGAAAGGCTGGCCTCCCCAAACCCTGCAGGAAAGGCCTGTCTTGTCCCATACCACATACCACATCTGCAGAGTCTAAAGTCTTGTTTTAAGCATGACAATAGTACAAAAAAAGATTCTGTTTTCATGGATGCCCACTACAGCCCGGCCCTAAAATGGCGAGGCGCTCACTTCTGCTTAGAGAAATATTCTTTGCTTTTCTGGACATCAGGCTTGATGGTATCACTGCCAGGCTTCCAGCCAGCTGAGCACACTTCCCCATGCTTGTCAGTGAACGGGAAGGCCTGAACCAGTCGCAGACTCTCATCCACAGAGTGACCAACAGGAAGGTCATTTACAGTGATCTGCCAAAGGATACCTTTATCATCAATGACAAAGAGGCCCCTGAGCGAGATGCTTTCATCAGCCTTTAAGACTTCATAGTCCTGAGCAATGGTATGCTTGGGGTCTGATACCAAGGGAATGTTCATAGGTCCCAGTCCTCCTTGTTTCTTGGGTGTGTTGATCCAAGCCAGGTGAGAGAAATGAGAATCCACAGAAGCACCAATCACTTGACAGTTGAGTTTCTTAAATTCTTCTGCCCTGTCACTGAAAGCAATGATCTCTGTGGGGCACACAAAGGTGAAGTCAAGAGGATAAAAGAATAATACAACATATTTTCCTTTGTAGTCAGATAGGCTAAGGTCTTTGAACCGGCCATCTGGCATAACAGCTGTGGCTTTGAAGTTGGGAACAGGATGCCCAATTTTGGCATTTCCTGAAGACATCTTGCTATGGGCAGCTCTGAAGAGACTAACCACCGAAGACCAGTCAGGAAGAAGACACCTTGTCCTTGTATTATTAGTATCATTCATTTCACTTATACATAAGTGTAAATATGTGCATAACTATACATAATTGAATATAATATCACTATTATTATAAACACATTGCTAATTATTGGATTAATTAATAAGATAAATTAAATAATAATAAAATAATAATAAGATAAATTAAATTCCTCTATATTTTCTAAGTTTTCTGCAAAAGGATTAAAGCTTTACAAATATCTATATTCCCTAAGGTTTTATTTTTATAATAAAAATTTTATAAGCTTTAAAAAAATAAATTCTATCTTACTTCCATTTATTCTTTCTCAGATGCTTTTACTTTTTAAATGTAGATCCTAGTTTATGACTTACCTAATTTTCTTTCTCTTAACAAAATTCTCCTAACATTTCTTTCTAGGCAGATATACTGGCAAAAAAATTCCTTTAACTTTTTTCTTCTGAGAAAGTCTTTATTTCTCCTTTAATTTTGAAGAATAATTTTACAGGTACAGAATTCTAGATTGGTGTTTTTCTTTTTTCAACCTTTTAAATATTCAACTCTCCTTGCTTGCATGATTTCTGAGAAGTCAGACATAATTCTTATCTTTGCTTCTTTATTCATAAGGTTGGTTCTTCTCATTTTTCTTCTTTCAAATTTTTTCTTTATCTTTGATTTTCTATAGTTTGAGTAAATATGTCCAGGCTTTGTATCTTATAATTTTAAAAATCCACTTTATATTTTTAATAATTTATCTGTAAATATTTTTTTAGCTCACCTAACCTGAAATCTTATTGTAGAAAATAATTCAAATTAATTCAAGAAAAACAGTGAGTTTTCTAAAAAAAAAAAAAAATGACATAACTAGGGTGGAAGAAATCTATAATATGTTGATACCTACTCTATTTTGCTTCCCACTAAAAGCATACAGAATGTGTTTTTTCATTTGAAAGTAAAGTAGGAAGCATACAGGAAAGCATTATTTTACTTTATTTTTCAGAGATTTTAGATAACAATCTCACAAATAGCTGAAGAATCTATGCCTATTTTAGAAGTAAACCTTAATCATCAATCTCAATATTAGTGCATTAAAAAAAAAGCTTGCAATATTATTTCATATCATTCAGAAAATTGGTTTGGTTTCACTGAAATGCATTATCTTTGTACTCATAAATATCAGAGGCATTAGTAGGTAATGACTTTAAAAAATTGACAAAATATTTTATTTATAGTTACTTATTTTCAAAATGTAATAGATAGCCAGAATTGCAATTCATTCCTTGATTATATGTAGCCACACATATTCTTCAAAGGATAATGCATATATTATTTGTCTCCTAAAGAGTACTGCATTTCTTTTAGCATAGAGAATATCTGATACATAGTATGAAGCACTTGACATTTGTATTAAATCCTCTTTAGATGATTAAATGCGTTTGTTATTCTTGTCAATATTATAAATTATAAAATTTAATAGGGCCAGACATATTTAGCTCAACAAAATGGGGCTTCAATTGACTTTAAAATATATAACTTTTGTTTGCAATTAATTCTAAATCTTCTACAACTAAAATTACCACCTTCTTTATTTTCCTTTAAGGTATCAAGAGGTATCTGCTTTTTGGGTAAAAATATAAATGATAAGCTATTTTTTTCAAAATTCTTCATCAGTATAAGGTCTACTTGCCGAGACAATTTTTATATTGGCATGAAGAATAGAACAGTCACCAGCAAGTCGTTTCTCTTTCATGGTATGTGCTGTAAGTATTTTTTGACTTAATTAGGAAATTTGAAGAGTGCTCATTTATTTGTACGGCTCCTTTTATCAAAGGAGACAATATTAGAAGATAGTTTCCATTTGTAAAAGGAGCAGTAAGTACAGAAAATTTTTAGTAAATATTCTTAATCTGAAGAATGAATTGGTACTTAATTGTTGAAACAAACAAAAAAAAAATTGTTGAAACAATTGTGCATGTATAAAGAGAGAAACTTATATGTTACATAATTATTTATATACATTATATATTATAGAGACACAGCAAGGTAAAGTTTTGTACAGTTACATAATTAATTAGTTTATATATATATATGTATATGCAAATATGAGAAAATATTTTGCTGTGTTTCCTCAGAATCAAGTGTAAGCAGAAGGGGACACATTTTGATTTTCTGGCACATCATTTTTACATATGGCCAGCCTATTTACTAACTTTGATTGCTTTGTCCTTTGTTTGTTTGTTTGTTTAACTTATTATGCTCTCTTTAAATAAAAGAGTTTTTAAGGCTCAATCAAAGCAGAACACCCTTGCTAATGACTTTAGGGTTAGAAAATCAATATTGATGTTTGAACCAACCACATCTGCAAAATTTTCAAGGAATTTTAAGTCTCCAAAGAATGCCATTGGAAATACAAAGTAATAATGGAAATAATCAGAAACAACCACCTTACGTTTTTCAAGAGGGCACATATTTACAATGATAATGGCGGGTTTCCTATGTTTGGGGTACTATTCCAAACACTTTACAAGAACTGAATCATTTCATCCTTGAAAGAACCCCATGATATACTTGCCATCATTATCTTACAGGTAGAGAGTAAAGCAGAAAGTTTAAATAAGTTAAATAACTTGCCTATGATCTCAGAGCAAGCACACTCTGGAGCTTGACTTGGATTCCCATCTGACTCTGCAGCCACCATACTACATCATTGTGGTATCTGTTACTGCCTCTGTATTCACAACTACAGAAATGTGATCATACGTGCACTCTATAGCTAGATGAGAACAGCTGCTTCATGTGCAGTGATAGATGCTAAAGATTCGATAATAGGAGTCTTGAAGATACTGCTTTCTTTTTTTTTCTTTTAAAGATTTTATTTATTTATTCATGAGAAGCACACAGAGAGAGGCAGAGACATAGCCAGAGGGAGAAGCAGGCTCCTTGTGGGGAGCCCAATGTGAGACTGGATCCTTGGACTCCCAGACCATGCCCTGAACCAAAGGCAGACGCTCAACTGCTGAGCCACCCCGGCATCCTGATACTGGTTTCTTATGACCATATAAGTCACTAATAATAAGAGGAGTTATATTTTTAGAATGACTAAAATGTAAATAAAAATAAATGTCTACTTACATTTTAACGGCTAAATCAAAATTATAGGTGAAATGTACATAGGAATTTTTTTTTTTAACCAAAGTGACCAGTTCTCTGGTTTCCTTTTAACATTCTTTGATATGTGAAAATTTGGTCTGAAGAGGAAAGGACAAAAATATTTCAACAACAATTTCTCCAGCTTGTGTCTCCTTTTTTCAAATTGCCTTCAGGTCTGCCTGGGCAGACCTTTCTTTTCTTCCACAACATTTCTTGATTTACTTGCCCATCTTTGACATACAATAAAATTACTATAGCTCATTTTAGAGTATATAGGTAACTGAAAGTGTCCATTATGGATTAATAAAATTGAATTATAGTTGAAATACTTTTCTCAAAAATTCCAAGGCAAGTTAGTGACAGCGGTATAAATCTATCAAACATACAGGAAAGAAATAGTATTGATTGTTTTTATTAGGAGAGAACATTTAGCAACTCATTTTATTGGTCCAGTTATATCTTGATACTAAAACCAAATAAAGACAGGGGGTGTCTGGGTGGCTCAATTGATTAAGCTGACTCTTGATTTCTGTTCAGGTCATGATCTCAGGATTGTAAGATCTATCCTCACATCAGGGGGAGCCTGCTTAAGATTTTCTCTCTCCCTCTTCCTCTGCTCCTCTCTGCTAATGCACTCATTTGCTCTCTCTCTCTCTCTTTCTCTAAAAAATAAAAAAAGAAAGAAAAGAAAAAAAGAAAAAGAAAGATAAGCAAGAAAAGAAAACTAAAGGGTAGTATCCCCAAAAAGCACAGAAGCAAAAATCTATGATGAAATCCTAGTAACATATTCAGCAATATTGCAAACATAATAAATTGTGATAAAGTGAAGTTTGGTTAAAATTAGAAAATCAATTAATTTAATTCAGTATATTAATGGACTATTCAGGAAAAGTCATAGTCATTCTAATGGATAACAAAGAAGACTGGACAAAACTCAACATTCATCCATGAAAATAGTCTCATCAACTTCATTAACTCAGCAAAAGGTTTGCCATGGGCTGAACTGTGTCCCTTCAAAAGACTGAATCAAGAAGAAACAAAATTTGAACAGATGAATTAAACAGTAAGGAGATTGAATCAGTAATCAGAAATCTTCCAACAAAGAAAAGCCCAACACCAGATGGATTCATTGTTTTAATATTGCCAATACTTAAAGATGAATTAACACCAATCCTTTTCTAACTCACTTTTAAAAATTGAAAAGGAAAAAGTCACTCCCAAACTCAAATGCCAATGCCACCGTAACTCTGATATTAAAGCCAGATAAGGACAACACAAGAAAAGAAAATCATAGGTTAATATCCCAGATGAATACAGATTCCAAAATTCTCAATAAAATACTAGCAAAACAAATTCAGCAGCACATTAAAGGACCATATGCCATGATGAAGTGAAATTAATCCCTTAAATGCAAGGCTGGTTCTACATATGCAAACCAATAAATGTGATGTGTTACTTTAATAGAATAAAACATAATAGTCATATGACCATCTTAACAAATGCAAAAAAAGCATTTGACAAAATTCAACATTCATTCATGATAAAAACTCTTAGGTTAGGGAAAGAAGGAATATCTTTCAACCTAATAAAGGCCATATATAACAATCTCACAGCTGATATCATATTCAATGGTGAAATGTTGAAAACCTGTCCTTTAAAATCAAGAATAAAGCAGGGGTGCTCATTCTCACCACTCCTATTCAACATGTTCTAGAAGTCTTAACCAGAGAAATCATGAGATAGAAAGAAAAGACATCAAAATTATAAATTAAGATGTAAAATTGTCTCTACTTGCAGATCACATAATTTTATATGTAGAAAATCCTGAAGACTCCATCAAAACACTATTAGATCTAATCAATGAATTCAATGTTTAAAGATACAAAATTAACATAAAAATCAGTTGCATTTTTATACTCTCACAACAAATTATCTGAAAGGAAATAAACAGTCCCATTTATAATAGCATGAAAAACAATAAAATATATAGGAATAAATTTAACCAAGGAGGTTAAAGATCTCTACACTGAAAACAGCAAGGTGATAAAATAAATTGAAGAAGACCAAGTAAAATGGATATCCTGTATTCATAGATTGGAATAAATATTGTTAAAATGTCTGTGATAAATAAATAAATAAATAGAGAGATAGATAGATAGATAGATAGATAAATAAATAAATAATAAAATGCCTGTGTTACCCAACGCCATCTACAGATTCAATGCAATCTCTATCAAGATCCTAATTGCATTTTTTAAAACAGAAGTAGAAAAACAATCATAAAATTTCTATAGACTACAGTCAAAGCAATCCTGAGAAAGAAGAACAAAGTGGGAGGCACCACATTTTCTGATTTCAAACCACATTACAAAGCTATAGTAATCAATACAGTATGGTGCTGACATAATTACAGACCTATAGACCAACAGAACAGAATCAAAAGCCCAGAAACACTCCTATGCATATACAATCAACTGATATCCGACCGAGTAGCCAAGAACACTCAGTGAGAGAAGGTAATCTCTTCAGTAAATGGTACTGACATAATTGGATATTCACATGCAAAAAAATGGAAAAAAGACACCTCTCTTATACCACTCATAAAAAACCACTCAAAATGGATTCAGTCTTAAATTTAAAACTTGAAACCATAGGGTAGCCCAGGGTAGCTCAGTGGTTCAGCGCCGCCTTGGCCCTGGGTTTGGTCCTGGAGTCCCAGGATAGAGTCCCACATCAGGCTCCCTGCATGGAGCATGCTTCTCCCTCTGCCTGCGTCTCTGCCTCTCTCTCTCTCCGTCTCTCATGAATAAATAAATAAAAAATCTTAAAAAAAAACCCTGAAACCATAAACTTCTAGAAGAACACACAGAGGAAAATCTTCTTGCTGTGGATCTGAACAATGTTTTTTGTTTTTTTTAACATGACCTTAAACCACAAGCAACAAAATAAAAAATAAACAGGACCACATCTGAATGAAAAAGCATCTGAACAGAAAACAAAATCAACCAACCAACCAACTAACCAAACAAACAAAAAACATCAACAAAACAAAAAGGTAACTTATGGAATAGCAGAAAATATTTGTAAATTATATATGTGATAAAGGGTTATATCCAAAATCTATAAAGAACTCAGACAACTCAATAGCAAAAGAAGAAGTAGAGGAAGAAAGAAGAAGAAGAAAGAAGAAGAAGGAAGAAGAAGAAGGAAGAAGAAGAAGAAGAAGAAGAAGAAGAAGAAGAAGAAGAAGAAGAAGAAAGGAAGAAGAAGAAGAAGAAGAAGAAGAAGAAGAAGAAGAAAAGAAGAAGAAAGAAAAAGAAGAAGAAGAAGAAGAAGAAGAAGAAGAAGAAGAAGAAGAAGAAGAAGAAGAAGAAAGAAGGAGAAGAAGAAGAATGAAATAAAATAGTCCAATTAAACATGGACAAAAGAACATTTTTCTAAAGAAGATATTTGAATGGCCAACATGTTCTCAACATGACTAATCATCAGGGAGTTCAAATCCCAAATGAGGTATCACCCCACCTATTAGAATGCTACTATTAAAGAGACAAGAGACAAGTGTTGGTAAAAAGAGAAATTTGCATACTGTTTATGGAAATGTAAACTGGTCCAACCACTCTAAAAAAACAGTATGGATGTTCCTCAAAAAATTAAAAATAGAGCTGACATAAGGTCCAGTAATTACAGTTTTGGGTATATATCCAAAAGAAACAAAATCCCAGTATGAAAGGGATATCACCACCACCATGTTCACTGCAGCATTACTCACAATAGCCAAGACAGAGAAACCACCTAAATGTCCATGGACAGATAAACAGAAAAGAAAATATGTGTACACACACACACACACACACATTGGAATATTGTCCAGCCATTCATGACAAAACAGAGGGACCTTGAATGAAGTCAAACAAGTACTGTATAATCTCACTTACATATGGAATCTAAAAACAAAAAAAGACAAAGACAAAAGAAAAAATCAAACCCACCATGCTTCTAGAGGCTCAGGATCTGGAGAGCTGGAAAGATGATGCAACACAAACCCCACTGGGTGGGGGTGGGGCGGCAGGGATAGTAGGAGAGACAGAGAAACTGATGGAAACAGAGATGGAGCCCTCAGTCTGTCCCTGCTAAGGAGACAAAGCAATGCCACCTGT
The DNA here is from genome assembly GCF_003254725.2 of Canis lupus dingo. NCBI lineage: Eukaryota > Metazoa > Chordata > Mammalia > Carnivora > Canidae > Canis > Canis lupus. Next base: position 51,212,078 of record NC_064255.1, on the reverse strand, counting down.
GCTGCTAACGGTGCAGGGCCTGCTGGGAGCAGCAAGGTCAACTCCAGGCTTGCTGAGGCCAATAGAAGACACCTAGAAAGTCTCCCATTTGCCCCAGGAACATGAGTGTGGCCCGGCTTGTCCCCATTGAGTTTCTGAGGTCTCAACCAAAGCCTGGTGAGAGCTGAGGCACAGTGGGCAAGGCTACACAGGGTGTATGCCATCTGCTGAGCTCCCCAGCTCCCATCCTGGAGTGGGAGAGGGGAGAGAAACCTTAAACAATCATCCGTTATCTCAGAGCGGCCACAAATACCTGGAAGGGACTGTTCTATTCCAGAAGTGTGTCTTCCAACCACATGAAAAGGAGTACCCTAATGAACAGGTTTACTTTTCTAACCGATTCCACTGACAGTGGGAAAGTGAGTGCCACATTTTTATATGGAAAATAAAGGAGCCACATTTTCATGAAAGGCATGATTGTAGTGTGTTCTGTTTTGATCTCACAAGGCACAACTTGGGTTAAAAAATATATATAGAAATGGGGATGCCGGGATGCCTGGGTGGCCCTGCGGTTGAGCATCTGCCTTTGGCCTAGGGCGTGAACCTGGAGACCTGGGATCGAGTCTCACGTCTGGCTCCCTGCATGGAGCCTGCTTCTCCCTCTGCCTGTGTCTCTGCCTGTGTCTCTGCTTCTCTCTCTCTCTGTCTCTCTGTCTTTCATGAATGAATAAATAAAATCTTAAAAAAAAAAAGAAAAAGAAAGAAAGAGAAAGAAGAAAGAAAGAAAGAAGAAAGAAAGAAAGAAAGAAAGAAAGAAAGAAAGAAAGAAAGAAAGAAAGAGGGATGCCTAGGTGGCTCAGTGGTTAAGTGCCTGCCTTCAGGTCAGGGCGTGATCCTGGAGTCCAAGGATTGAATCCCACGTCGGGCTCCCTGCATGGAGCCTGCTTCTCCCTCTGCCTGTGTCTCTGCTTCTCTCCCGCGTGAGCTCTGGGTCTCTCATGAGTAAATAAATACAATCTTAAAAAAAATAGAAATGTAGAATGAAAAAAATGTTTAAAAAGCTTAATCCGGAGGGAATAAAATCAATTTTTGGTATATCTTCTTCAAGAAGTACACAATTGGATCACAAAATTGGGGTCATGCTGTATATACAATTTCCTGTCTCAATTTTTATATTAATGCTTTATTTTGAGCATTTTCCAAATTCCTTAAATATACAATGGCTCTACCTTGACTATACTCTTCATTTTCTTTGTCCCCCCAAAAAACAACAAAAACAACCTCATATATTGAAGTCCCAATCTTTAGTATCTCAGAATATGAGGTGCATTCTCCATATTTGAAGTTGGGCCTTTATAGAGGTAATTAAGTTAAAATGGGGGAAATTGAGGTGACCCCAATCTGATTTGTGTCCTAATAAACAAAGGAAATTTGGACACAGAAATGTGCAGAGGAAAGACAATGAAATGATACAGGGTAAATATGGAGAAAGTCGAGCAGATCCATCCCTCAGTGACCCTATAGAAGTCGCTGACCATGCAGACATTGAGAGCTTGGATTTTTTACATTCCAAAACTGTGATTAAATAAAGTTCTGTTGTTTGAACTATTCAGGAAGTGGTACTTTCTCACAGCAGCCTTAGTAAACTAATATAGGCATACATGAAGAACCTATAATTAGCATCACCCTCAATGGTGACATACTAATTTTTCTGTAAAACCTGGAATAAGACAAAGATGCGTACTCTCTACTTAACAATTACAATGGAACCCTTAGATAGTACAATTGAAGCTAGCAAAAGGTATAAAAGTCATAGAAGGAAAAAGAGAATACTCTCTTTATTTACAGGTAACACAACTGTGTATGCAGGCAACCCTGAAATATCTACAAAAGAGCTATTAGACCTAATTCAAGAATATAATAAGGTCACTAGGTATAAAGTCAATATAGAAAATCAATTATATTTGCCTACACCAGCAATAAGCATTTGGAAGTTATATCATTTACAATAGCATAAATTATAAAATATCATGGATAAATTTACCTAAGTATGGGCAAGACATTATTGAATCTGCAAAACATTGTTGAATATGCAAACCATTGTTGCAAGAGTAAAAAATACATAGATACAGATGAAGAGATATGCTATATTAATGGACCTAATGATTTTACTGTGTTAATACTTCAATTCTCCAGAAATTAATGAAGATTTAACAACATTCCAATTAAAATTTAATTCTACTCTTATAGAAATTGTCAAATATTTTCTAAGATGTATATGCACATATAAAAGAACTAGAATAGTTAAACAATTAACATAAAAATAGGTATATATTTAGAGGACTTACTCTTCAAGGCTCATCGTACAAGTTCAGTCATTAAAACAGTGTGGGATTCAAAAAGGATAGACATACAGAGTAGTGGGACAAAATAGACAATTGAGAAATTAACATGTACATATTAATCCAATGATTTTTACCAGAAATGCCAAAGTCTTTCAATAGACAAATGATTATTTTTCAACAAATGATACTGAATGTAACTGAAGAAAAAAAGAAATACATAAAACTGAAACTTAAGGTAAATTATAAACCTATGTATAGGTGGTGGGCTTCAAAAATTGGAGCTGATGGGTGCCTGGGTGGCTCCTGATTTTGGCTCAGATCATAAACAGGCTTGTGAGATAAAGCCCTGTGTTGGGCTCTGTGCAGTAAGGAGTCTGCTTGAGATTCTCTCCTATTCCCTCTGCTCCTTTCCGACATATGCATTCTCTCTCTCTCTCTCAAATAAATAAATAAATATATAAATAAATAAATAGAATCTTTTTAAAAAATTGCAGAACACTTAAGGAAAAGCAAGTCAATGTTTTGACATTGAGTTAGAAAAGATTAAAATGAGATGCCAAGAGAATAAGTTATAATTTAAAACAAAGATAAACTGAACTTTATTATTATTATTATTATTTTTCTTCTTTTTTTTTAATTTGTATTTATTTATGATAGTCACACAGAGAGAGAGAGAGAGAGAGGCAGAGACACAGGCAGAGGGAGAAGCAGGCTCCATGCACCAGGAGCCCGACGTGGGATTCGATTCCGGGTCTCCGGGATCGCGCCCTGGGCCAAAGGCAGGCGCCAAACCGCTGCGCCACCCAGGGATCCCTATTATTATTATTATTATTATTATTATTATTATTATTTTGGTTTTCAAAAGATAACCTTAAGGATTCGATGAGCCAAACACAACTGTGAAATTATATTTAAAAATATAAACAGGTAAGTATATGATATTCAGAACATGAAAAACATTTAAAACTCAATAAAAAAGGAGAGTTAGCCATAAAAGACTGACATTTAACAAAGAAAGTACATAAACAGTAACTAAGTACCTAATATGTAATTAAAAGTTTAATAATTAGGACAATTCTAATTGAAATGCTGATGAGATACCACTACATGTCTCAAATAACAGTTAAAAGTTTTAAAAATACTGGTAAAACTAAGCGATGGACTGATGCAAAGCAACAGAAATAGTCATACACTGAAAAAATTTCAGAAAAGATCTATTAAGTTCCACAACTGTTGAGACTGGGATTACTTCCTGATATATCAAACATATCATGCATGTGCTATAATTTTACAGTGTGTTATTTGTTCAAGGGTGATTACATCTATCTACAGAATAGAATACACAATAGAGAAACAATTATATTGCACAAAATAGTTCATTCCATAAAATTATAATAAATCAGTAGCAATAGATAAGGTCACTCATTTATGTTAATGGGACATTTGAACTGCTATTTCAAGGGACACCTGGGTGGCTCAGCGGTTTAGGGTCTGCCTTTGGCTCAGGCATAGTCCCGGGATCCTGGGATCAAGTCCCACATGGGGATCCCTGAAGGGGAGCTTCTCTCTCTGCCTAGTGTCTCTCATGAGTAAATAAGTAAAATATTTTTTAAAAAATGGACTGCTATTTCATGAAAAATTGTGCTAAGTCAGTTCCTCACATAGCAAATTAAATATCAGGTATTAGTAAAATACTAACAAGAAGAAGGAAGAGAAGCACAAACAATAAATTCTGGATGAAGAATATATGTAAATATTTGCTCTCAGGGTATAGAAAGATTTCTAACCAAGTGATAGATAAAATACAAAGAGAAAAAATAAATCAAAGTGTTTTACAACATAGGGATATATTTGAGATCAACTCCCAAAAATACTTTTAAAAGCAATGGAAAAATTAGACAAAAAATATGTGTGTCACACTTAGAACTATTCCCTTAATAAAAAATGGAGACACAGAAAGATAAGTAGGAAATTTAAAAATACTTAGAAATTAAAGAACATACTTCTCTATATACCTCTGACACTTAAGACTTTAAGATTTACTGTATAGTTAACAGTAATCAAAACAATGTGGTATTAGTCAAAGAATAGATAAATAGGTCAATGCATCAGTATGGAGAGACCAGAAATAGACTCACAGAGGTATAGTCAACTGGTTTTTGACAAAGGAGCCGAGGCAATACAATCAGGTGAAGATGGTCTGTTTCATAAATGCTCCTGAAACTACTGGACATCCACATGCAGAAACATTTAACATAAGCACAGACCTTACACCCTCACAAATATTAACTCAAAGTAGATCAGAAATCTAATCGTAAAATGCAAAACTGTGAAACTTCTAGAAGATAACATAAGAGAAAACCTAGATGACCTTGGGCATGGCCATGACTTTTTAGATGCAACCCTAAAACATGCTGCATTGGACTTTATTGAAACTTAAAAGTTCTGCTCTGTTAAATTTATGTCAAGAGAACGAAAAGACAAGACATAGACCGAAAGAAAATATTTGCAAAAGAGGTATATGATAAAGGACTATACAGAATAGGTCCAGAGTGCACAAAAATTCTTAAAATTCAACCATAGGGAAAGATACTATCTAATTAAAAAGTAAATGAAAGACTTGAACAGACACTTCATCACAGAAGATGTACAGATGGCAAGCAAAGAAGTGAGCTGTTTAACATTGCATGTCATTAGGGAATTATAAATTAAAAGAGCATTAGGAAAAAAAATAAAAAAATAAAAGAGCACGGGGAATTATAAATAAAAACAATCTGTTTATACTACCAGGAAACTATTAAAATGGCCAAAATCCAAAGCACTGACAACACAAAATATATTGGTGAGAATGTCGAAGAATAGGAACTCTCTCATTCATGGCTGGGGGGAGTACAAAATGGTGCAGCTACTTTGAAAGAGAGTTTGACGGGTTTGTTTGTTTGTTTGTTTGTTTTTACAAAATTAACCATACTCTCACCATCCAATCTACAATCCCACTCCTTGTTATTTTTTCAAATGAATTGAAAACTTAAGTCTATAAAATAACCTACACACAGATGTTTATTGCAGTCTTAATTTATAGCAAGTTTCAAACTTGGAAGCAATCAAGATGTTCTTCAGTGGATGAATGGGATATGTGTAAACTCTATAGTCTTCACTCCATTGTGCTGAACTCAATTGAACTCAATTGAACCTAAAACTGCTCTAGAAAATAAAGCTTATTAACTAAAAACATATTTATATACACATATTCTTATGAAGGATTATACTTTCATGACTCTGGAGGAACTGATTTTAACCCAAGACTCAAAATGTGCCAACCGTCAAGGTATAAGATCAATAATTGGACTAGAGTCAAGTTAAGAAATAATTCTTAGGGACGCCTGGGTGGCTCAGTGGTTGAGCATCTACCGTTGGCTCAAGGCATGATCCCGGAATCAGGGATTGAGTCCCACATTGGTCTCGCTGCAAGGATCCTGCTTCTCCCTCTGCTTGTGTCTCTGTCTCTCTCTCTGTGTCTCTCATGAATAATAAATATCTTTTTAAAAAGACATTTTTTAAAGACAGAACTAAGAGCGATAAAATTTAACTCACAGCATGGGAGAAGATAGTTTAATATAAATACTCAAAAAAGATTTGTATGTAGTCTATATAAAGTAACCTTACAAATCATTAAGGGGAAATAAAAAGCTGAGGAGAAAAATGAGCAACCCAGCTGAAAAAGGGTTCATGGTTGTGCATTGACATTTCACCACAAAGGATACTCGATAGCCAAAACACATGTAAAAGTCCTCAACATCAGTACCCCTGAGGGAAATGTCAATTAAAAGTATAACAAAACACATCCACATCCACTAGCATAACTAATACAAACCATATAATTCTAAGGTATTCTAAAAGCCAGAGGAGCAACTATAACATTCACACATTTCTGGTAACAGTTTAAATTGGAATCAACTCTTCAAAAGCTGCTTTGAATTATCTTCTATGAACTAGTAATTCCTCTCTGGGGCCTATACACCAAATAAATGCTTAAATATATTTCCTAAAATATGTGCATGAGAATATGATACTAGTGTAATAGTATTAGTATTAGCCAAAAACTGTAAATATCCAAAATGCTAACCAAGAACCAAATGGATAAATTGTGGTATCATCATATAATAAAATCCTATAATCAATGAAAATAACAGATTATTGATAAGTGCAATGACATTTTGAATATCAAATGTTAATCAAAAGACAGGTACAAAAACAGTACCTGTTTGTTTTCATCTATATAAGGCTAAAAAGAAAGAAAATGAACTGTTTGAAGGTAGAAGTAAAAATAATAGTTACCTTTGGGGAGGCCAGTGACTGTGAAAGGGAATTAGGGGAGCTTCTGGGGTGATAGTAATATGGTGTGTGTGTGTGTGTGTGTGTGTGTGTGTCTATGTGTGTTCTGTAATCTCAGTGATTGCACAGGTGAGTTCCCTTCTAAAACTCATCAAGCTGTGACTTTGTGATTTGTACACTTTTCTATATTCATTTTTATAACAAAAATGATACCTGAATAACAAACCCTAGCTCAATGTAAAACTGACAACCTATACAAAAAATAGATTAAATAAAGAATTCTTTGAAAAGCAAATACACAATTATAGTGTATTCTGTGTCATCTATAACTCATACATTTTAAAAATTGAATCGAATAAATTTCTTTGCATAAATTTCATATTACAAAGAGTTGAATACTTGGGTGCCTCCCAAATATACTTGAGATGAATAAGTTAGGCAAATAATAAAGCATATAGACAAGAGAATTACATTAGTATTTATAAAAATATAACCATTAATGTATAATTATGTTGCTCCATAAGGCATGGGATATAGGCGTACTGAAAACTCAGACATGATTTAAGGATTTTTGTAAATACTCTGATTTTCAGTAGTCTTCCAAAAAATGGTAGGCTCAACATTTCCTACATATCAGAAGAACCAAATTGTTTAAATTCCTCAAATAGACATCTCTACATTGAATTACCTTTGGATAGCAACATATAGCATTTGTTAGATCAGGGAAAGTTAGCTTTTACCATTTTCCACTTACAAAATACTCAAGTATTAGGTAGCCAGAGTCAAATGGTAACATTGGATATTTCCTACAAAATCTATGGACCCCTTATTCTATGAGGTTTTGGGAAGTAAGGGGTGACATTAGTTAGAACAACTTTTATAACTATACAGCATTTTGTGTCATGAAGTTACAGAGCAAATATAAACAATGCTTTACTGAATTCTAAAACCCAGACTTCCCTCCAATTTTCATTCTCCACCATGCTTCAAAAACATCCATTCAAATACTTAATGCTTTTTTGTGAGTTAAATGTCTTCCCAATATTCATGAAATGAGCTTTAGCAGCATAAACTAGAATGCATAAATTAGTTTGTGATTTATGTAAAGTACAAAATAGCAAATGTTTTCTAAATTAGGCCACTAGTCTCTAATGTAAACATATTAAAATGCTGAAAAAATATCCATTTTATTCAGTGTAATGAAAAGAACATTGTTACTATATTTTGTATACAATTTATTATAACTCAAAGAATAAATAATTCCTTAGAAAGAGATGCCATCTGAAAATACAGTAAATTATGCTTCTAATTTTTTATATATATTGCAATTAAGCATGAGTAAAAAATGTCGGCTTTGCTCAAAATAGGGTAGAAATTATTATAGCAAGTTAAAGTACACGTGTAGCTGAAGAAGTTATCTGTTTTTTTTTCTTCATGAATGCATAACATGGGTGTTACTATCTATCATAAACACAGTAGCTAATCTTTTTTTCTGTTAAAACATCCTGAACAAAGGATCAAGAGACCTAGCATTCATGAAGCATTTTCCATTTATCAGGTCCTGGGATATAATTAAATGTTGTTTATCCGGTGTAACAATCTTACAATAAGAAACTGATATTCATGGGGAAAAAGTTACAATACAAACATCATGCAGCTAGAAATTGATAGAGCTCAAGTGTTAAAACATTGTCTGTCTGAATACAAATTTCACATTTTTCCCCAGTGTGCCATTCTAAATTTTTACAATAAGCTCCTACTAAGCTAAACTTGAGCTAAAACTCATTCATATTACTATTGGCATAAAGTTAGACAGCGGTGAACTGGCCTCACAGTAGACATCCAGGTCAAAAAAAAGTTCAAAAAATAGATTCACATAATCAACTGATTTAAAGAAACAAGTCAATTCCAGGGGAAAGGGTTGTCTTTCGAGCATATAATGTGGAAAAAAAATGGATATACATAAGTAATAAAATGATTCCCTAATACCATAAAATATATTTCAAAATTAATCAGAGACCTAAAGTAAGAACCATGACAATAAAACTTCTGAAAGAAAATGTAGAAGAAAATCTTGGGGATCTTGGGTTTGGGAAATAATTTCTTCAACTGTACATAGAAATTATAAAACCTAAAAGAAAAGTGCAAATTGAACTTCACCAAAATAAAAAATAAGGCTTTTTCTTAAAAGGCTATACTAAGAAAGTGAAAAGGAAAACCAAAAATTGGGAGAAAACACTGCAACGCGTAGAGATGATAAATAATCTTGCCAATTACATAAAGAAGTATCATAACACTAATAGTGAATAAATCACCCTGAGATCAAACCTCACACCAGGCTCCCTGTTCAGTAAGGAGTCTGCCTCTCTCCCAGCTCATGCACTCTCACTCTCAAATAAATAAATAAAACCTTAAAAAAAAGAAGAAACTTGCATATTAAAACGATACAGAGCTACTACTTCATACCTACCATAGTGACTGCAAAAGGAAACAAAACAAAAAACAAAAACAAAATGAAAACTTGACAGCACTGAGTATGACTTGCAGCTATTTAAACTCATACATTTCTTGTTTTTTAGTTGAATCAATTTGACATGTAACATTGTATAAATGTAAGGTGTACAGCAGGTTACTTTGATACATTTAGATATTGTAAGATGATAGCCAATGTAATGATACCTATAATATGGAATAATAGTACAATATTATTGCCTATATTCACTTAGTTAAGCATTGGCCTTCAGCTCAGGTCATGGTTCCAGGGTCCTGGACTTGAGCCCCACTCCCATGGTCCTACGATGGAGACCCATATTGGGCTTCTGGCTCAATGGGAAGCCTGCTTTAAAAAAAATTTGTCTTTTTTTTTAATATATAGACAGGGAAATTTAGAACTTGAGAAATTGTTGCTATGAAGTTGTTTCAATCCTGAAAGAAAACTTGTAAAGTTTCAGAGAATGTTACCACAGCTTAAACTTTTTCCTGTGATTCTTTAATTGTGTATTCTATTCTATTCTAATGAGTAATGACTGTATTATTTCCAATTCCATTTCTGGCAGGGTGCTGGACTAGATATTATTTAAAAAATGACTCCTTTTACAATGCAATTAGAATATGGATATCCCATAGCACAATTGCACATGTATTATGACAGGAATGTGAAGACGATTTCAAGAAAAAGAATGTGGCAGATAAGAAAAAGGTAGAGACTGGGTACCTGGGTGGCTCAGTTTTTTAAGCATCTGCCTTAGGCTCAGAACATGATCCCATGTCTTAGGACATGATGGAGCCCCACACCGAGCTCCCTGCTCAGCGAGGAGCTTGCTTTTCCCTCTCCATCTGCTGTTCCCCCTGCTTGTGCTGTCTTGCTCTCTCTCTCTGTCAAATTTAAAAAAAGAAGAAGAAATCTGTAAAGACAGAGAAGGAATCTGTAAAGAAGAAAAAAACAAGGAGAGGAAAGAAGAGGAGGGAAGGAGGAGATGATGAAAGATGAAGAGAAAAAGTGAATCAAAATAAGAATGAAGTGAGCAATAAATAATTTGGGACTGTACCCAGAAGAAATGCTGAAACCCATAACTAGAGCTTCAGACTATTACAGGTTGCCTGGACTTGGCATCCAGATGAAACCAGGAATCTAAAGCAACATTACATACCTATGCATAGCAGCAAAGACAAGAATGAAGCAGGGTAGGATCAGCCTCCCTCTCACTTATTGAGCTCACTTATTTGGCCTATGCAGAAATTGGACAGCTTTGGTGAATGGCATTGGATTACCAAAACAGGTGGTGACTCCAATTACAGCTGCTGTTCCAGATTTTGTCTCTTTTATCGAGCAAATCAACATAGCCCTAGCACATGGTATGCAACTAATGAGCTGGCAATGCTTTTTCCTTAATGTCATTTAGCATAGCCTACCAGAAGCAGTTTGGATGGACAGCAGAAACGTCACTGTGTTGCACAGTGCCATGTCAGTTCTCTCTCTGTCACCATCCAGATTGGAGTGAATCTGATTGTTTTCTTTTTAAGATGTTATTTATCAATTTGAGGGAGGGAGAGAGAGAGAGAGAGAGAGAGAGAGAGAGGCAGAGGAGGAGAAGAGAGAATCCCAAGCACACTCCCTGCTGAGTGTGGAGCCCAACATAGGGCTCAACCTCAAGACCCTGAGATCATGACCTGAGCCTAAAGCAAGACACTTAACCAACCAAGACACCCAGGTATCCCAAAGCTGATTGTTTTATTATTTCACAGGATATCTTGGCTTCATGAATGGCCTGATGCTAAATGAACCCATGAGAGGAAGTCGAAAAAAGTCTTAATATACTACATGCATGACAGAAAATGAAATATACCTCACAAATTCAGACTTCCATCTCAGTAGAATTTCTTCAGATCCAGTGTCTAAATCATATTAAGTTTTTCCTTTGTTATGAAAACTATGATAATGGTATATTTAGTAGATACACCATTTACTAAAATAATTTAGTAAAATTTTACTAAATTTACTAAAGGAATTTAGCAGACTAATTTAAAAATCATTGAATGTATACTTCAAATAGATAAATATTGTGATATAAAAATTATACCACAATGAATTAAAAAAAAATTATCACCTCAGAGCAAAAGATAAACATTGTGATACCTATTATGAACACTTAATGGGACTCAATAGAATTTGTGGGAAATATATAAATGTCATTTTAATATGCTTTGTTGAACCATTTGTAAAGTAGCTCGTAAGACAACCAGTTTGGGTTGGGACGCAGAATAAGAAAAAGTTTTGAAGAGGATTCACATCATAGTGCAAGAAGGTCTACAAATTGGGCCTGTGACCTAGAAGATACAAGTGTCTGCAGCAGATAATGATGTAATATGGAGCGTATGTTAATGTCAATAAGGAAATGCATTATGAGATGCATTTGGAAAAGCATTCCAAATAAATGCTTTTCAAAAATTGCACACTACAAACATAAAAATAAGAGAAGATTTAAAATAAAGGATATGGAAATAAGTTTTAGAAATCAGTATTTTTATCTACTATGTAGCTTATAATAACAAAAATATTGTCACCAAATTAACATCAACAAAAGATATTATATTTTTTATGTTATTAAGGATGAGAAAGCCAGTATATAATGATAAAAGTCTTAGATTTCTAGGAAATTTTAAACTATTCCAGGAATTCTAGTCCATTACATTCTGATAATACAAACTAAAAAAAGTGTAATAATTTATGCAAATGCAATGAAGAATTGACAGTTTTCTACCATGATTTCATATTGGAACCTACCTCTTTCACTTAATGTAAATCGTATAAGCTCCATGAAAGCAGAGGTTTTTTTCTCTTAGTTTACTACCATATCCTCATTTGTCTTAGTTTGTTTGGGCTATTTTAACAAAATACCACAGACTGAGAAGCTTATAAACAGGAGAAATTTATTTACCACAATTCCGGAGGCTGGAAACCTAAGATTAGGATGCCAGCATGGTCAAGTGGGAGCTCCCTTGCAGATTTCTTGTATCCTCACATAGCAGAAAGGGCTAGGGAGATCCGTGGGGCCTCTTTTATAAAAGCATTAATTTCATTTCATTAAGGCTCAACCTTCATGATCTCCTACCCAAAGTCCTACTTCCTAATATCATCATCTCCAAGGGTTAGGATTCAATACATAAATATAGAAGAAAACATTTTGACCATTACATCACTTCACACCAAGAAAATATTCAATGCTTATCTACTGGAAGAGTAAAGTACTGATGAGCACCCCCCCCCATAAAACTATTAGTAAAAGTATAGAAAATAAGTTTGACTTCATGGACTTACAGGAATTTCTACATTCCATTGTAAGAAAGTAAATAGTCCTTGCAAGTAAAATAGAATATTTATGAAAGTTGCTTACCAAGCCAATCTTTGAGTTTTCAAAATTTGCATCACAAAATGCACTTAAAATCCATGCAATTAATTCATAAATAAATGACTAAAGATAAACTTAAAAATAAAGTTTTAGGGCAGCCCGGGTGGCTCAGGGGTTTAGCGCCGCCTTCAGCCCAGAGCCTGATCCAGTAGACCAGGGATCAAGTACCACGTCGGGCTCCCTGCATGGAGCCTGCTTCTCCCTCTGCCTGTGTCTCTGCCTCTCTCTCTCTGTGTCTCCCATGAATAAATAAATAAAATCTTTAAAAAATAAATAAATAAAGTTTTAAAATAAATATTCAACTGTAAATAACTCGGAAGTCAAAAGTAAAGAGATTTTTAAGTATTTAGAAATTAACACTATGTTACACAATATATAAAAATTAAGGGGATCCCTGGGTGGCTCAGCGGTTTAGCGCCTGCCTTTTGGGCCCAGGGCATGGTCCTGGAGTCTCCGGATCGAGTCCCACATCGCGGTCCCTGCATGGAGCCTGCTTCTCCCTCCGTCTGTGTCTCTGCCTCTCTCTCTCTCTCTCTCTGTTTCTCATGCATAAATAAATAAAATCTTTAAAATAAATTAAACTTATACCTTTCAATATAAGAAGTAAGAAAAATAACAGCTCAACAGTGCTCGAAAATTAGAAAGAGGGAAATAACAAAAATGTATAGAAATTAATCAATTAGAAAAAATGATAAAATTGATACTGATTATCAACAGAAACAATAGTTGTTTCTTTAAGGATTATAGTAAAAAAAGAATAAAGTAAAAGAGAAGATGTGAATTAAAATTGTTAGAAATAAGAAAGGAAATACAATTAGGAGAAAAAATTTAGAATAGAATCCCAAGAACGTTACAAACATGCTTTTTTTTTTTTTTTTTTTACAAACATGCTTTTGAAAATTTAAAGGAAATAGAGTTCTAGAAAGGTATAAGTCACTAAGACTAATTTGAAAAGAAATAAATGTCAAAATATTTTTAGTATTTTAAAGACTAAAAGTACGGACAAAGACCTCACACAAAGCAAAATGAAATGAAAACAAAAACAAGTGTAAACTTTTTCTATTCAATTTATTAAACTTTTAAGAAACTTATTGTTCCAAGATTTATGCAAAATTTTAGAAAACAGAAGATTTGTTCACTTTTTTAAATTTGAGGCCTCTATGCACATAGTTGCAAAAATCCTAAATAAAATATTAGAAACCAAATACTACAAACTATGCTTCCTTATGCATCATGACTAAGTTTGATTCATTCTAAGAGGTCATTTTAATATTCAAAAATCCATTAATATAATTCATTATCTTAGCAAATTAAAAGAAAAAACATTCTAACTAAAAATGCAATTAAATATTTGAGGAACATCAATGTCTATTCATGATTAGAAAAAAATTCTTAGTAAATGAACATAAGAAAAAGTAGTATATTTGACAATGTGTATTTACAAAGAAAGCTTACTGATATCACTTATGATGATAAAGTGTGAGAATCATGTCCCTTATAATCAGCAACCAGATAAAATTGTTTACTCCACTTATCACATATCTACTGAATATCATATTTGTGATCCTCACTAATTTTATAAGAGAGAAAAACAAATAATACGTACAGAATTTAAATGGAATACAAATGGCATCATTATTTATAAATATTATAAATATTTATATTTATAAATATAAATTTGGTTGTAGAGTTTGTTTTCCTGAAAATTGTAGAGTATCTCCAGACAGGTAAATATAATTCATGATAGGATTCAGATAAACAGCTAAATATAACATCAATTAAAAAATTAATTATTATACTCTGATCACAAGCAAATAGAAAATAAAATTTTTATTTTTTTAAAGATTTTATTTATTTATTCATGAGGGAGAGAGAGAGAGAGAGAGAGAGAAAGAGAGAGAGAGAGACAGGCAGAGGCAAAAGGAGAAGCAGGCTTCTGAAGGGGCTGGTAGCCCAATACTGGACTCGATTTCAAGATCCCTGATTATGACCTGAGCAGGAGGCAGATGCTTAATCGACTGAGCTACCCAGGTGCTTCAGAAAATAAAACTTTTAAATACATTTCTGGAAGACCTAATTGAATGAAGAAATGATGTCCATAAGTAGTTTAGTTCTCCCCATATTGATCAATAAGACTATTTTGTGGAATTTGAAAACCTGCCTCTAAAATTTATATTTAAGATCAAATAGACAAGAATGGCCAAGATATTACTAAATAATGCATTGTGTCCTTGCTATTCTCAGTATCAAGATTTAAGATGGTACTAATACAATAATAAACAAATAAACCAAGAGTAAAGAAGGGAGAGCCCAGTTGGAGCTGGGCTCCATAAATATATGGAAAACTGACAAGTGCAAAATCTCCCATTACAGACCAATAGGAAAAGACTATATAATAAGTGTTGTAATGAAACTATATTTGTTATTTATATTCCTTGTGAAAATGCATCCTTACCTTCTATGATATGCAAAAACACATTTAGTGTAAAACACATTTAATGCAAACACTACCCATGAAAATCAAAATGTCAAAATTTTACAGTAAATTATAGATGAATAGTGTAGAAATGAATAAGTTTTTTTTAAAAAGTCCTCTAGTAAGTCAAAAGATTTTTAAACTGACAACATTAAAAATAAATAAATATATACATACATCAATATAAACTTCTCTTCAACCCATTAGATTGGCACCTGTCGTGTGTTATCCAAAATCATAGTTGATCTAAACATGGCCAGCATCCCAAATGGCGAAATAACCAATACAGACAGCAAAATTTAAAAATGCACCGAACCCTAATGTATTATAAACCTAGGAGGACTACATACTGGCTGCATGCCCTACTCACCTTAATGTAATTTATAGAACCAGGGAAGAAAAGATAAAGGATAAAAGACATGATAGGGAAGTTGGCTCATGAAACATGGAGTTCAGAGCAGTGCAAAAGTAAAATCGGGCCAATCTAGGATTGACAGCTAACTAGGACATCTTTTGTTCTTTGGCATTTTACCGGATGCTCACCCTTTAAGTGTAAGTATGTTTAAATGTAAATAACACCAACATATGGTGAATTTCAAGAAACAGAACAGTGTAAATATTTTATAGTCAAATCTACAACAAGTAATGACTAGAAACCTCTAAATCAAAATTACTGTCATATCTGAATTTTTTTCCTAGATTGCTTTTTTAATAAATGACGCTTCTTTTATAAAATGGCCTTTGTTTGTTAATATACGTCTGATATGCAATATATATTTTATGCAGTGTATGCCAAAGCACATGGCTATAAAACACCTCTCCATTATACATTAAATTCTAGATTAATTACTCAATATGTTTGAGATTAAACACAGTGAGATTAAAAAGCCAATTTATAAAGTGAAAACTTTAATTTTAAAGCCCTATTATCCATTTTAAAAGTATGTTCAGTAGAACATCTACCAACTAACTGTACTCTTCCTTGCCACCCTAATTTCTTTTTGCTGTGATCATTAAATTTTCCTTATCATATAATTTTTTGTGGGTGTAGAAAGAGCTTGTTTTCAGCAGGCATATCCATGATACACATGACGCTTCAAATTTTAATCCTCCCTTTGATTATTTGGTATAGCACTACAATCATTTTACTGTGCCTTTTAGACATTCATGGAGGATCTCAGTGATAAACAGAACCATAAAATGATGAGAGTCACTTTTATTTTTTATATATATATGGGCACATATGTGTGTATGTTTTTTGTCATGAGATAGGTAATAATGTCCTACTTTGGAAAAAAAATATCCAAGATAATTTAAAACGATATTTGAGTAAGCACTGCTCCTGGATGTTCGTTCGGATGATCTAAGCCTTATTATATATTTCAATTGAGTTAGCCATGGGTCCTTTTCAAACTTCTCCCAGCTAAATGATATAATTATAGAACTATAATGACATAATTGATGGTATAATGTATGTGCTTTTAATTTGGTGTTGGGAACTTCATGTGCAATTAAATGAATCCAGACACAAGCCTTACACCTTTTACAAAAATCAACTCAAAATGGATCATAGACAGAAATGTAAAACAGACTATAAGGCAGCCTGGGTGGTTCAGCGGTTTAAGCGCCACCTTCTGCCCAGAACCTGATCCTGGAGACCCGGGTTGGAGCCCCAGTCAGGCTCCTGCATGGAGCCTGCTTCTCCCTCTGCCTGTGTCTCTGCCCCTCTCTCTCTCTCTCTCTCTCTGTGATTATCATAAATAAATAAAAATTTTAAAAAAAGCATATGAAGAGGTGACCCACATCATACAGCAACAGGGAAATGAAAATTAAAGCAGCAATGAGATACTACTACGTACTTATTAGAATGGCTAAAATACATAACACTGATAAGATCAAATGCTGATGATGTGGAGCAAGAGGAACTCTCATTTACTGCTGGCACAATGGTTAAGTCACTTTGGCCCTTTTTTCCAAAGCTAAGCATAGTCTTGTCAGACAATCCAGAAATCATGTTTTCTGGTAGATATACCCAAATGAATTGACAACTTATTTCCACACAAAAACCTGAACACGAATGTTTATAGTAGTGTTATTTATAATTATCAAAAATTTCAAGAAACCAAGGTGTCCTTCAATAGGTAAAATGATAATTAAACTGTGGTGCATATATATAATGGAGAATTATTCGACAATAAATGACATGGGCTATCAACCCATTGAAAATCATGGAAGAACCTTAAGTACATATTATTAAGTAAAATAAGTTGGTCTGAAAAGGCTACATACTGTATGGTTCCAACTCTATGACATTCTGGAAAAAGCAAAACTATAAAGACAGTAAAAAAAAAAAATCAGTGTTCGTCAGGGGTTCAGAGGGAAGGGAAGATGAACAAATAGAGCACAAGTCACTTTTAGGGCAGTGACATCATGCTGTATGATATTTTAATGGTTAATACATGACATTATGCAGTTAGTAAAACCCATAGAACTATACTATACCAAGGGTGAACTCTCATATAAACTGTGGATCTTAATTAATAATTATCAACATTGGCTCATCAGATTAAAAAAAAATACACCAATACAAGATGGCAATATTGGGAAAAACCATGTTGGGGAGAGTTGGTATATGGGAACTCTGTACACATTTTTCTATGAACTTAAAACTGCTCTGAAAATAGTCTATTAAGGGGTAAAATTATAATGGAAACAGAAGATAAGGAAAATTGCTCTAGACAAAATCAAAATGCAATGGAAATGGGTTGGACAAATGTAGTCAGTTGTGCGATATTATGATCATTTATTTTGCATGAATATTTCCAGAATCATTTTTTTTAATAATGGGAAGCTTTTGCCATTAAGACTGCACACAGTGGTTTTCCTCAGGTGTATGCATACACTTTCAGTCAAGGAATGGATGGGTTTTCTGATGGGAAGCCAGAAGTCTACATTAACAAATGAGAAAGGAAATGTCTACATTTGTCTTTGTTTCCATCTACTGGATCCAGATTTTCAGATTATATAGCATGGCAGGGACATCTGGATGCAGAGTAATAAGAGATCCCTCATGCAAAAAGAAATGCCAAAAACATGTAGGAATGAGGCCAGCAAGTCAGAATATTTACTTGTATGTTGTTTTCTATAGTATATTGTCTCATAGTGTCACATACAATGTTATGAAAGAAGAGAAAAATAAAAACAAAAATTAGGTCTAAGTGTTAAAGAGTAACAGAGAGTACTACATTTACACACCCTTCCTGGGGTCACAGATGTTCTGATAATTAAAAAAAAAAAAAAAAAAAAAAGAAAGAAAAGAGATTTTCAAAGTGAAAGGAAATATCAGGGACAGGAAGTAGACTTGTCTGTCCTTAGCTGAGGCATCTTCTCTAGAATTAACAGTAGGGAGACACATTTATTTTAAGTGTATGTTTTTATGACTTTTCAAATTTTTGTTAAAATATTATTTATCTATTTGATAGAGAGCACAGGCAGAGGGGAGTGTCAGGCAGAGTGAAAGGGAGAAACAGGTTCCTCATGGTGCAGGCACTCCTATGCAGGGCTCGATACCAGGACCCTGGGATCATGACCCAAGCCCAAGCTAGATGCTTGACCTACTGAGCCACCCAAGTATTCCTGTTTTTGACTTTTAAAGAAGGTGAGGATTTCCTATGTAGCATACTTTCCAGAGCATAACTTAAAAGTCAGTCTCTAATGATTACAATTTCAAAATGGCTTATGTACCCTAAGGGTGTAAAATACAAGAGACCTCACCTATAATAAGGGACTTATTTTATTACATCATCTTCACACAAATGGTTTGTCTATCTGATTCACAACATGGGATGGATCTGAATTTGGTTTTCCCAGCTTTTAAATTTTTTTAATTCATATTTTAATTCCAGTATCGTTAACCTGCAGTTTTATGATAGTTTCAGGTGTACAACATACTGATTCAGCAATTCTTTACATTACTCAGTGCTCATTATGATAGGTGATGTCCTCTTAATTCTTACTTATTTTACCCATCCTTCTCCCAAAATTCCCTCAGTTAACAATTTAGTTTGCTCTCTATAGTTAAGAGTCTGTTTTTGGCTTTGCTTTTTTTTTTCCTTGTTTATTTTGTTTCCCAAATTCTGCACATCAATGAAATCATATATTTGTATTTCTCTGATTTCACTATTATTATTACTATTTCACTATTATTCACTAGATTATACTCTCTAGAAGCATTTGTTTTTTTTGTTTTTGTTTTTTTTTTTTGCAAATGACAAGGTTTCTTTTTATATGGCTGAGTAATATTCCATTGTGTATATATACAACATCTTTACCCATTTGTCTATCGATGGACACTTGACTGCTTCCATAATTTAGCTGTTGTAAATAGTGCTTCAATAACCATAGGGGTACATTGGATTTTTTTGAAATAGTGTTTTTGTATTCTTTGGGTGAATACCCACCAGAGGAATTACTGGATCATATGATAATTCTATTTTTAATTTTTTGAGGCACCTCCATACTGTTTTCCACAGTGACTGTATCAGTTTGCATTCCCACCTACAGTGCATGAGGGTGAGCTTAGGGTCTTCTAACTCTAACATCTTTTCCAGAATTCCTAAATTTGTTTTGAATATGTACTCTTGTCTTCTACTAGACAACCCAGGTTCTTTGACTCCTATAATTTTCAGAACTTCTTCTTACTGTCAGGAGAAAATATTTGAGAATTAATTGAGAACACCTTCCTGTCATTTTTTTTTTTTTTTTTTTTTAGTTTTCTCAATGAGATTTCAGTAAGTTTGTAAAGCTCTAGGCTTTATACTTCTCAGTTCAAATAAATGATCCCCAAATTTCTAATCTGAACAATATGGAATTATTTTCATATGGGTTGATCTAAGTGTGCTTTCTCAACAATATTGATTTCCAAATCTATTACGCATACTCTGATAGTACCAGATTCCTAGACAAATTTTGACAATAAATATCAGTCAAGGATCAAATTTTTCAAGTATTTGTTATTATATGGAGGATAAAACAACCAAAGAATAATCTGTATATGTATAAAATAAAAAAATTAAAATACATAGAGATGCCCAACTAACACAGAATGCAAAATGATGAATTGTATTAGAGAATTATCTATTCATTCAAAATGCTCCTATTACAAATTAGGAGCATGAGGAAAACACGTAAGAGTTTTAATTAGTTGTTTCAGTTGTTGGAGATGATCCTTTTTCATTTTCTGATATTCAAAAGTTAAAATGCAATTGTTTCTTCAAAGTACACAAAATTTCTAATAATATTTTTAAATTATTACCTTTAAGATGATTTAATATGCAGTTTATTGTTAATTTCCTTTTTGCTGTCCAACTTTGCTAATTTCCTTTTTGTGCATTCATATTTTATTATTCTTGCCAAGCAGGACTCAGAAGGGGAGAAATTGGCCAGATTCTCTAACTTTTCTGAAAGGTGTTTATACAGTATTTTCAGTGAATGACTACTTGGTTTATCTATTTCATGCCCCTTTATTTTTTTTTAAGATTTATTTATTTATTCATGAGAGACAGAGAGAGAAAGAGAGAGAGAGAGAGAGAGAGAGGCAGAGACACAGGCAGAGGGAGAAGCAGGCTCCATGCAGGGAGCCTGAGGTGGGAATCAATCCCAGACTCCAGGACCACGCCCCAGGCCGAAGGCAGGCAGTAAACTGCTGAGCCATCCAAGGATCCCCTCCATGCCTCTTTAAGATACAATATGGGCATATTTAGGAATTATATTTGGTGGGTTTTGTTCCAGTACACATGCACACATACACACACACACAGTTTTCTTCAAATCAACTAATCTCCAATGACTTAGAAAGTGAAAAAACCTTATTTAAGTAACTCTAAATTTGAATGTGATCTCAAATATTTATTAAACCATCATTTGTGGGATCCCTGGGTGGTGCAGCGGTTTAGCGCCTGCCTTTGGCCCAGGGTGCGATCCTGGAAACCCAGGATCGAGTCCCACGTCGGACTCCCGGTGCATGGAGCCTGCTTCTCCCTCTGCCTGTGTCTCTGCCTCTCTCTCTCTCTCTCTCTGTGTGTGACTATCATAAAAAAATAAATAAATAAATATTTATAAAATAAAGCATCACTTGTTGAGCATTTATTTTGTGTAAAGTATAGTAATGCTCTGGGAATGTAAAGATGAACATTGTATCATCCCTGCCTTTAAGAAAAGGAATATCTAACCGAGAAAACGTATGTTGACAAGTGATTACAATAGACTTTAATGCTATGCTGCTGTATTACAGTTATGTTATGATTAAGGGATTGACTCTATCTTAATTCTTCACAAAGAGGTTAGTATTTGTGTTATTTATGTTGTGTGAGTAGGTCTTCATGAAAATATAATATCATTCTATGCAAAAAGAAAACATACTATATACCAAAACCTAGCTTCATATTTAAGCTCAGCTACCTCTTAGATTAACTTCAACCATGTTTTCAGAGAAGGAAAATTTGTTTCTTCAGTGCTATTATATTTAAAAATAGGGATAAAAATAATTCCTACCTCATATAAGGTAGCTAGCCATGTGTAGACACATGATTAATTCTCAGTAATGTTAACTGCTTTATTAGTATTATTATTTTTTATTATTGCTGAATACAACAGATACTATTTTGCTGCAGGTTACAATTTCAGCCCTGCCTCACTTCAGGTATTTTTTCAGACTTTGGAGAGCCCCCTATATACAACTCAGCCATCTTTCTGCTAGTTTTGTTATATCCCTGTATCCCCTCCTTAGTATCAGAAATGCCATTCTGTTTCTACATCCAAGAACTTAAACTGTGCTCTGTTCAAATGAGTCTTACACTGATTATCCTTTTTTCTTGAATCCTTGCCATAATGAACCCAGATGTGCTGTGCATTATACTAAGCTCTGAGAAGAACATGGTAAGCAAAAAGATAGTGTCTCTTTCCTCATGTTTCCTCATGAATCATAGCATCCAGTTAAGGATGTCAATAATAAACTGGTGATTTAAAGAGGAAGATATTTGGATGATGTTATTACAGTCTGTAACAGGTAGACTTGGTTTTGTGATTTCAGGACAAGTTTCTGTTAGGAAGATTTAATGGAGATTTGAAATGCAATTTAGGGTTTACAAGATAAAAGGAGGAGGGAGTATGAAGAGGTTAAGGGTTTTCATTCAAGTCTTGGTGGCTGCAAATGAGTAAATCAGGGCAGCAGATGGTGATTTGGGGCTGAATACAGCAGCCACATTCAGGTCATGCAAGGCTTTGAAGGCAATATTGAGATCTTTAGATTCTGTTTGTTCTTGTTTTTGTTTTCTTTCTTTCTCTCTTCTTTCTTTCTTTCTTTCTTTCTTTCTTTCTTTCTTTCTTTCTTCTTTCTTTCTTTCTTTCTTTCTTTCTTTCTTTCTTTCTTTCAAGAGCCCTGGGAAATTGTTAAAATTGTGTGTGTCTGTGTGTCTGTGTGTGCATATTCATGCATGTCTGGGGTATAACAGATGACAAAATTAAATTTGAGTTTTAGAAAGCTCATATCAAACTTATACAAAATTTAGATCCCTGCATGTTTTTGTCAGATTTCCTCAGAAACATAAAAGATGATATTCCTTTCTGGTATCGTTTACTCCTCTGAATGAGTAGAGTGCATTCAATTCCTAAGTGGGCTGTGTCTACTTGCAGACATGTACATCTTCCCATATTGGGTGTCCATGACAATATCTTCAAATGTTATTACTTAGTGTTTCTTATCATTCATTCTGGGCACCTGTATCTATGTGTCTTCTCGTATTTCCCCTCATCACCTGGTTTGAGTCCCAACCCAAAGGAATTGGTCTATTTTTTAATATTCGTGTTTCTTCTTTTAATCCATCTATCTCACCACCTACTTAATTTCTTAAATCCCTTTGGTATCTAGAAAAACCACTGATATCTGAGCTCAAAATCTACACATGCTCCTGCTTTTATAAAGGATTTTTTTTCAATTTGTATTATATGAAAAGACATTTTAACCTACTTTACTGTATTTTGAAAAATCATTTAAAAGCAAGAATTGGAACAAGAGTAACTACTGAGAATTAGCCTAAATTCATGGAAACACTTAATTTTTCTGGATCTGATTTTAGCCCTAGGGCAATAATGCTTTTGACAGCATATGGTTTAGATTTGGCATAAGAGTGGAAGCATGCTGAAATCACTGCCTAGGGATTCACAGTCCTTTAATACAGAAGTGTTCCAGTTAGATTTGGTCAGAGATCACAGAAGCATATTTCCAGAGAATGCTACAAGGCGTGAAATGTACTAAAGAATACAGCAATGAAACCCCAGGACCACAATTCAGCAACCATTATTAGGCAGCCTACTATATTTCAGGTAATGTATTACACATTGGGGACATGAAGATTTTGAGGTTTTGGTCCCCTATTACAATTACAACTTTGACCTAGTTCTTTCCTCAAACAGCTTATATTATAAAGAGACAAGAGATACCTAATAACAGAATGTAAAAGTACTAGCTACGCATTTCTGCTAAAAAGGCTATGAGAATCTAGGGAAATAAGCTATTTGCTCCAACAGCGGGGGAGGAGGAAGGTATTACAGAGTAGTTGACATTTAATCTGTGATATAAAAAAATGAGCATGATGTTTCTCGGTGTGGGCAATGACATTTCAGGTAAATGGAGAAATAGGTGCCAAAGAAAGGAGATGGGAAATTGCATGGTCAGGCAACGTTGTTCAGATGTACTAAAAATTATGTACAGGCATACAATCAAGGATATGGGAATTAAAAAGATAGGTTTGTATCAGTTCACAAGTAATATGTTATAAGGACTGATGCCCAGCTTCAAAATACTTTAAGCCCTGATTGGATAAAGGTGATTTTGTGTTGCAAGTAATCCTATCTACTCTATAATCACAAAAAATGCATTCTAGAAGAAAACACTATTCCAGGCCTCAATTTATCTCTATGATATCATTGTCAGCATTGTCAGTATATAATACAAAATAAACAGGCATACAAAAAGATGATATATCCTAATTGATGTCAAGAGCAAGAATAAAGAGTAGATTGAGTACAGAAATGGATTCTAAAAAATAATACATTAGGAAAAAAATGAGAAACAGGGTAGAGAATTCCCACAGTCAAATGCAAACTATTTTAAAGTTTTAAGGAAAATTCTATATTTAAAAAATTTACAGGTGTATTTATTCATTTAATAGACGATTCAAACATAGATTAGACATAACAGAAAAGATTATCTGCGACTGAAGTATAGGTAAGAAATAGTATGCAAAAGAAAACACAAAAAGACAAAAGTTAGAAAACCAGAAAAAAATGAGAAAGATGTAGGCAATACAATTTCTAGCATAACATACTGATAATATAAGTTTTTAGAAAGAAAAAAGAAAGACAAGAGTAACTACAAGTAACTAGAAAGAAACAATATTTGAAGAGATGATGGCTCAGAGTTTTCAAAAAACACAAATGACAGCAGATTATAAAATCAAGTTATTCCAAACTAAAGAAGTATAAGGAAAACCATATTTAGGTAGGTTATAAGCTGCTAAAATGTAAAAACAAAAACTTCTTCAAAGCAGCCACAGGAAAAAAAAAAGACATATCTGAGGAGGAAAAATAAAATAAAAGTGATAATTAGCTTCTTAAGAAATAATGCAATTTCAGGGCACCTGGCTGGCTCAGTTGGTAGAGCAGACCACTCTTGATCTCAGGGTTATGAGTTTGAACTCCACATTGGGTGTAGAGAGTGCTTTTATTTTATTTATTTATTTTTTTAGAGAGTGCTTTTAAAAAAGGAAAGAAAGAATGTAATTTTAGGAGATAGAAACATATATCATAAAAAGTTGAAAGAAAGTAACTACCAACGTAGGACTTTCTACCCAGTGAAAAGTATTCTTCTAACAAAACCAAACCAGACTTGTTCTTCCAGCTAAACTGGGATTTACTTGGACAGCAATTTCTCTGCCAACAGAAACAACCAGAAAAATGAAACTAAATTTATGAAAGAGTTTTCAAGATCTGGACATCAGGCAACAAAGAAGAGTCATCCCAGAAACACAGGAAAAAAATAAGGCCAGTCCTATGACTGGCCCAGTTTACTGCTTTGAGACATTTCTAGCTTGCAGCATAGGAGGTGAACGCATGCAGATATAGGCAGACTTCCCGAGTTTAAAAGACAGAGTTTAGGGGCATCTGGGGGGCTCAGTTGGTTAAGTATCTGCCTTAGGTTCAGTTCATGATCCCCTGTGTTTTAGCTTCCAGCTCCCTGCTCAGCGGGGAGTCTGCTTCTCCCTCTTGCTCTGCCCTCCTCCAACCCCTGTTTCTGCTTTCTCTCTCTCTCTTACTCTCAATGCTCTCTCACATAAATAAGTAAAATTTTGAAGAAGAAGAAGAAGAAGAAGAAGAAGAAGAAGAAGAAGAAGAAGAAGAAGAAGAAGAAGAAGGAGGAGGAGGAGGAGGAGGAGGAGGAGGAGGAGGAGAAGGAGGAGGAGAAGGAGGAGGAGAAGGAGGAGGAAGAGATAGAGTTTAGGGTTCTGGGAAAATAAGGTAACCTGAAATTACTAGACAGACTACCAGAGATAGGAAAGCTCATAGAGAACACCAAAGATCTGCAGAGAATCCTCTTCAAATTTTCCGCAGAGAATTATTAGTGCATGCATATGAGAAAACTACTTGTAAAAAAAAATCCAAAAAGATTAGAAGAAACATACCTGGCATTCACACATGGTGGGTGGGCCTATTTTCACCAGCCAGATGGGAAAATCTCATAATTCATTTGGCATTGAGTACAGTGCACAGAAAAGTCTTGCTTCAGTAGTAGGAAATAATTAGGTCAAGATTAAACACTGATTGTCTTCTGCCAAATAAGTCTTAAAAGCAGGACATGAAAAGATCACGATGATTCCAAGTAAATTAACTATGTCCCAGAACAAACTCAAGAATATTTACAAGAATACAAAATTATCTAGCTCCTTGGTTCCCAGCAAGGTGAAATCTACAACCTAAGCAAATATTATCAGGTACAGAAAGAGGCAGTAAAATACTTTAAATTAGGATAAAAATCAATCAAAGTTGATTAAGAACTAATACATGTTAGATTTAGCAGATAAGGATATTAAAGCAGTTATTAGAACATACTTAATATGTTAAAAAGTAATGTGGAAACATTGAAAATATTTTTTAAAACCCAAAATAAAACTGAGAGATGAAAACTTTAGTAAAGAGGAAGAAAAATGTACTGAATGGATTAAAGTCAGATAGAAAATTTCAGAAGAATAAATAGGAAACTTGATGATACATCAATAGAAGCTATCTAAATTAAACACATAGGGGAAAAAAAAACTTTAAAATGAAGAGTATCAGTGAGTTGTGGGGCAATTTCAGGGACCTGACATATGGGTAATTGGATTCCCCCAAGGGATAGGATAGAAAAGGAGAAAATAAAACATTCATTGAAGAAAAAATTGTCCAAGATCATCCAAATTTGATGGAAACTATAATTTCAGATCTAACAAGTTCAATGCAACGAAGTAAATCACTTGAAATGATATGATGGTAGCATATATACAACCAATAAAAGCAAACCAATAAAAAAAAAAAACAAAGTTCATAGTTTGTAAGACAATAAAAAAAGTTCATAGTTTGTAAGACAAAAATAGAAATTAATTGGAATCATGAAAAACTAACAAACAAAAACCTCAATTTAAAAAGAAGACAGGAAAAAAAGGAGAAAAAGGGAACAAAGAACAAATGAGGCAAAGAGAAAAAAACTAAGCAAGACGACAGACTTAAATCTAACTATCAATAATCACACTAAATATAAACATATAAAGTATAATGTAAAGGCACAGGTAGTTTAAAAGTAAAATAATGACAAATATAGACCATGTTAACTTCAATTAAAAGAAAACTAGAATAGCTACAATTAATATAAAAAAAAGTTTTAAGGCAAAAACTTTTGCCTGGGATAAACAGATATTCTGTAATGATGAAGGGATCCGTTCCGGTACAGGTATCTGGTTAATTCATAGTATTAGATAGATCTATATATTCACATGCTGTGACACATAGAATATCTAGGTATATAAATTGATTTCATTTCTCCCTTAAATTAAGGACATATCTATAGATCATTTTATTATAAAAATGGAGCACTATAAAATAGTTGCTACTAAATTTTCGTATTGGTGCGACAACATAGATGAACCTCAGAAACATCGTAGAAGTGAAGGCAGCCAGATTAAAAAAAAAAAAAAAAACACATATTCTGTGGTTGCAATTATGTAAAATGTTTAAAAGATAAAATTCATCATCGTGAAAGAAAGTAGACCAAAGGTAGTCTGGGAAAAGATAGGACTGACTGCAATGGAATACAAGAGTACTTTTTCAGGTGCTGCAAATATTCGATAGTTTGTGTTGTGGTGGTTGGATAGATATATAGACATACTCATCAAAACTCATTGAATTATATGCTTAGAGTATTTCCATTTTATTTTAGGTAATTTATATCTTAATAAAATTTATTAAAGCATTTATGATAGAATAAAAGGAGGGTGTTGGCTCTGGCAAGGTTGAAAGCTGCTGACTTAAATCTCCATTTCTCAAGCATTTATTGAGCTCATTTCTTTCTGTCACTTACACTCACCTCTTTTTTTTTTTCATCACTAGCAGTTGGTGGGAAAAAAAGTATTTACCTTTCTTTTATTATAATGTAATCTATTTCATTCCCTATCAAGCTACCACCAAACAACTCAAATGGCACATCAAAGTGTTTGTTAAGCAAGTGTGATTCTCTGGGTTAAGAAAACTTTTGCCGTGTGCTTTAAAATTGAAATATTTTGCCCCCAATAATATAAAATAAATTACTAAAAAATCAAAGTTGTTAAGAAATTTTGGATTCTATTTTTTTAATATATATACATACAAAGAAAAAAGTTTTTATTACTGCCATTTATGGATGCCCGTGATGACGGAACACTGGTAAAGTATAAAACGTGAGGAGTTTCGTGCTTTAATAACATGAGATTTACGCGTGCCCCACCCCTCTTTGTAATCAGTAACATTACTTTTCTTCTTTAATAACATTACTTTTCAAAATGGTTATTAGAACAAGTAGGAAAGATTGCATATGCAGAGAACTGCACGTGTCTAATAGAGATCTTCATTCACTCACTCACAGACACTTTCAGCTCAGCAGTGGTCCTTTCTAGATTGAACTTCTCAAGGAGATGATTATCAAATCAGAGAATGATGTCCCAGGCCTTAGCCTGGCATTTGCAAGAACTGTTGTATCTAGGATTGAAAATAATTGCAAAACATATCAGTGATTGCTGAGTCAAGCTGTGCCGTATCTGTCACCAAGTTACCACACATTCCAGATTAGTTTATACTTAGTCTTTACTCAAATTATGCTTGTGGGAAATAGAGTAATATATATTTAATTAATGTTATCATGGCTGAAAGTTCTGACATTCCAAATCAAATGCAATGTTTATTAATAATAATAATATAAAACATTAGCTACATTCTTCCTGACAGTCAATGGGTCAAATGAACAAATAGTTCACAAGTGAACCTCATTTTAGTTGAAAATCTAATGCACGCTCATTAAGGGCTGACACTGTTTCAGAAAATACCATGTGTTTGGATAATAGAGCATCTCTGTGCTTTTCACCTTTAAAACTACTTCCTAACAGAACTTATGAGATTTGGGATGCAATGTTTAGTAGGCAAAAAAAATTAACATTCTCACTTATCTGTCTTAGGTTTTGTTTATTGGCAGCATAAACACTGCGCAGAAAGTCAGAAATATTTAACATATATGTGCTGAAATATTTGTATGTTGATAGTATCAAGAGATGTATGTTGCGCTTTTATGCTTAGACCTGTGATATATATTTTTTCAGATGTAATTATATTTCACAGGGTCCATTAATACCTGATACATATTATACACACACATATCAGATAAATATAATTAAACATATTGTAGCATATATGCTTTATATGTGTGTGTATGTGTTAAAATGTATCTTATATAAGTTTTAAATTATTTTTATTTCATTGCATAAAAGCTTAATTTAAGGGAGAAAACTCAATCAATAAAAGGGGTAACAAGAATTAAAAATTAAGATTTATTTACTTTATATTAGTTGTTTCATTTAATCTTCTTAAAACTGGGAAATACTAGAATGTCCATTTTGCAGGTAAAGAAATGAAGATTATAAAATAGTTACTAAGTAGAATAGAGGGCTTCATACTTATGCTTATAAGCTTCTATTAATTCTGAACTATGTAAGTACAAAGGAAGTACAGTATATTGATTAAATAGGCTTGTCATCCAAGCCAAATGCTTAGCTCTTATAAATTTCAAACAATTGAAATCATCATGGCAATTCTTTCCAACTCTGAGATAATCAGAGCCAAAGTTTAGTCAGGATGTTTAATAAATCTAAAGATTCGTAAATAAAATGCACCAACGCCAATATCAGGGATCCATGATCAAAAGGCCAAGTGACGCTACTGAATGTGCCAGCATTCTAGTGAGATTAGGGAGATTAAAAAAACAAAACAAAAACTTACCATTCTATTATTTCAGTAAACATTAAAACTAGCATTATGTCTTTAAGTGTCTGCTATAATTTATACCAAAAACTAGGAAAGCTATTAATGGAGTAAATTAGTATTTAAAATCAAATGCATATCCATTTAATTACTTGATCAATTACTTAATTTTTAAATCTTTTTTCTAAGATTTTTATTTATTTATGAGAGAGAGAGAGAGAGAGACAGGGAGAGAGAGAGAGGCAGAGACACAGGCAGAGGGAGAAGCAGGCTCCATGCAGGGAGCCTGACGTGGGACTCGATCCCTGGTCTCCAGGATCACGCCCTGGACTGAAGGTAGCGCTAAACCGCTGAGCCACCCGGGCTGCCCTATTTTTTTTTTTAATTACTTAATTTTTTAAATGATATATTTCCTGTTCCTGAATACTCAAAAGCTTCTGATATGCTTCTCAATTACATCTTGTTCTCTCAGCAGATATCATTAGCAGGATGGAGCCCCTTGTTCTTCCCACAGAGATTAATATAATGGCCTCTATTTGGGAATTTCCTGAATTGAAAAGCCACCCAGAAGATAATATAGCAGGCATCTATAACTTCTGTTGTCTGTGCTCTTGGAGGTTTGTTTCAATTCACTATATAATGATTTTAGAGGTTAGCCTATTGTTTGGTACTTTACTGGATTAATGAAAATAGGTTATCTATGATATCCACCCTTTTTTTAATGTGTCATTTTAGGAGATGAAGTAGTGTGTGATTCATCCTAGATTATGTTTTTGTGCCCTTAGAAGTCTATATTTCCTGAGCTTATCATGATGACAATGTTTATAGTCTGGTTATATATCCAACATTATACAAATAGTTCTTAAAAGAACTAAGGAGCACATGACAAAAAAATAAGCCAAG
Source organism: Canis lupus dingo (assembly GCF_003254725.2). NCBI lineage: Eukaryota > Metazoa > Chordata > Mammalia > Carnivora > Canidae > Canis > Canis lupus. Next base: position 51,181,539 of record NC_064255.1, on the reverse strand, counting down.
AAATCCTTAGAAATACACATGATCAAATAAACATATGCACACCTATTTTAATCATTGTATTGCTTTTATGGGTTTCACTTGTTAATTGTAGTCATTATATGAAATTATTTCTATAAGATTATCTTAGCTCATGGCTATCAGAACTTGTAGGAGAAAAAAAAAAAGAATTAATGGCTTTAGAAAACAAACCATCAGGGGCACCTGATGGAGACTTAGTCAATTTAGCACCCGACTTTTGGTTTTAGCTCAGGTCATGATCTTGGGGTCATGAGATTGAACCCAGCATGGGGCTCCACACTCAGCAAGGAGTCTGCTGGAGATTTTTTCTCTCTCTCCCCCTCACCCCACTCACTCTCTCCTTCTAAAATAAATAAATAAATCTTAAAAAAAGGATATTTTTTAAAAAGAAATCATCAGCCTTAGGAAATAATTAGAAATTCATTTCATAAGTGTTCTATGAACTTTGTCAAATCTTTCACATATTGTTATTATCATTTTACAGGTAAGAAACCTGAGGCTAAGAGACTGTGCATTCTCTTTGGTCCAATGTAAATTAAAATGTTGAGAGTTGAACTTGAATCCAAGTCTTATGTCTCTACAGTCAGCACTTTATCTAATATAACATAAATAGAAATGGAAAATAACTTTTTTTCCTCCCTTCCTTCCTTCCTTCCTTCCTTCCTTCCTTCCTTCCTTCCTTCTTTCCTTCCTCTCTTGTTCCCACCCTCCTTCCTTCTTCTTTTCATGCATCTATTCTTGTATTAACATTTTTGTTAAAATTTTTTAAAAAGGTTTAAGAGTGACAACCTCAGAGTCCTAGAAATTCAAGCTTGATTTAAAGGCTTTTTGAATTTTTTTTTAAGTACTCATAAAACGTCCATACAATGCATGTAGAAAACTAAGTGGAAAAATTTGTGCTTATGTGTTCCCACTCATGGATATTGGAATTCTCTTAAAGTAAGTATTATGCAACAATCACCACAAAAAATTTCTTAATAGTGAATATTTTGGAACACTTATTCTATATTATATACTCTTTAAAGGTTTTATGTGTGTTAACTTATGGTACAGCTTTAAGTGGCAAAGTTGGGTTTCAATCTTAGGCAATTGAGTTGCAGAGCCTCTAGGCTCCACCTGTTTGTACTATAATTAGACTTTCTCTCTCATATAAATGCTATTGTATATTACTATGAGTCTCCCATTGCATAACCAGATAGTTATTTTAGCCATGTGTACTTTTGTGTTATGTCCTTAAATGATATGTATTAGGAGCATGGTAAATAATAATAATAATAATAATAATAATAATAATAATAATAATAATAAAAACAGTATAAGAGCGATATGCACTGGAATTGCAATGAAATTTTAAACAGATTATTGAAACTCTCTAATTCTCAATATTTTTTCCACTAGGAAGATGGAAAGAATAATATCTTTTTTTATTGTTGTGATGAAATTAGATAAGAGTATATAGGTATATTCCTATACCATTTTGCATACAGAGAATAAGCTGTAAGTCTTTTTTTTAAGGATTTTTTTTAATTTATGTATTCATGAGAGACACAGAGAGAGGCAGAGACACAGGAAGAGGGAGGAGAAGCAGTGCCAATAGTTCATTTTTGCTTTTGTTCCCTTGCTTCCAGAGACATATCTAGTAAGAAGTTGCTTTGGCTGATGTCAAAGATATCATTATTTGTATTCTCCTCTAGGATTTTGATGGTTTCCTGTCTCATATTTAGGTCTCTCATCCATTTTTTTTTATTGGTGTTCAATTTACTAACATACAGAATAACCCCCAGTGCCCGTCACCCATTCACTCCCACCCCCCGCCCTCCTCCCCTTCCAACACCCCTAGTTCGTTTCCCAGAGTTAGCAGTCTTTACGTTCTGTCTCCCTTTCTGATATTTCCCACACATTTCTTCCCCCTTCCCTTATATTCCCTTTCACTATTATTTATATTCCCCAAATGAATGAGAACATATAATGTTTGCCCTTCTCCGACTGGCTTACTTCACTCAGCATAATACCCTCCAGTTCCATCCACGTTGAAGCAAATGGTGGGTATTTGTCATTTCTAATAGCTGAGTAATATTCCATTGTATACATAAACCACATCTTCTTTATCCACTCATCTTTCGTTGGACACCGAGGCTCCTTCCACAGTTTGGCTATCATGGCCATTGCTGCTATAAACATCGGGGTGCAGGTGCATCTGTATCTTTGGGGTAAATCCCCAGCAGTGCAATTGCTGGGTCGTAGGGCAGGTATATTTTTAACTGTTTGAGGAACCTCCACACAGTTTTCCAGAGTGGCTGCATCAGTTCACATTCCCACCAACAGTGTAAAAGGGTTCCCTTTTCTCCACATCCTCTCCAACATTTGTTGTTTCCTGCCTTGTTAATTTTCCCCATTCTCACTGGTGTGAGGTGGTATCTCATGGTGGTTTTGATTTGTATTTCCCTGATGGCAAGTGATGCAGAGCATTTTCTCATGTGCATGTTGGCCATGTCTAGGTCTTCCTCTGTGAGATTTCTGTTCATGTCTTTTGCCCATTTCATGATTGGATTGTTTGTTTCTTTGGTGTTGAGTTTAATAAGTTCTTCATAGATCTTGGAAACTAGCCCTTTATCTGATACGTCATTTGCAAATATCTTCTCCCATTCTGTAGGTTGTCTTTGAGTTTTGTTGACTGTATCCTTTGCTGTGCAAAAGCTTCTTATCTTGATGAAGTCCCAATAGTTCACTTTTGCTTTTGTTTCTTTTGCCTTCGTGGATGTATCTTGCAAGAAGTTACTATGGCCGAGTTCAAAAAGGGTGTTGCCTGTGTTCTTCTCTAGGATTTTGATGGAATCTTGTCTCACATTTAGATCTTTCATCCATTTTGAGTTTATCTTTGTGTATGGTGAAAGAGAGTGGTCTAGTTTCATTCTTCTGCATGTGGATGTCCAATTTTCCCAGCACCATTTATTGAAGAGACTGTCTTTCTTCCAATGGATAGTCTAGAAGTGGACCCTGAACTTTATGGGCAACTAATATTCGATAAAGGAGGAAAGACTCTCATCCATTTTGAATTTATTTTTGTGTATGGTGTAAGAAAGTGGCCCAGTTTCATTGTTTTGCATGTATTCCAGTTTTCCCAATCCCATTTGTTGAAGAGACTGTCTTTTTTCCATTGAATATTCTTCTTGCTTTGTCAAAGTTTAATTGAATGTTGTGTGTCCATTCTGGGTTTTCTATTCAGTTCCATTGATCTATGTTGTCTGTTTTTGTGCTAGCGCCATGCCATCTTGATTGTTAAAGCTTTGTGATATAACTTGAAGTCTGGAATTGTGATGCCTCCAGCTTAAGATTAAGTGTGGTATCTGTTCTTATCAGTTTAATTGCTAATTTTAGTTCTCAGCATAACTAATTCTTAGGACAAAGAATCTAGGGATAAAACCTGTACAACACTGTTATGGATATAAGAAATTTTACTCCTGCAAGTTTACCTAGTATATGTTGAGTTATGATTTCTCCTTGATGAATTTCTAAATGTTCTGAGTTGCCTACATCCAGGTTTAGGTAAAGAAGGAAGGGAAACAGGGTTGAGTAAATTTAAGTGTTATTCACCTGGATAGATACAAAAGCCACTACATATCTATATCATTGTGAAATTTTGTCATCATTATAAAAGTTTATGAGCAAAATAGGCAGGGATGGGGAATGCCTGTAAGTGAAATTTAGTAGAATATTTTACCTGCAATCAGTGGAAGTAATGAGAAGGTGTGGACAAAGGACAAATATAAGCCCAAATCACGAATAAAGAAAAATTCACTAATATCTTGATTATTGGGGAAAGATTAATCGGTTAAATCTCAGCAGGCAGCTGACTCTAAAACAATAATGAAGCTTCTGTTGATTACTGCTGTTTGTCAGCCATGTGACCCAACATCCTTGGGCTGATCCATATTTGTAACTGATGAGAGTGAAGGAGAGAAGTAAGAGGTAGGAGGGAAGTGAAAAGGAAGGACAGGCAAGTTATAATCAGCTCTAATCAGATGCTGCCTAAATATGGAAAAACCCTTCTGTGTCTTAGCATAGCCAGTTTGCATTTCCTAAATATTCTGTGGGTAGAGAGTTTGCCCTGTATAAGAATGCAAAACATTAAATTATTAATGTGTAGGACAAGATAAGTTCTAGTCTTCTGAATTCCCAGATACTCACACATGTATGTATTCTACTTTCAAATGTAGAATCCACTGGTAAATCTACTGACTTTAAAGTAACTCATTTCAAATTCCCTTTTTGTATATCATATTTGCTATGCTAATACACTACAGGTAATTATAAATAATATGTAGCATACAAGGCTCTCCAGAGCCCAAAATAAAGTTTTATATTTTTCTGTTAAAACTTTTAACAAACTGGCAAGTTATTAAATCATGCATCAAAGAAGACATTTATTGATCCAGTCAACAAATAGCTATCATCTCTCTCCTCTGTTGCCAGGATCTATGTTACAAGATAGAAACTGGGATAAATAAAAGAAATATATCCTCGGTCTTTATATAGATTAATTTTACTGAGAGAGATGACAATATCAACAAACCATATGAACAGACACATAAATTAATTATAAATTGTAATACATGGATTACAGAAAATAATTCTCAAATTCTGGAAACATTTTGAGAAAAATGTAATGACTTACTGTGGATAGACTGATTAGGAAGACTATCCAAGAAAGGTTCACTGTAGTGGAGACCAAAAGCATGAAATGGAGACATAAAAGGTCAGGGGTAGGGGCAAAGCATGCAAAAATATGCAAAAGCTCTGAGGATCTAAAGTGCTTTACATTTCTAAAACCTTAAAAAAATACCAGTGAGTCTGGAACCCAGAGAAATGGGAAGAAGTTTGCCCAATATCAAGTTAAGAGTGTTAAAGACTAGATTCTAGTGCAATCAGCAGACATTTAAGGATTTTAGGCCAGGAGTAACTCAATCAGATTTATATTCTAATGAAACAATTCTAACAGCTGTGGCCAATGAAAACTAAAGTAGGGGGAAAAATTTAAGTGGGGGAATCAGTTAGGAAGTCATTGCTTATATTATGGAGGACATAATGACCTGCTTCTTAGCACATGACAATACAGATAGGCAGTTGTGGAGTTCACATTGTTTTCAGTTAGAAGCTACATAAGCCACTTATGGGTTGCAGAATGAGGTAAAATGACTCTTATGCTGCCAGCCTAAGCACTGAAGTGGTAGTGATGTCATTTACTGAGATGGTACAGGCTCAGGGGTAAACAGGTTTGTCTTTATCTACGTGTATGTTGTACCATGTAGGTATATGTATGTGTGTGGTTTACTTTAAGAATTGAGAGTTAAGTTTTGGGTATACATTTTGACTTTTATGAGACATCTAAGTGGAGATATCAAGTAGACAGCTGAATATGAGGTTTTGCCATTAAGATAACTGGGCGAGACATATATTTTGGAATAGTCACCTGTTATGAGCATGGATGAGATCACCTATGGAAGCAGTGGAGAAAGTGGAATAAATGAGAAATTACTATTTCTTTCTTTTTCCTTCCTCCCTTCCTTCTCTTTGTCAATGATAAAAGCCAATCACTGCTCAAAGACATAAAGGGACTTCAAGATTGCCAAGTACAATAATTATTTATTGATTTAAACACCTTCTCCATTCTTTCCCATGAATATACAAGCATTGATGCTTCCTAAAAGCCTTACTTCTGTTTTAGAGAAAAGTTTAAGGGTACAAATACTAAATATGCATCCAAAGTGTAGGGCCAGAAATTTCTCCCCTACTAATCTTTCGACATACATGTCCTAAAATATATCTTTTGACCACATGAAATTAAAAATCTCCCAAAGACAAAATCGAAATGGATCTCAAATAGTACTATCAGTGATCACTATAACTGGTTTTTGGTATGTTTTCTCAATTTATTTGAGGTGAAAACTTGATAAAAATATACACATTAGTTTATGACCTATCCATATATTATGAATTTGTGTTTCACATATGATGATATATTCTAAAATTATCTTGTAAGGTATCTAATGTTTCCAATGGTCTTCAGTTCTTCAATTTTTCTTTTACAGGTCATTTTATACTTAAAAATGAATTAGAAGTACTCTGTAACCACTTTTTCATAAAGTCTTTAAGAATTAAAAATTTTGTCTACTAGACAAAAAAGATCTTTTTTTGTTTTTTTAATTTTAGAATGAAGGTGGGGCTCTAGTTCTCAAACTTTGCTGATCACAGGATTCATATGGTAAACAGTTTTAAAAAGAGTGATTTCAGATGTCAGGATCAGTGTCTCCCACCAAGAAAATACCTCATAGAATTTAATATACCATTCAGATTTTAACCTCAACCAAAATAGATTTTTTTCCTATAAGACTTAAACAGGGCTATCTCATTTCCAAGGCTCTCTGTAGATATACTACAAAAGGGAGAGGACCCATCTGGTACTATGGAACATTTATTAATTAGAGAATCCATATCCATGTTCCAACATATTCCTAAATTATGTGATAAATTTTTTTCTTGTCATTGACCAATCAGGGATACAGATATAGGGCAAATATAGATGTTTAATAAAGATGCTTGAAGTTATACAAAAAAAATCCTAGAGAGCAGAAGTTCTTAGAGGCATCTGTTTGCCCTGTCTTTCACTTTACTAAAACTGGAGAGGACCACTTTGATGAGATTATGTTAAACTGCTTTTGTAAAAAGTCGTATATGTGTGCATGTGTGTGAGTGTATACACACATATGGTTTTAGTTTATACATCCACTGAATAGTAGATTCAATCTCCTGGTACTTTTTTCTGATCTTTCGTCCCTAGCATTTTATGTTTATCCAAATAATATTCTTTTTTTTTTTGTCTTTGCCATATGTGCAAAATCACTTCTGGAGTTTGATAGAGAAAAGAAGGGGGGTGGGAATCAAATGAGTAAGTAACTGCAGTAATTTATTCTTTTTTCCCTAATACTATGCTCACTCAAATTGCCAAGTGTAAAACTTGAAATGTGTAAAAGAGTTTATGATTATCTGGTATCTTCACACTTGGCCTGAAATGAAACTATTTTCACCTAATTGCAGTCACAGCCCACCTCCTTAAATGTGCTCCATACATCACTTCTACTGCTGATTATTCCCTAGGCAGTAACACACAGTATCACTAAATTTTCTGTCTCTAAAAATATAGATGCCTAGTGTAATCTCCAAAACTGTTAGAAAACAAATAGTCGGTTATTCAGCTGTCACCCTGACTTCTATGCTATTCTCTAAGAGAATAATTTTCTATTATTTGTCATGAGTATCTTACTCCCTAGAAATAAGACTTTCCTTGAGGTGTGAGTCTCTGCCCTCTCTTGAAGTCAATGGGATTTAAGATTGTGTGTTGAAGGGCATAGCTTAAGTGACTTAAGCTTAAGTCATGGCACTTTGCCAATAACTATTAGTCTTCCCCGTGTCTTTGCCGCATTCCTATTCTCTAGCATTTTTTTAATGAAATATTTCAAGCAAAAAGCACAAAACATAACATAACCAATGTGCAACAGCACCCAGGTCTGTCAAAGCTTACTATTTTATATTTTTAGTTCCCCTTATTTTTAAAGAAATAATGGATAACAGAATCAGTGGAAGTCATCTCTACATCCTTTCTAGTCCTATCGCTACACATTTTCCCCTCAAGGAGACTGCTAATATGAATGCAGTATTTAAAATTCCAAATTCTGCATTTATATTTAAATATGTATATTTGTACACAATATAGAGAATTGTAATATATATGTTAAATTTTATATAAATGGAAAAAATTATATAAATGGGAAGACAGCAGAATTGGAAGACACTAAGCTCACTTTGTCCCACAGATAGAACTAGATAACACCCGCATCAGTGTCAATGACCCAGAAAACAGACTCTCCATGGCTAAATGTCCAAAGGCCACATGAAAATGGTAGGAAGGGCAGAGATGCAGTCAGGAGCTAAAGAGATCTATGGACCTGTCTGCAGGAGGGAAGGATGCTGCCGGTGCAGAAAGGGGAAAGAAACAGACACACCAGATGCCCCAGGAGTGGGAAAAGACAAATCCCCATAACATTTGGCTCAGAAAATCAGAGGGTCATGATTTTGACCATGACCTATAATAAAAACAATATGTACCATATTAGAATCCCTCTAACAGAGGCATACACACTCGCAAGCACTAACTAAAACACAACATTCATGGTGTAATAATTATCTTTCTTGTTTGTGATGTATCCTGATATGTTATTTTGTATTTTATTTCAACAATATAATTACCTAAACTGCTAGTCAAGACCTATGATTTTGATTTTACAACCCAGCAATGAGGTCATAAGTTACAGTTGGAAAAAGACTACTCTAAGAATAAGCATAGAAGGGAAATTGCCTGTTCTTGGGCTACACTTCAAATTAAAGGAGGATATTTATAGATTAATTCCTCTAAAGTTAGGCAGGGTAAGGAATTTCATTACCAAAGGGGACTAAGCTAGAGAGGGAACACGAAAGGGAGAGAGAGAGTGTAAGATAATTTAATGCTAAGTATGTGACTTGTACAACCGAAATGAATGGGTCTGCTGTTCATTTTCTGATTGAGTTGAAGTGAATTTCTTTTTCTTTTTTTTAATAAATTTATTTTTTATTGGTGTTCAATTTGCCAACATATAGAATAACACCCAGTGCTCATCCCATCAAGTGCCCCCCTCAGTGCCCAGACCCAGCAATTGTACTGCTGGGGATTTACCCCAAAGATACAGATGCAGTGAAACGCCAGGACACCTGCACCTGGATGAATTTCTTTTTCTTATGTTAAACAATTTCTTACCAAAATTTTGAGAACTGATTGCAAACAGAACTCTTTTTCCTGTCCCTGAAAATAACATTTTTATCTAAAGCTGGAGGCCTACCCTATCTCCTATATACCCTACCCTATTTCAAATGCTCTCCACTCAACAGCACTTCCTTTCTCTTCAACTTAACAGAAACATATTTTGTTCTGTTGTGTGTGTTTTTTTTTTTCTGAAAACCCCACTTGATCAGAATTCTGAATTCTCTAGCTGTCATTTTGCCTGACAGATATTATTAATGCAGGCATTTCTGTTGTATTTTACAATAACACTAAGAACATATTGCCCAGACAATAACATTTTCATAATTAGATTAGTAGTTTTGCACTTGAAATGGAACACACGGTAACATTTGGCTTTGTCACAAGGCATTACAACATACAGCTCTAGTCACATTTTCTCTCCATGAACTTAAATCTCCAGCGATTACAGACACAAGAAGTATAATAGTCTACATTTTGACAAATAGGTAATATGTAAAGTCTCTATATATCAACACTGTGCAGAATTACTTTGATTAATTTACATCTACATCCAGTAAATAGTAATTCCTAATCCCATAAACAGGGATTTACATGTACAATAGAGCAATAGAAAGGTATTGTCACCATGTTGATCTCATAGCTCTGCAATTCATGGGTTTTCTCAGGCGATTATTTTAGCATGTCTATCATATTGTGATTATACTTCTGGAGAACAGGTGGCATGTGGCGAAAAGCTATATACCACACAGAAATACATCAGTTCAAATAAAACAATGAATCATTTTCTTTAAATTTCTCAGTCCTTCTTATTTTAATTTGAAACAATTTGAATGAACACAACATTAGTTTCCCCGTTATACTGCACTCAAAATGTACCATATTTCTCACCTGAAGGCATAAACTTTAGTGACATCCTAATCATTTTCACTGCAACCGATGCTTGTGCTATAAACCAAGGATTGAATAGTAGGTGGAAAATAAACAGCAGGAGCAGATGAATTCCTAAAAACAAATGATCTCTATTTGAATGCAAATATCCCCATTAATAAAGAATGAGAGAGGAAGCATTTTAAAAATCAGTAATATATTAAAGTGAATTATTTCTGAGCAGGTTATTTTCTAGCAGCTCTTTAATGAGTTGTTTCTTCATATGTTGGTAACTAATTATTACATATATTTATATGTATTTTTAATATCCATAAACTGTGGATTTGATCTTTATTTCTTGTCAGTGGATTTGAAGATAATTGGCAGACACAATTTAAACCCCTGAGTTTCATGCTAAGTAAGAAACAATGGATTGAAGACTTAATTTACTCCTCAAACTGGGAGATAAATGACACTTTTTAATATAATATAGTGAAAATGAGTATTTGAAAAGCCCATATTTGGCCTTCTTTAAAAAATCTAAGAAGGGAATAATTTTACACTGGTAATTGATGATGGGCAGCAATCTGGCTAATCAAAACATAATGTCTGTTTGATATTTTGCAGGTACTACGTTTTAGATGAGGCGTGGAACTTTTATTTAAAAATGTGCAAGAAAATTGGAATCATTACTTTGTTAATTGCATATATTATAGTAGGAAACAAAGAAGGACATAATCAATTTAGAAGTTAATATTGTCATCATTATTTTGGTGATAATGTTATGGTACTTCTGCTGGCTTCACAACTCTTTATAACCTAAGCCAAACCACATCTCTTATCCTTGACCTATGTCTTGTCCTTTTCTAGTCTGTGTTCTTACACATGCTGTTCTTTCTCTTGAAATTGCTTTCTCACATTTTCTCATACAGGCAAACTGCTGTTCAATCTTTAACACCCGGGGTCAAAAGTCACCTTCTCATCATAGGATTCCCAAACTCCAGTGATGCAATTATTTCCACTGATTCAGTGATCAGTAGATGATTCAGTGATCATTGCTTCAACCATTGCCTTTATTAGAAGATTTACATTTTACCTTACATCTATTTTTATTTCTACCACAGAAGGTTTTGAATTCTTGAAGTGTCTCTTCTTCAGTTTTTTGGCTACTCTAAAGACTGTAAGACATTAATGAAAGAAATGGAAGAGGACACATAAATGGAAAATATATCCTGTGTTCATGGAGTGGAAGATTTAGTATGTAAATATGAAAATACTACCAAAGCCATCTATAGAAAGATTCAGTGCAAACCCTGTTAAGCTTCCAATGGCAATTTTTACAGAAGTAGGAATCTTGATCTTACATATGCCCATTTTACTCTTCCTTATATGACAAGGCATGTAGATTTACTCTCTGATCATCTCTTTAATCTAGACATATCTCACCATTTCTACTGCCATAATCATAGTTCAATTTATCATCATCTCTTTACTGGACCACTGTAATCATCTCTTAAATGGTATTCACTCAGGTAATCTTGCCTTATGTAGTTTTTATTAACACAATACAGCTGGACTGAAATGTTAAATTCTAAATCTGATATGAGGACATCACAATCGAGAGTATTTTAATTTACTTTAATGGAGCTATTTCTTTGCTATGCAAATATTCTTTCAGTGGCCAAATCGTCTTCCTAAGGAAAAGTTATCAAGAGGGAAAAGAGTTTTATTTTATTGAATTAAAGAAATGCAATAATTATTCAAGTAAATGATCCACTATAAAGTGTTTATGCATCCATCTCTTGTAAGATATACTTGATGAGTCTTTCACATGCACATTTGAGATCTTTCTATTCTAAACATCCATAAATGCTCTAAGAGCCCTCATTTCTTATCCTGTAAATAAGTGGGATTTTTTTCTTTGGAAAAAATATTGCACTGTAGTCACATCAATATCATTAATACTTAAAATGTCATTTACATTTGTAAGCAACCTGAATAATTAAAAAAATGCAAATTTAGCCTACTTAGGAGTAATAACTTTATATGTAAGTTTTATGAGATGAATTTCATTACTTATTCATAATATACTAACAATTATAAAAACAAAGTACTGTAACAAAAATGTAAAAGTCAATACATAAATAAGTGGCCCTATGGCAATTTAAGCAGAGTGAGATACTTTCTTCTTATCTATTGGGGAAAAGAATTTTATCTGGGAAATATTCACTGCTTCTAAACAACAACAAAAAAACCTATTTTCAAAAAAGAAGAAATTGCAGAATAAGTTTCTTAACTAACTATGAACCAACACTCAATTAGCGGGTATGCTATAAACCATAAAAATATCCAATTTTAGAAAATTGATCTTAGAGGTAGATAGTAGTCTTTCCTTTTTAGTAATTTTAATCTAAATTTTACCTGTTGTTGTAGCTATTATTTGAATAACATACTACCATGTGTGTATTTTAATGTATTTAACTTATATACCTCAATAAATGATTATATTAAAAAATAAAATAATTAAAAAAATAAAAATAACAAATGATTATATAAGTAGTGACTCTAATTTTCAATGTAGTTTTTGGGAAATAGTAGGTAAATGAGTGATAATTGTAATATGATACAGGATGCTAAGATAAAACTTCCGCCTAGAAAAAATATTTATTGAAATGAGCTGATGAAACTTCATAGAACTTGAGCAATAAAGATCTGAGAGCAACAGTTATTACAGAAGGCAGAAACATAGTATAAAGCTATAACAAGATTGCTGGAGAGCTTGATTATAAAGAGACTCTAAAAATTTATGTTCCTCACCCATTTCTCCTTCCCTCCTCCTCAGATGTTTACCAAAGAGCAGATGATATAACTATAGGCATACATCATTTTATTGTTTCACTTTATTGTACTTCACAGATAACGCAGATTTTACAAATTAAAGGTTTGTTGGTGACCTTGCATAACACAAGTCTATCAGGGCACCTAGGTGGCTCAACCAGTTAAGCATCAGGCCTTCAGCCCATGTCAAGATCCCAGGTCCTGGGATGGAGCCCTGAATCAGGCTCCCTGCTTGGTGGGATGCCTGCTTCTCCCTCTGCCTCTCCTCCTGCTTGTGCTTTTTCTCTCTCTCAAATAAATAAATATTAAAAAAAAAACAAAAAAACAAAAAAACAAGACTATCAGTGCCATTTTCCAACAGCATTTGCTCATTTCATGTCTTTGTGTCATTGGTGATTCTCACAATATTTCAAACTTTTTCATTATTATTATATTTGTTACGGTGATCTATGATTAGTGATCTTTGATATTACTATTAAAATTCCTTTGAGGCACCGTGACCCATACCCATAAGACAGCAAACTTAATCTACAAAGGTTGTGTGTGTATTGTGTGTCTTCTGATTGTTCCACTGACTGACCATCCATTCCGTTCCCCATCTCTCTCTGCCTCTTTGGCCTCCGTATTCCGTGAGACATAAAAATATTGGAATTAGGCCAATTAATAACCCTACCATGGTCTCTAAGTAAAAGGAAGAGTTGCACATTTTTCACTTCAACTCAAAGCTCAAAGTGATTAAGCTTAGTGAGGAAGACATGCTGAAAGCCAAAGCTGAAAGCTAGGCCTCTTATGCCAAACGAATAGCCAAGTTATGCATGCAAAGAAAAAGTTCTTGAAGGAAATTAAAAAGCGCTACTCCAGGAAATGCACAACTGATAAGAAAGCAAAACAGCCTTATTGCTGACACAGAGAAAGTCTGAGTTGTCCAGTGAGAAGATCAAACCAGACCCAACATTCCTTTAAGCCAAACAAACCCTAATCCAGGGCAAGGCCCTTACTCTCTTCAATTCTATGAAGGCTCTCAGAGGTGAAGATGCTATTATACAAGGAAAGGTTGAAACTAGCAGAGGTTGGTTCATGGGGTTTAAGGAATGAAGCTAGCTAGCTCTATAACATAAAAGTACAAGGTGAAACAGCAAATGCTGACGTAGAAGCTGCAGCAAGTCACCCAGAAGATCTGGCTATAATAACTAATGAAGCTGGCTACATTAAAGAACAGATTTTCAAATAGACAATCTACTGGAAGAAGATGTCATCTAGGACATTCATATCTAGAAAGAAGTCAGTACCTGGCTTTAAAGCTTCGAAGGCTGACTCTCTTATTAGAGGCTAATGCATCTGGAGACTTTAATTTGAAAGCAATTCTTATTTATCATTCAGAAAGTCCTAGGGTCTTAAGAATTATGCTAAATTTACTCTAGATTGGAACTATATCTCTAGAGGTAGAAATCTATATCTCTAGATGTGCTCTAGAAATGGAAGAAAGCCTGAATGAAAGCACATCTGTTTACAACATGGTTTACTGAATATTTAAAGCCCACTATCGAGACATACTGTCAGATTCAGTAAAAAAATATTCCATTTAAAATATTACTGCTCATTGATAATGCACCTTATCACTCAAGAGTTCTGATGGATATGGGCAATGAGATCGATGTAGTTTGCATGCCTGCTAACACGATGTCCATTCTGCAGCCCATTGAAGAGTCATTTCAACTTTCAGGTCTTATTATTTAAGAGATACATTTCTATCTTTGTTTTTTAAAGATTTTATTTATTTATGAGAGACACAGGTAGAGGGAGAAGCAGGCTCCCAGTGAGAGCGTGATGCAGGACTCAATCCCAGGACCCCAGGATCACGACCTGAGCCAAAGGCAGATGCTCAACCACTGAGCCACCCAGGTACCCCAAGAGATATATTACTTAAGGCTATTGCTTCCATATATAATAATTCCTCTGATGGATCTAGGCAAAGTCCACTGAAAACCTCCTAGGAAGGATTCACCATTCTGAATGCTATTAAGAACATTTGTGATTTATGGGATTTATGTTATTTACCAACAATGGGGGTTTGGAAGAAGTTGATTTCAACCCGCATGGATGATTTTGAGGAGTTCAAGACTTTAGTAGAAGTAACTGCAGATGTGATAGAAACACCTATTTGGAACTACCTAATATTCTTTTTGATGCTTCAGATTCTATTAGTTTGTACCATATGGAAATGCTATTTTTGAAAGTCAAAATTTTGACTATAATGATTGCATAATGCTTCACCTATCATTTTCAGATTCTAAAACTTCAGATTTACCCTAAGTAATTGGACCCTATGGGGCCACTAATAACATTTTTTTTTACCTTTTTATTATATACAGAAACATTTTTCATTAATTTTGAAATTTCAAAAAGCTGGAATTCAATTATGCATCTGTAAATGGTGTTTAATTATATTAAAACTTATTACAGACATTTTGATATATTTTATTTTTGTTTGTTATTAGGTTATTTATTGACTCCTCTGACAGGAAGTTGAGGTCAAAATTAGTTTCTGATTCTCAAAGCTGCTTATTTATGGAGGAAATTTTATTTTTACATTACAAACTTTTCTCAGAATATTTTATGATAATCATATTTTTACAGAAGTCTTAACACTGGTTCACCATCTGTCTGAAATGTTTTTAATATTTGTTCATTAGAGAATCTACAAAAAGGATATTTTGAGGATGGACTTTTCTGAATAACTCAGAGCCTCCAATTTTTCCAGCTTATTATTTTAAATTCCTGTGCTCATATGCAAAATAATCCAATGTGCTAGTGTCCTAAAATGCCTTCTCTTATGATGAATATTTTTATATGACCATGGCTTATGGTAAAAACAAATACTTAGGTAGCATTCATGACAAAATAAACATTCTGTCTTTGGGTTAAAGAGAATAAAAGTAATTGTTTAAAAGTTTGTTAAATAGGGGCACCTGGGTGGTGGCTCATTCATTTAAGCATCTGCCTTCAGCTCAGGTCATGATCCTAGAGTTCTGATTGAGTCTCACATCAGGCTCCCTGCTCACCAAGGAGTCTGCTTCTCCCTCTCTCTCTGCCCCTTGCCCCTGCTCATGCCTTCTCTCTTTCTCAAATAAATAAAATCTTTTAAAAAATAAAATTTTGTTAAATATTTATTTCAATCCACTGCCATCTCTACTACCAATTTCTAACCACCACTACAAAAAACTTAGTGTATTTGCTAATAAGTTAACCTAAAGTTTTTTTTGAAATAAAACTAATGATTTAAATGAGGTTGAAATTTATGAATCCAATAAGGAATATTTTGCTAGACATTGTATCATTTGTTTGTTCAATGTACCATTAATAATATTAATAGCATTTCTAAAATATCTGCATCTAATTAAAAGGCCTAAAATAGGATTTAAGTCAATTTCCCCCTGAAAGCATTTTATCCTATAACGACAAGGTTTTCAAGATTTTGGTGTTTATGTTTTTTTTTTTTTTTTTTTTTTTTAAGCAGTCTCTCTCTCTTTCTCTCTTTCTCCCTCTCTTTCTTTTTTCCCCACAAAGAGTTGTGCTATAGCATTATTTACATTTGGGTCATTTTGTTTTGGAGGCAATATTGGGCTTGCATCCAAGATCTACAACTTGCTAGGTCAAATGACCTCTGATACTTCTGCTTCCTCATTTATAAAGCAGTGATAATATTGCCTCTTTCAAAAAGTTCTTAAGAACATGAGAAGAGGTTTTATATATAAATATCTAACATATATAATATACAGTGCATATCTAAATATATCTATCCATCTGCCTATTCATTTTTCTATCATCTATTGGCTCTAGCTCTATGATCAATAATAGAAGCTATTATAACCTAATTCCCACCATTCTTTTAGTTTTTTGAAGTATTAGAGTAGGAAAGAAATTCCTACTTAGTGGCTAATGCTATCCTTGGAGTAGAAGAAAAATTATCCTGTAATAAATATAATGTCAAAATGAGACATTTTGGTGTTTTAAAATTTAACTTTATCCTGTCAATGGCATTTCTGAAAGCAAAGATTCCATTCCTTCCCAAAGAAGCAATGACACGGGGATGCTCCAAATTGACTAAGCACTCCACAGATAAGTTGAATGTTATGCATTCTAAAATGAATCACTGACTCATGTTGTGTCCATTCTAAGACCATTTAAAGTGTAGGTTAACTCCTTTTTACAGTTAGAGAGTCCAAAACAAGATTTTAGATTATTGAGTTTCTGTAGAACTAAGATACATACACTTTCATATATTAGGCAGTGCTAGTATTATGAGGAAAACTAAAAATACTAACTTAAAAAATTGTATAGAAGAAACTATGTAAGCAAGTATTGTCATATAATATTAAGCAAAGGTAATAGAGGCATGTACAATGTAAAATTATCACAAAGGATTCTGATATCTTCCATCTTCCATTTGGTGGGATAAGGGTAGCTTAACAATGGCACAGGGCTGGCCTTAGAGCATGTAATACTGTATTTGAGGTAGAGTAACATTTTAATTATACATTTTAAAATAGTCAACCCTGGAAGCAGTGAGGAGGATGGATGAAATAAGGGTCAAAATTTTACTAGTGATCTATTTAAAGTCTTTCAAATAATGAGTCATTTTATTTGAAATTTATATTTCAATTTGAATTCCAACAACACTAGTTTTTTTACCAGCCACCTCTTGACCTCCAGAACTACTGACCTATGCTTCAACCTGGTGCCCCAAAGCCTGCAAACTGTTCATGTTCTCAGAGACCTTACTAGGAAAGTAAGGAAAAGAAGGAGAATATGAGAAAGGAAGGAATGGAACTGGACAGAAGGAAAAGGGAAGTCAGAGAGGGGCTCCAGGGTGGCTCAGTTAGCTAAGCATTTGGAGTCTTGATTTTGGCTCAAATATGATCTCAGGGTTTGAGATCAAGTCCCACGTGGGGCTCTGCTCAGGGCATGGAGCTTGCTTGAGATTCTCTCTCTTTCCCTCTCTCTCTCCACCCCTCCCCCACTCCTGTAGTTTCTCTCTCTCTCTCTCTTTCTCTTAAAAAAAAAGAAAAAAATAATGATAGAAAGGATAGAGAGATGGGAAAAGAAAGGACAAAGAAAGAGAATGGAAAAAAATAGAGAAGGGAAAGTAAGTGGGAGGGAAGTAAAGATATAAAGAGGACAGTTCAGGGATCCCTGGGTGGCGCAGTGGTTTGGCACCTGCCTTTGGCCCAGGGCGCGATCCTGGAGACCCGGGATCGAATCCCACGTCGGGCTCCTGGCATGGAGCCTGCTACTCCCTCTGCCTCTCTCTCTCTGTGACTATCATAAATAAATAAAAAAGAAAAAAAAAAAAAAAGAGGACAGTTCAATAACCTTTGGGAAACTTTTTTTTTTTTACCTTTGGGAAACTTAATGTATTTCAGAAACCTGTCATTCTACACCCAAAACGTGGAAAAAACAGCAACCATTTCAGTGAAGAAACAATCTCTTCTGCAGTTGCTAAAAATCACACTCTGACTTGAGAATATATCTGATTGACATTGAGAATAGGAATAATTTAAAGAAATATTTTTAAATTTAAGGATTTTAGGTTTTGAACTCATAATGGCAAAAAAAATATGTATTTAGGATGTTAATTCTTTGGACATTGGTGTCTTGCAGTTAAACTCAGGGGGATTTATATTTGGTTTTAATTTCTTCTTAAAATGTTGATCCTAGGAGCACATTTTCTTTTTTTTTTTTTAAGAATTTATTTATTTATTCATGAGAGACACACAGAGAGAGAAAGGCAGAGACACAGGCAGAGGGAGAAGCAGGCTCCATGCAGGGAGACTGACATGGGACTTGATCCCAGGTCTCCAGATTACACGCTGGGCTGAAGGCGGCGCTAAACCGCTAAACCACTGGGGCTGCCAGGAGCACATTTTCAAAATCTTTCTCTTTTTTTCAAAAAGATTTTTTCAAAATCTTTCTCTTTTATCATTGGAGTTCCTTCAAGTCTTTGTATGTCTTACAGTCATATTGGAGAATATCTCATATGCTATTATGGACAATGTAGCTGTACATAATTTGGCATGAAAAATAGAAATGGGCTTACATTTAGATTGTGGAAAGTAAGCATGGTTTGTATTTGAGTTAATGAATATACTGTTCTGACTCACATTGAATTTTATAGGGCAGTATCTAAATTCCTATTACTAGCTTCAGAATAACGCCTAAGAGAGGAGTGAGGAATGTTGAAGTGTATGAATGTGCAAGCTGGGCTGGTTCCATAGACTGTTGGCCTTAACCCTGAAAAGGTAAAGTCACATCCTTGGTCATAAAGGTTTTATCCAATAAGTTAAGAACAAAATATAGGCAAAATTATCAGGTAACATTTCTTCTCAACGGCTGCTAATTCCTTTCTGTCAAAAGAGCTTAATGGGAAGGTGGAATGGCAGGCCTGTTTGAGAAATACAGGAAGATAACATGCTTGGCTCAACTCCATCATTTTTCTTTCTCTGAGGAACCAGCCTGTCCAGTGACAGCATACATCGTGTGCTCGTTTTTCACAGAGTTAACAGAATATGTCCATAATTTGTTATAGTCTGGGGTTCTGCTAGCTGACTTATTTGGCTTTCACACCAATTTATACCCAAAATTAATGCTACTAATAATGAAGTTGATGCTTTGGACTTCATCAAATTAAAAAAAAAAAAAAAAGGAGGGGGGGAGATTTAATGGTTAAATTTCAGATAAGTCAGAATATAAAAAAAACAAACGAAAATACCTAAAACCATGCAGGCAATTCAGATTAGTAATATGTCTCAAATGATTCACATACTTAATAATGAAAAGCAAATTTCATTACTAATGGATAAAGGGAGATATAATTAAACTTTAAGAATACCTCTATTTGAACAATAATTAAAATTTAATGTATCAATAATTGTGGGATAAACGTACCTTACATATGTAGAGTCCAGTGGTAACTTCAAATAATTATAGTAGCTTACAAAAGAAGGTAAAATTTAATGAATTAAACAACCAGCTCAGGGCTGGAAAAGAAAATATGAAGAAAGTAGTAGTAGGAAGATAACTTGGTAAGAGAAGCCAATTAAATAAAGTATATCTTCTAATATAAAGGATCAATAAAGCAAAACATTTTGTATTGGAAAGACTAATAAAACAGATATAACTTTAAAGTTATTTATCTGGGTTGGGGCCTACAGAGTATTTTTTAACAGTTCCTTAGTAATTACTAATTTGCAAGCAGTTTTCAGGCCCACTGCCTAAAAAGAAAACACTTCTAAATTCTATATAAAAATTAAACATCTGTGTTTATCAAAGCACACCATAAAAATTAAAAGTTACAAATTGAGAGAACATAGTTGCACCACATTAATATCCACATGATATAACAAACTTTTAAAAGTCATTAAAAACTATAGATCAAGCAATACCAAAATGGATGTGATACATGAATAAGCCTTTCACAAAAGAGGTAACACAAATTATCAATAATAATTTGAAAATATGTTCAATATCATTATGTATCCAAAATGCAAATTGCTGTCCTAATGCAGTATAATTTATAACCACTGTATATTGTTAAATAAAATATTAAAAATTGGGCCATATTAAATATTGACAAAGACATGATATAAAAGCAACATTTAAAAAGGTCACAGGAGTACAAACTGGTAAATCCACTTTGGAGATTTATTGGCAATAAATAAGTCTGAAGGTATCCTTATCTCATTATCCTACAAAATATATTTTCAAGATATATTTGATATATATGTATTTCATTTGATATACATTCTTTACAGATTAAAAAATGAAGATACAAAACTAAATTTACTCTGAGAAGAGATACTTTTCCTACTCTCACTTTTCTTCCTCTTTTACTTTGCTAAGGCTTTATCAAAATACAATAATGACATCTTTCAACCTGTCTTAGCGTATATTTTCAAACAGGAAGGAAGAGAGATTTTTAAATTTCATCAAATAATAGATACTGTGTCACTGATGAGTGATTACACACAATGAATGATTTCTGATCATTCTTCCTGGCTAGCAGTTCTAGAAATGAAAATCTAAACTGATTTATCACAGAAATACTTTTGTAGTGACTTATGCTTCTAATTCAATTCTTTCATCTCCCCAAAACTTCACCTATAAGAAATATAATGTTATTCATTCCTATTTAAAAACGTCTCTTCTAATTTCAACCATAATAGATTTTCCTCAAAACTTTTAATTTGTTGCATGCTATTGTATATTTATAACTCTTTTAAAAAATCAACATAGTGAAAATAAATCAGGCCACATAAAGGTTCTGAGAATTAAATGTCAGAATAAATAAGTTGTTAAAATAATTTTTAAATATATAACATTCTCTTTAATTCCTTAAACCACTATAGACTTCTTTTATTTATTTTATTGAGAAAAACCACTATAGACTTATTTTATTTTATTCTTCTTCTTTTATTTAGTAGATGCATGTATCTCTTACTTTTTTTATAGAAAACAGTCTATCAGGCATAAAATTATCTTTTTTCATGTCATATACTTAGCTACATCAAATCACTCGTTTTAAAAATCAGTTTCAAAGATCATGTTTCACTCTATCACTCTACATATCTCCTTTGATCAAGATATCCAGAAGAACATACTTTAACTGCTTTGGATACTTTGCATTTACTTCTCAGTTTGTGTAAATTATATTTGTTTGCTTCATCTACTGAAACTCTTCTGGGTGTTATTACCAATGACAGTCTCATTGACAAACACAGTGGACTCTTTTTAGTCCTTAATTAAACTCCTTGGAATATTTGAAGACTTTTCAACTCTTTTTCCTTGACTCCTCTACTTGGGCTTTTCAGAAAGGTGCACCTTTATTATTTGACTTTGTTCCAATGGCTTGTTTCCCAAAATGCTTCTTTCCCCCATGATAGTCAGTTAAATATTGCTGTTTTTAAGATTATGAGGCCTTTTGCTATTAATTCATTATACTGATGAGTATGACATTTGATGGAGACTTTTCATAGATGGTCTTGATCAGGTTGAGAAATGCTTTCCATCAATATGGTTCTCTGAAAACCTACCCAGTACCACTTTAAAGTTCCTAAAATAATAAAGAAAAAAAACCCTGAATAAATTTAAGTTACCTCTATACACTACATTTCGTGATTTTTTTTTCATTTATAATCAGCCATGATGAGAAAAACAGAACTAACATTGTTTAGGAAATATATTTAAATCACATTTTATCTAATAAAATATACATTATATCCATGAACTATGAGAATAATCTGTTTGCCCTTCTGCTATGTAATATTTATCTTTGTTTCCCCCTGTTGCATCTATGGGTAATTTTGTTATATTGCTCCACAGTCCACACTTAGTCAAATAGATAAAAATTTCCAAGACCATTCCTGTGGTGATAAAACTCAATTGCCAGGAGAACAAATGCAATCACAGGATTTAATTCAAATAATTTAAATTCTGTGGCTTCAAGCCACTAGTCCAATCATGACTGACATCATTGCCAAGTAAGTAGGACAGCATAAGAAGCAAAATGAGGCAGTCTTAGTGGGGAACAGTATCAGCCACTGACATTAAAAAAATGTAAATGTGTACTCTAAATATTTATGACAGGAGTCCATTTTAAATATATGCATTTCTTTTAAAAAGTGCTTGTTGAATGCTTGAATAATCTTTCAAGTAGTTAGAAATTCATAATATGCTTTTAAATTCTTTATCTTTATGGCTATTACTAAAAGACAATCCCTTAGGCTAATAAGAATTATGAAACTCTCAGGTACTGTTCTTGTCTTGTAATATTATTTGATAAAATCAGTGTAGTCCATAAATTTCTTTGGTAAATACGGTGATTTTTGTCCACATGGAGGGAAAATTAAATTTACACCCCATAACATAATCTTTGGCCACTGGCTGACATTTAAATCTACACTTTCACATCTTCCCCAAGTTCATTTTGCCCCAACTCATGACATCACTAAGGACAAGAGCTGATAGGGGTTATGATCAGAGATAAGGACATTATTAAATAAAGATGATGGTTTCTGGCCTTCAGAAGAAAGAGTTTTCAAACTATTGACTCTACATGACATACTGGGTTTATTCAATAATGCTGTAGTTATAAAGTTGCCCTGCAGCTACCACCCAAATTATTGCCCTGGGGTGGCCTGGCTGCAGCAATATAGAACAGAGTTTCTCTCAGATTTAGAGAGAAATTATTTTCTCTGGGAATTCTTGCAGTGCCCTTCCCTTGCTCCTATTTTAGCAGTAGAGTATTAAAATATAAAGTCAAAATATTATACTGTGTCCTGTGAAAGGAGGAGGTACAAGGGCTGACTAGTGACTCTGCTGCATTAATAACAGGAATCCTTAAACTCTGCATCACTCATGTAAGGTAGAAAAACTACCTAAGAGTTTAGAAGGAAAAGAATACTAAAATGCTTGCTTGTGGTATATGCCTTTGTGCACCTATATCAGGAATTTATGGCCACAAAGTATAGGACAGAAGACAAGCAAAGGGAAAAAGAAAGACAGAGGAACAGAACAAGAAACGGACTTTTAACTCTAGAGAGCAAACTGCTGGTTACCAGAAGGAAGGTGGGTGGAGGGATGGGTGATATAGGTGATGGGGATTAAGGAGGGTACTTTTTTTTTAAGATTTTATTTATTTATTCATGAGAGTGTGTACACCGAGAGAAAGAGAGGCAGAGACACAGGCAGAGGGAGAAGCAGACTCCCCGCGGGGAGCCCAATGTGGGACTTGATCCCAGGTCCCCAGGATCATGCCCTGGGCTGAAGGCGGCACTAAACTGCTGAGCCACTCGGGCTGCCCAAGGAGGATACTTCTGATGAGCACCGAGTGGTATATGAAGTGTTGAGTCACTGAACTGTACACCTGAAACTAATATTACATTGCATATTAACTAATTGGAATTAAAAACTTTTTTTTTAAAAAAAGCATATAGGAATAGCTGTATGCTTAAATCATTGAAATTAGGTTGTGAATAAATTTTCTTTCAGCTTAAAAAAAAAAGAAGGTTTCTGAATACTGGGTCTTGGTATATTTTCTACATCTCTATCAAAGTAGAAAGATGCTATTCTATCCAAGTGTTAAACACATATTGTTTCAGTTCCTAGTTTACCTGTCATAAATGTCACATAAAATATATTTTCTGAATGTAGATTTTTTTTCTGAATGTATCTCTTAACAGAACTGTTTTCTTGTGGTTTTAGAAAGGTAGGATTGAAAGATAAATTAAAGTTGAAAGACAAATTTAATTATATTCAGTATGTATATAATGTTAGAAAAGTCCCCATTAATAATACTGCTAAAAGTATGATAGTCAATAAAGTGTCCTTGAATTGATCTTCTTATTTAATTGTATTTATATCCCTACATAATGAGGTTATATGGATAAATCCAGAGATGAAACTTGAACCTAGTCTTTCTATTCAAAACATTTTTCTGGGCTCACAGCCATACCACAACCTAAGAGCCAATTGACAATACTTTTTTTAGATATAAAAATATGTCTTCGGATATCTGGGCACAAAAGTCCACCCTAGATAGCATTCAAAAGCTGTGACAAAAAGAAGAGAGAGAGAAGGTCAGGTATAAGTGTTTGTAGTATAGCTGCAATGTGTGTATGTGTGTGTGTGTGATCAAGGACAGATGAATGTCAGCCTAAGGAGAGGAAAAAAGAAAAAAACCCACAAACTAATAGCCTCTAAAATAATTATTTACATTTGAGTCACTTTCTTTTATTTTTTCTTCATTCTCTTGAGTTATGTCTATCCCATATCTATTAAAGAATTAGAAAATCAGAAAAATCATACCAACTCCAAGTAAAGAGGAAAGGGTAACATTGTATCAGTTCTCAAATTTAGGTAATAAGAATTTTGCAATAGATTAAAATAAAACTGTTTCCTGTTTTGATGTTACTTAATGAAACTAATATAGATATTAGTATACAGCATTTTTAGTAACATGAATTTTCATTTTACATGGACAATACTTAGGATTGGGATTAGCATGGTAAATTCATGATTACATATATAAGAAACTGGCAAACCGTGGCTGTACTATTTGGTGTGTCTACCACCAACACAAGAGAAGTCAGTTTCTCTGCAGCCTCAATAGCATGTAGTTTACTACTACTACTACTACTACTACTACTACTACTACCACTGCTGCTACTACTACTATTGTTATTTTAATTTTTTTTGAAACATTGTAAGAAATGGTAGTGGTACCTCACTGTGGTTTCAATTTCCACATCCCCAATGACTTCATGACATTGTTTATATAAGCTTATTTGCCACCAATATAACTCCTTTGGTGATGCATCTTCTTTTTTTTTAATTTTAAAAATTTGTCGTTTTTTGAAAATGTGGTTTACAGGGGTGCCTGGGTAGCTCAGTCGGTTAAACATCTGACTCTTGATCTTCGCTCAGGTCAGGATCTCAGGTTTGTAAGATCTAGCCCTGTGTTGCTGTGTCAAGCTCCACACTCGGGATGGGTCTGCTCCTCTTTCTCTCCCTCTCCCTCTGCTCCTCCCCCACAATCTCGCTCTCTCTCTTTAAAATAAGTAAATAAATATTTTTAAAAATTCAGTTTACAATAGCCAAGATACAGAAGCAGCCCATGTCTCCTGATTGATGAATGGATAAAGAAAATGTATGTATATATATATACATGCACACATGCACACAGAGGAATATTATTCAGCCATAAAAAATGAAATCTTGCCATTTGCAACAACATGGATGGAAATAGAAAGTATAATGCTAACTGAAAAAAGTCAGTCAGAGACAGACCAACACCATATGATTTCATTCCTATGTGGAATTTAAGAAACAAAGCAAACAAGCAAAGGGGGAAAGAGAGAGAGAGAGAAAGAGACAAATCAAAAGACAGACTTAATTATAAAGAACAAAATGGTGGTTTCCAGAGGGGAGATGTGGGTGGATGGATGAAGTAAGTACGTGATGGGTATTAAAGAGCACACATGATGAGGACCATGTGTTGAAATGGAAGTGTCAAATCACTATATTGTATACGTGAAACTAGAGACAATTTTATTTCCTCCTTCAAATCTATATGACTTTTGCTGATTTTTCTTACCCCACTGCATTGGCTAAGACCATTAGTACAATACTAAATAGTACGATCTTTGCTCCCTATGTAGAGAGAAGATTTCATTCTTTCTCTATCATATGTTAGACATAAGCTTATTATAAGTGGCCTTTATTACACTGAGGAAATTCTACCTTATTTTCAGTTTGCTAAGAACTTGTGTATATCTGTACATGTGAGTGTAAGAATGTACAAATTTCCCAAATGCTCTTTTCTCATCTATGGAGATGTTAACATCGTAATTCTTTTTTAGTGTGTTGATATGGTAAATTACATTGATTAATTTTAAAATGTCAAACCAACTCTGTATTTCCAGTATAATCTCAGGTTGTGATGTTTTATCCTCTTAACAATTGTTAAAATTATAAATATTTTGTTGGAGATTTTTACATTTATATATATGTATATAAATATATATATATATATTTACATTTACATTTATATTAATTAAAATATCAGTCTGTAATTTTCTGGAAATATCTTTCAGTTTTGGAATTAGGGAAATGTTGGTATCATAAAAAGTGTTATATCTTTCTGTTTTTTAGAAGAGTTTGTGTAGAGTTGGTATTATTATTTCTAACGTGTTTGGAAGATGAGCATCTGGGCATAAGTTTTTTGTTTGGAAGACATCTAAATACAAATGCATTTTTAAAATAGATGTAGGAATATTTGGATTATCTAAGTTTTGAAATAATCATTGATAGATTGTGTCTTTCAAAAATTGTGTCTATTTCACATAAGTTAAATTTATGAGCATTAAGTGTTTAATATTCTATTATTATTCTGATAATCATTGGTAATGGTCTGGGAAATAAGAGTTGCAATATCTAAAATAACAATACATTAAGATAACATACATTTAATCCTGAAAACAAAATTTTAAAAAGATAAATATTTTAGAAAAATGTGCAAAAGATATTAGTGGCCAATAAATGGAAGATAAGTATAAGAAAAGTTATTTAATAATGTTCTTAAAGTTATAGCAATACAAATTTAAGCAACACAATTGAATTTCAGTTCCATGGTATGCCTGGGTGGCTCAGTGGTTGAGCGTCTGCCTTTAGCTCAGGACGTGACCCTGGGGTCTGGGGTCTGAGTCCTACATCCAGCTCCCCTCAGGGAGCCTGCTTCTCCCTTTGCCTGTGTCTCTGCTTCTTTCTCTGTGTCTATCATGAATACATAAATAAAATCTAAAAAAAAAAAAAGAATTTCAGTTCTGTAAGATTAATAGAAATAAAGTTCGGTAACTCTAAATATCTGCAACGAGATGGATATTTGAGAATACTTTTCCTTTCCTTGTGAGTTGAATCACCTGGAGATAAATTTGAAAATATTTATTGACATTATTATGAATTCTATACATTCTAGCTGTGTTCAGTTGCATTTATGTCCTGAAGAAACTTAAAAAGAAACTTATCTCCTATTGAAATGTTTATCACAGTACTGAAAGAGTTAGCAAGAATTTGAAATAAATGTTTATAAATAGGAATAAGGATTAAAATAATGTGCTCAATATATAAAATGAAATACTCTTTCAGCAGTAAAAACAACAACAACAAAAAAAACAAAAACAACTGGATGTGTGTAGAACAATAAGAAGCAAAGTTTACTGCTGAGTTATTTAACTCATATAAGCAAAATATGATTCAAGATATAATACTGGTTATGAAAGTAAAATATTATTCAATACTACATCTTTTGACTATTTAAGTACCTCAGGCCTTATCTTATATGGACCAAAATAGGTTGTACATGTGAATGGGGATGGAATTGGGTCTATGGATGAAAGAAGCCAAATATATTTTTTAAGTGAATAAATGAAGGTCTTTACCTAGACAAATGGTAGCCAAAAACCTGAGATTTAGATTAATTCAACATTTTGTATCTGTGGTCTTACAATTTTTAGAGAGAGTTTATATATCTAAGGCAACGAGAGACAAGCTCACACTGATAACATACCTCAGAGTGATTTAGGTGAGAGCTTGTCATGTGTTGAGTGCTTGATCATTGTGGGAGAAAGATCACTACATTGAAGATGAACATAACAGTCCATGTTAAATTTATGACACAAGCCATCAAACTACTTTCAAGCTATTTCAATGATCACTGAGCAAATTTCTGATTATAATTGGCTAAGCAGTGAGATTGGAGTGTAAGGATAGGAAATGCTAATAAGAGCACAAGTGTCTTATGTGCTCATTATCTTTCTTTTTAAATAAGAAATATGACATTCATATTTTAAATACATGTGTTTCTTATTAACTATACTCACCATTAAAGACCTTGAGAAGCTTATTTTTCTCTGGGTGAAATAATCACTGATCGTCCAGGCTTGTGATGGTAATGTAAAAGAAGAGCTACACTCCACCTTTCCTCATTTAGCATGAAAATTTCATTTATTTATATTATTCTGATATTACAAAAATATAAAATCACAGATTGTTAGGAAAAATTAAAAAATTATCTATTATAGTATTTAAAAACTGGTGGCTTTAGTCTAACTTTGCAACATTTGTATAAATGTTTTATATTGCCTCTTTAAAACATTTGGACTAATATTTAAAATTATTTAGTTGAAGTTAAAAAAAAAGTTACTAGACACATGTAAAAAATGGAAAAGTTGCTGTACCGGCCCAAATTCTTACATGGAAATAATTGCAGAAGACTATTTTTAGAAGGAATATTCA
The DNA here is from genome assembly GCF_003254725.2 of Canis lupus dingo. Taxonomy (NCBI): domain Eukaryota; kingdom Metazoa; phylum Chordata; class Mammalia; order Carnivora; family Canidae; genus Canis; species Canis lupus. Next base: position 51,153,113 of record NC_064255.1, on the reverse strand, counting down.
CTCTTCAGTTTGCTGAAATAGTTACCTGATACATTTAATTAACTTAAATTACCTGTTGGATCCCTGTGGGTATTTGAATCTGTGACTCGTATTCAGACCATTCCTTTAATTTCACAGGTGAGAAAATAGAATTTAATTGTGATTAGAGACAGGTGAGTTCACAAAAGACAGTGGTAATGGAGGCTGGCTAGGAAAGAAGTCTTCTTTGATTTATTTTTGCACCATGGCGATTTCCCCCATTATGACATCTTGAAAAATATAAGCAATATCTTTTACTTATTCTGACACATAAACTATATTTTAAGAATAAAACTTTAAATCTTCCCAACATTGTCGTTCACTTTTATCATAAAGTCCTTTGGCCTGGGCACAAGTGCCAATTTCATTCAAATAACTTAGTGAACAGTAGAATAACATTCTGAATTTCTGAAATTCACAAAGATTTCTAATATTAATATTATGAGAAGGAAATTATTCTAGTGTTTAATGATCAATGAAATTAATTTTTTAAGGGCGTACTTCATGTCCAGGAATATATATCCATGAGATATAGAACACAGGTTTTGTGTTTTGTTTAGTTTTGCAGATGAAGGGTTATGCTGCTCCTTTTTTGGATATCCATCTTATTTTTTAAAGTTTTGAATATAGTTATTCCTACTTGAGCCTTAATGCCCAGGAAAGGTGAAAAACAGTTTTCCCAAAGCAGAGCAATTCACTTCCTTTTAATAGAAGCGGCCGTCCTTTCTAAACCTGTGCTCTGTCCTAATTTAACGGCTAGGCAAACCTAGGTTACAGACAATTAAGTATTTTACCCAAGTTCACAAAGCAATGAAGAGTGCATGAAGCAAACACACACTAAAACCTTTCTCATAAAGCTCCCAAGCATGGCTCCCAGACATCTCAAGGATTTTATTCTTTTTTCTTCCTCAGGAGTCTCTCACTACCCAATGAAGTACATTTCCCATAAACCTTTCTTTTGACTGGTTTGCAGCTAAGTTAATTTCTCTCTCAGCTGTTATTTATTAATAAATGATACTATGAGATGAACTTAACTCTATAATGATGTCATTTAACTTTAAAATGTGTTTGAAATGAATTTTGCTTTAAAAATGATGTAAAAAGTTACATTTTATTGTACTGCATTATGACCAGTCATTAGGTTTGGTGAATTGGTCCTTCTTGCTAATGTTTGTGTTAAATTAAAAACACTAAATTGAGATAATCAGGCATGAATCCTGCATGAGGCATTAACAATAGAATGCAGGAAACAAAGCTGATATCTATTGCACTATAACTATTCAAAGGGGAAAAAAAGGCTGCAAGCAATGTATGATAATTTCAGTTCCTCTGGAAAGAAAAATGTATTGGTTCTATTCTAACTATATTAATGCAGTATAGTATAATTAGGAAAAATAGAAAGGGAAGTAATTACATCCAGGTGAACTGAAAACCAATGCTCTTATAGAATCATTATTTTCAAATAATGAAAGGTGTGTTAACTATGAAGCCCTGCTGCTTCAACTTTTTAAAAATAGAAAATGAAAAAAAAAAAAAGAGTAAAGATAAACCCATAGCAGCTTAAGCCCATGGCATGCTCCTAATAGATACAAATCTACTAATAATGCATTTGCCCTTGGGAGCTTTGAAAAAGTTTACAGTATTTGCTCATGCCAACAGAGTCATTTCATTCATCTGTTACCGTTTTGGTTGTTTTCCTGTCTACTGACTTTTAATAATTGAGATTGTATATTGCGCCCACTCCTTCCTCTGCAAACATTGACCCTTAGCTTCTGTGGCACTAGCCATCTGGAACTGTCTGCCCTCTTCTCTTCACATCACTGGAAACCTAATTCACTGCTTGCTAAAGTACAAAACTCCCATTTAGCTCAGTAGGAGTTTAAAGAAAGATGAGTGGTAGATTGAACACTCATGATGTCTTGCCCAGATTTGAAACACAGCCAAAATATTATCACTCTTGTGAAAAGAATTTGCTTACCATGTTAAGAATGAGCACACAGTCATAGGAAATATCAAATCAATAATATCATAAGTGTGTCATATACCACTTCTGTATCAGCCAATTGAAAACATGTCCATCTAGATTGCATTTCTCTGATAAGCAAGAATTTTATATTTAAGCCAGAGTTGCAATATCTCCATCCTATGGCCAACGCGGTAGCTCGAAAAAACCACTACTTCATAGAGAAAAGTACGATGAATTGTGTGGGTCAGATGGGTAGTCCCTTGGGATTTACTAATCACCACTATGTTTGTTTAATTACTTTGGATTTGAGGAAGGGAGACACTTTCATGTAACAAGACATTTTATAACTATTTAGAAATAAATTTTGACAATACAGCTAGGTTTTTCAGTAACCCACAGTGAGCATTTGAATCAGGACTCGAAGAAATAATCTTAAGTGTATGTAGGGCCTTCAGAATATATATCTTAAGAGGTATTTAGAATTCATGACAGCTTTACCACATCAGTATCTACCCTAGCACAAAAATGTTATTAATTATGAAATAAGCTAATGAATTGTGTTTCATACAGGCCCACATACATGACTACATAACTCAAGCCCATAGGTTGATAGTGGACTATTGGCAGCCAGGTTTAATGTCCTCCTCTTTGTCCCCTACCTCAGAATAATGAGAAGCAATATCCTAGGATGGGAAATCTTTCTCAGGGGGATGGCCATTTTAAGGAACTTAAGAGTTACTTTTTGTCAGGCTAGAAGGAAAGTGAAAAAAATATTTATGGTGTGGCCAGGCTTCTCCAAGCTTTGAATTTTACTGCATATTTTCTCTTAACATATTTATGTTTTCTCCATCCATTTTAAGTTTTTAATATATATTTCTAAGCAATTTCTACCCCCAACATAGGACTCAAATTCATATCCCTGAGATCAAGAGTTCCACATTCTTCCAATTGAGCCAGCCAGACTCCCCTCTTCATCCATTATTAGATTGAAATGTTGAAAAATTCATAATTAGAAAACTCCATTCCAGTGAATTCCACTGAGATTGTCAGTATAACATTAGTAAAGCTGTTTGTTTTCCATCTGCTTTCATATGGGCCAGGTTCAACCAAAGGTTTTCTATATTTTAGTAAAACCTTATTTAAAGACAATTGGCAAAGAAAGCTGCAACAACTATATTTACTTGATAAATGCCTTAAGAGTATAAGCTCCCAGATACAACAGGTAAAAAAGGTTACTCTGCCCATTTGCCTCCATGTAAAATGTACTGTCATTCTAACAACTTGGAATCTCTGGACTTGCACTGTCTTCTACCTACTTAATTTAGACAAGTGCATGTATAAAAAGTTGTCAACTGCATCTTCACCTTTCCCTACCGCTGTATTGGGATCCTTCCGGTTGAATATATAAAAGCACAAGTTTAAAGACATGACTGACTCAGGTATTGCTTGAGATCCAGAAGTTCAATGTCAAATAGTTCAAATAAGAAGTTTCTTGCTCCTGACTTTCATCTGTGCTGGCTTGATTCTCAGGCATTTGAGGACTTCTGGCAACTGTGGACTTCTATTATCTTTATAGTTAGCAATCATTATTAGAGAATGAGACTATCTCTTTCTTACTGTTGACACATGATTCTCCACATAGATTCATCCTGACAACTTTGGACATTGATCCTATTGGACCCAATTGTCCCAAATTTTGAAATGAAAAAAACATCTTATTGATAGAGCTACATCATATACCCAAACATGAATATGTGTGCGTTTGTAGAGGGAAAATTAATACTTAACGAATCGTCCATGTGATTAATACTTAATGAATCACCTGGATGAACTAAGTGAAAAAAGGATGGTCTCCCACAAAAGATCCCAAATAGCCAAAGCAATCTTGAGAAAGAAGAACAAAGCTGGAAGCTTCAAATTTCAATATATACTACAAAGCACTAGTAATCAAAACACTAGCACAGGATAGACACATAGATCTTTGGAATAGAAGAGAGTGCAGAAAGAACCCACACTTATATGGTCACTTAATCTACAACAAAGGATGCAAGAATATACAATGGGGAAAAGACAGTCTCTTCAACAAATGCTACTGAAAAAATCAGACAGCTATGCACAAAAGAATGAAACTAGAAAACTCTCTTACATCATACACAAAAGTAAACTTGAAATGGATTAAAGCCCTAAATGTGAGATCTGAAATCATAAAACCCCTAGAAGAAAACATGGGCAGTAATTTCTTTGACATCAGCCATAGAAATATTTTCTTAGATACATCTCCTTCAGCTACGGAAACAAAAACAAAAATAAACTATTGGAATTGCACCAAAATAAAAAGCTTTTGCACAGTGAACAAAACCATTGATGAAACTAAAAGGTAGCCTACTGAATGGGAGACGATACTTGCAAATCAGAAGTTCAAGAAGAGGTTAGTATCTAAACATAAAGAATGTCTACAACTTGACACCAAAAAACCTCCAAATAATCTGATTAAAAATGAGCAGAGAACTTGAATAGACATTTTTCCAAAGAAGACATCGAGGTGACCAACAGACATGATAAGATGCTCAACATCATTACCCATCAGGGAAATGCAAATCAAAGCCACAAGGTCAAAATGGTTAGAATAAAAAAATACAATAAATAACAAGTGTTGGTGAGGACATGAAGATAAAAGAACTCTCATGCACTGTTGGTAGAAATACAAATTGGTACATCCACTATGCAAAACAGTGTGAAGGTTCTTCAAAAGATTAAAATTAGAAGTATCATATGATTCAGTAATTCCACTACTAGTATTTTCCCAAGGAATATGAAAACACTAATTTGAAAAGTTATATGTGCCCTATGTTTATTGCAGCATTATTTATAATAGCCAAGATACAGAAGCAACCCAAGTGTCCATCCACAGATGAATGGATAAAGAAGACATATATATACATACAGTAGAATATTACTTCAATATCTAATACTATTTAAAAAGAATGATATCTTGTTATTTGAAACAATATAGATAGACATTTAAGGCATATTACTAAGTGAAATAAGTCCGACAGAGACAAATACCATATGATCCCACTGTCATATAAAATTTTAGAAACAAAACAAATGAACAAATGCAGAAAAAGAGAGATAAACTGACTCTTAAATATAGGCAACAACTGGTGGTTGCCAGAGAGCAGGGTGGGGTGGGGTATGGGTGAGATAGATAACAGGGATTAAGAGTGCACTTAACATGATGAGCTTTGAGAAATATGTAGAACTGTCGAATCATTATATTGGACAGAAACTAATATAATACAATATGCTAATTATACTTTAATTTTTTAAAAAAGGAAATGGTGATCTCAGGGAGGAAATCAAATACTATTTGCAGAGAAATTGAATAGATACTAGGTTTCTTATTGCAATAAATATCCATTGTAAGAACTTAAAGTGTACTAGGATAAGTCATGTGAAATGCTAAGCAATGTAGTTGAGGATTAAGGATTAGTATAAGCAGCGTAAAAAGAGCCTCTAAGTTTTATTCCTGAATGTATTGGTCTACAATGCATCAAAAGCTCCTATTGTATTAAGAGCTCCTATCTTAGTATCCATCAGTAAACAACTGACTTAGTTTTCAAACCCCCGTCAGAAGTGAATTGTAGAGACTATGAAAAGTAGAGAAAGAGCTTTACTTCACTTCTGAGAATTTGTGAATTAGCTCTATAATGTACTTATAAACCATTCAAGGAAATGCAGGAGGTGGCTCTCCATCAGTCAGTCAAGATATTTTTAGGACTGGTGTGCAGGGCACAGATAGCACATTGTCACATATCAAAATTTTGTTGATTTTGTTATGATATGCATGATGTCCAATCCAAGATCTTACACTTTATTATCAGATTGAAAAAAACAGATATTCTAGTAAATCAAGTATTTCACATATAAAATTATCATATTCCTGTATTTGATTTTTACCATTGAAAATACCATAAAAGATAATGATATAAATATAATCAGCACTTAATGTGATTATTCATACGGGGATTTTATGATGCAAGCTGGATATTATTTCCAGTAAATTATTGGTTACTATCTTTTTTTATTGTTTTTTTTTTTTTTATTGGTTACTATCTGCTTGTAAATATGACCTCTCCATCTCACTAATCCACATGTCTCTTAAGAAGTCACTCCATCTGGATGCCTGGGTGGCTCAGTGGTTGAGCATCTGCCTTCAGCCCAGATCTCAGAATCCCTGGATCGAGTCCCAAATTGGGCTCCCTGCATGGAGCCTTCTTCTCTCTCTGCCTATGTCTTTATCCCTCTCTCAATCTCTGTGTGTCTCTCATAAATAAATAAATAAAATCTTAAAAAAAAAATCAATCACTCCATCGTTTCAAAATGAGGACGTCTAATCTAGAAAAATACCAACGATGATATCTAAATAAATACTATTTATGTCTGATTGCTTTATCTTTTAATATATCTTCTTTTGCTATAAGCAACAGCAAAATTTTAAAGTATATTTTTAATAAGATGTAGAGACTCTTATTGATGGTGATACATTCTAAGACCCTCAATAGATGTCTGAAACCATGGGTAGTACCCAACTCTACACAGACTGTTTTTTTTTCTATACATACATACCTATGATAAAGTTTAATTTATAAATTAGGCACAGTAAGATTAACAATAAATAATAATAAAATAGAGTAATTAAACAATATACTGTAATATAATTTATGTGAATGTGACTTCTCTCTCTCAAAATATGTTACTGTATGCTATTTACCCTTCTCGTCATGGTATAAGATTATTAAAAGCCTGTGTGATGAAATGAAGAGAAGTGAATGATGTAAGCATGGTGACATAGGGTTAGGCAACTATTGACCTTCTGACAATACGTCATAAGAAGGATCAAAAAAAAAAAAAAAAGAAGGATCATCTGCTTCTGGATCACAGTTGGCTGTGAGTAACTGAAAGTATGGAAAACAAAACTGCAAATAAGGGGAAAAGACTATATACCCAAAATTTACAGAACATTAGAGCCATTGTCATGAAAATCCACTTTCCTTCACAAAACAGTAGTGTTCAGCCATTAGAAATGACAAATACCCACCATTTGCTTCAACGTGGATGGAACTGGAAGGTATTATGCTGAGTGAAGTAAGTCAATCAGAGAAGGATAAACATTATATGTTCTCATTCATTTGGGGAATATAAATAATAGTGAAAGGGAATAGAAGGGAAGGGAGAAGAAATGTGTGGGAAATATCAGAAAGGGAGACAGAACATGAAGACTCCTAACTCTGGGAAACGAACTAGGGGTGGTGGCAGGGGAGGAGGGTGGGATGTGGGGGTGAAAGGGTGACGGGCACTGAGGGGAGCACTTGACGGGATGAGCACTGGGTGTTATTCTGTATGTTGGCAAATTGAACACCAATAAAAAATAAAATTATTATTAATAAAATAAAATAATAAAATAAAATAAAATAAAATAAAATAAAATAAAATAATAAAATAAAATAAAATAAAATAAAATAAAATAAAATAAAATAAAATAAAAAAGTTAGCAAGAAAAAAAAACAGTAGTGTAGAGGTGTCTGTTAATAAAGAATGCTTCATGATAAAAAGTGAATAAAACCAGTTTCATCTTACTAAAGCTCATATTGTTTTAATTATACAAGCATTAGTATTTTTCTTTAATCTTCTGAATTCCTTAGTATAAAGTTAGAGGCTGCTAAAGAAGCAAAATAAGCTATTAAACTACTCCACAGAAAACAAACAAATGAAAATATTGTAAGAAAATAAGGGCAGATACAGTAACATAATGATTTTCACTAAGGGAAATGCTAATCTTCAAATTTTTTCTTCCTTTGCATTTTCCATTTTCCCCTTTGAAGCCACACACAGAATACCTATAGCAGAATTTTAACTTTTGCACATTATGATCTGCTTCTCAGGGCAGTAATAAGGACATATGGGTATATACTTCTGGGCATCCTCCAACTTACATGCATTTGAATGGCCAGATTTCAATTTTATGAGAACTATCTTTTAATGTTTCTGCTTTGGTTTTTGTTACCTTTTTTCTCTTTTATGAGAGCAAATTTAGCTGCATTGTGCCCCCAGTTTGAGTGCCCTCAGAAGTGAAGATCACTTGATGTGTGGTTGGCTCCAGCAGCATAAATCTCTACTTCACTCCATAGCTTGTATCATTTGCATTTTTTCATAATCTCTCCCATTGCATATTCTTCTTTTTAAGTTAAGGATGCAGTCATATTAATATTGGCTAACAATTTGTGTATGTGTCTATTGTGTGCCATTATTTTTAAAAATGACTTTACTTCACATTAGGAAAATTTGTCTAATTCCTCAAAACTTCTCAGAAGACACATTTTACTCTGTGGTCTTCTTCCCCAAAACCTGCAATACCAGTCAAATCATGGGAAAAACATCAGATAAGTGCAAGTGAAAGGACATTCTACAAAATACCCAAGCAGGACTCCTCAAAACTCTAAAGACTATCCAAAAAACAATACAAAACAAAGTTCAAAAAACAAAAACAAACAAAAAATGAAAGTTTGAGAAACTTTAATAGTCAAAAGGAGCCTATAGAGATATAATAATTAAACATGTTGTGTTAATTTGGATGGAATCCTGGAACACAAAAAGACCAAGTAGAAACTAAGGAAAAATAAATAAAACACAGACTTTAGTTAATAATAAGATATTCTTATCTATTCATTACTTGTAACAAATAATAAAACATCAATCTAATAAGTTCAACATTGTAAGAGAATAATAATAATGTAAAATGCCAAAGCAAGTGTTAAGAACTTTCATATAGCATAATTAGGCAAAATAAGATGTAAAAAGGGTGCCTGGCTGGCTCAGTCAGTAGAACCAGTAACTCTTGATCTCATGGTTGTAAGTTCAAGCTCCATGTTGAGTGTGGAGATAACTTAAAAATAAAATTTAAAAAAATATATATATAAAGATAAAACTACAATGATGATTTTTAAAGATTAAATTTACAAAATATCTTGATTCAAAAACAAAGTAATATCTAATAAAAGTCTAATAATCATAAAATAATAAAAAATAAATTATAGCTGGTACATGGAAAATGAAAAATTCAAAACAGTGTAAACACAAAAGCTGTGCTTTGAGATGAAGCTCAAAGTGCAGGGTGAAAATGTTGACTTCCTTCATGGGGTCTCTTAGGAGTGGAGATGGTCAAACAGGTATCTCCAGAGTAAAATGCCAGAAAAAAGAGAATTGGAGTCAGCCTTTAGTTCATGCCATTGTATATGGCTATGGGGAGAATTTAGCTTTCTAATGGTAAGTTTTTTAAATAAGTGAGCATTATGAGTGAAGTTTATACCTCAACTTCAACCAGCAAAGAAGTCTGTGTGTTGTAGAACCTCAAAGAAACAAAGCACTTAGACTATTTGTGTACATGAACTGTAGCATTTTTGCAGCTTTCTCACAAGTAAGTAAACACACCTATAGTGGGGAAACTAATGATGGATTTTGTGATCTTCCCTGTAACAATATACTTTTATCTATCACTTAGTGATCTTATCACACAAGGAAGTGATTTTAAATTTTAAAAATGCAGAATTGTTCCACTACTCACTCTGTTTTTAATTTTTTAAGATTTACTTATTTGAGAGAGAGAGAGAGAGAGAAAGAGAGAGAGAGAGAGAGAGAGAAAAACGGGCATGCATAGGGGGAGGGACAAAGGAGAGGGAGAGAGAAACTCTAGTAGAGTCTGTGAGAGCGTAGAGCCCACCTGGGCTCCATGTGGGGCTTGATCTCATGACCCTGACATCAGACCTGAGCTGAAACCAAGAATTGCATGCTGAACTCATTATGCCACTCAGGTGACCCCTGACTGCTATTAAAGAGTCCCTCTCTATATGTGTGTACATTATATTACATTATTATATTATTAAAAGTCCACATGTGTGTATATTATTTTTATTATATATTATCACATCATTATATATTATATAATGCATTATATATACTGTATTGTGGATAGTATATAATTATATATTATAATAAAATATGTGTAAAATACTTACATTTATAATTATAATAATCTGAGAGTATATTGAGATTTAAGAGAGTTGCATGTCTTTGTCTGAATATGACATTTGAGTCATTCCCAAGCAAAGTAAAATCCTTTTAGTATGACCTTTTTCCATCATTCTACTCTGATCAGAGTTCATACTCAGATTTAAATGCTTTCCAATCAGTTTAAGGTTGCTTTGTGACCAAGTATACACTTACCAGGTAGAGCTACATAGCCTTCACAACTTTCAAAATATATATACTAAAAGCATTAGTCATAAGGAATTAATAATAGATGGTAAGTTTGCAGCACAAGAAAAAAAGTGATTTTTTTAAATTCAGAATTATACTTCAGCTTTGTTTTACATTGTTTTATTCTTTCTGTAAGAACACACTAATATTTCTTTCTAGTGTCACTTAAAGTATATAATATAAATTCTCTCAATGATTACTTATTTCAGTGGCATGTAGCCGGTAATCTATGCTGACTTACTCCTACAACATTCCTCTAATCCAGTGTAATGAATGCTTAATTTTTAGAGATGTCTTGATGACAAATGTTCATTCCCTGGAATGTGAATGAAATAGTGGAATTCTTATATATAAGAACTCTTGAAAATCATTATCCAGTAATGATAGTGAATTCCACTGAGGATATGTGCAATATTCAACATCCTATAGCTAGTTTTTTTTTTAAGATTTTATTTATTTATTCATGAGAGACACTGAGAGAGAGAGAGGCAGAGACACAGGCAGAGGGAGAAGCAGGCTCCATGCAGGAGCCCGACGTGGGGCTCGATCCCAGGTCTTCTGGATCAGGCCCTGGCCGAAGGCAGCACTAAACCGCTGAGCCACCGGGGCTACCCATTATAGCTAGTTATTGGCACAATTTTATGAAACCAGGCTTCTAGCTATATTTACTCTTTAGAACATAAATTTTATTTATACTCTATACATAACCGATAAGTATCCTGCATATTTATAAGCATCTCAATTTCAAACATAAGTCAACTAATAAATGAAAACTCATCACCCCCCAAAAAAGGAAAGAGGGAGTTTATATTATATTCTTCCTATAAATGATAAGACAGAGATCAGAAAATAACTGTGAGGAGCCATAGAAAGCAGAATCTCTTTCTAGCATCATCTAGGGAATGAAAGGAAAAGAAAGGGGGAATTAAGAATGAAATGGGATGGGAGTGCCTGGGTGTCTCAGTTGGTTATTTATCTCAGGATCATAAGATCAAGCCCTGTATTAGGGTCCATGTTGGATGTGAGGCCTTCTTTAAAAAAAAAAAAAAAAAAAGGAAATTGGACCAATATCTTACATGATACACAAATATCAACTCAAAATGAATTAAAAACTTAAATGTAACACGTACAGCTATAAAACTCCTAGAAAAAAACACAGGGAAATGCTCCTTGACATCAATCTTGGCAATGATTTTTATCATTGAATATGGCCAAAAGCACAAATAAATAAGTGAGACTAAATCAAACTAACAAGCTTCTATATGGTAAAGGAAACCAATTCATAAAATGAAAAGGCAACCTGGGTGCCTGGGTGGTTCAGTCATTAAACATCTGATGCTTGATTTTGGCTCAGGTCATGATCTCAGGATTGTGAGATTTAGCCCTGCGCTGGGCTCTACATTCAAGATGGAGCCTGCTTATCCTTCTCTCTCTTTTCTCCTCTTGCTCTCTCTCTCTTTCTTTCTCAAATAAATAAATCAATAAAATCTTAAAAAGAAAAGAAAAGACAACCTCCTGAAAGAGAGGAATTGTTTGTAAACTATGTATCTGATAAGAAGTTAATATCCAAAATATAAAAGGAACTCATACAACTCAATAGCAAACAACCAATGAAAAGTGAGCAAAGATCTTGGGACACTTGGGTGGCTCAGTGGTTGAGCATCTGCCTTTGGCTCAGGGCGTGAATCTGGTCAGAGGATCGAGTCCCACATTGGGCTCCCTGCAAGGAGCCTGTTTCTCCCTTCTCCCTCTGTCTCTCTGCCTCTTTCTGTGTGTCTGTCATGAATGAATGAATGAATAAATAAATAAATCTTTTTTTAAAAGTGGGCAATGATCTGAACAGATTTTTTCTCAAAAAGACATGCAAATGGTCAATTGGTATATGAAAAAGTCTCCAACATCATTAATTAGGGAAATATAAATCAAAACCACAATGAGATATCACTTCACAATAGTTAGGATAGCTATTAAAAAAAAAGACAATAAATAACAAGAATTGGCTAGGATGTGGAGAAATGGAACTCTGGGCACCATTGGTGGGGGCATAAATTGGTATAGCCATTATGGAAAACAGTATAGAAGTTCCCCCCCCCAAAAAAAAAAAACATCTAAAAATATAACTACCATATAATCCAGCAATCTCTCTTCTGGTATATATCCAAATGAAATGAAAACAATACCTCAGAGAAATAGCTGTGCTCCCATGTTTATTCCAACATTATTCACAACAGCCAAGATATAGAAATATCCCAGTGTCTGTCAACAGATGAATGGATAAAGAAATTTCGGTCTATATATACAATGGGAAATTGTTCAGCCTTAAAAAAGAAAGAGATCCTACCATTTACAACATGCATGAATCTGGAAGACATTATACTAAGTGATATAAGCCAAACACAGACAACAACAAACTACATGATCTCACTTATTGGTGAGAATCTAAAAAAATCAAATATGTAGAAGCAAAGAGTAGAATAGTGGTTACTAGGAATCGGGAAATGAAGGAAATGGTCCTTGGTCAAAGATATAAAGTTGCAGTTATATAAGATGAATATATCTAGAGATCTAATGTGAAGCATGGTAACTATAGTTAGTAACACTATATTGAATATTAGAAATTTCCTAAGAAAGTACATTTCAAGTTCTCTCATCACACACACAAAATGACTACGTGAAGAGATGATATGTTAATTAGCTTGACTGTAGTTTTCATTTCGCTGTGTATATCAAACCATAATGTTGTATCCCTTAAATATAGATTTAAAAAAAAATGAAATTTAAAAGGAGGGATGCCTGGATGGCTCAGTGGTTGAGCATCTGCCTTTGGCTCAGGTCATGATCCTGGGGTCCTAGGATCAAGTCCTGCATCAGGCTTACCACAGGGAGTCTGCTTCTCCCTCTGCCTATGTCTCTGCTTCTCTCTGTGTTTCTCATGAATAAATAAATATTTTTAAAAATTTAAAAATTAAAATTTAAAAGGAAAAGAGTGGATATCCAAAGGGAAAAGTAAAATAAATTAATCAAGAATATGATATTCATATTAATTAATACTTATTTAAAGAGCAACATAAATATGGAATGGAAAAAGTGAATTCCTATGCATTTAATTACATTAATATTATTGTGAGAAATTGGCTTTTAGCTCTATAAAATCTGAACAAAAACAATTTTTAAAAAAATTTAAAAATACTCCATAATTCTCAAATAATTTTTACCCACTAAGCAACTTAGATGATTTAGCATCGATGTCAGCAAACCATTTCATACTCATGAATACATTTTACTCCTCAGGACAGTGCTATTCACTGCAGAAATTTAAGCTAACAGAACCAGGGAGAGTAATATCAAAAATTAACTTTTGAAAAATGAAGATTATCATAAGAAGAACTCAGTAAGAAAACCATTTAGGATCACATAGGAATCTTAATGAACAAGCGGAACATTCTGTACAACTTGAATAAATTGCTTCTTGGGTCAAACAAATCAGATGGGATAAATGAAAAGGCATACTAGACATTGCTTTAATCATTGAAAAAGAAAAAAATTATAAATTTAAACTTTTTCATTTCTCATAACTTGCACACAGAATTGAGATACAGTCTCCAAAGGCCAGGCATAAAATGAAAAAAAAAATTGAAAACAGGTATTTATTCTTGCATCAGTATCAGCCTAGCTGTACAGCTTATAAAATAGAGGTGTTTCTGAGGCTTGTTATGAGCATCTGAGAAATTCAGCTCTTTGTGGCCTGCCCACAATTATTTTCAGATCTCTCTCAGATCATTTGCTGGAAGGGCAAATATAAATTTCTCCTTGGTATTTTTTGCCTAGGTCTATCTTCCAGCAAAACACTATGCATTTTGGTCTTAAATTTTCCTTAATTCCTATATAAGAAAGAATTCTCCTGATGCTCATGCAATCCTGTTCAATGCCAGGTAGATATCACTCTTTCCATTTAGCTAGCTAGAATCAGACCAAAGTCTCTTTGGGCTTTCAATTTACGGGTCTCACAGCTACACCAAAATAAACTAAATTATGGATTTGGAACAAAAGGGCTTATGAGCAATATCACTTACCAAAAGAAAAAAAAAAGATAAAGAATTGAATCAGCAACACAAATAAATTAGTATAACTAATGCATGATTCAAATTATAATCATTGTTTCTAAGTAAAATACTGAAGGATATTAACCAGTAACAAAATTTAAGCTGTATAATTTCTTTTGATATGTTAAAAATCAGTTTAATATAATTTAATGTAGTAAACCACATGCTACCCAGTATGTGAAATGTTCATGAATATGCTAGGTTCTTTTATAGTGAATTGATTTGAAGAATATTTGTTCCATTTCCTAACAAATAATAGACTAAATATAATGATATCTTTATGTCTATAAAGAACTGAAAAATAGTTAAAAGCGTCCAATTTTCAAGGGAAATTATTTAATAGTTTATAAGTTCTTATTTTAGAACAAGTAATGATGGAGGAATATGTATTCATTGTAACTAATCACAGACCAATGCTTTGATGGGCAATAACTATTTCTAATATTTCAAGCTGTAATATCTGACTCTGATTCTAATATTTAGCTATGAGTTTTGACATTTATAACATCATTTTCCTGAATCTTGAGGTATGTGGAAAACTGTTTCCCAATTTCATGCAGTTGAAAGTGGCAATGTGACTCGTGTGGGCCAGTGGGTTGTGATCAGAGGTAATATCTATTTCCTCTTAGACTAAGTAGTTAATTGCCAGCTGAAGACCGTCTGGAATTCTGTAATGTGTCACACTGAATGGGAACATGATTTAGTGATAGGATAATGAAGGCTTTCCTAGGCTCCATCATTATTGCGTGGAAGGTAAGTGTCCAGGAGTATGCCTAGAATTTCATGAGTGAGAAACAGTCCTTACTGCATCATAGCTGAGATTTTGGGATTATGCCATAACTAGCTATATTCTAACCTACCCTAACTAATAGACAAAGAGTAATTCAGCTCATTTGTTATTTAGTCAACATTATGGCATGGTAACTGCAAACCAATTTATAACAATGTAATTATGCATCTTTGACTTCAGCTGTTATGGTATCAATACACTGTGTGTTAAAAGTAGACTTGGGGGTGCCTGAGTGGCTCAGTCAGTTGAGCATCTGCCTTGGGCTTGGGTTGTGATCCCAGGGTCCTGAGGTCTGGGGATTGAGCCCAGTGTTGGGCTTCCTGCTCCGCGGGGAGTCTGCTTCTTCCTCTCCCTTTGCCCATCTCCTGCTTGTGCATACTCCCTCTCAAATAAATAAATAAATAAATAAATAAACAAACAAACAAACAAACAACTAATTAATTAATTAATTAAAATAGGTATAATTGGATTTTAAATATATCCACTTTAAATACAAGCTATGTGGCACCTGGCTGGCTCAATCATGCAACTTTTGATCTCTGGTCGTGAGTTTAAGCCCTACATGTGGTGTGGAGTTTACTTAAAACTGAAAGAAAAAAAAAAAAAAACAAAACAAGAATAAAACAAAGGAAGAGAGGGAGACAGAACATGAGGGACTCCTAACTCTGGGAAACCAACAAGGGGTGGTGGAAAGGGAGGTGGATGGGGGTGGGGGTGACTGGGTGACGGGCACTGAGGGGGGCACTTGATGGGATGAGCACTGGGTGTTATGCTATATGTTGGCAAATTGAACTCCAATTAAAAAATAAAAATCAAAGGAAGAAGTATATTTATAAACACATATATAAAATA
This sequence comes from Canis lupus dingo, assembly GCF_003254725.2. Classification (NCBI taxonomy): domain Eukaryota; kingdom Metazoa; phylum Chordata; class Mammalia; order Carnivora; family Canidae; genus Canis; species Canis lupus. Next base: position 51,137,068 of record NC_064255.1, on the reverse strand, counting down.
CAAGTTATGAAATCATTACAAATTAATTTATACAGAAAAAAATCTGTATGTAAAATGCAAAAACTGTTTCTTAACTTTGACAATTTTGATTTATTTGTCAGTATTATGTGATATGTTTTTGTAAGGAGTACTTGGGTTTTACATAAAACACATTTTAAAGGCAGAAATGCATGATGAATATCAAAGCATTGTATTGAGGTGCTTATATAACACATCTTTTTTGTTTGCTTGCAGTATTAAGCAGAATATAAAATATCCTAAAAGACTGAGAACAAAAAATATCTTTAAAAATAATTCTAGTTATACAAAATATTTTAAAGTTTATAACTAGCAATATCCTTGCTTAAAACAATTCTTCACAACTTAGGGCAGTAAAGCCTGTGAGCCACTGTGACATTGAATTAAAATGTACCATGAATGCAAACTTTAGCTGTGAGATTAGAGTATTCAGGATAACTGTTATTTTCCTACAGTGAAACTACTTGATGCCATAAAGCATTATGGCACAAATACTGTTCATTAATGTCACTATAAAGTGAACTTTACTGTGGAACAATCAGAACTACTTCTTATAATATCTAGGCTTAACATTACTAATTGTATCACTATAAACCAATTTTATAGTGAAATAAACAGTAGAGATAATGCTGTCAGGCTTTGGTATTAAAGCCTCAAATAAAAACACTAATATATTGCCTGAATATATCTCTTATAAACTGATATGCAAAGACCAGGTGGAAACAAAAGCCAGCATAGGGTGTTATAAGTCCCTGCAAAAGAATATGGTCAGTGTCTGTCTCTTTTAAATATTTTGTATCACTTCATTTGACAAATATCTGAGTTTATTTAACATTAAATAATGGCATACAGCAATCATAGCATTCTTTCCCAGACAGAGAAAAAGCATACGTCTTCCCCTAAGTCAATATGTATTTGATTGGAACCATGATAATTACTTATTGATTTAAAAATTGTTTAGAGTAATCCTTTAAAAAAAATCTATGTCAAAAGAGAACATAAGCCTTCAAGAAGATATCCAAAGCCCACACGCTTTCTAAAATCCTCTCCAAATGGAAACAAAATTAAATTTAAGACAAGTGCATGAGTATCTATAGCACATTGGTCATTTATTAGAAACAAAACACCTTACTTATAATGAAAAATGTTGATTTACAGTTTCTCATCTTTTCTATCATTTGTGAGATGCAGTTACATATCAATTATAAGAGCATTAAAATAGGTCCACAAAAATTATGGCAAGTTTTGTTCAATATTGACTATTCTCAGGGAAAGTCAAGGCAATCACCATTCCGATGTGAAGTAAAAAGACATAACTCTAACAGGTGAAGTCTATGAAAATGCAAGCAAATGAAAAGCAAGACATGTCACACAAAAACATCAATGGGATGCTGTGATGTTCATCATGTATTCACACCTTTAAATGTGTTTATTTAAAATCCAAGTACTCTTCCCAAAAACACATCACATAATACTGACAAAACTGTCAGAGAAGTTGAGAAATATCTCTAGTGGTCACTTAGATTAAGCTTGATAAAATAAGCAAAACTTCATCCATTCTTTTTTAATGATAAGCTACCAAGTGAAACAACATACAATCACAACTGCTATCTGAGAACAGAGGAGAGAATAATTCTGGGAGCAACTGCTGCGAAAGAACATTCAAGCATAGCTCTATTTTCATGGGGATTATAGATTATGAATTTGATATCTTTTCTCTTTTTTTAATAGAGGCATTTACAGCTATAAATATCCTGCTAAGGATTGCTTTTGCTGTATCCCAAAAGTTTTTTCTAAGTTGTACTTTCATTTTAGTCCAGCTCAAAGTATTTTCTTTTTTTTTTTTTTTTTTTTTCATTTTTTTTTTCATTTTTTTTTTCAAAGTATTTTCTAATTGTAAGGAGTGTATTACGAATCACTTCTCTCTTCTACAATTTGTTTTATGTGTTATCTATTTTATATTTTCTCAAAATTGTTTGAAAAGTTGGTACAGTGTGAATTTTTTGTTTGCTTTTGCAATAAAGTTTGTTTTCCCTTTGGGAGGGTCACTCGGACATTTGAACATTTACATAAGAATTCAGTGTCACAATGTCTGCAGAAAGAGTTGGCCTTAAATCACATGACCTGTATGAATAAAACCATTTTCCTTCACAGCTAATATTGATTATAGGAAATGAAAATTCTAAAAAATAAAAAAAATAAAAAGAAAAAAAAAGGAAATGAAAATTCTAATTATGTATATGTTTTTGAAAGATTTGAAAGATAGCACACATGCACAAGTGGCAGGAGGGGAAGAGGGAGGGAGGAGCAAGATACCATTTGTGAAAGAGAATGTCTTTTTCCCATTGGATAATTCTTTCCTGCTTTGTCGAAGATTGGTTGACCATAGAGTTGAGGGTCCATTTCTGGGTTCTCTATTCTTTCCATTGATCTATGTGTCTGTTTTTTGTGCCAGTACCACACTGCCTTGATGACCACAGCTTTGTAGTACAGCTTAAAGTGCAGAATTGAGATCCCACCAGTTTTGGTTTTCTTTTTCTTTTTCTTTTTCTTTTTTTTTTTTTTTTTTTTTTTTTTTTCTTTTTCTTAAGATTTTATTTATTCATTTATGAGAGACACTGAGAGAGAGAGGCAGAGACAGAAACAGGCTCCAAGGGCAGCCCTGGTGGCTCAGTGGTTTAGTGCCACCTTCAGCCCAGGGCCTGATCCTGGAGACCCGGGATCAAGTCCCACATCAGGCTACCTACCTGCATGGAGCTTGGTTCTCCCTCTGTCTATGTCTCTGCCTCTCTCTCTCTCTGTGTCTCTCATGAATAAATTAAATCTTAAAAAAAAGAAAAAAGAAAGAAAGAAAGAAGAAAGAAAGAAAGAAAGAAAGAAAGAAAGAAAGAAAGAAAGAAAGAAAGAAAGAAAGAAAGAAAGAAAGAAAGAAAGAGGCTCCATGCAGGAAGCCTGATGTGGGACTCAATCCCGGGTCTCCAGGATCACACCCTGGGCTAAAGGTGGCACTAAACCGCTGAGCCACCTGGGCCCTGGTTTTCTTTTTCAACATTCTTTTGGCTATTTGGAGTCTTTTCTAGTTCTATTCAAATCTTAGGATGATTTTTTTTTTTTAATTCTGTGAAGAAAGTCCATGGTATTTTGATCGGGATTGCACTGAACATATTACGTTGCTCCAGATTACACAGACATTTTAACAATATTTGTTTTTCTTCCAATCTATGAGCATGGAATGTTTTTCCATTTCTTTGTATCTTCCTCACTTTCTTTCATGAGTGTTTTATAGTTTTCCGAGTACAAATCTTTTGCTTCTTTGGTTAGGTTTATTCCTAGGTATCTTATGGTTTTTGGGTGCAATTGTAAATGGGATTGACCCCTCAATTTCTTCTTCTGTCTAATTGTTAGTGCATAGAAATGCAACTGATTTCTGTGCATTGATTTTATATCCTACCACTTTGCTGAATTACTGTATGAGTTCTAGCAATTTTGGGGTGGAGTCTTTTGAGTTTTCCATGTAGAATATCAAGTCTTCTGCAAAGAATGAAAATATGACTTTTTCTTTACCAATTTGGATGCCTTGCCTAAAAAGTTTCTAATACATACAAGATCTATCACAGTAATGTGAACTGAACAATGATAATATCTTGTGATATACACAACTTTTAGTGAGGGACAGATTACAGAGATTCCATAAGCCTGATCCAAATGTATCTTGTATGAAATATACTACCATGCCAGGAAAATAACCATAACCATGATGGAGGTATATTTTGAAAAGATCAGTCACGCTGGAAGGTCAGATGATTGTGTATATTATTGTACAAATCAGAGCATTTTTGGAATGAAGAGGTCCTCTCAATAATTACATAGTATAAAAAGTAAATCAAACTGTCCAGGGGAAACCAGGATATATGGTCTCACTCATTTAGGTCTAGGGCTATTATTATACCAGGATATCTTAAATGAAAATATAGATTGTTATCTAAGAAGTAAATACATATATATATATCTAGGATGTAAATAAGCCCCTTTAAAAATAAGAAGTTATCAACAAACTAGAGAATTCTAGAAGTCCCTATGCAATGTCCAACTCACTATTACCTATCATCAGTTGGTGGTCCAGGTGGCTCTTGTTCATTTTTGTGATGCATATGTTGACATATATCTTGGCTATGCTAAGGATTTGAGTTCTCATGATAATTATGTTTATTGGTGGATACTGCTCTCAACGATTGAGGAAAGTTAATGTTTCTGAAAAAAACAAGCATAACAGAAAAAGAAAACTATTAAGCAGATGACAGTTACAGGCAATTCACTAACTTTATATAACAAATACCCATTATCCAAATGTTGTGGTTCCATATTTAAAAGTCACATGGAAAATAGAAGACAAGGAAAAAAAAGTAATTGCTACCAGCTCATGTTGATGGCTCAGCTCTGACTCAGCACAGATTGACAAGACTAAAGGTTCTAAATTACTATTGAAGTGTACATTTACCCAAAATCCATTGTTTGTATAATTTCAGCTTGATTTTATTATTCTGACATATGCTACTAAAATTTTAGCAATTAGGTGAACATTTTGAAATGAATAATACTTCCAAATACGTACATAAGGATGCACATCAGAGTTCTCCACAGATTAACACTGGCTTTATAAATCAAAAATAAAACTTACTTTATTGTACACAGATCATCGACGTACCACAAAGTTTTGATAATACAATTGGGATACCTGAACGTTCACAAAATAGGTCTTGTAAACTATATCTTGATTATTTTCCTCACCAATTTTGGAAAGTCTCTGCATTAAATTTTTTTCTCCAGTTTCAAAAATGCCTTGAATACTTTCTGGATTTTCATGAATCTTTTTTTTTTATTTTTTTATTTTTATGAATCTTAAATGTTTAGTTTTATCTGTATTACAAATATTTATATTATTTTCAAAATATTATTTAGAAATGCAAATATTTAAAAATAATGCAAACATTTAAAAAAACTCTATTTTTCTATTCCTAAAATGAAAAAGACCTCCATCAGTATATTTCTTAGAAATGATGGGTTTTTGGCAGAGCTGTATCTAGTTTCTTATTAAAGAGATACAGTTTGGTCAAATAGTATTTTATTTATTTTTTTGTTAATCTCTATCAGACCTTGAAATGTTTATCAATCCTCTTGTCACATTAAGATAAGATTATTACAGCTCCCTCAGCTGGCTTGCCTGATAAGAATTTGTTTGAACTCCAGTTGCAAGGATTCTTTTTGTCAAAGAGGATAATTCTTTTTTACCCATATTTCTGTCTGCTCAGAAGCTTTGCACTCTTTGTCATTTGCTAGTGCCACAAAGCAACCACTTCAGAATTACCTCTCAAGCTTAAATCATTTTATGGCTTCAGTCCAGTATATTTAAGAAACTCCCAGCTTCCTGTAGCTATGAAGAGAGAATTTCTCTGTTTCTGTTATGTGCAGAGTTTGAAGAGACAAACCTCTTTGGGTCTTATGCATGCAGTCTTTGAGAACTTCTATTCCTTTAAGTATGCACACCACAGGATTTAACTGCATTACAGAGGGCCTTATGTTAGCTCACAGTTGAGGGTGCTATCTGAAGTGCTATTCAGTTCCACTCCACAAAGAACTTTGGGGAAGATGAATACACATTTTGTCATAAGATTTCTAAGAAAAAAATAAGTAGAAAATCAGGTTAAAGATAATAACTACTCATAATTTCAAGTTTTTATGTTCAGTTTCATGTTCAACTATGTAATTTATTAACAAAAATGCCTCTTTATGGTACAGTGTAAAGAATAGAGACATGGGAACTGGAAGATTTAAGATAATTTATTATTCTCCTTTGCCACTACCTGGTTAAAACTTTACTCAGCAGCTCCATCTTCTCTTTCATCTGAGTGATGAAATGCAAAAGTTTCAAAAGCCCTTAATTCTACTATTGTCATTGTTTGTCTCATCCCTACCAAGCTGCCATCCAATGCGTGACACACTTGGACATAGGGGACACTTGTGAATACCTGAAACATAATCTGTCTTAAGGAGAGGTTATAAAAAAAGATTGACTGCAAATTAGGTCAAACCATAACTTTCTCTCATGTAGGAATATCTTCAAATTTTACTTACTGTATCACCCAAAGTGTTCGCATAATCTGGCCTTTACCTATCCTTCATTTGTATATGGTACTAAGTCCTCTTTTTAAATATCCTATCTGTATTTGTGTTCCTCAAATCAGTCAGACTCGTGACTCCTTGATAATCTAGTCCCAGGGCCAGATATCAGTCACCAAAACTTCTCTAATTTCTTCATCTTTTCCCTCTATTAGACAAATTATCTCATATACTCATAATAAATTCCACTTGGTTTGTTAGCTAACATTAGTTTCTGCTGCGTACAATCATTGCAACTTGAGCTAATATAAAAATTGGCATTTGATATAAAACGAAAGACTCTTAATGTAAAACTGACCAAATTGAGGGAGTGGGAGGGCAAATAATGAGGATTTCTCCATCCATAGCTAGGACAACAGTCATGCTTATTATGTTGTGGCAAAGCCACTGGTTACATGAATTTTTGACTTTCAAAATAGATCAACCAACTTGTAGCTTTAGGATAATATATATATATTGTATATTATATATAATTATAACATTATGTATATATTATTAATATTAATATTATTATATTATATGATCCTAAATATATATTATATAATACATATATGGATTTTTCTCATTTCATCACAAATCAAGAAAGTTACATTTGCTTTATGTCACTAAATTAACATCCAAAGAAGGCCAGAGACTAGCTCAAGGTTTCCACAGTTCCATGCCACCAGAGGACTAAGGGATTAAACATCACAGCATATTAATTCAAGAACACTTTTGGAGAACTTTGCTATAAAACCTGATAGAAAAAGGTCAGGATATTGGGATGTTTGCTTGCTTCTTGTACCTTCCACAAGATTTTTCTACAAAATGGCTACTTTCCTTACTGGCCTATCTCAGAGCAGAAAGGAAGAACAAAGAGAACCATTCCTATATTTGATTCCACTAAAAATGCCTTTTCTGCTGAGACCAGTTATTTATGAATGCAGGAGTGAAAGAATCCCTTATCTTTGGATTGTAAAAACTAAATCCAGTGCTCTGTGGTGAAATTAGTATGAAACAAGGCAGAGAGGTAGAAAACTCAGTAGGATATAAGATCAGCACTCAGGAAGACCCAGAGAGATAGAACAAACATGAATTTTCCTGACCATTCAAATTAAGACTCTAGACAACCAAGATCCCCACTTCCTTCCCACTTTCCCCTCCAAAAAAGCCTTTCATGAATATTATTCCCTAAAAACCATATCCCTGGAAATGATGCCGTGGCAAAACAAGGTAGGTCTTCTAATCAACTGGGTTTGCTTATAGTTTCACTTTGCTTCATGGCAGAGTTGAAAACAGAATCTTATAACTGAAGTCTAGGGGTTGTAGAGACCTTCAACTGCCTTCTGAAATAGAAATCTCAAAGGTAAAACTTAGGTTCAAACAAATCAACAGACAACTGTTTTTATGGTGGAGCATTGCCATAGAAACCATAAAAATGTAAAAAGAAGTTTTATGATTGCTGTATTACTAGAGCAAATTTCAGACTCTCATAAACATGACAAAGGTAATATTGGCTGCTAACGGTGTATAGTATCCACTGGGAAATGCTCCTGTGTCCCACTATCATGTGTCCACTGAGAATCTATGAAAAGGGCATCTCCTTAGTCAGAAAGCCTGACCAAGGGTCTCACTAATCAATAAATGAAACACAAAATCCTGTTCAACAAGCTATACTTGTTTCATTTGATAGGGATTACAAAATAGGATCCTTTCTTGTTTTATCTAAAGAGGAGATTTTAATATACTGACAGTTTCTTTTTTAATATTTTATTTATTTGAGAGAGAGAGAGCAGTGCACATGTGCGAGAAAGAGCATGAGTGGAGATAAGGGACTGAGAGAGAGGGACAAGTAGACCCCCAGCTAAATGAGGAGCCCGATGCAAGGTTTAATCTCAGGACCCTGAGTTGTGACCTGAGCCAAAGGCAACACTTAACTGACTGAGCCACCCAGGTACTTCTACACTTACAGTTTCTGTAGTATACATGCATATGTATATTTTTGCCATAGGTTGTAGTATGTTAGGTGACTTCTAGATATAACTGGGAGGAATTCACATTGAGCAGATACATTGTCAATTTGGTCTTCACCATAGTTTTTAGATATCATTGGGAAGACTCTATCTTTGGGGTTCATTCATAAGTAGATATATTAGATAGTTGCATTGAAACTGGGGGATGACTTTCTTTAAAAAATAGTAGTATTATGCTGAGTGAAGTAAGTCAATCGGAGAAGGACAAACATTACATGGTCTCATTCATTTGGGGAATATAAATAATAGAGAAAGGGAATAGAAGGGAAGGGAGAAGAAATGAGTGGGAAATATCAGAAAGGGAGACAGGACATGAAGACTCCTAACTCTGGGAAACGAACTAGGGATGGTGGAAGGAGAGGAGGGCGGGGTGTGGGGATGAATGGGTGATGGGCACTGAGGGGGGCACTTGACGGGTTGGCACTGGGTGTTATTCTGTATGTTGGCAAATTGAATACCAATAAAAAATAAATTTATTATAAAAATAGTAGTAAAAGAAATATATGTTTATGTATGTTGGTCATGTGTGTCGGGCTACTGGAGAAGTAACCTGTGACTATTTTTTCTTCCAACATCTCTATCCACCAGTTTCTATTAATAGAACTTACTCTCCTGACCACTTAGGGTTTGTAATGTGATCAATGTTGGGAAAATCATAGCATCCAAGGCCCAGAACAAAATGATTGACCAAAGGCATGCTTGTACCTTGGGCTGTGACAACTGGCTTTCACCCATGGAATTTTCTTCTTTCTTTCCTTAGATCCCCAAGAAATTATTCTCCTTTCTCTCTGATATAAAGCTTTTAAGATAATATTTCAAGAACTCCCAGGAATCCTGCTAAACACACACACACACACACACACACACACACACACAAAAAAAAAACACACAAAGTCATGAATGGTAAGAATCAAATCAGAAAAGAGATTCAGATTATAACCCAAGTATTCAATCTCTGACAATCCTAAAGCTGCCCCATTTCCTGAAGCTTTGCCCTTAATTCTCTGGGTTATCCAGAGATCTTCAAATAAGTTGTGTGTGTGTGTGTGTGTGTGTTTAAATCATTCTTTCTTCAGTTGAGTTGGGTTTCTGCCACTGGCAACTAAAAATTCCTGAATAATGCAGTTAACTTCCAACTCTGACATGCTTAGATTCTAAGTTACTATGTTTGTCACCAGAGACATACACAAGACTATTTCAGTATTCAATAAATATGAAAAGGTTAATGATCAAAGGCAGCCCTTTCATAATTAAATTTGTCATTGGTCTTTCAGGCTGTACTATATTTAGTGTTTCAATCATAACAGCTACCTGAAATAGTGATCTGTAAAAATGAAAGTGATGAAAACATATGATTAAAAAAATGATTTCCTGCCTTTATTCATCTTCCTTAATCTACTTAAAATAATTTATGAGATTAAGCTTCATTGGAATAGTATCGTTGGCTGTAATATTAATTTTCACCAGACTAATCCTTATGAAGGACAAGATCACATCTGTTTTGTTTAACACTGTATCATATAAAAGATATCCTGTTAACATTTCTAGAACTCATAAATTATTTTGACTCTACTACTTGCTTTCCTGTCACCCTGAGCCTCTGATCTCTCTTCTCAGAGCCTCAGTTTTCTCTTCTATAAAAACAGATATGGGATAGTGACATGTTATAGGTATTCAATGAATGTTTTCAATTTCAGAGTACGGACAATTCGCAAAGACAAGCTAATAAGAATTCATAGACCCATCCACCACTGATATGTGACCTAGAACAAGTTACTTGACTTTATCTGTACCTCATAAGAAAGGTGCAGTGATTCTCCTTTATATTTCCCATCTCCATCACTCTTGATATCAATGGTTTGTTTCTTTGCCTCATCCACCTCTTCAAGAAAATAATTTCCAGTGAATATGAAATATAGAAACCTAAATTACTATATATCTTGTGCAAGTTCTTTTATAAAATAGTTTTAAAAGTGGTGCTATGTGTTCACATTTTATAAATTATATGCAAAACTTTATATTCCTAAAATTAGTATTGCTTATTTCTTTTACATGCATAATGTATGGTGAAAGTAATATACCCATAAACCAGAAATAGGAGTAAGATAAGATCAATAAAGAATATCCTTGGAAGTGATTAAGAAGATAGAAATTAAGATGGGATGAATAAATAAGAATCACCTCTTTTTTTTAAACTGAAGAATTATTTGTGTGTATGTTTTTAAAGTATGAAATGATGGAAAGTGAGAAATAAGGTTCATTCTATGATCACGGCTTCATAAAAAATGTATGAAGCACAGATGAGCAAGACTGGGAAAACAGGTTGGGGTTGGAAAAGGAAATATAAATTCCATTTAAGCTACACTCTGGTGAAAAATTCAAGTAACAAAATGTACTATATTGAGTCTGGGACTAAGGGGCAAAAATGAGAGTTGACATATGAATTTGGAAATTATCAGCACATGTAGTATTTGAAGCCTGAGAACAAATGTTATTACTAATGAGAGAGCACATCCCAGAAAGAGAGCAAGAATTAATTCTTGGGTTATACAAACACTAAGAGATATGTAGGTGAAGAACTCACCCAAGAGAAACTTCAAGGGTCCAGGGAGATCAGAGAAATATTAGGATAGTGGCTTTTCCCAGAAATTCAATAAAGAAAGTGAGTCATGGATAGGATGTTCAAAATCTGAGTCAAATCATGATACAATGACGTAGAATTGGCCATTGGGTTTGAAAAGGAATTCTTGGAAAAATTGACAAGAACATTTTCAATAGGGTGTTGTATATTATATCTTTATTGAAAAGGTAAAATGAAGTCAGTTGATACAGAAAACATTCTTGAGAAAAAGTTTTTATATGGACAAGATAAATAAGGTAGAAGTTTGTTTCATAGAAGCGTTTTTAAATTTTAACATTAAGTGTGAGAGAGCTTTGTGTGTATGTGTACACAAACTTGAGGAACAAAATATTTTAGCTGATGAGGTGAAATTTACTCAATATATAACAGTCTCTGCTCTTAGCTATATTGAAAAAGAAATTTCTCTTCATAACATTTTTTTTAAAAAGCCGAGTAGATGGAAGTATACAATTGAAGTCCTATTTTGAAGCATTCTTGAAGGAAACCAAACAATTGGAAAAGCATGCCTTGAATAAAATACATGAATAAAATCTCATGCTTACATAAATTCTCAGCAAACTGTTTCATTTCTGGGTATGACATTAATTATGTAAGTCCACAAAATCGCAAACAATTTACAAGGTAGTTTTTTAGATAATTACTATTTGGTCTTTGTGGCATTTGCTTTAAATCACCTCTGGATGTCATAAACTTATTTTTCTTAGTTAGATATGGGTAATACACTATGGGAAAAAATGTAAAAATAAAAATATATGAAATATTTAGGCTATCAAAACAAATGGAATAATACTGTCGCTTGTTCCACTTAAATTAATACTGGACATGTCCATATGTCGAAACCTTGCCTTTACACAGTGATCTATTCAAATCATTGACTTAAATGAGATTCTGTGTTTATCAAATACATTCGTAAGACAGAACCAAAGTATCAATTGCATTTAAGCATCATTCTGAACTTGAAATGTTATGTTCATAAACATGATTCATATCAGGTACAATTCTTATGAGTGGTAAAAATTTTGCATAATAAAAGTGTTTCAAGTGGTAGGTAAAATACCATTTAGCTTTCAAAAATCTAGGTAAACAATATCTTGGCCGAAATTACATATTGGTTAAGTGACGCATCTTCTAGTACTTAAGTCCAAAACATTTTATTTTTTCCTTCCATAAAATACAAATAACTATATGTTTCAGAGGATTTTATTCCCATTTTATGACCTCATCACTCTTTATAGCTGATCTCTATGAAATAGCATAGTTTCTAGAGAAGCAAAATACATATATCTTTTGTTTTAGAGATGAATAGTGATCACCAGATACCTCAAAAAATTAATATTATTAAGTTAGAAAAAGATCTCTCTCATTCACTCAGTTTTGCAATGTATTTCGTCAATGGACACTGTGAGAGAAACAATTTAAACCAAGAAAGAACAGTTTAACCTCTATATTCATCTGGATTTGGAACATAGTGAGAAAATATTTTAGGAAATGGAGAGTACTGTTTTCTCTCTGATATTTTGTACTGATAGCTTTCTACATGCAAACAATTACGGAGTTACTAAGAGTCTCATTTTCCTTCAGAATATTTAACAGAAACATACTTATTTTGAGACCTTCTTTCTAAAGAAACAACCTTGTGCTAGGAACTTTCTCAATCTAATAAAAAGTGTCTATGAGAGACTTACAATTAAAATCATGCTTTATGGTGAAAAACTAAAAGATTCCAAGATCAGAAATAAGGTAAGGAAAACTGCTCTGAGATATTCTATTCAAAGTAGAACTAGAGAATGTAGCTAATGTAATAAGGCAAGAAAAGAAAATATTGCATACCATAAATTTTGATGGTTGTTTGCCAGTTCTTATTTAGTTTTAAATATTTTCTTGAATTCTTTTGTGAGTTCTCCTTTGACCATAAAATACTAATTATATAGTGTAATTTCCAAATATTTGGAAATTGTCCCCAATTTATTTGTGCTGATGCTAAGTTAACTGTAGTGTGTTCAGAAAACATTCTGAACTATTTCAAATTTTTCACATTTATTAAGACTTGTTAATTTATGGCCTCTCTTTTGATCTACCATGGAAAATGGTTCATGTGTGTTTGAAAATAATTTTTATTCTGTGTCACTGGAATAGTGTGAAACTCTAATGTCAAGTGCATATACCTTTATACTTGTTATATCTTCCCAATATATTGATCCTTTCAGTATTGTAAAACACAGCTTTATAAATCTCTAGAAATATTTGTTTTCTTAAAGTTTATTTTGTATGATCAATTAATATAACCACTCCTGATCACTTACCATTTTAAAATGTTATATATTTTTCCATTGAAAATATTTTTAAACATATTTGGAAAAAATAGTTTGATCCTACTTTTATTGTATATAACAATCTGAGTTTTCATGGGAGTGTTTAGTCTAAACTCATTTAATATAATCATTCCTATGATTGTATTTATGCCTGAAATTTTGCTACTTATTTGCTACATTATTACATCTACTTTATTTCATTTGTTGATATACTAAATTCAGTGTGTTAAATAAACATAATGATATACAATTCTAATTCTTTGTTGAAATTTTACCTATATTTTTTACTTTGTTTTCTTAGTGGTTTATCAAGGAATTATAATATATATCATAATTTATCACTAATTCATGTAAATAATTCTTTTTAAAACACAGTAATCTGGAGCACCTGGGTATCTCAGTAGGTTGAGAATTTGCATCTTTATTTCAGTCAGGTCATAATCTTGGGTCGTGAGATCAAGTGCCACATCTGGCTCTATGCTCAGTATAGAGTCTGCTTGAGATTCTCCCCCTGCACCCTCTCTCTCTCTGCTTCTCCCCACTCTCTCACACACATACTCTCTCTCAAATAAATAAATACATATTTTTTTAAAAATACAGTAATCTTATTCAAATTTTGCTCAAATCTTGCTCTACCACTTCCTTGCCTGCTTTTATTATAATTATATGCATCATTTGCTTATATTATAAACTCAACAAAATATTGTGATAATTATTGGTCTATACAATATTACTTTAAAACATTAAGTTAAAAATTTGAAAATATTTCATGAAGTCTTTTATGTTTTCCAATATATTACCAATTCCTTTGCTCTTTTGTTTTTTCCTATGGATTATTGTTACTGTCAGGTAACACTTCTTTTTTAGACTTAAGGAATTCTGGTATTTATTGTACAATAAAATAAATATCCTAATAAGTTCCTCGGTGTTTTTTTTTTTTTTAATTACAGGAATGTATTTATCTTACTTTCATTTCAAAAGAATTTTTTTGACTGATATAAAACTCTTGGGTAATAATTTTTTTCCACAACATAAAATGTTTTATTCTATTATCTTCTGAATTAATTTAAGAAGAGATTTCCATGTATGGAAATGTAAATGATATAGCTGTTCTTTTGAATATGATGCTACCTTGCTCTGTTGCTGTAAATGTTCTCTGACTTTGGGCAATGTGTTTAAAGTGAATCATTTTGTGTCCCTCCTACTTGGGAGTCAGTGAACTTATGTATTTATATTTTTAAGAAATCAAATTTGTTATATGTCATTAAATCTTCTAATAGAGTTTTTCTTCCCTTCCCCTCTCATCCATGAGTCCCAATGCACATATATGTTTTTAGTTTCATCCACAGATCTGAAGTTTGTATATATGCATTCAAATGTACATTTCAAAAAAAAAAAAAAAACAAAAAACAAATGTACATTTCTTTCTGTTTTTCAGGTTTTGTAATTAATATTGATCAAAATTCAAGTTCACCAATTCTATTACCTGTCACTTTAAATATGTCTAGCATGTTTCATATTTATTATAATAATTTGAAGAGTGCTAACAGTAATTTAGAAAAAAACATATGGATAGGTTTATACATAACAAGCATAATCAAGGGAGGATTTAAGTGGGAAATTGTTACTTTCCCTTGAAATTGGAAAAGATAATGCTCAATTGTCCCAATGCTTCTAAAAAATTGGAATTTTGGGGATTCCTGGGTGGCTCAGTGGTTGAGCGTCTGCCTTCGCCCAGAGCGTGATCCTGGAGTCCTGGGATAGATTCCCATATCAGGCTCCCTGCATGGAGCCTGCTTCTCCCTCTGCCTGTGTCTCTGCCCCCACCCCCCTCCCTGTGTCTCTCATGAATAAATAAAATCTTTTTAAAAATTTGGAATTTTGTCTTACAATAGAATAATTTTTCTATTTTAAAATACTAATTATATGTTTGCCAGATTGTTTTGTGCACCAAAGCCATAATTTAATAAACATTTACTAGTGAGTAAATGTATAGTCTAGAAAGACATCTACTTTCTTATTTGTAATAATTTTTACTTATTTTAAAAAAATAAATCGTGGGGAAATCTTCATAGATTAAATACTTGCCTATGATTAAATACTTCTGGCAGCAAGAGACTAACTCAAAGTAATAAATCTGACTGCAAACATGAAATCCATTAGAAAGTCCTTTCCGATACTGAGCCAAAGTATTAGCACTTTTGAATTCCATCTGTAAATCTTTACTTGAGCTTCTATGACCATACATATTTTTTTTTAATCTTAATTTTACAAAGTAGACAAAGATTTTGGGTGAGCAACAAATCTTTTGAATCTCCTTTTTATTTCAAAATATTTGCTACTATGTTAGTTTTTCTTTAAAAGATTTATGTATTCCAATAGAAAGGGAAAGGGAGCAAAATAATTCAGGAGGTTTTTTTGTTTTTGTTTTTGTTTTTGTTTTGTTTTGTTTTGTTTTGTCAACAAGGTGAAACAGAAGCTCAAACTCTCTTTTCATGAAATTTATACTGTTATTAATGTAGTCTATTATCAGGGATCCCTCAGTGGCACAGCGGTTTGGTGCCTGCCTTTGGTCCAGGGCGCGATCCTGGAGACCCAGGATCGAATCCCACCTCGGGCTCCTGGTGCAGGGAGCCTGCTTCTCCCTCTGCCTCTCTCTCTCTCTCTCTCTCTCTCTCTCTTTGTGACTATCATAAATAAAAATTTTTTAAAATGTAGTCTATTATCAATTACTGGCTTCGGTAAACAAAACTTCTTTTCCATATAGATTTAAAGTGAATCGAAGTCCATTTGTTTGATTTTAGAAATGTCTATGATAGTGCTTTGCATTTAGTGTCAAAAATGGCTGTTGTAGTATCAAATGAATAGTGACATAAATCTTTCCATCTGTGTGGGTCTCAGTCTAAGTCTTGACTTATTTAGCAGAATAGATACATATAGGAAGGATTATTCAAAAAGTGAATTATAGCAAAAAAATGCATACTTAACCCTTCTCTATTTTATCTGCAATATAATTATAGGCTTGTAAAAGGACCAGTCCACAAAAAAAGACAAAATGAACAAAAGTATATACAGAGCATATCTGAGTGTTGGCAAACATACCAAGCATGTGGGCTCCCACCCACTGTATTCACAGCCAATATTTTTCAGATCATCTTCTGTCCTTAGCCCTCTGAAATATGTTCCTTTAAAAATTAACACAAAATATGCCTTTGTTAAATCTGAAGAATAAATTGGCTATGTTTGAAATATGATAATTTATTTTGCTAATTTCTCTACAACCCACTTACATTTTTACTTGGGCTAATTTACTATTGAATTATTCATAGCCTGATTGCTGTTGATTTGACTTCCACCAAAGTATTCATGAAAAAAGTATATACATATTTTAAAGAGGGACCATTTCTTTAAAAGTGCCAAAAAGTGTTATAAATGCTTCCTGTATAGTGTCATTACTTACAACAACCCCTAAATGCAGGAACTATAGTTATTCCTACTTCATGGGTAGAACTAAAGCATTGAGAAGCCATTTAATATGCAAAAGATTTTTAAATTTTATTTTATTTATTCAATGACATTTAGAAGCAATTTGAGATCAATGTGCAATGGTTCCAGAGCCTATGCTCCTAACCACTTCTGTTACTGAAAAACATGTACCATTTTATTCTTTATAATTAATTAGACTTTTAAAATGGAAATAAATCCAGTGATATCTTTGGATTAAGACTTATATTTTATTAATGATGCACTGAATCACTCAATAAAGAGAAGAAACACATTTCTGTATTTATTCTGCCTATAAGCAATCCCCAGCTTTAAAGTGAATTCATGACATGGACTTTCCTTTAAAATTGTCAAAGATCAAAAAGTAACACAAACTGTTTTGACAGACAATTTTATAGAACTATGCAATATCATATAAAAGAAACATGAATATGTTTTAGCATTCATGAAATAGAAAAAGTGCTAAAAATAAATTCATGTAATGATACCTCACCAAATTATTAAATATGTTATACATAGGACCAAGTTGGCTGGGAGAGATAAATAATGACTTTATCTTTTTTTTATGCCTCAAATATATTATTTTTTTTACAGTGTGACTTTACCTTATAATATTAAAATTAAAAATTTAAATCAATGAATAATAGTGACTCAAGGGAACATGTTAAATACCCAGAAGAAGTAAACATATTTCTCAAGTTGACTCTATCATAGAACATGGTATTTCTGTTTTTAAAAGACTATTTTTCTTAATTATAAGATGTTTTAAGAAATTAGTTACTTTTATTTATATTTTTGAATCAAGGCATACTGGGCAAATAAAAGCAAGAATCATGTGACATACATATGAAATAAACTTTTAAAAACATTTTACAAATATATCTTTTCCAAATATTTTCACCCAGTCTGTACGTTGTCTTAACAGTTTCTTTTGGTGGGCAAAATTTTTCATTTTAATGAAGTAGAGTTTATCAATTATTTATTTCATGGATTGTGGCTTTGATGTACCTAAAAAGTAACTGCCATGGCCCAGATTATTTAGGGTTTTTTTCCCTATGTTTTAATCTAGGAGTTTTATAGTTTTACAGTTTACATTTAAATCTCTCCCATTTTAGTTTATTATTATTATTTTTAATCTTTTCCATTTTAACATCTGGAAAGCTGTGTTAGAGCCTGGGTTTAGAATTTTTTTTCTTTTTCTTTTTCTTTTTCTTTTTCTTTTTCTTTTTCTTTTTTTTTTTTTTGTGGAAGTCCAGTTGTTTCAACACCATTTGTGGAAAAGGCCCTTTGCTCCATTGTACTGCCTTTCCTTTTTTCCAAATACCAATTGACTGAGTATATGTGGGTCTATTACTGGGTTTCCTGTTCTATTCTACTTATCTGTTGATCTGTTTTATCACCTATCCTATGCTATCTTGATTCCTATAACTTTATAGTAAGTCTTAAAGTTGCATAGTGTCAATCCTCTAATTTTGTTCATTTCCTTCAATATTGTGTTGACTATCCTGGGTCTTTTGTATCTCCATATAAACTTTAGAATCACGATTGTTGATATCCACAAAACAACTTGTTGGGATTTTGAGACATAATTTATATATATCAGTTTGAGAAAAACTGAGTTTCTCAGTTTTATTTTATTTTAATTTAATTTATTTTATTTTATTTTTAGTTTCTCAGTTTTAAGCATGATGTTTGCTATAGGTTTTTGTAGATTGTCATTATCAAGTTGAAAAAATTCCCTTCAATTCTTACTAAGAGGTTTTGTTTAGTTTTGTTTTATCACGAATTGGTATTGGAATTTTGTAAAATGCTTTTTTCTGCATCAACTAATATAATCATGTGAATTTTCTTTTTAGTCAGTTGGTATAATGGTTCATATTAATTTAATTGATTTTTGAATGTTGAACTGGTTTTGCATTACCCAGAATAAATTCAAGGTAGTCATAGTGTATGATTCTTATTAAACATTGTTGAATTGAACTTCCTAATGTTTTGTTTAAAAATTTTTGCATACATGTTCATAAGAGACCTTTGTCTGTAGTTTTTTTTTTTGTTATAATGTCTTTATTTGGATTAGGTATTGGAATAATCCTAGCCTCCCAGAATGAGTTAGGAAGTCTTCCCACTATCTTTATTTTATGGACAACGTTGCAGAGAAATGACAATTTCTTCCTTAAATGTTTGATAATATTCGCTAGTAAACTCAACTGCAGCTTGTGCTTTTTCTTTTGAAAGGTCATTAATTATACCTTCAATATCCTTAATAAATATAGGCTTATTCAGAAAGTCTATTTCTTCCTCTGTGAGTTTCATCAGATTTGTCTTTCAAAGAACTGGTCCATTTCACCTAGGTAATCAAATACGTGGATAAAGAGTACTTCATAAAACTCGTTTATTGTCCTTTTAATGTCTACAAGAACCATACTGATGTTCTCTCTTTCATATAACATTGGCAATTTGTGTCTTCTCTCTTTTATTCTTAGTTAGATTAACTAGAAATTTATTTTATCAATCTTTTCAAACAACCAGCTTTTGCTTTTCATTTTCTCTACTGATTCCAAGTTTTAATTTCATTGCTTCTCCTCTAATTATTATTTTTCTGTGGCTTAGTTTTATTTTTTTATAATAAATTCATTTTTTACTGGTGTTCAATTTGCCAACATACAGAATAACACCCAGTGCTCATCCCGTCAAGTGCCCCCCTCACTGCCCGTCACTCATTCACCCCCAGCCCCAACCCTCCCTCCCTTCCACCACCCCTAGTTCGTTTCCCAGTTAGAAGTCTTTATGTTCTGTCTCCCTTTCTGATATTTCCCACACACTTCTTCTCCCTTCCCTTATATTCCCTTTCACTATTATTTATACTCCCCAAATGAACGAGAACATGCAATGTTTGTCCTTCTCTGATTGACTTACTTCACTCAGCATACTCTCCAGTTTCATCTACGTTGAAGCAAATGGTGGGTATTTGTCATTTCTAATAGCTGAGTAATATTCCATTGTATACATAAACCACATCTTCTTTATCCATCATCTTTCGATGGACACCGAGGCTCCTTCCACAGTTTGGCTATTGTGGACATTGCTGCTAGAAACATCAGGGTGCAGGTGTCCCGGCGTTTCATTGCATCTGTATCTTTGGGGTAAATCCCCAACAGTGCAATTGCTGGGTCGTAGGGCAGGTCCATTTTCAACTCCTTGAGGAACCTCCACACAGTTTTCCAGAGTGGCTGCACCAGTTCACATTCCCACCAACAGTGTAAAAGGGTTCCCTTTTCTCCTATTCCTCTCCAACATTTGTGGTTTCCTGCCTTGTAAATTTTCCCCATTCTCACTGGTGTGAGGTGGTATCTCATTGTGGTTTTGATTTGTATTTCCCTGATGGCAAGTGATGCAGAGCATTTTCTCATATGCATGTTGGCCATGTCTATGTCTTCCTCTGTGAGATTTCTGTTCATGTCTTTTGCCCATTTCATGATTGGATTGTTTGTTTCTTTGGTGTTGAGTTTAAAAAGTTCTTTATAGATCTTGGAAACTAGGCCTTTATCTGATTGGTCATTTGCAAATATCTTCTCCCATTCTGTAGGTTGTCTTTTAGTTTTGTTGACTGTATCCTTTGCTGTGCAAAAGCTTCTTATCTTGATGAAGTCCCAATAGTTCATTTTTGCTTTTGTTTCTTTTGCCTTCGTGGATGTATCTTGCAAGAAGTTACTGTGGCTGAGTTCAAAAAGGGTGTTGCCTGCGTTCTCCTCTAGGATTTTGATGGAATCTTGTCTCACATTTAGATCTTTCATCCATTTTGAGTTTATCTTTGTGTATGGTGAAAGACTGGTCTAGTTTCATTCTTCTGCATGTGGATGTCCAATTTTCCCAGCAGCATTTACTGAAGAGACTGTCTTTCTTCCAGTGGATAGTCTTTCCTCCTTTATCGAATATTAGTTGACCATAAAGTTCAGCGTCCACTTCTGGGTTCTCTATTCTGTTCCATTGATCTATGTGTCTGTTTTTGTGCCAGTAACACACTATCTTGATGACCACAGCTTTGTAGTACAACCTGAAATCTGGCATTGTGATGCCCCCAGCTATGGTTTTCTTTTTTAAAATTCCCCTGGCTATTCGGGGTCTTTTCCGATTCCACACAAATCTTAAAATAATTTGTTCTCACTCTCTGAAGAAAGTCCATGGTATTTTGATAGGGATTGCATTAAACGTGTATATTGCCCTGGGTAACATTGACATTTTCACAATATTAATTCTGCCAATCCATGAGCATGGAATATTTTTCCATCTCTTTGTGTCTTCCTCAATTTCTTTCAGAAGTGTTCTATAGTTTTGAGGGTATAGATCCTTTACATCTTTGGTGAGGTTTATTCCTAGGTATCTTATGCTTTTGGGTGCAATTGTAAATGGGATTGACTCCTTAATTTCTCTTTCTTCAGTCTCATTGTTAGTGTATAGAAATGCCACTGATTTCTGGGCATTGATTTTGTATCCTGCCACGCTACCGAATTGCTGTATGAGTTCTAGCAATCTTGGGGTGGAGGCTTTTGGGTTTTCTATGTAGAACATCATGTCATCGGAGAAGAGGGAGAGTTTGACTTCTTCTTTGCCAATTTGAATCCCTTTAATGACTTTTTGTTGTCTGATTGCTGAGGCTAGGACTTCCAGTACTATCTTGAATAGCAGTGGTGAGAGTGGACATCCCTGTCTTGTTCCTGATTTAAGGGGAAAGGCTCCCAGTTCTTCCCCATTGAGAATGATATTTGCTGTGGGTTTTTCGTGGATGGCTTTTAAGATTTTGAGGAATGTTCCCTCTATCCCTACATCTGAAGAGTTTTGATCAGGAATGAATGCTGTATTTTGTCAAATGCTTTGTCTGTATCTAATGAGAGGATCATATGGTTCTTGATTTTTCTCTTGCTGATATGATGAATCACATTGATTGTTTTACGAGTGTTGAACCAGCCTTGTGTCCCGGGGATAAATCCTACTTGGTTATGGTGAATAATTTTCTTAATGTACTGTTGGATCCTATTGGCTAGTATCTTGTTGAGAATTTTTGCATCCATGTTCATCAGGGATATTGGTATGTAATTCACCTTTTTGGTGGGGTCTTTGTCTGGTTTTGGAATTAAGGTGATGCTGGCCTCATAGAACGAATTTGGAAGTACTCCATCTCTTTCTGTCTTTCCAAACAGCTTTAGTAGAATAGGTATGATTTCTTCTTTAAATGTTTGATAGAATTCCCCTGGGAAGCCATCTTGCCCTGGACTTTTGTGTCTTGGGAGTTTTTTGATGACTGCTTGGTTATTGGTTATTGGCCTGTTCAGGTTTTCTATTTCTTCCTGTTCCAGTTTTGGTAGTTTGTGGCTTTCCAGGAATGCGTCCATTTCTTCTAGATTGCCTAATTTATTGGCGTATAGCTGTTCATAATATGTTTTTAAAACCGTTTGTATTTCCTTGGTGTTGGTAGTGCTCTCTCCTTTCTCATTCATGATTTTATTAATTTGAGTCTTCTCTCTCTTCTTTTTAATAAGGCTGGCTAATGGTTTATCTATCTCATTAATTCTTTCAAAGAACCAACTCCTGGTTCTGTTGATCTGTTCCACAGTTGTTCTGGTCTCGATTTCGTTGAGTTCTGCTCGAATCTTTATTAAGTCCCTTCTTCTCCTGGGTGTAGGATCTATTTGCTGTTTTTTCTCTAGCTCCTTTAGGTGTAAGGTTAGCTTTTGTATTTGAGTTCTTTCCAGTTTTTGAATGGATGCTTGTATTGCGATGTATTTCCCCCTTAGGACTGCTTTTGCTGCATCCCAAAGATTTTGAACGGTTGTATCTTCATTCTCATTAGTTTCCATGAATCTTTTTAATTCTTCCTTAATTTCCTGGTTGACCCTTTCATCTTGTAGCAGGATGGTCCTTAACCTCCACGTGTTTGAGGTCCTTCCAAACTTCTTATTGTGATTTAGTTCTAATTTCAAGGCATTATGGTCTGAGAATATGCAGGGGACGATCCCAATCTTTTGGTATCGGTTCAGACCCGATTTGTGACCCAGTATGTGGTCTATTCTAGAGAAAGTTCCATGTGCACTTGAGAAGAATGTGTATTCAGTTGAGTTTGGATGTAAAGTTCTGTAGATATCTGTGAAATCCATCTGGTCCAGTTTATCATTTAAAGCTCTCATTTCTTTGGAGATGTTGTGCTTAGAAGACCTATCGAGTATAGAAAGCGCTAGATTGAAGTCACCAAGTATAAATGTATTATTATCTAAGTATTTCTTCACTTTGGTTATCAATTGATTGATATATTTGTCAGCTCCCACATTTGGGGCATATATATTGAGGATTGTTAAGTCCTCTTGTTGGATAGATCCTTTAAGTATGAGATAGTGTCCCTCTTCATCTCTCACTACAGTCTTCGGGGTAAATTTTATCTGATATAAAGATGGCTGCCCCTGCTTTCTTTTGAGGACCATTTGAATGGTAAATGGTTCTCCAACCTTTTATTTTCAGGCTGTAGGTGTCCTTCTGTCTAAAATGAGTCTCTTGTAGACAGCAAATAGATGGGTCCTGCTTTTTTATCCAGTCTGAAACCCTGCGCCTTTTGATGGGGTCATTAAGCCCGTTCACGTTCAGAGTTACTATTGACAGATATGAGTTTAGTGGCACCAAGATATCTATTCAGTCCTTGTTTTTGTGGATTCTTGCACTGAACTTCTTCTTAAAGGGGAATTTTAAGAGTCCCCCTTAAAATTTCTTGCAGAGCTGGTTTGGAGGTCACATATTCTTTCAGTTGCTGCCTGTCTTGGAAGCTCTTTATCTCTCCTTCCATTTTGAATGAGAGCCTAGCTGGATAAAGTATTCTTGGTTGCATGTTCTTCTCATTTAGGACCCTGAATATATCCTGCCAGCCCTTTCTGGCCTGCCAGGTCTCTGTGGAGAGGTCTGCTGTTACCCTAATACTCCTCCCCATAAAAGTCAGGGATTTCTTGTCTCTTTCTGCTTTAAGGATCTTCTTTTTACCTTTGGAATTTGCAAGCTTCACTATTAAATGTCGAGGTGTTGAACGGTTTTTATTGATTTTAGGGGGGGATCTCTCTATTTCCTGGATCTGAATGCCTCTTTCCCTTCCCAGATTAGGAAAGTTTTCAGCTATGATTTGTTCAAATACTTATTCTGGCCCTCTGTCCCTTTTGGTGCCCTCGGGAACCCCAATTAAATGTAGGTTTTTCTTCCTCAGGCTGTCGTTTATTTCCCTTAATGTATCTTCATGGTCTTTTAATTGTTTGACTCTTTTTTCCTCAGTTTCCCTCTTTGCCATCAACTTGTCTTCTATGTCACTCACTCGTTCTTCCACCTCATTAACCCTTGTCGTTAGGACTTCTAGTTTGGATTGCATCTCATTCAATTGATTTTTAATTTCTGCCTGATTAGCTGCAGTCATGAAGTCTCTTGAGTCCTTTATGCTTTTTTCTAGAGCCACCAGTAGCTGTTTAATAGTGCTTCTGAATTGGTTTTCTGACATTGAATTGTAATCCAGATTTTGTAACTCTGTGCGAGAGAGGACTGTTTCTGATTCTTTCTTTTGAGGTGAGGTTTTCCTTCTAGTCATTTTGCTCAGTGCAGAGTGGCCAAAAACAAGTTGTATTGGGAAAAGTAGAAAAAGAGATGAGAGAAAGAAGGAAAGAAAAGAGAAACAGAAAAAAGAAAAAAGGAAGAAAAAAAGAAAAAAAAGAAGAAAAAGAGAAAGAAAAAGAAAGGAAAAAAAAGGTGGGGAAAGCAAACAGAAATCAAAAAGCAAACAAACAAACAAACAAACAAACAAACAAAGCAAAACAAAACAAAAAACCCACGGGGGAGTATCGTATCTTCTGATTCTGTGTACTTTAAGTCCCTTGGCTTCCTTCTGGAACTTGTCCCTCTAGCTGGTCTTCTGGGGGAGGGGCCTGTTGTGCTGATTTTCAGGTGTTAGCACTTGGGGGAGCTGCTCTGCCCCTGCCTGGTGCAGGGCTCAGTGGGGGTTGTTTACCCCGTGAGGCCCCAGGAGGAACAACCGCAGTGGCGGGGCCAGCTCTGCAGCCCTGGAGTCAGCCCCCGCAGTAGCTCCGGAGCTCTCCGTCTGCAGGGCCTGGAGGCTCCGGGCGGGGCCGCTGATCTGCTCAGCTGGGGCAGGAGCGTCCTGGCTGTCCTGGGCCCTCCCGGCCTCTGCCTGTCCCGGGGGAGGCCGGATCCTGGGCTGTGTCCCGGCGCCCTGTGCTCTGGGGCCTGCGCTATTGGATTCGCGCTCCCGCCCCCCTCTGCAGAGCCGCCGCCCCCGACCCCCCCCTCCGAGCTGCTCCGGCCCCGCAGCCCCCTCCGCGGAGCCGCCCCCGAGCCCCTCCGAGCTGCTCCGGGTCCCCCGTGCGCGCTGCAGCCCTTAGGGAGCTCGGCGCACTCTCCCGGGGCGCAGGTGTCTGTTACTGTCCCAGGGAGCCAGAGGGCATCCCCGCCCTCCTGGGTCCTGCTCCACCTCCCTGTGAGCCCCTTTCCCCCGGGAAGGTCGGTGCAGCTCCTGCTCCTCCGGGACGGGGCTCTCCTGTCCTGGGGACACTCGCCCCGGCCTCAGCCCGGCTCCTCGCGGGCCCCTCCCCCTCGGAGGCCTTTGTTTCTTTACTTCTTTTTCCCCGTCTTCCTACCTTGATAGAAGCGCGAACTCTTCTCACTGGAGCATTCCAGCTGGTCTCTCTTTAAATCTCAGGCCACATTGGTAGATTTTCAGGATGATTTGAAGTTCATCTAGGTACTTTGGTGGGGACAGGTGACTTGGGGACCCTGCTCTTCCGCCGTCTTGCCCCTCCTCCTTCTGCTGCTTAGTTTTAATTTATTTTTGTCTGTTTAATTCTCTAAGATGGGAGACTACTTATCCCTCAAAGCACTACTTTTGTTGTATCCCACAGATTTGGATGACCTTTTCTCATCTTCATATAATTCAAAATACTTCTAAATTTTTGTTGAGATTTATTTTTTGATCCTGGTATTGTTTATAAATATGTCGTTTAATCTCTGTGATGGTTAATATTATGTGCAAACTTGCCTGGTCATGGTGGGTCCCGATTATTATTTTTCAATCCCTCTGTGGGAGGTTTCCAGATGAGATTAGCATTTGAGATAGTGGACTCAGTAAAATAGATTATCCTTCCCAATGTGGATTGGCATCATCCAATCCACTAAGGACACAAAACAAAAGCTAGGGCAAGGTGGAAATCATCTCCTTTTTCCAGCCTGTGTGTGCTGGGACATCTCATCTTAGATTTTCCAGCCCTTGGACTAGGAATTATACCATTGACTCTCATGGTTCTCAGGATTTCAGACTTGGAGTGAATTATACTTCTGGATTTTCTGGTTTTCCAGCTTTCAGACATCAGATCATGGGACTTCTCAGACTCTGTAATCACATGAACCAAATCCTCATAATAACTAAATAAATTTCTCCTGCCGATCTCTTTCTTTGGAGAGCCCTGATGAATACAATCTCCAAGTATTTGGGGATTTCCTACCAATCTTCCTGTTATTGATTTCTCATTTAATTCCATTTTGTTTGGAAGCAGACATTGTATGATTTCTTATTCTTTAAAATTTGTCAAGTTGTGTTTTATGGTCCAAAATGTGTTTTCTTTTCCTCTGTAAATGTTCCACGTATCCTGGATGAAACAGTTGATAGATGACAATTATATCCAGTTGACTGATGGTACCTTTGAGATAAACTATGACCTCACTGATTTTCTGTCTACTGGACCTATCCATTTGTTACAAAGAAGCATTGTAGTCTCCAGCTATAATCATGGATTAGTTCTATTTAATCTATGGGTTAAACCATACAGATTCTGACACTGTTGTTAAATTTATACATACTAAGTATTGTTATGTCTTCCCCATATCCTCATCATTATCTAATGCCCCACTTTGTCCCTGATAACTTTCTTTGCTCTGAAGTCTGCTATGTCTGAGATTAACATAGATTCTCCCCCCTTTTTTATTAGTGCTAGCATGATATGTCTATCTCCATCCATTTACTTTTTAAAATTTAAATTCAATTAGCCAACATGTAGTATATTATTCCTTTCAGATGTAGTGTTTAATAATTTATCAGTTGCATATAACACCCAGTGCTCATCATATCATATGCCCTCCTTAATACCCATCACCCAATTATCCCATCACCCCACCCACCTGTCCTCCAGCAACCCTCAGTTTCTTTCCTACAGTTAGGAGTTTCTCATGGCTTTTCTCCTTCTCTGATGACTTCCCATTCAGTTTTCTTCCCTTCCCCTATGATCCTCTGCACTGTTTCTTATATTCCACATATGAGTGAAACCATATAATTGTCTTTCTCTGATTGACTTATTTCACTCAGCATAATACCCTCTAGTTCCACTTACATTGATGTAAATGGTAAGTATCTTTTCTGATGACTGAGTAATATATATCCATTCATCTGTTAATGGACACTTTGGCTCTTTCCACAGTTTGGCTATTGTGGACATCGCTCCTATAAACATTGAAGTGCCCCTTCAGATCACTACATTTGTATATTTGGGGTAAATACCTAGTAGTGCAATTGCTGTGTCATAGGGTAGCTCTATTTTTAACTTCTTGAAGAACTTCCATACTGTTTTCCAGGGTGACTGTACCAGTTTGGATTCCTACCAACAGTGTACAAGGGTTCCCTTTTCTCTGAACCCTTGCCAACATTTGTTGTTTCCTGTTTTGTTAATTTTAGCCGTTCTCACTGGTGTGAGGTAGTGTCTCATTGTGGTTTTGATTTGTATTTTCCAGATGTCAAGTGGTGTGAAGCATTTTTTTCATGTATCTGTTGGCCACTTGTATGCCTTCTTTGGAGGAATGTCTGTTAATGTCTTCTTGTTAGACATGTCTCCCAAGGCAAAGGAAACAAAAGCAAAAACGAACTACTGAGACTTCATCAAGATAAAAAGCTTCTGCACAGGGAAGGAGACAGTCAATAAAACTCAAAACAACCTATGGAATGGGAGAAGATATTTGCAAATGGCATATCAGATAAAGGACTAGTACCCAAGATCTATAAAGACCTTATTAAACTCAACATTTAAAAAACAAATGTTGCAGTCAAGAAAATAGGCAGAAGACATCTATTTACTTTTAATCCATATGTATTTTTTTAATTTAAAGTGGATCTGGTGTAGACAACATATAGTTGGGTCTGGGTTTTTGATCCACTCTGACATTTCTGGCTTTTAAATGTTACATTTAGGCTACTAATGTTCAAGGTGATTATTCACATAGTCATCTTCATATGTATCATATTTGTTACTGTTTTGTATTTGTTGCCCTTTCTCTTTGTTCCTAATTTGTCTTCTACTGTTTGCCAGTTTGATGGGGTATAATTGGACATTTAATGTTGTATTTTTTCTCCCCTTTTGTATCACATCTTTCTCCTCCTACTACTCTCCCCTCCCTCCTCCTCCTTTTTTCCCCCTCTTCTTCCTTCTTCTCCTTCTTCTCTTCCTTCTCCTTCTTCTCCATTTTTTAGTGGTTGCCATAGAATTTGCAAGATGAATAATCCAAACTCTCTTTCATATAACACTACACCATGGGCAAATATAGTACATCATATCTGGGTATCAAGAAATGTCAAAATAATCCTAAATCTTCACTCCTATTCCTTGTAACATTGCTGTCATTCATATCATAAATAAATAGATAAATGTATGATTATCTATCTATACATAATATATAATATCCATATACACAATAACATCTATATAGATATCTCTCTATACATATCTGTATATAATAGCCATATTATAGAAATAATCTATATATTATATGTAATAATATATATAATTAAGTATAATAGCAAAAAAAGTTTTTATTGTTCCTTCACTTACACCATTTCTGATGCTTCATTTTTCCTTATACAGATATAAGCTCCTGGCCTATATTATTTTCATTCTCTCTGAAGAATTCTTTTTAACATTTCTTGCAAGACAGGTCTACTGTCACCTAGCAACAAATCCTCTCAATTCTGTTTATCTGGAAGTTATTTCTCCCTCATTTTTTGAAGGATAGCTTTGCAGGGTACAGAATCTAAGTTGCTACTTTTTCCCCTCTCAATAATTAAAATATTTCACATCAGTTTCTTCTTGCTTGTATGGCTTCTAAGGAGAAGTAATCTATATTTTTACTATTCTATAGTTAACACATTTTTTCCTCCCTGGCCTCTTTCAAAATTCCTTTTTTTTTTTTTTATTTTCTGCAATTCAAATGAGATATGTCTAGAGGTAGATTTTGTTTTTGCTTTATGTAAGTTTGAGCTTTTTTTCATTTATCCTGTATAGCATTCTCTGAGCTTACTTGATGTATAGTTTGGTGTCTGACATTAACTCAAAGGAAATTCTCTATAATTATTGCTTCAAATACACTTTTTTTCTACTCCATTCTGTCTTTTTTCTGCTTCTGGTATTCCCATTACACATAAGCTACACATTTTGTAGTTGTCCCACAGTTCTTGGTAACTCTGACATAGTTTGTTTGTTTTCCAGGATTTTTCCTATTTATGTTTTAGTTTTCAAAATTTCTATTGACACATCCTTAGGCTCAGAGGCTTTCTTCAGCCATGTACAGTCCCTTCATAAGCTAAAGGCATTCTTCATTTCACTTCCTCTTCCTTTAGTGTTTTTGGTCATTAGCATTTCATTTTGATTCTTTCTTAGAATTCCCATTTCTCTGCTTATATTACCCATTTATTCTTGTATGTCAACTGCTTTATCCATTAGCACAGTTAGCATATTAATCATACATAGGTGGGTTTCTTAAGATTTTATGTATTTATTCATGAGAGACACACAGAGAGAGGCAGAGACATAGGCAGAGGGACAAGCAGGCTCCCTGCAGGGAGCCTGATGTGGGACTCAATCCCAGGACCTTGGGATCATGCCCTGAGCCAAAGGCAGACTCTCAACCACTGAGCCACCCATGTGCCCCCAATCATAGGTGTTTAAAAATTCTCAGTTTTAAAATCCCGACATTTCTGCCCTGTCTTGGTCTGATGCTTAAACTGTCTTTTTAAATTGTTATTTATTATTATTATTATTATTATTATTATTATTATTATTATTATTTTGCCTTTTGGTATGCCTGGTAATTTTTTCTTGATGCTCATACATGATGTACTATTTAAAAAGAGTTTTGGTTATTAGGCTAGTATTACTATTATTGGTTATTAGTAACATGGTGGAAAGGCATGTTAAGACATATTCTTTTGTCCTATGATTCTCAGTCTAGTACCTCTGTACCCCAAACTTAACTAATGCCTTGCAGTTGTTTTCCTCCCTTAGGATAAGAAGGCTAGAGTAGGCTAGAGTAGTGTCTGTCCCTTTCCAGATGCCAGTCAGGCTCTGAAAAAGCCTCAATAATTCAGGCTTTAGCAAAATAGTGTTTCTTGGGGCCAAAACTTGTCACAAAAATTCTCTGGAGTATTTCAAAATGGTTATTTTTCTCCTCCCTCTGCCAGAAGCAGGAGGGGATTTTTCTCTGATATTCACTTTGGAAATTTTCTGGAGGTAAAACTCACAAAAGTAAGGGCACTCTCCCCACCATGTCTGGGTTTCCTGGAGTTTTTAACCTTCAGAGTTGTCCACAGTGAGTCTCTGCCAACTTGTCAATTACAATTTGGTTTTCCCATATTAACACTGTTCCCACAGAGATTTCTGCTCGTGGGTTCTCCTTCAATAACTTGGAATTCTCTGTATTCACCTGTCTCTCCAATTATGGGGGCAGAGTTTTGCCCAATAGCTTCATTGATAGATTAAGAAAAGTTGTTAATCTTTCAGCTTCTTTTTGTTTTTATTTGTTGTTAGGACAGAATAAGGACTTCCAAGTTCTTTACCTGCTAGACCAGAATTCAGGAACTTTTTTTTTTTTTTCTTTTCTTTTTCTTTTTTCTTTTTTTTTTTTTTTTTTTTTTTTTAGTTTTATAAGATGCTACACTGCTGTAAATCCTTAAGTTTTGAGTATATATGACTAATAAATAAATAAACTGTTGTCGATCTCATCTGTCAAGTATCTGGTGCTATGTTAGTCATCCTCAGGAACCTAGAGTGGAAATCCCTCTAGTAACAAAAAGTGAATTATTTAAATATTATGAATAATACTTAAATATATATTTATTTATTCATATTATCCTGAAAATAGACATGAGATTTATGGGGCATAGATAGATTGTTATCCTCCTTCCCAGAAACAACTGCATTTTTCCCCTTTGCCCTTATGCTATATGAGCTGGATATCATCCTGTATATGGTGGATTTTGTGCTGTAGATGAAGAACCCCCAAATTTAGGATATTTTAGGAAATTTATTTTAAATTGTTTTTCTTTTTTCAGTGTCAACCCTAATATGCATACTTTCGATTTCCCTTTCCTATGATCTATATCTATAATGTCAACTTCAATTCACTATATTCTTTCTCTTTATATATAAAATTGTAGCAATATTTTTTTATCTTCTGCGTTCTCATTGTGCTATCAGGTCTATTTTCTTTTGTGTTTCTTTTATATATTCTTTATGATTTTTTTTCCTCCTTTCTTTTCATTTTGTCTGAATTCACTTCACACTCCACTGCTGTCCTGTCATTAGATTCTACTTCTGATTTACTGTTATTTGAGTTTCTGGATGTTTACCCTTGGTGTTACTTCATAAACCTGACTGCGTCATTATAAACAAAAATGTGTTGAAAATACGTTATCATGTTTTTGTTATCGAAACCTTTTTTTTTTTTTGGTGATTTTTTTCATCTTTAGGATTGTCCTATTGATCTTTTAAAATATTTTGTGAAAACCTACTTCTATGAAGCTTTGAGTATTCCTTTTCCAGCGCTTGTGTTGGACTGAATTAATTCCCCTGCACTAATAGCAGGAGGTTTCAGTGGAGTGTAAAAAGAGGGGAGCTTTTCAGGCTTCACAGTTTCAGGTTTCCCTCATCTGTTATTACAGTGGTAATTCATGCCACCTCTGTGTAGCCATCCCTCCTGTGACCCTTAGAACCTATTCTATTTCATGGGGACTTCTACTGATAAGTTGGGTTTTCTTTGATATTTTTTTACAGTCTGCTGTCACCAAGAGACACAGTCCTTTCTTCAAATGTGAAGCCGTCACTTTTAGAAGACATATTTGGTAGAAACTATGAGATCAGTCACCTCTGGGCACTCCCACACACTTTTGCACCTTCTTTCTTCTCAATTCACAGTGACAATTCTACACTTAACTGCAGATTTTTCTCAGGATGAGGCTTTTTGTTTTCTTCTGGAAGTGAATATGTGCTATAGAGTTCTGAAATATGCAACCACAAGACGCTTTTTCTCCTTAAGGTACTTCCTTGACTTCCCATGTGGTCTCACTAGCTGGCATTGCTTTTTGGCTACATTTTTACCACATGTGAAATTTGGAGGCATTTCTCTGTCCTAATTTAGCTGAGAATGTAGTTTTTAAAATCTTCTGATTACACTTGATGACCTCATTGGTTTTTGAATGAGAAGTGAAGAAATTACAACTAAATTGCTGCCTCCTCTTACCAAGGATGAACATTTTTGTTTAAAAAATGTCTCTAAAATTAACATTCAAATTTTGGCATATACTTTCATGTAATTTCAACCTATTTATATATAGTATCCAGAAAAATTTGATATATCATCATCACTGCATTGGTTTAGAAAAAAATGAAGCTGAAAGCCAGATATTGACAGATCCAAATTATTCTCAACAGTCTATTGTCACACATACATACATAAGAAATTTTTTAATTTCATTAAAAAGAAACTATGAACCAGTTTCTCTTTAACTATTCACTTAGTTCATATTTATAATATTCCACCTAAAATATTCAATTAGAATTTGTACTATTGGTATACAAAATTGGAAGATATATCTGGAATAAAGAGAGAAATCTAGTTATGAATTAAATGTTGGGATTTAGGGAATGTGATAATTATTCATCAATCTGACTTACAGTAAATATTTTAATTTTATTAACTTGATCCAAAATTCTTTTAGTACTATAAAATAATTTATTTTGTTGGGGACATTTTTTCCAACTTTCTTTCTTTGCCTTTTTTCTGTATTTCTCATATTACTCTTCAAACTAATTTAGCTTTTATGATCCAAGAATTCTCTCCTCTCTCTCTCAATACTAGTTTAATTAATGTAGCTTTAGTGATAAACTGCAATAATTATTTCCAGATTTCAATATCATTGCCTCATCTGACATATTACAAAAATTTAAATCTGTTGTCTTTGAAGTTACCTATTTTAAAGCTAAATGGCAGATTTAGATAGAAATACAAATAAATGATCTAACCATAATTCCTTTTGCCTAATTTAAGTCATTATTATCACAATAGCTTGGAAAATTCTTCAACCCACTTTCTGGAAAACAATAGTGTTAAAATCCATGGTATCTCCAGAGGTAGGTGGATAAAACATTATAGGCAATGCAAACTAAATATTAAAACATGATTATATATATATATATATATATATATATAACATATATATTTTTATTTTATGCTGTATATTTTATTTATTTCTATATTTTAAAGATTTTATTTATCCATTCATGAGAGACACACAGAGAGAGAGAAAGAAGCAGATACACAGGCAGAGGAAGAAGCAGGCTCCATGCAGGGAGCCCAACATGGGACTCAATCCTGGGTCTCCAGGATCAGGCCTGGGCTGAAGGTGGCGCTAAACCGCTGAATCCCTCCGGCCCCCCCCCCCCCCCCCCCCCCCCCCCCCCCCCCCCCGGCCCTGTGCTATATATTTTAGTAGTAGGGATTCTTGGAGTCTGTAACTCTCAACATTATTTTTTTTTTTCCATAATGTTTTAAGATACTTCATCGCTCATTCAGAGAGCTGTAAATATGTTATATAAATTAAAATTATCATGATGTGTACAAAATATAAAGTAGAAAGTTACCTGAATTAGCAATAGCATAAATTAAATTCTGTAAAACACCTAAGATGATGAAACAAAACTTGTCATCATCTAAAATAAATATAAGTTAGAGCTTAGAGAATTTCCAGAAAAAAATATTTGTAACACCATGTAAGAGCCATCTGTCAATGCAGAGGTGGATCTTAGAAAAAATATGACAGGAGGCTTAAGAACAGATGAATAATATTGAACTCCATCTGATTGTAGATGCTGAGGTCTAGTTAAAAGAAGAAGAATCAAGCCAGTCTAAATTTAAAGCTCCCGAGACTACTTTCTCCTCCTCCCCAGTGTCGATTCATCTGCTTACTAGTCTAGGAATGGGTTATAATTTGGCCTGTTACGGTGGCTAGTTCCTTTCTTTCTGATCATTCAGCCTGTTTGGAGTTAGGAGAGATTCTATGGTTTAGTTTTGTTTGTTTGTTTTTAATGAGGTAAAGTGTCTTTTTGTTTTATTTGAGTATAGTTGATGCAAAATAGATTAGAGTTGTACAACAAAATGACTCAACAAGTCTATGCTATGCTATGCTCATCACAAGTGTTCCTATCCTTCATTTCAACTTTATTTGTCCTTTTAATAATTAATTTAGATGAATGGAGGAAGCATCTATAAGCTTTTAAAGAAATCAGGAATTATGAGTTTTTTCAACTTTATCACCCTAAAATGGCATTAGATAAAAACTCACTATGACTGATGAAATAAAAGAAGCACATTTCAATTTGAAATTAAAACGCACACAATTATTTCTAATGTTATTTAATATAAGCATATTGCATTCTCTCAGTCTGTAAAATAGGCACAGTT
The DNA here is from genome assembly GCF_003254725.2 of Canis lupus dingo. Classification (NCBI taxonomy): domain Eukaryota; kingdom Metazoa; phylum Chordata; class Mammalia; order Carnivora; family Canidae; genus Canis; species Canis lupus. Next base: position 51,102,599 of record NC_064255.1, on the reverse strand, counting down.
CAGGAGATAAACACATTCCCAGTAATGTGACTTACTTGCCTATTATCACACGCAGTGTAGAAAGAAAAGGGATTGAAGAATGAACTTTGACTTGAGAATTCGAGCTCAAAATTCAGATGACCTCAGTGATTTTTGAAATCATATTACTATAATATGTGATTCGCTTTTGGATACTGTAAAGTAGCACTATATTAATTTGAGAATAATCTGTCCAATGGGATTGTACCAGGCACATAAAGACTATACAGATCACTTGAATATTCTGTTTACCTCATTTTTCATATAGCTAGTTTTACACATAATCTTCAGATGCTTTATAAGTACCTATTAACGTTTCTTATAGTGATGTTTTAGTATCATCACAATTTTACCCAGCACCAAACAAAAAAAATCAAAGCCTCTATTTTTCTTTGCTTTTAGGATTGTCTGGAGAAGAGAGGTGCATGGCAGATATTAGTTGCACAGACCTTTTCAAAATTTGTCACATCTGACATAAGCATGACAGTAGGGATTGTAGCCGCGTGATGGGAATTCCATTGTTGTTACAGCTTTCCTATCTCTTTAACAATAGTACTTCTCACTACAGTTCACTAGGTGAGGAAATATAGAGCTTTTACTTCAGAAAGCATTGGATTTTTATCCAACTGCCTCCACTGTAAACTTTAATAACAGTTTTTTTTTTTTTTTTTTTTTTTTTTAGAATATCTACCAGTTCTCTGCCTGCCATATCTTTATCCAGAACAATGTGGAGAAAATGGTAAGATGCCTAATATGATTATATATTTGTCATGTTTTAGTGATAAGAAATATCTTTCAAACATGTTTCACAATGTCAACTTACAGGAGTTCTTTAGATGGCAAAGAATTTTAAGTGGGAAAAGATTTTAGAAATTACTGGTACATTCACTTATATGCTACATAGTTTTCCTAAAGTTTTACAATGTGTTAGTGACAGGGTTATGAAAAGAAACGTGGTCTCCTGACTCTAAATTATCTTAATTATCCCACAGTCTGCTCATTTGCTAGTTACAACTTTCAAAAAACATTGAGGAAACCACCAACAAAATGAGAAAATAAGTTAATGACAAGGGCTTTTAACTTGAAGATATAAGACAGGTGGAAAAATCTGTCTTGAAAAATATTCCCTAAAATGTATTTCATTTCTTGCTTTAACCATAATGGATGGTAGAAGAGTGATTATCATAATTCCTTAATTATAAGTATTACTATATAAGGTATGAAAGCAAAGCCTTGTTTTGCACAAGAAACCTCTTCCCAAACTGGCATAGAAAATTCCAAAACATAATTACCTTTATATAGCAGATAGATAAAGGAGAATCATGGGAATGAGCTAAGTGATCTATAATGCCATCTAATTTCTCATCATTAGATGTTAATGTACCTATGGAGTCACCTATAAATAATAAAAACTGCACATGTTAAAGCTTCATAAAAGATTCCACTTACTCAAATGTGTTCTTTAATATGTCATTTAATGAAAGCAAAAATTGAGAAATATTGAATTTACACTTAATATATTTCACTGTACACAACAAAAAGTAAAGACTGTTCAGTGGATTTTCATTAATTTTTAGTTCCTTTTCATAAAATTATTAAAAACCAAACAATGCCTGTTTTCTTTCCATTTCCAAACTTGACTGACTTGTCTACCACCTTGCCCTTCCACTTCACTCCCTGCTTGGATGTTGATTCCTTTTTTTTTTTTTTTTAAATACCTTATTCTCAATTTTGTATGGTTTATTTAATCAAGTTATTTCTGAACAAGGTTATAATTTGTTGATACTAATGGAAACTTACTACTTCCAAATTTAATTTTTACAGTTTTACTGTTTTACTTTTAAGTTTGACCTTTTTTGTCTTGTTTTTACTTTTTATAGTTTGCCTTTATCGCATAGGTATAAATGGGAGTAGTTGAGGGTTGTATCATATCAATGATAGAAAAACAATTTTTCCCTCCTTAGAAAGGCAAGCATCATGCCAATTTAGCAGCCTAAAGAGAGGATCAAGAGTTGCTAAAGTTAGGGGATTGAGAAACAGGAATATGAAAACAAGAATTCAACAGCTGAAAGATGAAAAAAAAACAGCACAAAGGAAAATTGTCTAGAAATTATTTTATTTGCTTATTTGTTTTGGTAGCTTTTTTATTTCTTACATTTTTGATCCAATGAGGACAGGCTTCCTGGTTTTAATTCAGTTTAAGGTACTGGGAAGATGTTGAATAATGGAAAGGAATGGCGGTGTGTGGAGAGTGGGGTAGGGAGAAAGAGTGATTTTCTTCTATTGTAATATAGCTTGAAATTTTCCACATTGGGCAGGAATGTCATCAACATATCATTTTCTGAATAAAGATGAACATTCATCCATAATCTAGCTCAGTTTAGTTGTTTTAATTTACATATTGAACATACTATACAGTAGAACCTATTTATCAACTGTCAAATACACTATTAATATGTCATAAATATTTCTATGTGAAGAGAGAGTAAGATGACCACATTGGGGAGGTTAAGGATAACAGCTGACATTTTACAATACGATGTGCAAGGTCATATTTTAATTTCATCCTCACTACAACTTTCTGAGCTAGGTGCTATTATTATACCAATTGTATAGACATTGAAGCAGATATATATAGAAAAAAATATCTAGAATATCAAAACCCAAATGAATACCTGAGAACCAAGGTATCTGCAGTAAACTCAGTATATGGGTATTTTGAAATACAGAAACTTTCAATCCATTCATAGTAAAAAAACTTGAATGTTATTCAAATCTCCTAATGGTCTCAAGTCTTGTTTTTTTTTTTTAAGATTTTATTTATTTATTCATGAGAGACAGAGAGAGAGAGAGAGAGGCAGAGACACAGGCAGCGGGAGAAGCAGGCTCTGTGCAGGGGCCCCGATGTGGGACTCCATCCCGGGACTCCAGGACCATGCCCTGGAAGGCTTGTTTGAATAAAAATGTACCACATAAACTCAATGAACTCATCATAAGAAGCTCTGGGTTCTGTTGAGTTTAAATAGGATTGAATCAATGACTGTTACACATGCAAGGGCCCCAGAGAGTCCCTGTACTACTTTCTAAATGTACAGATAAAGAACCTGAAACCCAGAGAGTTTGAATGCTTGCTTAAGTCGAGGAATTAGTTGTTGGTAAAGCTTTGATTAATTCAGATTTCACAACTCAGAATTATGGATTCTGCACTCTTCTATCACCCAGATTAAAATTTGGTTGGAAGAATAACTATTTAGTAAAAAAAGCAAAGCAAAACAAAACAAAACCAGAGAGGTTATAATTTGGTTGAAATGCCTCATGAAGTCTATTTCTGTTCCTCCAAATGAAAGTTCCTTGCAAAATAAATGTGTATATTAGTTGTAAAGTTTCCCTCGCAATATTAATTTAAAAAGAAGCTATCCGTATTTCTTAATATCATGTATCAGAATTGTACTGAACTCCTGATTGAATGTATCTATGACAAACTTTAGATTGATAAAAATTTGATATTAAAAAGGAAGCGACAAAACTCCGGATTGTGAGTAAAAAGAACTGTATTCGATTTCTAGATTAATCTTTAAGTGAACTATATTTCCTGTGGAAGTTACTTTGTATCTCTAAATCTAATTTTCATCATCTACAGACCAAGGTATTGGACTTTAATAATATTTATTATTTTTAGCACTATATTTCCATAATTTTGTTTGAACTTTGATTACCTCACTCCTTTTGCAATTCATTTTTAACTGCAAGCTCTATTTTCTGTCCCCTTTTTTCCAAATATTCTCTTTACTATCATATTTTCTTAACATTGCTGTAATAATAGAATTCATGCAGAATCCTTCATCAATTGCTAATTTCATTTCATTTATTTACTTATCAAGATTTCATTTATTTATTTATTAATGAGAGACACACAGAGAGAGGCAGAGACGTAGGTAGAGGGAGAAGCAGCTTCCCTGCTTATTAGGTGGCCAAAGGCAGATGTTAAACCACTGAGCCACCCATGTATCCCCTGCTAATTTCACTTTAAATAAAAACCAAATGCATTAGTTTGAACTTAAGACTCTCCTTTTTAATAGTAGGGTCCTAAACATACTTTCATCCTGTACCTAGGTACCATTCCATCTAGTTTAGAAGACTTTAAAAATTATCTTCATAAAAAAATTATATTTATATATAAAACATTCATGGATCTTCATTTCTTTTGTGTGTGTGTGAGTAAAGGGATGGAAGTTTATTAAGCAAAGAGACAGAAAGCTCTCAGGAATGAGAGGGGTCCCGACAGGGTTGCCCTATAGATCTTCATTTCAAAGAATGAATTGAAGTCAAAAGAAATGGGTATGAAACATACTTCATGGTCCATAGCTATTATCTTAAAAAAAAAAAGGATTCTCTTAAAAACATCAAAATATGTAATTTCTGACAATTTTTTATTGACTTTGACATTAAATATATATACCTGATAAATAATTTACATGTTTGTCATTTCTTTTAACATAAGCATCATATAAAAAAGGTTGCTTCTTTTTAACATACAAAAAGGTTTTATTTTTTAGCCAAAAATTTACTTATATTGGACACTAGGATATGCCCTGTAAAGGCAGCATTTTGTAATGGGTGTCACCTACTTAATTGCCATATATGGACAGCAAAATTTTGACTCATTAATAATGTAAAGAGCTCCAAGAAAATTTTTACTAGCATCTATTTGCAACTTGGAATTTTTTAAAAGACAAAAACAAATCTTTTTACCAGAATATTAAATTAACATAGTGGAAGAAGCTCAGTTTATTTCAACCACTCTAGCCTCAAATCAAAATAAAATATAGATATGCATATAAATATTGTATTATAAATACATACATATGCACATATATATGTGTGAAGATCTATTTTATATGTCAAAAATGACTGGACTAAGGGATACCCAGGTAGCTGGTAAACCATTATTTCTGAGTGTGCCTATAAGGCTGTTTCTGAAAGATAGTAGTATTTACATTGGCCCACTGAGTAAAGGTCACCCTCACCAGTATGGGTAGTTTGAGGAATCACTGGAAGATTTCAGTGAGTAATAAGATGGCTAGAGCCACCATCAGTAGAATTCCAGAAGTGATCAGAAGAAGACTGTTGTGAATGCAAAAGTGGGAGAGGTGAGATGGACACAGGGGAGGTGGGGGGGACGGGACTCACACTAAGATTAGGAGAAACAAAGCATTCTGAGACAAACACCAGGCAGATACACTTTTGAGCAACTGATCGGTCAGAACCTCTTCCAAACTCATCCCTAGACAGCTGGAAGAAGTGAAATTTACCAAAAGTAGAGAGAACAGATATTTGGATCAAAGAGGTAACAACAACAAAAAGTCAATGGATGACAGAGTGCCACCATCCTTCAAAGGTAAGCTACCACTATATTTCCTTGAACCTCCTATTCCACAATCATTTGAATAGTCAGAAAATCCAACTATATACCTATCATCGAGACTCACTGAAGCTTGTGAGAAGCAGTAGCAAGGAAGAAAAGCAAGAAAATAAAATATAATAAAGCTCTTAACCAAGAGAAAACAGAAGTTTTAGGAAAACTAATATCTTCAGAGAGATCTTAGAATATTGTGTACAAATGTAAAATAACTATATAGATTGGTTTTTATAAAAGATCTAGATTGTGGGAGTGAAAATAAAATCAAAGGACAAAAATTCAGAATGGACTTGACTGAAGAGTAAATTATTGAACTGGGAGTGGGCTAAGAAAGATCTAGGAAGACAGAAATAATATAATTATTGGAAATAGAAAATAATTATCAGAAAAAGAATACAATTATCAGAATATAGAAAAAATATATGAAGAAGTAGTGAGTGGAATGACTGAGTGTGCACTTTGGATTGAGACTGTTAGGAACTGAATCCTGGTTTCTCTTAATATCTGCATCAACTTTGACAAGTAATTTAGCCTTTCTATTTCTTTTTCACTTTTAGAATACAAATACTAATACGAATAGTAGTAGTAGGAGTAATATAATAATAGCTATTTCTTAGAAATATTGTGGAGCTCAATTGTTAATATACGCAAAGCCCTTACAAGTGTATTTGACAAAATTAATTGCTTGGTAAATATTAGCTAACATTAATATTGTAATGGCAAAATTATGCCATTTTATCATCACCCCTTTAATTTGTCTCCTTGGAAGCATAATGGACTTGATAGTAGGGCTGGTCTATTGTTTTTAAGGGCTTTCTGACTCGCAGAAGTATAAACACATGACCAAAATAAACTCAAGAGTCCCTCAGGAGATACAGGAGACTATCACAATGTACAACCACGTGTCAAGGAGACAAGAAGCGTTTTCATTGCTCTTTCTTCTGTTCTACCTAATGTGTGTGTGGAATTCTGTCTAGACTTTGTAGTGTCTTTTGCAGACTGCCTACAATATGCATTGCACTATAGATATATACCACTTTGTAATAAAATTATTTTCTTTCTTTTCCTTATTTGGTGGAGAGAATTCTGTCTTGATAGGATTTGTTTTTTTCTCAGCACTAGAAGATTTTCAGACATTGCAATATCCATTTAGTAGAAGTTCTAGAAAAAAAAAAAACCACTAAAAAAGTGAAGGAGTGGATAGGATAATAATAACAATGAAAAAATAGAATAAAGATGCCTTTAGTCAAACAATTAGAATTTTCAGATTAAAAGGACCCAATTAGGGATGCCTGGATGGCTCAGCGGTTGAGCTTCTGCCTTTGGCTCAGGTCCTGCTCCGGAGATCCAGGATCCAGTCCTGCATCGGGCTCCTTATGGGGAGCCTGCTTTTCCTTTTGCCTATCTCTTTGCCTCTCTGTGTGTGTCTCTCATGAATAAATAAATAGAATCTTTAAAATAAATAATAAATAAATAAATAATAAATAAATAAACCCAATTAGTATCTCTTTAAATGGAAAAAAAAGAGCTCACAGTTAATTTCATTGTGATGAAATTTAAGAACACTTAAATTCAAGATTAAAGATTCTTGAAGATTCTTTAGAATTCAGAATTAGAATTTAGAAATTCAAGATTAAAGTCTAAATATTCCTAGACAGAGAGAAAAATACTCCAAAGGAACAAGAATTAGGATATTATCACAAGTTGGCAAGCTCTAGTTAAGGATAGCAGAAACAGACCCAATGGAGAGATAAATCTATGATGAATGAAATAATGTGGCATCTGGATATATTTATCAATTCTTTTTCTCTTAAGGACTGGTAAAAAAATTTTATCAGGATTGACTAAAATAATTTTCTGTATATTGATATGATCTTCCTTTCTTATCTTCCTTTGTTTCACTTCTAAAGATATATCTCATCTTACTTTCATGTCTCTCAAATCACTTTTTAATCCACATAGCTCTGTGATTCCTCAAAAACAACACTCAGTGTTAATTCAAGAAAATCAGACACTATAAGGTAGGTAAAGATGAAACTCTAAATTTAAAAAAATGCTCTATCAATTGATGACTTTATTTCCTTCCTCTGGAACTAGTATCAATCTAGTTTATTTTACTACATACCAGACAGTGGTTTCCTTTTGTATTTGTGTTGTGCTCTAGTAGTTTTTCTCTTTTCTGTGTGTTTTTTCACTAATCTGTGATTATGTTATGTCTGTTGAAATAATAAGCAATGTTTTTCCAAGCTGTCTTTTAGGGAGGAGAAAACAGATTTCTAATTATGTAGAAATATTCACATCACAATACCTGTTAGAAACTATCACATTTTTCTTTTATTTGCAAAAGCTCTGTGTAAATTTTAATCATTTAAGATAATTTTCATGTCACAGCCACACATAATTTTGTGGCGTATGTTTCTTGGTCAATATCCAGTCCTTTAGGGAATCAGTCTTCCTGAACTCCATATGGTCGAAGATGATGTGTCAATGATCATCTCTATCATTCTCAAAAGGGACACATTATCCCTGTGGTCACAATATTGATTTAAAGAACATCTGACTGAAGCCAAGTCAATTATGTGTTTTCCTCCCAGAGTTGGAAGGATAGATCCTCTCGTTCCCATATATTACAATGTAGATTGCATTTGAATTTGGACCATCTGAAATCAACTTCCTTACTGCACCTAAAGAGCATAATTAGAGAATGAAATCTATATACGGAAGTAAGGTAGAATGGGAATGAAATGAGTAACAGAAATTTGACATTTCTTGAATTCCCAGTTTCCAGCTGCATCTTATACCTATGGGTTTCCTAATTAATTCAGCTTTCCTTTACTTGCACCTGAAAGATTCTCAACCGGTACAGAGATATTATCTCAATTTTACATAAGAAAAGACTAAGATTAAGAATTTAAGTAATTCTGTCAGTGTAGATGCATTCACATATATATGTGCATCTGTGCACAATTATTTATCAATCTTTTTTTTGTTCGAGACATTCTTTCTCCTTCCAACATTGCAGAACAATAATATATAACAGATTCCATGTTAAGTAGGCATCTATAATTCATTACCTAATATCCTTTCTGTTAAAACATAAAATAAATAGATCGACAGATAAAAAAAATAAAATAATGAAGTAGACCAATAATTGATCATTTAGAATTAGTCCTTTCTTCTTTCCTCCAAAATCATTTAGTTACTAAGGCCATCTTTATACCTTCATTTCTCAAGACATATTGTGGTGAGTGGAATTTTGTTGGAAGATTTCTTAGAGGAATTTACCTACTACTTTTCTCACCATTTGGTACACCAGCCTTATTCTTAATAGTAGAAGCTTATCTCTCTCATGGTTTATAGTATCAATAAACATCACTGAAATAGGGAATAAAGAGGCAGAATGCCCAGAGATTCACTTAATCCCAATCAAATAATTTTTTTTAATTTTTATTTATTTATGATAGTCACAGAGAGAGAGAGAGGCGCAGAGACACAGGCAGAGGGAGAAGCAGGCTCCATGCACCGGGAGCCTGACGTGGGATTCGATCCCGGGTCTCCAGGATCGCGCCCTGGGCCAAAGGCAGGCGCCAAACCGCTGTGCCACCCAGGGATCCCCCAATCAAATAATTAATCCTGAGGTTGTAATTGGGTGTTTCCTCAGGGAGTATTTCCTTATATATAGCTACTATAAAGTCCTTTACTCAGATCCACTAGGAAAATATAAACTGTCATTTCTCACTTACTGGTTTTTCTATGTAGAGTCTTTCAACATGTGTTCTTGATTTATGGGTTTCAGCTGCTTAATTCCGTGGCTAGTCATGTCCTGTTTGTTTCTGGAAGTGGCCCAACAACTGTACAGCATGAGAGACATAATCTCCCTCACCCTCAATGTATTTCCTAAGACTAAAGTTCCTAAACTGTCTGAACTCTAAGTATTAGAGATTTTTCTATGGTTTATATATACATGATCTTCAGTGGGAACATACGATTGACCTTTTTCAAATGGGCTTCCCTAGTCTTATAGATAACATGAGATCCTTAAGGAATCCACAGTCAAATGTAACATTTGGCAATGCCACATAGAGAATCAAGTATCTATTCTTGTATTTGAAAACTTTTAAAAATATATTTATAAAATTTTCTACAATATATTGTAAAATCTGTTCCAACTACCCGGGCCTCTCCTTGTTTCTATATTTTCAGAGTCTCCCCTATCGAAGAAGCACACTTCTCACTATAATGACTTTGGGACTGTCTATATGATTTACTTTGTCTTAAAAAAATTGCACAGATGGGACATAAGCCATATCTGAACCTAGGTTCCAAGAGGAGGATTAAGTTTTTTCTTTCAGTCTAGACCCTGAATGAATACTCCATAAACAGAACAAAATCTGACCCATAGCAATATATAAAATGAGCAAGAAATAAACTTTTGATATTCTTTTAATTTAGGACCTATTATTACAACATAACTAAAGAAAGCTAACTAATATATTCACACTGCTTACAATTCTAAGTAATTTATTTTTGATGTCTGACACTAATTTTGAAAATCATTGGGCAATTGTTTTTTCCAACATTTTCTTTCCACTTTATAAATATTTGTTTCATTTCACAAATTTTGATTCTTATAGTGACTAATGAAAATCTTGGTTAATCTTCAAAACTGTTCTGATTAGAAGAATCTGCCTATCGATGTTCTCTACGATTCCTTTAAGGTCTTTTGAACATATCTGCTTTCATTTCATATTAGTGTTAGGGGAGATCTTTAAGAAGACCATTGGTTGGCCCTTGAGCTGGATCCAGACTATTGGCAGCACCTCACTGCCTCCTCTGTCTTCCAAATGTGTGTTCTGTTTATGTCCCCTGCTCCTAGAAGCTGCCTTGAGAGGCAGATACAGTCTTGAGATAGTAATGTGGTGGTTAGACTATCTGGACCATGTATGTGAATGAGTCCAGTGAAGGCCCGTAAATAAACTTCTAAGATTCTGGTGGGCAGGTGCAGGAATCAACTCATCTTGCAGCCACACAAGACAATCCTTATAAGCAAGTTCCCTTGCTTATTAAACCTACCACTTACCAACTTGGAGTGGTCTTTCTTCCCTCTCACTTGTCCTCCACATATGGGGACCAGTTTCATAGCATACCCAGGAAGCCCCTGAGGTTGCAAAGCAACAATAACAATTAGAAAACTTTTCACTGTGCTTCTACTCATTCAGATTATATTATTTATTCTTGCATTTTACACTGTGTCAACTAAAATACCTAAGAATTACTTTTAGCTTTCTCTATTGACATTTTCTGTTCTATACTCCAGGTTGTCACAAAAGTGTTTCAATAGACTTCCTCATTAATTTATAGGGATAGGAATAACAATATTCTTAAAAATATTGACTTGAAGCTGGAATAGTTAAATTAGTTCACTGGAAAATAAATGTATTCTGTTTTATGTTATATCTATTTTTTATTTCAATCTTATTTTGAAGATTATTTTTATATCCAATTTCACAATGTTACAAAATCAAAGGGCCTACATTTTTATTCAATCTTTTTTTGGTGGTTAGTTCCTAGGTAACTTCTATGTCTCAGAGGTTATGTTGTTCTTGATTTGGCATACCAGAAATTCCTGAGAAATATGAAAAATATAATACATGATTCAGTGATCAACTTATAAGGTTCAGAGATTAACAAAATCTATGTAAATATTAAGAAATACCTGTCATTAATTCTTCCACTAATATAAATGTCATCTTGAGCAAGTCACATAAACTCTAATTAGTTTAGTTTTTTTATTTAAAAATTAATATTTTTAGGGATCCCTGGGTGGCACAGCGTTTTGACGCCTGCCTTTGGCCCAGGGCGCGATCCTGGAGACCTGGGATCGAATCCCACATCGGGCTCCCGGTGCATGGAGCCTGCTTCTCCCTCTGCCTGTGTCTCTGCCTCTCTCTCTCTCTCTCTGTGACTATCATAAATAAATTAAAAAAAAATAAAAAATAAATAAAAAAATAAAAATTAATATTTTTAAATTTCATATGTTTTAAAGCAAAAGCAAATAAATATATATGTACACCTATACAAATATATAATTTATAGATATATATTCAATGCAAATTATCAGATTAAGCAATTTTTACTCTGGACGTTATTATAGTAATCTGTAAATTATATAACATATTCCTGTATTCTTTACAGTTGAAACTGTACAGACAGAAAAGTTTTCCATTTTTCCTTTTTGATTCCTTGGCTGCTCTAATAATTAAATTGACATAAGACAGATGAAAAGGAAAAAATATTTTGTATGCACAGGAGCTCATAAACATTTGAGACTCAAAGAAGTGACCAAAGCAGGCAGCTCTCATACCTTAAGGACAAAGAAACAATAGATTTGTGAAGAATTGATAAGACAGGAAGTTTGAGCTTGGGGTACTGAATTTGTAAAGTAGTAACAGGGTTAGTTACAGCCTTCTGGGCCTTGAATTCCTATCTTTGCTGATACAGATTTCTCCTTTCCTCTTGTTACATGAAGGCTATCTTTCACATGGGAGATTTATTTTCAGCTTTCAGGGAGGTAAAGGATGCTCAGAGTGTCCTTGCATCAGCTGTTTCTTAGTTTACTTCAGTTCCAAACAACCAATATGACAAAGTGGCATATGTGGGGGAAGCCTGCCCTGAACCCCATTAGAACAAAAGTGTAATAAAGAAAGTGGAAATTGGATTATTAAAATACTTTCTAGTCCTGTGTGTATACATGTGCTCTTCCACACACAATTACCTTTAGTCTATAAAGCATTAGTTTTCTAGAAACTGCCTTATAGACACAACTCTCATTATCAAAGCATGAACACTATCACAGCTGTTCATGTCAGTATTAAAATGATTAGGTTCAAATAAGTTTTGCATGTGTAAAAAATAAGACTCTTTTCTCTTATCTTTGCCAAGTTTTTCACTCATCTACCCTCATTTTATTTGAAGTATGTCAAGATAAAACCATAAAAGGTAAAACTATGAGTTTAACTTCCAGCTGTTAGTCTACACATAATAATTAGAGAAAAATGTGAAAGAAGTTTCCATTTGTTCTCAGATTTGTAGTACAAGTTGGTATGGGATATTATGTTAAACATGCTAATATAGAGCTGATATTTTAATCACTATATACATAAATATATTTATATATGACAAATATACAGTTCTGCATATATATGCATGTATAAATACATCATTTATTTATGCATAATATAAGCATACATCTGCAGAAATGGTACCTACAAGTTGTTACATTTTTATCCAGAGTTACATTATTGTGCAAAACCTATTTTCCCTAAGTAATATGTTTTTCCTTCTTATATATGAGTCAATACAACTTTTCTCAGAACATGTTATTTTTCACTCTTTCCAGAAATGAAAAATAAGTGACCTGCCTAATTGGGAGGTTGTGTATCAAAAGTACCTTTAATTCTACAGTATAGCTCTGCATTCTCAAGATTGTTTCACCCCATTGTCATTCCCTGGCAGATTTGAATGACAAGTCCAAAAGCCACCATTTTAAATTTTCTATAAAGAGAAGAAAAAAGCAGACAATTTTATGAATAGTTTTTCTTCCTTTCTATAATAAATGGGGTTTGTGTTTTTGTGCAGCCCAGTTAAAATCTATAATTAGAATGACATGGATGCATCAAGGAGGATTCAGCAAACACCAAGAAACTGCTAAGAGTAGCTGAAAGGTTTATGAATACCAAATTAATACTCACTATGGAGCCACCTTTAAAGTCACATTTACCGAGGGAAATGTAAACTTGCTGAATGTTATTGAGAAAGCAAACATTATTTCAAGCTCCAGGCATGCAAGTACAGAACATTAATAACCACCTATTTCTAGCTTTAATCCATGCAATTAAAAAGGTCAAAAGTGTTAATGTTGATAAAGGTCTTTTAGAAAGAGAAGTAGTCGATGAGATTCTAATTATTAATCATTATCAAGAAAAGTCCTGACAGCAATTACCACACCATCATAAAATAAGTATCTCAGATGACTCCCAAGAGCATAAGCACATTTTCCATAAACAAACTAAAATTTTACATTATTAAAGACACAGGAATAAAGGTGTATTTCATACATCTAACACAACAATTATGCTAAGATTTGCAAAACATCTTCACAGACTGAATATGTTTAGTGTGAATTACATTAAATAGTACCTCATACGATTTTTTACTATTGATGTGTTCTCTCAGAAGATGCAGTCTGCACAGGGCACAATATTTGCAAAAGCAATCAGATATTTGATTTGAGTTCATTATTATTGTAATCTTTTGGTGATAAAGTGGCAAGATTTCCATTTTAACACAGAAAAGACTCAGTATTATTATAAAATTTGTGCTCACAGTAAGTCTCTAATTTAGAAAAGAAAAGTAAACATTGAAATGTTAAAGTAAAAAATGTGACTCAGAGAAGATGAATCTAAGGAACTTAGAATCGTGAGATATCTTCTAAAGTTACTTATTAATAGTTTCAGTTTGTGAAAAGAAACAAGAAAAGATATTTAGTAATAGATATAGCTAGTTATTCATTGATTCACTTACCTAGTGAATCCCTTTATGTCCCAGTAAGTGTACTAGGCACTCATTATATACCTTCTATACTTAACATAGTGTACTAATATTGTATGTCAACAAAAATATTTAAAGGGTTACATAAAAATTTGGGATCAACCTTTGTTAATTCAACAAATACTTATACTAGTCATTGTGATAAGTTCTAGTGATTAAAAATGAAGAAAAGACCAATTCCTTGTCCTTAAGTATCTCTAGTTCTAGTGCTGTTCATAGCAACATAATTACTTTGACAAAAGTGTGTTAAAATGTTGAGAGCTCAAATGTTACTCTGCCCTAGGGTATCTAAGAAACACTTTGCAGGACTATCAGATAAGCAATGCAATGCAGTATGGGATGAGTAATATCAGCAGATGTGTGAAAACTCTGAGAAAGAATAAAATTAGAACAGCAGAAATTACAATAACAACAAAACAGTAACAAAATATACATATTTATATTTCAATGGAATTATCATAGGAGTCAACATTGTTAAAGAAAAAAAAATCAATGAATTTGAAGACAGGTCAATAGAAATTCCCCCAAACACAGTGAAATAGAAAAAAACAAAACAAAACAAAACAAAACCTGACAACAAAAACAAGCAAACAAAAACAAAACAAAATCCCCACACTATCCAGAAACTGTGACACACTACAGAAAGGATTAATATATATGTAATTAGAACTGGAATGAGAAAATAGAAAGAATTGAGAGTAAGAAATATTGGAAGAAATAATAACCAAAAAATGTCCAAAATCAGTGTTGGACTCCAATAATGTCTTATTAATATCAGGTATTATCTAACATAATAATGAGAAGGTGCTTTATATACCTTGTATCCTCCCCCAAACCCTAACCCACTCCCATACCCACTCTCGTAATGAGAAATTAACACACAAAGCCAAATCAAAGGGCATTTTACAAAATGCTCAATTACAAGCTCTTCAAAAGTGACAAGGTTATGAGAATTACGGAAAGATGACTAAACTAAAATATACTGAGGCATTAATGTGACATGAAAACTAAATGCAATGTCATTTCCAGTTTTGAATCCTAGTACAGTAAAAGGACATTATTAGGGCAAAAAAACAAACAAAAAAACAAAAAACAGTTGGCAAGTTTGAATACAGTCCTTAGCTTAACTAATAGCATTGTACCAATGTTAATCTCTTGATTTTGAGAAGTACATCATGATTATATAAAACAATAACATCAGGGAAAATTGAGTGAAAAATAGAACTTTCCATTCTATCTTTACAACTTATTGTAAATCTAAAATTGTTCCAAAATAAGAAATTAAGGAACATTAAAAAGTAACTTGGATACAAAATATATAATCATATATAAACAGAAGTATAATGACAATGTGATTCTGAAAGTTTCCTGTATTTTAAAAAACCCATTCTTTATTTTCATGTTTTTCTGTTCTAATGACTGATATTTATAAAATATACTTAATCTTGGATTAAAAATGTTTCATTATGGTCTCTATTTATTAATCACAATAACATTTAAGAAGGTGTAAATTAAAAGCTATTATCATTATTAAAAAATTTTAAAGTCTAAAAGGAGAGTTAGTTATACACTAAGGAGCTAGACGTTTGATGGATTCTCACATGAACAAAAGACAAAAATATAAATGGGGATTATACTTGGAAATAAATATTTTGATTATATTATACATACTATTTCTTATTTATATTAAATAAGTGTTTTGGCTATCTTACCATTACACTTTATGATTACTCAAATGCAACCAATTTCATTAAATTTAAACAGGACCTCCAGAACTATTACAAAAATATGTTTAGAAAAGAAATAGATTCATTGAGTAGAAAGATAATCATTATAAAATCTGTTAACTAAAACTCTTGTCAAGATAATTAAGAAGCACATAATTCCATGTTAATACGTGTATGATATAAAACCCTATATAAATTATAATTTTCTGGGCTCCTGGGTGGTTCAGACAGTTAAGTGCTGACTCTATATTTCTAGCTCAGGTCATGACCTCAGGATCAGGAGATCAAGCCCCACATTGGGCTCCACACTCAGTGGGGAGTCTGCTTGAGATTCTCTCTCTCCCTCTTCCTCTGCCCCACCTCAGCATGCTCTCTCTCTCTCTCTTTAAAATCAATATAAATAAATCTTTTTATAAATCAAGTATAATTTTTATCTAGTAGTAGGGTAATGTAAAATACAAAAATATCCAATTTTAGTGCATTCTAGTTGTCTATGCATTTTTGTCCTTGTGCGTGTTTATTATTCTTAAATAATTATTTAATGTAGCTTCTATCATCTTTACATCTCTCAAATTATTATTTCTGCTCTGTTCTTGTTTTCATATCCTATTGAGGACAGTGATTTTTATTTCAACAAAATTCAGCAGGATATGTGTAGATATGTGAATCAATAGACATGTGAAATATTTGCAGAAATGCATTTTGATAAAGACAATAGGTAAGAGATGCATCTCTTCAAACATTCCTTATATCCACTACTTCATATTCATCCTGCTAAATTTTTCTAAGCAAAGATAATTAATTGTGGTATACTAAGAAATAAATGGCATGAGATTTAACAAGTAGGAGTATCCTATTTGTACTTCACACCAAAACTGTTGGGCTTTCTCTCCTACTTTCATTTTCTTTTTTTAATTTTTTTTCTCTCCTGCTTTCAAATCTGAGATAAAATGTAATTTTATGTCTTTTTCAGTCATTCAGTTCTTTAAGATTTTTATTAATTCTTAACTTTTCTATTAACATTCAATAGCTCCTGAACTTTTGTCTGCATTATAGTACTCATTGCCACTGCTATGGCTACTATATTGTACCATTGTAGCAACTTGCCATGTTCCTGTTATTAATATATTGTTTTATTATTGCTATTTCAGTTGTCATATGACCTTGTATCTATACATTGCAATTAACATTTTAATAGTTCAAAATACAAATATGTGGCTGAATAAAAATATTATGTAAGGTTTAAGTAAATGTTGCAGAATATATAATCCACATGGTACAAAACCATTAATTAGAATACAATGCACATGTGCATATTATCCGTTATTCCAGCATATACCATGAGTGAGAAATGTAATCAGTGAGAGAAAAAAATAATATTGCTGCATGCTATTGTAGGACACTGGCAAATCATTTTAGCTATAAAACTAGCATTATATGGGGTTATCATTTTTTGTGCCTATACAAAATTCTAATTTAGCCACTCAGTACTTTGAAATTTCTTTCATCAGAATATTCATTCCAAAGACATGTAATAGAAAGTATAATAGACAGATTTCCGATTTCAGCTCTAATGAGAATACAATCCCCTGAAAAATTATAATACAATAAGAAAAAATCTGAACCAACAGTTGGTAACTTACTTTGTATTCATCACAGAACCGAGCTTGTAGGGCAGATCCTTTCCTATAATCTAGAGAGACAAATGAATCCAGAATCACAACCATGAATTGTTTACCTTGAGCAGAAGTCACTGAAGCCATAAACTGGTAGAAACATTTAAATGGTAATTTTGATTAATCTTTGGAGTCTAGGTGTGGACTAGCTTGACTGAAAAGAAGAAATATTTGAGGTAATAACAGCTAAGAATTTTCCCAAAATTAATGACAAGACACTGAATTTCAGATTCAGGAGTTTCAGAGAACACCAAGAAGGATAAATTCCAAAAATATCTATAACTAAGTTTATCATATTTAATATGTATAAAAACCAAAGCAAGGAGAAATCTTAAGAGAATCCAGAGAGACATGTCATAAAGACATAGAGGCTTTAAGTGAATACAAATAAAAAATACGATTGTCTTTAGTCTTGGCAATATTTTGGATATGATGTGACATAAAAGGCATTAGCAATAAAATGAAAAATAAACTGTAGGATTATGCCAAACTAAAAGGCTACTTCACAACAAAAGAAATCAGCAAAATTAAAAGGCAACCTAAGGGGGCACCTGGGTGGCTCAGTGGTTGAGCGTCTGACTTTGGCTCAGGTCCTGATCCCTGAGGCCTGGGATTGAGTCTCACATTGCACTTCCCATGGGGAAATGGGAGAAAATATTTGCAAATTATATATGTGATAAGGGGTTAATATCCAAGATGTATATTTTAAAAACTCACAGAACTGAATAGAAAAAAAAATAAATAAAACAACAAATAACCCAATTAAGATATGGCAAAGGATCTGAATCTATGTCTTCCAAAGACAGGGAATCAGCCCACAAATAAATGAAAAGGTACTCAACATCACTACCATAAGGGAAAATGCAAATCCAATCACACTGAGATATCACTTCACATCTATTAGAATGGCTACTAACAAAAAGATAAGAGATAAATCTTGACCAGAATGTGGAAAAAAGGGAATCTTGGTTCACTGTTGACAGCAATGTAAATTGTACAGCCACTCTGGAAAATAGAATGAAGGTTCCTCAAAAGTAAAAATAAAAATAAAAATAAATTACTATATGATCCAGCAATTCCACTTCTGAGTATATCTCTGAAAGAAATGAAATCACTATATCAAAAAGGTATCACCACCCTTGTATTAATTGCAGCATTACTTAAGTTGGCCAAGATGTAGAAACCACCTAAGTATCCAGGGACAGAGGAATGGAAAAGAAATATACATATATGTAAAATATATATGTATCTTATTTTTATATATTTATATATAAAAATTATTTTATATAATTATTTTTATATACTTATATGTAACTTATTTATATATATATTATATAAATTTTCATATATATAATGGAACATTATTCAGCCACTTGTGACAACATGGATAGACCTTGAGGCCATTATGATAAGTGAAATAAATCAGAGAAAGACAAATACTGTGCATTCTCATTTATATGTGGAATCAAAAAAAAATCAAACTCAGTGTGCTTGCAGAAGCTGGCACTGGAAAGGCCCCAGTAGGCAGGGACAAAGACAGGATAGAGAGTAGTGAGACGGAGACAGAGAGAGAGAGATACAGAGAGAAGGCTGAGTAGGTCAGCATGCTAACAGGTCAGCTCCAGGTTTGCCCAGGCCCATAGAAGACCTTTCAACATACTTTTAAGACGTGATGAAGGTATAACTAACCATACTGTGGCAATCATTCACAATATATACTTGCACCAAATCATCGCATTGTACATCTTAAATTCACACAACGGTATATGTCAATTACATGTCAATAAAGCTGGGAAGAAAAAAACCTTTTAAAATAATTCACAGCAAATTTGAACAAAGTTAAATAGCGAAAACAAAAATATCAGAGAAAACTACAAATAGATACATACTTGGGCTGCCCAGTTTCATTTTACTCAACAACAGATCAAGGAACTGACCAGTTTGAGACATTACCCTCTCCAATATTGGGAAGCAAAAGGTCAGAGCAGGATCACTAGTGTCAAGCGATGACTTTTCGTTCCCAATTCCAAGAACATGCTGAAAGACTTGACCTACATTCCAATATCTTCACTGACAATAAGCATAAGTACAACAAAAAACAATGGGGGTCCCCTGATATATCACCTACATAAAATTAGACTCTAAGAGTGTATTTTATATTACCGGCTCTCTGCATATCACAGGCTGGCTAAGCTCTGTATATATAAGATGGTAAGCTTGGACTGTATTTGGTGGTCTATTTTGAAACCTATAATCTGTGTTCACTTTAATAGCACCAGTATTATGAGTATATTATCTAAATAACTTCACCGAGGATGCATATTAAATCCTAATATTGACAGCTATGAATTTCTAGCACCATTTATGTTCAAATGGGAACATTCTATAATTTATCCTTCATAGAATTATTGTTTTGGGCTTGTAAACTTGCATCCACAATTTTTTTTTGCTATATATTTTGAATTCTGTATACAAGTTTCTTCCTGGGTCCTCTTTTTTTAAATATTTTATTTATTTATTCATGAGAGACACAGAGAGGAAAGAGAGAGAGGCAGAGACACAGGCAGAGGAAGAAGCAGGCTCCATGCAGGGAGCCCGATGTGTGACTTGATCCTGGGACTCCAGGATGGTGCCCTGGGCCAAAGGCAGGCACTAAACTGCTGAGCCACCCAGGAATCCCTTCCTAGGTCCTCTTTACCATTTTTAGTACATAGTTCTCATCTATGCTATATTTATCTTAAGCAATCTTCATTGATTAAATAGCAGTTTAGTATCCCATGTAATTTTTCTATATTTAAATTCTAGTTCTATTGGACTTTAAACTAGTAAGCAGCTATGATGACTATAATTTTATTTACACACTAACAAAAAAACCCACAAAGATATGATTCAACTATTAAATATCTATAGAAGAACATAACTAAATGAGTTAAACCCCAAAGAAAGATTCATGCTAATGAAAAGTTTGAGGAACAAATGTTAAAGGATCTTCTACTGAGATAACAGCAGTAGATTTTATTTTATTTTTTTTTCTCCTCCCCCCCAGCAGTAGATTTTAAATTCAAATAATGCCATACTTTATTAAAAAGTGTCTGTACATGGTTTGATGTATGTGTACATAAACATCAATATAGATATACTGACCCTAATTCATGTTAATATTCCTAACCTTGATTTATATTAAATTACTATTTATGAGTATTATTAGAGAGATAAAGTAGATTAGTGGTTGCCAGAGGATGAACGGAGGGAAAGATGGGGATAGAGTATTCTTTGGAGTGACTAAAAAGTTTTGAAATCAGAAAGCCGGTGATAAAACAAAATTGTGAAGTACTAACTGCCTTCTCATCAAAATCTTATTAATGGCCACTGAAATTTAATTTCTTTTTTTTTTTAAACTTTTATTTTTATTTTATTTATGATAGTCATACAGAGAGAGAGAGAGAGGCAGAGACATAGGCAGAGGGAGAAGCAGGCTCCATGCACCGGGAGCCTGATATGGGATTCGATCCTGGGTCTCCAGGATCGCGCCCTGGGCCAAAGGCAGGCGCCAAACCGCTGTGCCACCCAGGGATCCCTGAAATTTAATTTCATAAAAATTTTATGTGATAAAATATTTTTATTCTGATCTTTTCATCAAACTTTTAAAACTTAACATCCATTCTTAGTTGGAAGCCCCTATAAAAACAGGCTGAGGGCTGGATATGGCTTGGTCTATTCTGCTTCTGTTTTCTCTATTTATGGAAGTTTATCACATTGAGGAAAACAAGGAGATCACTCTAATTTTTGCTGAGCCAGTGTGCTGCAAATCAATGCTCAAGTGTTACTGAACTTGCAAAAAATTCCTTTAAAGTAGAAAACAATGGGTTTGTAAATATTGATTTTAAATAATGTAAGCTATGTTCTTAATTGCTTTTTGAAATGTTAAAATTTTCTAAGCTTTATAAATTCATTTCTAGTAATATAACTGAATTCTACAATTGAATTTTTTCTACAATTGAATTGTATTGGCAAAAAGTAAGAGTCCAGACTGTTCAAAAATAACCATCCTTCTTTACCTGTTTTCCCATTATAATTGTTGTTTTAAATTTTCTGTGCATATTGAAATTATCATTTGTGAGTGTTGTATTTAATTAAGATAGTGCTATATATACTTCTTTGCAACTTAGTTTTTACATGTATAGCTCCTTGCACTTTCCCTTAACAAACATTTCACAATGTATAATTACATTAATGGGTGAGTGATTATTTGAATTGATTCATTTGAATGTACAATCAATGCGTACAGTATTAATGACTATATAGTACAGTGCTTGCCACATAGTAGACACCTTCCTCTTTTAGACTTCATTTTATGCTATTATGTGTATATACAACCTTTTATTAATATACATTTGGATTGTACATAACACTTTTACTGATATATATAATTGGACTATTTCAACAGTTTTTATCATAAACAACGGTTTCCCAAATATTGTGGTAAAAATATAATTGCCTTTTAGAAGGTAGACACATTTTATAATAATACTATTAACAGGCCTTTCGTATTGATATTGTTTTGACAATAATCATATATAATTTCTCTATATCCCCTAACATACAAGGTGATTCAGATCATATACCTTTCTCTCTCTGGAGCCTTGACATTGAACGGACAGGTACAGTATAAAATCATTGATTATCATGCTATATAATTCGGGGAGATCATATAAATTTGCATAGAAGTATTCAGATGAAAGTGCAGAATCAAAACAAATATTATTTGAAAATAAACTTGACCTCATAATGCAGCATTGTTTCTGTAAAAAGGAGCTTGGAATTTAATTAAAGAAGAGAATATTTAACAGGTTTCTGGCAGAGGCCTTTTACAGATGGTTCTTTGTGAAAACACCTAGTTTGTTTCACACCGAAATGTTTCTTTAGCAGAGTTAAATAAAATCACGATGTTAACAAAGAAATATGAGCCACAGCTAGAGATTCTAGATTCAAAGCCAGGTGGTAATGTTGTCTGATTGAAAAATACAAGCAAAATGCCTAAGTCCATTCAAAAGCAGTTAAGCAAGAAAAGTAATTCAAACTGGTGACTATAGACTATAAGAAACTGACATGTCTCCACCTACTGGCTTTCCACAGTGAGCTTATAAATGATGTATTTTGTGTGGGAGGGTTTTTAATTTGTCCTAGGAAGCTTCCAAAAATCTGTCTTTATGTTTGGAATGTACATAATATGGTCTTTTGTAACTGGAAACAACAACCAAAAATGGACTATTAACTATAATACGAACACAATGATATTTAAGAGTTAAGTGGTACTTGATTGTATTACATATTATATCGCCCAAATTGCATCTTATAAATAATTAAAATGTATATTTCCCAAAGAAACTTAAGGCTCAAGAAAAGCATTTGAATAAAATGTAATATTTTCATTATAAAGTGGAAAAGTATATATGTGTCGCTTGGTTTAGACGAAAATAAAAATGTTCAAAACATTGCAAATACAAGAAGTTATATACAGAATGTAGAACTTCAAGGACACTTTATGTAACAAGTCATTTCTGTTTAATAAAGCTTACTTATCTGCAGTCTAGTCTTTGTGATATTTTGTAATGGAGCATTCATAATTTGGCTGAAGCCATTAACATCCCCAACTCAGATTAAAATGTATGCATAATGCCTCAAAAAGCTTACTGGACTGTGTACTGATTGTGAATCTAATAGTTATGAACAATCAAGTATATTTCAGTTTATTCATAACTCAATTTGAATTTCTTAAACTTTCTTCATAATACTCCACAGATTTGGAATTCATGTTAAAAAAAAAGCCTAATACCTTTTGTTATAGCTGTTAAATATAGACTCCTTATAAAGAAGTGTTTATATAATAAGAACAATATAGACTATAAAAATGTGTTTTTAAATTTTTTCTTTAGAGATAAGGTTATCTTTGTAGTATAAATCTGGTGTTCCTGAAATGTGCACATTTATTTTAAATAAGATGTTATTAATGTAGAAGACCTGAACTTTAGGGCAGAAAAATCCCATATTATAAGAAATTTTTGATTTATGTTTAAGATAAAATCATATTATAATCAAAATTAATAATGTTTGAAAATATTCAGTGCTTTTTTATTTTAAAATTACTACTGTACTGTTTTAAAGTTTCAGAGAATCATGACAGAAAAGTAAACCAGAGCAGTCTTACCATTCAAAGGTAATCATTGATGATGTCTATAAAACACTGACAGACTTTGTGTGCTTTTTCTTTATTTAATAATAAACATATTAATATATTCAACTCTGCAATCCAGGTATTAACCTGACATATTACCATGTACCTCTCTTCATATGAATAATTACAGAACAATTCCATATGTTGATCAAGATTCTTTTGTTTGAATGTGATATAACTACTCACCTGAAAGATGCTAAGGGAAAGGAGAACTTAATACTTCAACCAAATCCTCAAAAAAAAAAAAAAAAAAGTCAGTGTGGGTACCTGATTCTCAGGAGTATTACAATTGGTGAGTATCTTCTTTCTGATATTTTCTATCTAAGCCTTCTCTATTATTCTCTGTATCTCATTTCTACTTTTTACTGGACTTTACATATGAAGAGGTTAGCATTCCCATAGAAATTTGAAGCTGGGATTACCTGGGTGGCTCAATGGTTTAGTGCCTGCCTTCTGCCCAGGGCATGATCCTGGAGTCCAGGGATCAAATCCCTGCATCAGGCTCCCTGCATGGAGCCTGCTTCTCCCTCTGCCTGTGGCTTTGCCTCTCTCTCTCTCTCTCTCTCTCTCTCTCTCTCTCTCTGTCATGAATAAATAAATAAATAAATAAATAAATAAATAAATAAATAAATGAAATTTTAAAAAAAGAAAGAAATTTGAAAGCCCTACTGTAACTGGCATCTTCCATCAGGTAAGCCTGACTTAAGCAGAAGAACTAAGTGTCCCACCAGAAGGTTGTGCTGTTTCCATATGATGATGGTGTGATCAGTCTAACAATTGTTACCTATTATCTTTAACCACCATTATCTTAGTCTACAATTGAAAAAATCTTCTTGCTAATAACACTTATCTTTTTTTTAAGATTTTATTTATTTATTCATGAGAGACACAGAGAGAGAGGCAGAGACACAGACAGAGGGAGAAGCAGGCTCCATTCAGGGAGCCCGATGTGGGACTCCATCCCAGGTCTCTAGGATCAGGCCCTGGGCTGAAGACGGCGCTAAACCATTGAGCCACCCAGGCCCTAATAACCCTTTTCTAGTCTGCCCCCACCAGCCTAAATTCCTCACAAGTTACCAGAGTTGTTTTTATTTTAAATATAAACAAATCAGGGGGGCCTGGGTGGCTCAGTCAGTTAAGCATCCAACTTTTGGTTTCAGCTCAGATCATGATCTCATGATCTCGCAGGTCTTGAGATGTAATCTTGTATCTGGGTCCATACTCAGTCTGCTTGAAGATTTTCTCCCTCTGTCCCTGCCCTCACCCACTCTCTCTCTCTAATAAATAGATAAATCTTAAAGCTTATTAAAAACTATATATATATATACACATATCTATATACATATATAAATATATCAGATTAAATCACTGCTCTTAAAATCTCCCAATGGTTTTCCTTTGAAGTAAAGATAAATCTGAATTCTTTAGCATTAATTGACATGGTCATAAGTGATCTGGTCCTGCCTACATCTCTGGTCTCATGTCCTTCACACCCTCCTCCTCACTGTCCTCCAGCAAAATCATCTTCTAAACTTTTCTCATATACATTAACTCTTTGTAGGATTACAAATTCTTAAATCATGGTCTGCATACCCCTGGAGACACAAAGACACTTTCAAGAAGACCACAAGGTCAAACTTATATTTTATTATAATAGTGAGACTTTATATGTCTGTTAAGTTTCATTCTCTCACCACTTGCAAGA
Source organism: Canis lupus dingo (assembly GCF_003254725.2). Taxonomy (NCBI): domain Eukaryota; kingdom Metazoa; phylum Chordata; class Mammalia; order Carnivora; family Canidae; genus Canis; species Canis lupus. Next base: position 51,077,209 of record NC_064255.1, on the reverse strand, counting down.
ATTTTTCATGGTGGAATTTTCAGAAGTCTATGTAAACTATGATATCCCACAGATACCCTCTATCATGCAGAGATTAAAGAATTTTGAAAAATGTGCTACACTGACATTCTTCTGCATACTTATTTTGCTTTGAAAGATATCATAGTTATATTAAAATTATGATTTATTTTAACATGTAAGGAGTTTATTATGGTTTTTAAGTTAACCATTAAATACTACATTTTTATTTCATTTTTAATTTCTAATATGGCAAATAGTGATATAGCCCCCCAAACAAAAGTTATTTGAGGTCCTTAATGATTTTTAAGAGTGGAAAAGTGATCTTAGGCTAAAAAGTTAGACACTATTGCACCAGATCTTTGAGTTTACTTCTGTTTAAAATATTCTTTCCCAGAATTTTCACATGGCTCTTTTACCATGCTGTTTCCATGGCCTCTTTTTCAACCTGCAGATCACTACTCAGATGTCAACTCTTCTGAGAAGCCCCTCCAGTGAAAGAGTGAAAGAGAAGCTCCTTTATTTGTAAAATCTATTCCTTTGTGTTAGCTTATAATATATATATATATAACTTCTCGGGTTAAACTGCTTGAAATGGTCCTTTAGAAGGTTCAATGGATAATACAGTCTGGTTGTGGGATGCTGTCAAAGCATTTGAAGATTTAGAGACCGATGACTTTACTACAGCCACTGGGCATATAAATTTACCTGAGATTTCACAGGAGTTACTGTTGGGAACATATATGACCAAATCAACACCAGTTGTACATCTCCATTTTACTCGAAGAAACTTGGTTCTAGCTGCAGGAGCTTATAGTCCGCAATAAACCATCAGTATTAAAAAAAATTATATATATATATATATATATATATATATACATATACATATAATCTCCCATTTTTAATCATGTGACAAAACTGACATTAGATTATAACAGGGGGCTGAGTGAAGTAAGTCAGTCGGAGAAGGACAAACATTATATGTTCTCATTCATTTGGGGAATATAAATAATAGTGAAAGGGAAAATAAGGGAAGGGAGAAGAAATGTGTGGGAAATATCAGAAAGGGAGACAGAACGTAAAGACTGCTAACTCTGGGAAACGAACTAGGGGTGGTAGAAGGGGAGGAGGGCGGGGGGTGGGAGTGAATGGGTGACGGGCACTGGGTATTATTCTGTATGTTAGTAAATTGAACACCAATAAAAAAAAAAAAAGATTATAACAGGGGCACCTGGGTGGCTCAGTCAGTTGAGTATCTGCCTTTGGTTCGGGTCATGGTCCCAGGGTCCTGGGATTGAGCCCCTTATTGAGCTTCCCACTCAGCCAGGAGTCTGCTTCTTCTTCTCCCTCTGCCTGTCCCCCACAACTCATGCTCTCTCTCTGTCTCCCAAATAAATGAAATCTTAAAAAAAAGATTATATCACACTGTATCCCTGTCAATAATACACAAAATTGTCTACTAAGTCACACTCTCATGTATATATTGTAATGACAGACTTTAAAAGTTGCTAATGCTATAAGCCAAAATAAAGCAAGCTTTTAAAAATGTGTATTATTTTGATAGTTAGCAAGAAAAATATATATTGCATGTAGTTCTAATCATATTTGACTTTTATGAGTTGATGTCTTTTATTTATTTCTGTATTTTTCTCTATATTTTTCTATAATTTTCTTTTTCTAGGTTTATACAGTCTAACCTGGGATCCCTGGGTGGCGCAGCGGTTTGGCGCCTGCCTTTGGCCCAGGGCGCGATCCTGGAGACCCGGGATCGAATCCCACGTCAGGCTTCCGGTGCATGGAGCCTGCTTCTCCCTCTGCCTGTGTCTCTGCGCCTGTCTCTCTCTCTCTGTGACTATCATAAATAAATAAAAATTAAAAAAAATTATAAAAAAAAATTATACAGTTTAACCTGCTAAATGTGTATTTGCATATATACATAGATACATATGTGTGTGTATATATATATATAATGTAGATAGATTTATAAATATATACACATACATATTTCACCTGTGTTAGAATTAAACACACATAATGCTGTTTAACAAATTCATTGGTTAATATCTGATTTTCTTAATACAATGACCATCTATGAACTTTTGACTGTCAATTACACCATGAAATATGGCTTTATTATTGATACACATCATCATCACAGGTAGCTATTATATGATTATAATGTCCTAAGTTATAATTCATCTCTGAATTCCCCACTCATAATTTTAGAGAAAATTTTTAGTTACTTCAAGTAGATTATTTGAAAATTTCATTGTATTCCTGAAAAAGTTATTTTCTACAAACTTTTAGAAATAATTTTGCTTCTGTTCTTCTAAGGCTTAAAACAGAAGTCATAAATCAATGTCTTCAGGGGTAGAAATATAGTTTTAATATCTAAAGGAAAAGTTACATAATAAGGTGTAATGGCGATGGTGCCCATCTAACGGATGTTAAGACCGACTAAAAGCATATACATTTTGCATAATTAATTTTGATCAAGGAGACCTATTTACTGGTTGAGAATCATTCCAACAGTTTTCAGCCTTTAGAGAGTGGAAATTTTATATGTTTAGTGAAAACTATCATTCCTTATAAATTTCATAGAATAAATTCCTCTTTTCCTTAAATGTACAGACATGTGCAACTTGGACATGTGTCCATACTCTATACAAACATATATATGTATGTATATGCATATATATAAAATATTTTTACTATCTGTTCAAGTTAGATATACAGATATTTTTTGTCTTAGTATTGGGTATATGCTGGAATTTTGAAATTGGCAATAACAAAACATACCAAAACCTTAGTTATAGTAAAAAATTTGGATGTAAATCTAGTCTGTACCCAACAGAAGAATTTTTATATAATATGCATTTGTCTATTTGTTTAATATCTCCCTTCCCAACTAGAATAAGTGAAGAAACCAATTGAAAATACCAGTAATTGCTATTATCTCTCCATTTCTGCCTAGGTTATCTTTCAATATTTGATTTTCCTTGGAATGAGTTCATTTCATCTAAGCCTTTTTTTTCTCATATATATATATTTTAATGATCCATTTATATATATATATATACATATATATATATATTTTTTTAATGATACTCTTCATGGAAGTTATTCAGAACCTAGTTATGAGATATCAATTTGAAAGTACTGAAAAAAATGTAGTATCTGTAGGTGCTAGAACTTCTGTGTACTTTAGTTATACAACTTCTCAGTTAAGTGCAGCTTAAATGGGAACTCAACTGATATGTCTCAAATAAATTTTCTCTCTTTCCCAGGCATTTGAAAAACTTGCTATAAACCTCAGGTCTTCTGCTAATTAACATTGGTAATTAACTTGTTAGATGGGTCAGAGTTCCTTGTATTTTTTCCTTGAAAAGCCCTTAATGATCAATTTTTTTTCCTCATGGACTGAGAATGATTTAATCATTGATTTGTGGTATATAGATAAAAAATATTTCTGTTTATCTTTGGCTTTAATAATAACTGCTGGGAGAAATAGAACGTCAGTGATTTTGTTTGATATGGCATTTGTCTTTTTTTTAAGATTTTATTTATTTATTTGGAAGAAAGCAAGCAAGAGTGCATGCACATTAGTGCGGGGGTGTGGGGAAGAGACAGAGGGAGGGGAAGAAGCAGAATCCCCACTGAGCGGGTAGCCCAGTGTGAAGGTCTGTCCCAGGACCCTGAGTTCGTGACCTGAGCTGAAGGCAGACACTTAATCTGACTGAGCCACTCAGCAGCCACTTGGCATTTAGCTTTTGAATATGATATCAAATGTGATATAATAAAGACTTTTACATTTTGATAGTGTTAAGTATAAAATGGAAATATATATAAGCACAAAAGAAAATACAACGGTGTCCATGTAATTAAAGTAAATGAATAAAATAATAATCATAAAGAGATTTGACTCAATAATACTTATAGAATTAAAGGCACCAATTTGATGAATGTTTATTAAATAAATTATGTATTCCAGCTTACTCATTGACATGCTTCATTTCTTTATTCCTTCTCTTTTTTTCCTTTACATGGTGAAAGATTTTAAGTTTATGTCATTGATGCAGAATTTTCTAATTATGCAACAATTAATTGATCCTTAAAATGTTGCATGTTTAAATGTTTTAGTTTATTATTTATGGACCAGAAATTTTTTGAGAAAGAAAGAATTTGGAAGATACTTTCTGATTTGGTCAAAAATCATGAAACAGATCTAGTAAGTTGGAGATCTGAACACTATTCTGACAGATGTGGGAAATAAGGGCTGCACCTACCTAACTCGGCCCTGGTTTTCAATGCTTCACTTGCACTGGCTTTCAGCCATTGCCAACCATGGTACGAAAGAGGTATATAGTTAACATTAAGTGACAAGGTCACTACTAATGATATCCTGGAGGGCAGCCAGTCTAATCCCAAACTCTGAATTGGCCATGTGGAAGGAAATGAGCGTGAAATGTGAAAAACTGTTGCATTTAAATTCAGTGGTAATAATACAAATAAATATATATCTTCTATGCTTTACAAAGCACATTAACAGGGAGAATTTGTTATGCTAGTCACAATTAAAACAACGAGGAAGGGCAGCGTTTACAAACAACAAAATCCATGTTCTGAAGCAAATAGCATGTTTAAGTTCAGACATTAATAAAAAAAAAAAAAGATGCTTTCTTAAGCAAGAGAAAGATAAAGAAAAAGGAAGCCCTACGTGATCATTTGAGTTTAAAAGTGGTAGCCAATACAAAATGTCAAAGTACCCCTGTACATATAAAACAATAGTAGTCCTGATTGCAGATGGGAGTAGAAAAGGGGGAAAGATAACGTCTCTACAGATAGGAAACCTGACAGTAGATGCCCTTTACAATTCTATCCAGATGTGCGATTCAGTAATCCCTTGACTCCATGGTTTGTTAAAGAAAAGGTTCTCTCTGCATGGAGCCTGCTTCTCCCTCTGCCTGTGTCTCTGCCTCTCTCTCTCTCTCTCTCTCTCTGTCTATCATGAATAAATAAATACAGTCTTTAAAAAAAAGAAAAGGTTATGATAAAATAAAATAAATTTGACTTAAATGACTAGCCCTTATTTTCTTCAAGCCTACTAGCTACTCTTAATGGTTAACTACCTTCTTTTTGTGGCCCTGTGGAAAGCAAGCGGATATTGCTCTTTCACTGAATGATTGTTTATCTACATTGTGAGCTACCTAGTACCTGTTCTCTCAATTTCTTTTTGTTTTAAAATGGAAATTATTAATTTTTTAGTTCTTTACACAGTGACTTTACAAATATAAACTTAAAATCTATGTCCTATATAGATTGTTGACTATCATTCCTTTAGCTCTTTTTTTTTTTTTAAAGATTTTATTTATTTATTCATGAGACACACAGAGAGAAAGAGGCAGAGACACAGGCAGAGGGAGAAGCAGGCTCCATGCAGGGAGCCCAATGTTGGACTCGATCCCAGGTCTCCAGGATCACGCCCTGGGCTGAAGCGCTAAACTGCTGAGCCACTCCGGCTGCCCCCTCTTTAGCTCTTACTAGAAGCTATCCCATAGTTCCCATTTCTACCTTAGGTTTATATAATGTTTGAGCCAGGAGAGCCCCACAGAAACACTGAAGGTGACTCACTTTACTTTACAAATGAGAAATGTTGACTAAAAAAGGTAATTCTAACCCTAACAGTTCAAAAGAAAGTGCGTTCACATCCCAGTCACTATTGTGCCACTATTATATTAAGAATAGCACTGAAAACCAGACAGATACTTTAATAATTCTGATAAAATCTAATAATTCAGGTCTGAGTATTTTTTTTAAGATTTATTGATTTATTTTAGAGAGAAGTGGGGTAAAGGGAAGAGTGAGAGGGAGAGAATATCAAGCAGACTTCCTACTGAGTGTGGGGCCTAATGTGGGGCTCAATCTCATGACCCTGAGATCCTGACCTGAGCTGAAATCAAGAGTCCCACGCTTAACCAACTGAGCTACCCAGGCACGCCAGGTCTGATTGTTTTCTTAGACAAATACCTGATCCTTCTTCAGCTTACATCAAGTAAAAATCATGCTACTTTAAAATCATGCCAAAAGAAGGAGAAAACATATTATTCAACTATGCAAGACTAATCGTGTAATTCAGAAATGAACGCACAGGCCTATTCTTGAACGTAGAGGTGAGTGAGCCTGAGCATGTACTGCACTCAACTCACAATTTAGCAAATGGCAAACATTGCTAAATAAAACCCCCAAAAGTGATCATCTATAATATTGGGTATATTTACCAATAGACCATGTAATAAGTTACCTATATATTTCAAACCAATCATGGCTATATGTGATCTATAACAACAAAATATGTATTTTATATCAAGATAGAAAAAATAAATAAAAGTCATGGTAGGGTGTATGTGTGTGTGTATTTTAAGGATTTTATTTTTTAGAGTAACTTTAGGTTCAGAGCAAAATTTAAAGGAAAATACAGATGTTTTCCAGACACCTCCTGATGTCACATGTATATAGTCCTCCCCATTGTCAACATTCCCATGGGAGAGGGACATTTGTTATCATTGATGAACCTACACTGACACATCATAATCACTCATAGTCCATTGTCGACATTGGAATTTATATGTGATGTACATTCTGTGGATTTGGAAAGTTGTCTAATAGCATGAGTCCATCATTATAAGCTCATACAGAGTATTTTTCATGGTCCTAAGAATCCTCTGTGCTCCACCTATTTATCCCTCGCACCCTATCTTACCTCTGGCAACCACTGAATTTTTACTGGCTCCATAGCTTTGTCTTTCACAGAATATTATATAGTTGGAATTCTATAATATGTAGCCTTTTCAGATTGGCTTTTTCTATTTATAATATGCATTTAAGGTTCCTTCACGTCTTTTTATGCCTTGGTAGTTCATTTCTTTCTGGTGAGGAATAATGTTCTTTTTTTAGTCTGTTGATGTGATGCATTACATGAACTGATTTTGGGGAGGCTTTTTTAAAATTTTAATTCCAGTTAACATACAGGGTTATATTAGTTTCAAGGATACAATTTAGTGATTCAACACTTCCATATATTACCCAGTGCTCATCACAAGTGCCTATCTTAATCCCTATCATTCCTGCCATAGCCTTGTCCTGTTCTTCCATTTGGGATAAATTGATCTGTCTCCTCATTTTGTCTAAGTCTCTGTGCTTGTTTCTGTGTGTTAGGAAAGTTAGCTACATCTCCTGTTCTTGATGGTAATGGCCTTAAGAAGAAACAATCCTGTACTGCCCTGCAGTGAAGTGTCCCCTGTTCCCTAGGGCTGGGCATGTCCAAGGGCATCTCCAAGTGTCTCCAATGGGTGCTGCTTGCGTTCTGCTATTGTTTCTTGGCCACTTTATCCTTCAGGTCAGTCATCTGCAGAGGCTCTCTTTGCCTATTGTTGCCAGTCTTTGGTCCCTGGCCTGAATGTAGCACATTTTAACTAGATGCATTCTGGTCTGCTTATGAAGTGAGACATGTCACCACTGCCGCCATAACTGAGGCTCCATAAAACTTCTCAGTTGGGAGAAATGATGTGAGGGAGTTTGGGCTGGTGTTCTGGGGGAAGCGGCTGCTGCATTAGGAATGAGACCAGCCTGACTAGGTGAGGTAGTTCCATGGGAGTACAAAGGGGCAGGGATTGGTGTAACCAACTTAGATAGTGAATGCTCCCAATGTGCTTGTTCCTGCCTGTGCTTATGCTGAACGGTGGGGAGGCAAATGGTGCCAGCTAGTTCCTTCGTTCCTGGAGGGGTCTCTTCATGGATGCTGTCTCTCTGGGACACACCCCAGAATGGGCAAACAACCTCCCCATTGTGAGCCCCAGGTGCTCTTCAGATCACTGTTTCCATGCTATATGTCCATAGGCCATTTGCCAGTTTTTGCTCCAAGAGAGCATCACAATATTCTGTGGGCTCTATCATAGCCAAGTCTGCTGACCTTTTAAAACTCCAGGATTTAAAGCCCCACTGGTTGCAAGGACTCATAAAATTCAGCCCCTCTCACTTTCCAAGTCAATTGCTACGGGGATTAGTTTAGTCTCTATGTTAGTCTCTCCTGCCCTTCTCCTTGGCTGGGACTCCTTTCCCACTGTAGTGGTCAGGATCTATTTCTCTCCCAAACTACATTTCCACACTTCCTACCTTCTTCAATGCAGCCTCTTCTCTATCTTTAGTTGTGGAGTTTGTTCTGTTGGTCTTCAGGTCAGTTTCTGGGTATTTAGCATAATTTTACAGTTATTTAATAGTATTTCTAGGATGAGTTGAGCCTCTGGTCCTCCTACTCTGTCTCCGTCTTCCAACCTCTTCTACATTAATTGACTTTTGAATGTTGAATAACCCCTGCACACCCAAGATAAATCCCACTTAGTAATAATGCATAATTCTTTTCATACATAGTTGATTTGACTTGCTAATACTTTGTTGAGAATTTTTGCACCTTTGTTCAAGAGAGGCATTGTTCTGTGTTTTTTGTTTTTGTAATGTCTTTGTCTAGTTTGGGTATTAGGGTAATGCTGGCCTCATAGAAATATCCACTGGCAATAAATTCCCTCAATTTCTGTTTGTCTAAAAAAGCATTTCACCTCCACAGGAAAAAATAATTTCACAGAATACAGAATTCTAAGTTGATTGTTGGTTTGTTTTTGTTTTTTTTTTCTTTCACCTCCCAACCCTTTGAATATTTCACTCAACTCTCTTCTTGCTTGCATGGTTTTTGAGAAAATATTGGATGTGATTCTCATCTTTCCTTCTCTATGGGTAAGGTACTTTTTTCCTATGGGTTTTTTCAAGATTTTTTTTTTTTTTACTTTATCTTTGATTTTCTATAGTTTGAAAGTGATATGCCTATGACTAGTGTTTTTGGCATTTACTTTGCTTAGTGTTAACTTAGCTTCCTAGATCTATGGTTTTGTGTTTGGCATTAATTTGAGGAAATTCTATCATTATTTTTTTCATTTTTTGTTCCCTTATCTTTATTTTCCATCTGATATTCCCATTACATGTATGTTATGCCTTTTATAATTGTCCCACAGTCCTTAGATATTCTTTTATTTTGTATTTATTCTCTTTTATTTTCAGTTTTAAAGTTTCCATTGATATATCTTCGGATATATCTAAGAGACTCTTTCCAGAAGGGTTGTTGATTTTTAATCTGTTCAGATTTTTACTTATTAGGATGGCATGGTGACTTCCAAGCTCCTTACATGCTGAACCAAAACCCAGAACTGATTTATTTTTATAACACAATTAATAATACCCTATGTCTCTATAATGTGATCAGAGTTCTGTGTCCATTCTCAGATCATTCTTGTTCATGTTGACATTTGGATTGATTTCTATGAGTTGTGACACATATTTTTTTTGTTTTTTGTTTTTTACTTTTGTTCTGATATTTGATAGTTTGGATATTGCAATTAATGACTTCTGTCTTATTGCCTGTAATTATTTGAAAATGTAGCCCAAGTGAATGTCTCCCTACCCCACCAATCCATAGGCATCTATAGCTTAGAATCTATTGTTCTCCAAAGTCCTCAGCCCACTTATTCCTTTTCTTATCTCCTTTTTCTTTTCCTTCATTTGGCTTAGAATTTCTTAGAATTTGGCTCTTAAATCTCGGTTTTCAGGGACCTTATCAAAAGAAAATAAGAATGTTGCAATAGTACCGTGCAGAAATAATGACAATTGTCTCTAGTGCCATAATTCAGCATTCAATCCCCAAAATACTCCATTCACTCCACGCCAATAATAGAATAAAATTATAGCTTGATATTTCAAGGAATTTGGAATACAATAGTGAAATAAAAACATGTACATATTATTATAACAGAATGTCGTTTAAAATGTGGGCCAACAAGGTACAAAGTGTTATTCAATTTAATTCAAGGAATACTGAATGTATTAACAAGCACTATGCTGCAGGCTGGATGGAAAATGATGTTTTCTTAGCAGCTTTCTGTCTAATGAGAGAGACAGGAAAGTAAACAAACCATTATGATACACTGAGAAAAGTGCTACGATAGAGGAATGTTATAATAGTTCAAAAAAAAAAAAAGAGTCACATCCCACACACTACTCTGTTGTAATTCAGGCTTTTATTTTTTTTGCGTTTTTTATGATTTTAGAATAATAGAAAAAACTTCTAAAGATCCTTAATGAGAAAAGTTGCTTTAGATATTTGGCTGAATCCAGAAAAAGTATATATGTTGACAAGTTCTTTTGCTAAAACTTAATGCTATTGAGAAATGCAAACTCAGGCAGAAATACTCTCAGAGACTTTCATCTTTTAAGATAGCCCCAATTCTTTTTAAAATTTCTTTGGTCAGCAAAATTCTGTTAATCAAAACATAGAAGTTTACACATTTGCCAGGTAACTTCTACAAAAGGATAAGCCATAATATTAACTGTAATCAAATACAAAATTTTAGAAGCATAAACAATTAAAGCAGAATAATTTGGAATAGATAGCTGGAGAAGGCTCCCACACATCACTTTAGCCTCTCAGAGGTTATTCTTTAAGTTACATTGGACATCGGTTTAATAACTAATACTTGACCTAATTCAATGTATATTTTTACATTTTAAAATTGATAAAACAAGTTAACATAGGTTTCCTCACTTCAGTCCCATAAATACATTTTGAAGTAATCATTGTCCAGTTTTAGAAAGAAGAGGAACAGAGGTTGGAGAAGATAAGAAACAGCAAGCTGGGCAGCGCGGATGGCCCAGTGGTTTGGTGCCACCTTCAGCACCTTCAGCCCAGGGGGTGATCCTGGAGACCTGAGATGGAGTCCCACGTCGGGCTCCCTGCATGGAGCCTGCTTCTCCCTCTGCCTGTGTCTCTGCCTCTCTCTCTCTCTCTCTGTGTCTCTCATGAGTAAATAAATAAAATCTTAAAAAAAAAAAAAAAAAAGAAACAGCAAGCTGGCTAAGGCATACCTTGAGCAATGTCTTCTAATGTCACGTTCAGGCAATTTTTCTAAAACATTTCAGCCCCTGCAGAATGTTGGCTCTAATTTATTTTTACCTTATAATCTATAAGTTTTTAGTTGGGGTGGAAATTTTCAATACATAAAACCTAAAATAAATAAAAGTTCTAAAATATTTGATGTCCTCCAAAAAGGCTTTGCATTAAGTTCATGTAGAGTTTTCTTTCAACAGAATTTTGCATTCATTAGTTTAAAAATGTATGATTATGACCATTCATCATACCCACATCCTATAATTTGTATTGAGTATTAACTCAATACATGCAGGGAGTATTATTCTTTAAAGATACTTAAAGAAAGGTCTAAAACAAACAAACTGAATAAAGGAATTACAAAATGGCTCAAATGACACCAAATAAGTTTGTTTTCACATCACATTGGTAAGCTTCTGTTTTCTCTAATTTAAACAGGTACCTTCAATGTGAGTGATATAGCTTCCAAAGGGACAAAAATTAGTATTCTTGGGGTATAAAAAATGTTAGATATTAAAATGATGTGAAGTCCTCCAAAGAGCCATAGTACATCAACAGATATATAGTATATCTTTGGTATTAAATGTTACAGAGGTGAGCAATTAGGGGAAAAAAATGGTGTAAAAAGGCTAGCAGGGGCAGGGAACAATAAAGAAAAAATAATTGAGACAATAATTATAATCTGTATAGCTCTAAAGATTATGTTTAACTAGACCCCAGAATCCTATTTTGTAAAAACAGAGGTGGTGGTGGCAGCAGTTGGCAGAGAGAGAATAGTTAAATTGTTGAATTTTAGGAAATGGAAAAAACAGATTTAATATACAAGTCCACCTTATCGACAGTGACAAAATCCCAAATGCTGCTTTAAAATTAAAAGATTCTTATAAATTGGTATCTAAAGAAATGCAAATCTAGATATCCCTGAGATCACATTTCCCACCTTCCTTTTGGTAGATTAGCAAAGTGGTATTTTAGCAGAGCTGAGTTAACTCAACAGAAGAACAACCTAATAACGTCTGATGCTAGTTTCAGAGCCCCCTGTCTTTCTTTCCAGTGAAGCCACTTCCCTGACCCCTGAAACCTTCATCACCTGGCAGTCACCTAGATGTTCCCTGCCACCTGTACTCTCCGTTATTTAAGTGATGAATAAGTTTGGGGGCTGTGGTCTTCTTCTAGATTTAATTACATACTGTGTCCTACCCAGTTACATCCAGACTAAACACAACCCTGACTTGAACTGATGTGAGGCTATTTACTGCCTATACTTATACCACTTAATGTAAATTTTCATTCCTGAGACACCAGAAAAAGTAACATATTTATGAACAGAGTGTTGCCCCAGACCTCACTGGAATGTTATTATATATACAGATTATTAACTGTATTACCTTTCAAAATTCAAAAAAAAATTTTAATTTCAAAAATTATCTGGCCCCAGGGTTTCAGATAAAGATGACAAACATGCAGGTCAAATTTTGCTGGGGAACTTGAGATAACATAGCAAGGTGTGTGACTGCAAAATAGGGAAAGGGACTATTTCTGTGAACAGTGGGTTTGTGGTTAAAAGTTGGTTAGATATGACACAAAAGTGACACAAAAGGGATGAACCTTAGAGATGCTTTCCTGAAAGCTATGATCCTTTACTGCGTTTCCTGCAGGCCTGAGCACCTTCCAACTGATAGTGTTTACATTGTTTTGTTTTTTTTGTTTTGTTTTGTTTTGTTTTTACATTGTTTTGCCTTAGGGTTCCCTCTGAAGCCAAGGTAGGGTGTTCTCCTCTGTAAGACAGCAGTCTTCCACAAATGACTGGTAGTATTTGCTATATAAATCCTCTGATTTCTTTATCTTTTGAAGCAAGTGGGGTTTAATAATTTTCCCATGGGGTTAAATTCCAATTGGCCACAGCATAGCTGGCTTGATAGTATCCTCTATTGGCTGCCTTCACTCTCTTTTGTTAACTTCTGTACTTCTCTACTGGTATTTACTAACTTTTTCAAATAAACTATTTATGCTTTCTTCTCTCGATCTAATATTGAGGGAACTCAAACTAAAACAAAGACTTTTCATTTTTCCAGTGTTCCCTAAGAAACTAGAGTTCTTTGATTGAATCCCACATCGGTATCAGGGATTCTGTTACTTATATTTTTCTAATGGTGTCTGTCTGCCTGCCTGCCTGGCTTTCTAGCAATTTGTTTTTTCTTCCTTATTATGATTTTCCATTAGTCAATTAAGCTTTTGCAACATCAGCTTAAAACCAGTATTGTTCCTTTCAAGCTGCTTGATTATTTAACCTGTTGTTTAATTCCACAACCTGCTGAAAATTATGATATATCAGCTGGATTAAACATCTATCAAGCATCTCTATTGGATCCAAATGCTTCTCTATGTCAGAATATCTTAGTTTCAACAGCATAGATTCAAACCCAACCATGCTCAGTCTGTTTTATTCCACTATAATTAAGTGGGCTGTGTCTAGTCATGTTCTGAGATAATAAGATCTTACGAGTCATGATAATTATCATCATCATAATAAAAAAGTTATGGAGGACTTACTAAGTGCCATGAACCTTGCTAAATGCTCTACTTTTGTGGCTCATATCTATGAACTAGCTCTATTTATCATCACACTGAGACCTGGAATAGTGAAGTAACATACTCAAGGGCATACATCTGGGATGATACAGAGTAGCAGTTTGTCCCCAGGACATTAGATTGCAGAATCCAGGCTTTTAACCCTATATAGTAATATCTCTCTAAATTCTTTCAAATGAAAAATAAATTCTTTCAAACTAAAGAATTTTAGTCCCTTGAAAAAAGTCTTAGTCTAGTGTTAATCCTTAGATGCCCTATAGCCATGACCTCAGGTCCCTAAGAAACTCCTTTTATTCAGGGAAATTCCAAGATTCCCAAGACTGGTAGCCTGTAAATTTAACCTTTTCTTGCCTTTACTTACTGTCTTTCACAAATCAACAGCCTTAACTGAGCAAGACATATAATTGCTACTAAAACTCCAACTTTTGAACATTTGTATTATATGACTTATGCTGAATAACATGTTAGGAGCAATCTTTAGACATTTAAAAAAGAACTAGATAAATATGTCATTAAAATCAGGGCTTATTTTGTCTCTCAAGACATTGTTGTATTACAAATGCTTGTTTAATAGCTTAATCATTACAAGATGCTTGTGTGATTAATATCTACTTATTATTTAAATCCTTAAATGGAGCTTTCCTTGAACATAACCTCCCATCCAAACACTGATATTTAGCACACAGATGTATGATGAACACTGAAGCTAGCACTGCAAGCTTTACAAGCATTGACTCAAAATAGTACCTTAAGTCAGGCATTTGACATACATTATTATGATAAAGCCTCCCAACAACCTTGGACAGTATAGATTATCTGCATTTTCTTTTTCAGAGAGACTGAAAATGAGAAGATTTTGACCCACTGCTCAAAGTCAGTAGCTTTTAAATTAAGAATTCAATTGGGATTTTAAGTTTCTTTTTTTCCAATGTTTCTATTTTTAAGAAAACTTTAATTGTAACACAATATACATAATAAAAGTTTCCATTTTAACCATTTTCAAGTGTGTAGTTCAGTGGCATTAAGTATATTCACATTGTTGTGCAATCATCACCATCATCTATCTCTAGAACTTTTTTTATCTTCCCAAACTGAAACTTGGCATCCAATAAACAATAATTCCCCATCATCTCTCTCCATGGCTTCTGACAACCACTACTGCAATTTCTGTTTCTATAAATTTGACTACTTTAAAAACCTCATATAATTGCAATCATACAGTATTTGTCTTTTTTGTTACTGACTTATTTCAATTGGCATAATGTCTTCAAGGTTTCTCCAAGTTGCATTAAGTTTCAAATTTTCTTTCCCTTTTAAAGCCGAATAATAGTAAATACGTATCACATTGTGTTTATCCATTTGTTTATTAAGACACACTCCGGTCACTTCCACCTTTTGACTATCTTGAATAATGCTGCTATGAACATGGGGGTACAGATATCTGTCCAAGTCTTGGCTTTTTATTCTTTTGTGTATACACCCAGAGATGGAATTGCCACATCATATGGTAATTCTACTGTTAATTTTTTGAGGAAATGTCATACTGTTTTCCACAGAATTTATACCATGTTACACTCCCACTAGCAGCATGCTAGTGTTTCCTTTTCTTCGCATCCTCATCAGCACTTTTTTTTTTTATAGGAGCCATCTTAATAGGTATGAGGTGGTGTTTCGTTTTGGTTTGAATTTCATTTCTCTCATGATTAGTGATGTTGAGCATCTTTTCATGTGCTTATTGCTCATTTGTACATCTTCTTTGGAGAAATGTTTATTCAAGACCTTTGCTCATTTCTGAATCAGATTGCTTGTTTTCTTAATGTTGAGTTGTAGTTCTTTATATACTCTGGTATTAATTCCTTATCAGATACATGATTTGCAAATATTTTCTCCAGTGTACTGGTTGCATTTTCAATCTCTCGACAGCATCCTTTAATACACAAAGATTTTTAATTTTGATATAATCCAATTTATCTATTTTTTTTCTTTTGTTGCCTGTGCTTTTGGTATAAAATCCAAGAAATCATTAACAAATCCAAGAGTGTGGCCTTCCTGTGCTGTTTATCTCTATTGCTCAGGCCAAGGCACTGGCAGGATAGGCAAGTATCACAGTCTTTGTACTGCCAGAAAGCTTCATAGCGACCAGTGAGATCAATAGTACAAGTGGCATGATAAATAGTACAAGAAAGTCCATTTGGGCACAGCCTTGAAGGCCAACCCTTTTGGAGACACTTCCCATACAAAGGAAATTGTGCTGGAAAAAAGTAGGGGTTGGAGTCAAATAGCCAATTTTTTTTTTTTTCCCATCAGAAAGTGTGTCCACCTGATCAAGAATGGCAAAAAGAAATCATAGCCTTGTACCCAATGATAGTTGAATTTTATTGAGGAAAACTATGAAGTTCTGGTTGTTGGATTTGGTCACAAAGGTCATGCTTCCAGTGCCT
The DNA here is from genome assembly GCF_003254725.2 of Canis lupus dingo. Classification (NCBI taxonomy): domain Eukaryota; kingdom Metazoa; phylum Chordata; class Mammalia; order Carnivora; family Canidae; genus Canis; species Canis lupus. The sequence goes on along the minus strand of NC_064255.1, from coordinate 51,061,192 downwards.
CAAAGTAGTCATGGTCTCTCCTTTGGTCCTATACAAAGGCGATAAGGAAAGATAATAATATGTTTTGACAATGAAAACATGATAGTAATAAATTAATCTAAGAGCACAAAGCTATATCTCTCTATTTTCTTTTAGGAGGTATACTCAGACATTCTCTAATGTCTTTGGTTAATTTGGTTAATCTGGAGTTAATTTTTGTATATGGTCTGAAGCACAGATCCAAATTCATTTGTTTGCATGTAGGTATCTGGTTTTCCCAAAGCCAGTTGCTGACAGTATTATCTCCCCACCCCACCGTTTAATAATCATGGCACCCTTGTGGAAATCATTTGACCGTAAAGGAGAAGGTTTATTTCTGGGATCTCTATCTCATCTATCCATATGTCTCTTTTTATGCCAGTGCTACAGTTTTGATTCCTTTGTAATAAATTTAGAATCAGGAAGGGCAATACCTCCAACTGCTCTTTTTCAGAGTTGTTTTAGCTATACAGATTTCCTTGGGATTCCAATTTAAAGTTTAAAAATATCCTTGCAAAAACCATTACTGGGATTTTTATATGGATTACGTCGAATCTGTACATTGCTCTGAGTATGTTGACATTTTACCAATATTAAATTTCCCAGTCAATGAACTCAGGACATAAACTTTCCATTTATTTTTGTCTTTAACTTATGGGATGCCTGGGTGCCTCACTGGTTGAGCATCTGCCTTTGGCTCAGGGTGTGATCTTGGAGTTCCAGGATCCAGTCCCACATCGGGCTCTCCCTTTGCCTGCTTCTCCCTCTGCCTATGTCTCTGCCTCTCTCTCTATCTCTCATGAATATATAAATAAAATCTTAAAAAAAAAAAAAACTTAGTGACATTTGGTATTTTCTGGTGTACAAGTCTTTTGCCTCCCTGGTTAAGTTTATTTCTAAGTATTTTATTCTTTGTGATGTAAATGGAACTGTTTTTTAAATTTTTATTCAGATTGTTCTTACCAGAATGCAAAAATACAGCTGATTTCTGTATTGATTTGGTGTTCTGCAAATTTGCTAAATTTATTACTTCTTACAGGATTTGGGGGGAAGGTATTTCTTTAAGGCACATTGTTTTGCTATATTACACTGCCTCTACTATTAGCTTGAATTCCATTCACTATCTATACAATTGTGGCAAAAGCATAACTCTTATTTGTTTTTATTTCCATCACCGGACTATGAAAATAATGATGAAAACAATAATAATAACAATGTGATTAAGAACACAGATTTTGGCAGAAGTTGATTTGGGCCCTTTACTTTACTTACTTTGTTTCCCTGAGCTTCTTTATTTATTGAATTAAATCAGACTTACCTAGGCTTATCAAGCACAGTCACTTGCTAGTGCTTAATATGTGAGCCTCAGATTTCTCTTCTATTACTTGGATATGTTCGAAAGTTGTAAGGATTCAATAAAGAGAATCAACACAGTGTCTGCCTCATACATCAGTAAATGTTAGAAAATGTCATCTCACAGTATCCCCACATCAAATGAAATAATATATATGAAAATGCATTGTGATACAGGAAACTCTCTTATACAATAATAACTTTTAAAGCATGTACTCTTTCATTTACTTCCCTATGAGGAAGACATTTTATCCCACAAGATTTTTGCAGGAATAATGAGTTCCTACCCCTGGAAGATGAAATGAGCATTAAAATACTCTGTGTTTGCCTTCTCCCATTAGACCACTAGAATCACCGACTGATCATGAGAAGCCCCATTATCTCTGCAATCCCTTTGTCACTACTAACAAGTACTTTCTAAATATGTAGCTACTTCACATGAAAACTATATATAGTAATTCAGCCATACTTTAATAAAGATTAATGAGTTTAGATTTGTAAAACACTTAGAATGCTGCCTCATATACACAGTACTATATAAGTATCAATAATGAAAATAGTCATGTGAAAAGTCATGATCTGCAAATGCTGTCTCTACGTTCTGCTTAAATGGTGTGATTTTGTGATTATGTCTTAAACAAAATTCTAATAATGTCAGGATAAAAGATTCAGCAAACAATTTTATTGTTTACTTCTATCCACTCAGCCTTAATTGATAAATACTTTTATATTTTTTTATAAAATATTTGGGTACTTTACAAATTTTGCTTCAAAGATTCTGGAGGCTTCTTTTTTCTCTTACATACCTCATGATAAGTTATGATTACTTTACTATTTACTTCTAAGTATTACATCAGTTAAAACACCAGTATTGATGAACTCTGTGTTAAGCATGGGATTGTTACCTTTGGTTCTACCACTAGTTAGTGAGGCAGTCATTCTGAAATAATAATTAAGAAATTTAAGAGGAAGATTTGGTCAGTGCAGGGAAAGCCAAAGTCTTAGTGCTGCCAAAATGAAGCTTTGACATTACAAATTGCTACAGAACAAGTTTCTTAAGGAACTTCATTCACTTTATGACACTCACTTAGGCTAAAATCATACTTGGTTATGGAAATAATCTCAGGTCAAAACTGTAAAGTTTAATAGGATGTTCAGCTCACAGAGTAGCTAATGAAGACAGTGATCAATTTGAAATCACCTTTATACTATGAAACTGAATTATGAAATGTATACTTGAAAGAAGTATCAGATTAATGTGGACAAACAACAACATAAAGAAGGAGGAAATCAAGCATCTCTCAAGGATACATTCGAAAGAGTCCTTAAAGGAGCATCCTTGCTGGTATATAAGGTAGTTGTCCCTTCACATACTAAGTGCCTCCCAGAAATTAAAAAAAAAAAAAAAATCTGAGATCACTTGTATCAATAAAGGAAATAACAGATGGTCATAAAAAGTTAATTTTTTCTATGCACATAGGCAAGGTAAACAGAACCACTATTAACTTTGGCAAATGTTCACAATTATTATAGCATCTATTGTGAGCGGAGTGCTAACATAGCTAAGTGAAACTGTGTTTTTTATTTGTTTTATGATAAGCCTTCATGATTCTATAATAAAATAAACCATAAAAATGAAATGGTTAGAATTAAAGGTAAAAATAGTGATTATGAATAAAAATAAAACAATTTAAAATTTTTTAACTGACATGACATAATAAAGATGGATGTGCTTTTGAATGTGCCTTGATATTAGAGAAGGTCTTACATTTTGTTTTCTGAAATGCAGGCCTAGCTACCTTTGTCGCATATAGCAGTCACTCCATTTCAATGTAATGTGTTTGATGTAATTTTTTCATCTAAGAATTACAACCTAACTTCTGCATTAAATATATTTATTAAGGCTCTATTTTACACAATATGTATACGTTAGTATGGTAGCTACTACATTATTACCGTATTAATCCATCCAAAAACAAAGTGCAAAACTATTGCTTTATGAACTGTAATTGTAAAAAAAATGAAAGTTAAAACAGGTTAATGTAAAATAACCATAAAGGAAAAATACAAAATGCTATACCACAGGAAAATAGTTCCCAAAAAATGATAAAGGAAAAAAGACTGGTAAAGGTGATCATTACAGGAAGACAGTATTTATACAAAGTTCAACAAAATGGTCTAGTCATTCACATAGTATATAAAAAAATAGAAAGTAAAATTAAGACACTCTAGAACAAGAGGGAGATGATCCAATATGATATTCCTTTTGGTGGCTCCCAATACATAATATAAAGTCAGTTACTTTCTTATGGCCAAAAAATTGTTCATGGTCTGGCCACTGCTTACTTTTTTCTATTCTTTCTCTCACCAATCTCCTCCTCCTACCATGTGACTCATTTCCATGACAAAGCAAACATATCCCACATTCCAATTTTATTGAAATGCAGTTGACAGGCAATATTGGTCTTCCAATAACGTAGTCTGAGACTATCATGCTATTATACTTTAATTTTCTGTGCCTGAAATCCCTTCTATTTCTTTTCTCTTTGTTATTTCCTGGTCTCAGTTCTATTTGTGGGACTCTTGATAGCAGGAGCTATGCTTCACACATTTCTGTATCCCGGATCAGGCCACATTTAAATTCTAAACAAGTTAAGTAACTAAAATATATGTGTCTTATTATAATACTGAATATTAAAAATAAAAGATATCAGAAAGACAAAAAATTATTCCAATAGATATATAACACAGGATTAAATTTACAAAACAGTGTATTGCAAGCTAAAAGAGGGCTTTTTTGTTGAACTACTATTGCTTATTTGGTGATGTTTCTAGGAGGAAAGAATAAAATAAAAGCATGCAAAGGGAAAAAAAAAAAAACACTGAACTGGGATTTGAAATACAGGGGAAGTCCCATATCTACTATTAACCAATTATGTGGTGAGGGAAATAATACTTCATCATAACCATCATGAAAGAAACTCCTATATGCCGTTCTTCATTATATTTGAATTTATATCACATTTCAGTAAAGATTGATATTGATTTTTGCTATATCATAAGTAGCAAGAAGTTTCATAAGCAACAATGCAGTTAATAAATGGAAAATTTGAAACATTTCAGTTTTGATTCTTTTCGTGTGCTTTACTTCAATGATAAAATATGGTCGACAATACATTATGTTGAAACAACAGCACAGTTAGTAGGAGGTGTAGCCTAGGAGATCAGTTTTTGATCTGGTAAGTTTGACATTCCTATTATACTATGTGGGAGTCTTTTGTGCTGCTCACTGATAATCACTTTTCTACTCTTTCTAGACATATAGAAGGCTGAACCTGCTGAATGAATCCCTTAGGTTTGGGTGTTTGTAGTACTAGCTACTGAGGTAAGAGAGGGAAATGTCACGTTATTTCTAAACTGTAACTTTTAATTCCCAGTGTGATGAACTCCTGAGTTCTCTTTTCTCTGCTAGGATGATTGTGGGAACACATGTTCAGATGGAGCTTCATCATCCCTGTCTCTAAGTAAACCAGAAGAGAAAATAAATATCTTCTCAATCCTATCAAACCACAAAAAATAAACATTGTTTGTTTGTTTTAAAACACTAAAATTTTGAAGGTGTTTAATCTCACAGTATAACCTAGTTTATCCTGATTGTTAAAGAATTTGGTTCACAGATTTGAAACGCTGACATATATAAAAGCCTGAATTAAGTGGCATTAGATTAGGTGTTCAGAGGAAGGTAATGAGATAAATATTATTAGAGGCTTAAAAGGGGGATTAGGAACAGGATAACTATGAAGTTAAATGAAACAGATTTCAGGACCCCTGACTTATATGGGTCCATCACAAAGCCCTAAGAAGGAATTTAGTAATGTGGTCCCAGCAACATTACAAGCAGACATTTTTGCAGAATGTTCTGACATCAAAACTATAATCTCACTTTATTAAGACCATTGTCTCTTCATGCTATGTTACCACAACCATTTCTGGTATTTGTCTAAGGGAAAATTGAGTTGGAAATACATTTAGTTTGAGTATAATAGAATGAAAGAACATAACGCAATTTATAACTAAGTTTTGATATCCAAGCCAGTGGAGAAATGTTTTCCATAATATTACTGAAGTTCTCTATCCCAATTCACCTGGTTTTATGCAATAGAAATGTGTCCTCTAGCATCTGGCACAAGGAGAATGTGAGTTGTGGGGAGTAACAAGATGGGTATGCATGGACTTAGAAAGTAGTATGTGGAAGATTTTTTCCAGTTTTCCAATAATAAAATTGTAAGCAAAATATTTGTTTTTTATAAAAGCCTGGTCAAAACTGAAGTTCTCTACTATATGTAACATAAGAAATAATGTGATACATATAACTATAAACATAAAATACATTTTTAAGTGGAATTATAGAATTCATCAGAATTCTCTTATGTTGAGGGGCAAAAAGAGGTACACTATTACTGTGAACAGTATTTCTATAAATGAGGTCTTATGTTCTGTGTGTCCAAATTGTCAATAATGTTTAAAAGGATCTACCATATTAAAGGAAAAACAGATGTATTTTTCGCTTCTATGAAGAAAAAAATAATAACATTCAATGTAATATTAAGGTGCAGTAAAAGATAATATAATCAAAAAGGCAGAAAAATTTATAGGTATATCATTAGAAAGATTTTATAAATTTGTTATGCTTCTGGTATTTATCATACTTTTTATTTGTAATTATTTTGTGATTTATCTTTTCATCCATAAATACCTAAATTTGTGTTTATAATTTGGTGTTCTTTTTTAAAAGAGGGTTTGAAGCTTTTTCCCTGAAAACTTTAGCCACACTACGATACTGATTCATACTTTAGGGTTGTAAAGCTTTTAGCAAAACTTGTTCTTGATCATTTGGGATTCAGATAATATCTAATAAACTAATAATACTGAGGCTACAGGTTGAAATACAAAATGTTAATAAAGTATGTTTGTTGTTAATGGCTGCAATTGGCAAGGTATTGAGAGAGATGAACCCAGAGAATGACTGGCAGTAATGAATGAATACAGACAAAACCCTGAAATTCAGACCCCTATAGACTTGGAAGAAGAATCTGCTATTCAATCACAGGTAGTAAAATGCACCATTTAAACCAGAAAAGAAAGATATTTGTGAATGAATATTCCAAGCAGTTTTATTAGCAATAGACAAAAACTAGAAACAACTCAAGTGTTTATCAATAGATAAAAATATTTTTGTATATCCATAAAACTAAATACTATGCAGTGATAGAAAAAATAATTATGTTAAGTATAACAAACAAAATTCTATTTATGTAACATTATAGACAATATTTACAATAGTCCCCAAAACTAGATCAATTATCGCTTGGGGATAAGGAACAGAAGGGAGGATAGATACAAAAAGGCATAAGGAATATTTGCAAGTGATGAATATAGCCATTATCTTGACTGTGGTGATGCTTTTGCAGGTGTAAAGATATATAAAAACCTAATAGACTATACACTAAACATGTGTAATTTATTGATGAAAAATATAGCTCAATAAAAGTATAAGTAATTACTGTGAGAAAAAAAAGGGTGATTAAAACTTGGTTTTGTTGCAAAGGATCAAATCAAGAAAGTGGTCATCCATTCATTGTTTAAAGTCTCTGATGGGATGGAATTAATGCTCAGCGTATCCTCACAAATGGAAATATATGTATCTGTGACAGAGAAAATATACTGCGTGAGTGGATCTCCCAATGAAGTCTGAGAAGATGGGGATATCTATAAATAAATCATATGTGAGAGTGAGGAAAAGTGAGGGAGAACAAAAGAGAAAGAATTGTATTCAAGGTAAATACAAATCTTAATAAAGAAAACAAAAATGAGAAATATTCTAGAAAAGAGTTTGTATTTGACCATTAGCCTATGTTGCTGATTTGGAATCAACTAGATGATAGGTCCACTAAGGTTTTAGCAAAGTAACATTATCAAAGAAATATAGACCCTAGAGTAAAAATGGGTCTATGTCTGAGGTATAAAACAATCCTTCATTTTAAATCCATAGAATGTACAACACCAAACACCAAGCGTGAACCCTCATGTAAACTATGGGCTTTGGATGATTATGATGTGTCAGTGTAGGTTCATTAGCTGTGACAAACGTCCCACTCTGGTGAGGGGTGTGGATAATGGGGGAAAGTATACATGTGTTTGGGGGCTTGGAATGTATGGGAAATTTCTGTACCATCCCCTAAATCTTGCTGTGAACCTTAAACCATTCTAAAAAAGAAATTCTAGGGCAGCCCCAATGGCCCAGCGGTTAGCACCACCTTCAGCCCAGGGTGTGAGTCCCACGTCAGACTCCCTGCATGGAGCCTGCTTCTCCCTCTGCCTGTGTCTCTGCCTCTCTGTCTCTCATACATAAATAAAAATAAAATTTAAAAAATTATAAAAAAGAAATTTTAATAATTAAACAACAACTTCACAATGGAAACAAAAAGCAACGCTCAGGTTGCAACCTTCTACAAGCTGACTGCCAGCTGAGAAAGCTTCTCACCTTCTTGCAACCCCATCTCCTACCCCCATTCACTCACAACCAGGAAAGCATGCCTCTCAACATCAACTTTCTCTGTAGTGTTACATTAATTAAACACGGAGGGCATTAGACTGAGGTGGTTCTAACGTCTTGACGGCCTACATGAGCAAACCAAAAAACTAAGCCTGTAAGTGGATTTCCTCAAAACTAAGGACAACCAATCACAAACAGACAACTGGACTTTAAGCTATAGCTCATCAATAATTTCCTTGTTCTGCTTCTACCTCTTCTCTATAAATGTCTTTCTCAGAACTCCTGTCATTGGAGTGCTCCTACTTCCAGTTTGCTGCTGCCCTGATTGGAATTGATTTTGCTCAAATAGACTCTTAAAAATGTTACTATGCCTCAGTTTATCTTTTATAGTAGCTAACAATGTTATCTTTTTGTTAAAAAACAACTACTACAACAACACAAAAAGAACAACAGAAAAACCAAAAATGTAATGGGGGCAACGATATGACATGACAAAGAGCCTGTTGATTTTGATCTTCACAGTTTTGGCAAGGGTGGGTTGGTGAGGAACAGAATCTTCAGGAAGGGACACCCTCACAGCACTCTGAATGGTCGAGATAAAGTAAACTCGCTTTTCTTAGTAAACCAGCTTGTGGACTGGCTGGTCCTCTTTGCTTTGCCTTTCAATATATTAGAGAAAGAATGCAATTTCAAGGAAAATGCTAGCTAATGAAAAACAAGGGTGCTATTTGTCACATTGCTTTAGTTGCAAAATATCAACATATGTTAATTACATTAAACTTTTTCATGAATTGTAAAATGATAGACTTAAGGATACTTTTATGACTTCTATTTACATGAACACACATAGATTATTCATATCAGGATATAAAACAATATCATCAACACTTAAAATTTATGCTCTGAAATAAGACCGACTCTTAAGACATTCAGACCATAATACTTACTGGCTGTGTGGCTTTGGATACATCACTTAGCCGTGAATGGCTTCAGTTTTTATCTATAAAATGAGCACAAGAATGTTATCAACCAAATGTAGTTGTTCAAAGAATTAAACAGGGGAAAAAAAAGCAATTTTATGGAACCAGCTTAATGTCTGGCACCAAATGAGTGCTCAGAAAGATGCTATTATATTTATTACATGAAGAAATCAAGTTTTGAAGTTGTCACATTTTTTTAAGTGTCTCAGACATATTAAAATAAAAATTTCCTTTGCCTACGGCCTACACACACATACACACATACACCAAGGGCCTAAACCTTTTCTTGGGAGAATAGCACTGTTGGATAGCTCCAGTTTTTCATGAATTTCTTCAGAAAATGAACTATGATCTGAAGTTTTCTTTTTTATGAATTATTCTGAAACTATCAGGAGGGTGAAGAGCTAATTAAAAAGGGTTTTTTTGTAGAAAATCTCTCCTTGGCCTAAAGCCAAAAGATCAGAAAAAAAGGAAGATGCAAAGAGGAGAAGGTAGCCTGGTACTGATGAATTTCTAATGAATACTGAGGGTCAACAGGTCAGGCTATAACAGTGTGAGGTGCCATAAATAATTTTTACTCACTTGAACCTGCAGCCATTTATATCTTTTATGTTTTCTTCAAATGTAAATGTTTGTAGGTTTTGAAGAGTAAAAAAAAAAATGTCAATTTAAAATTCTGCAATTCTATAATTCAACTAATGATTAAAAACAGAAGATGTATAGGAATAAAATTGTTTTGCCAGGAATTTAGTAAGTGGTAGAAATGATATAATAATAGTAGTGCATGCAGATAAAGGGGTGAAAAGAACAAGTCAAATACAACAGTGTTGTTAGCTTTGGTTGGGATTTATTTGAGGAATAGAGTTTAGGCCAGTCATGATCTCGGGTGCTGGGATGGAGCCCCATGTCAGGCTCTCTGCTCAGTAATCTGCTTTTCCTTTTCCCTTTTGTCCCTCCCCCTGCCTCAACTCATGCTCTCTCTTTTTTTCTCTCTCTCAAATAAATAAATAAATAAATAAATAAATAAAAATTTTAAAAAGAGTAATTATCTAAGAATAACATGGTGGGTTTATGCTAGTGACAACGGATCCATACTCCAAAACAAAATGCTGATAAAAAGATGTAGGTTTTTCTCTTTCTTCCATACACCAAGAATTACTTTGACTCATTGTTTCCAATTTCTCTCTTCCCGTTATTCCTTCAATCTACTCTTATCAGGTTTTATGGCCACCTTTCCACATCAAAGAAGTTTTTTGTTTGTTTTATTTTGTTTTTCTTGTCAACATTAGCAATGACGTCTACTTTGCTCCATCTCATAGCTAAATTTCAGTAGGCATTATTTAACTTTTCAGCAGCATTTAACAAATTGATTAAAAAATAATTTATTTACTGCCTTTCCATAGTATTACACACTTCTGGCTTTTTGTTTTGTTTTTATTTTTCTCACTGAACACTCCTTATCAGTTTTCTTGCTGGTTCTTCCTCATTTCTGTGACCTCATTTCATTAAAGTTGAGATGTAGGGGCATACATCCTTAGATGTAGATTTTTAGTCTACTTACTCTCTTAAAGATCTTATGCAATCTGCGTCTCCCAAATTTATATATTGTCAACCCAAACTACCCTTCTGAAGTTCAGAAATAAACACATACCTCACTATTTGACACTTCAACTTAGGCGTTTAATAGAAACCTCAAAATTAACATACCCAAAAGAGAGCTTCCAATTTTCCCCTTCAAACTTGCTATGCTTATGTTTCCATCTGAGATAAGGACAATTCTATTCTTCCATTTGTCAGACCAAATAACTTAGACTCTTCTCATTTGCTCATGTCCTTCATTCAACTTGTTAGCATGTCATGTTATTTCTATATTCAAAATATTTCTGGTATCCAAGCATTTTTCAACAGCTCCACTACTAGCGTCTTGTTTAAGCCACAATTACTATTTATCCAGATCACTGTAATAGTCTCCCTCACCTGCTTATGCAGTGTATTGTCAGGGCAGCAAATGGTTTCTGTCAAAGACTCATCACATCATGTCACTCCTCTTCACAGCATCCCCCAATGCCTTCTTATCTCACTCACAATAAAAGTCGAACTATTTACAATTATCTATAAGGCCCAACTTAATCCCTCACTATAGGCACTTTGACCTCTCTTTCCCTACTCACTCCACTCTAGCAATGCTATTTCCTCTGCCTTTCCTTGAACTTGTCAGATACATGTACCATCTTAGGTTCTTTGCTGTTGCTGTTTCAACTGCCTGAAATACTATTCCCTGAGTCATCTACGTAACTTTGCTCCGGTACCTTCAACATTTGCTCAAATGTTACTCTCCAAGAGATGTCTCCTATTACTAGCTATCCAACTTAAGTTTGTAGGCTCCCCACTTCCCAACACACTCCAGTTTGTTTTTCTTTTTTCTCTAAAGCACTTACACCATTAACACACTATATATTTTATTTTAGTTGCTTAGTGCTTATTTCCCATTATTTCAACACAAAACTCCTTCAAGAAAGGCATATCTATCTTCTTGTTTTTATCTGCTGTATTCTTAGAACCTAAAACAGTGCCTGACAAGGTAGGACACAAATTATTTGTATCAACAGCAGCAGTTTAGGAATTTAGATTAAAGGACACTGGGGATTGCAAGGATGTCTATCTAAATAAAATGGTACTAGTTTCGGACCTCAAATGAGAATAGTATACATATGAGGAAAACAGTAAGCAAAGGCAGCAATATGCCAGGCAAGTATGATAGAGTTAGTATAACTATCTATCTGTAATAGGTGATTTGTGCTGAGCAATGGTAAGAAAGCAGTTTACAAAATTGTTTTTGGCCCAGTCGATAAAATATGACAGGGATCTCCCCACTAGAGAATTTTGATTTAAAAATGTTTTCCTTTTTTTATAAATATATTTATAAACTATAAATTTATAAAATATAAATTACCACTTCAACACTGAAGAAGCTCAATGCTGAATGATTAATACAATCTTAAGTCATAGATTCCAAAACTTTCTGAAAGGTGATCATTCTGAGAGGTGAAAAGCAGCACCAGAAATCTGTAAGTGAAGTTTTGACTAACGTAATATCTAATCACATCTCTAAGATGGTTGCATGTGTTTGTATGGCTGTGTCCTACCCATACCTCTTTGTGTTTTACCATTTTAGACACAATGAGAAAATTCCAATTGCTACATGTGAATCTCTTTGCATTTTCTGGCTGTTGGAATGGTTCTGCTCACATGCAAGTGTTGAAGAGTTAACGCAACCTACAAGTAGCTCTCAACTAATGACTACTGGACGTTAGTATAAAAATGTTTCAGCTATTTTTTGTTCTTTTGGTGGGATAATTCTGGGATACATTCTTTACATCAACCCAGTAGGATTATGCTAAGTGAAATAAATCAGAGAAATACAAATGCCATATGATTTCATTCTTGTGAGGAATTTAAGAAACAAAACAAATGAGCAAAGGGGGAAAAAAAGAGAGAGAAGCAAACCAAGAAACAGATGTTTAACTCTAGAGAACAAACTGATAACAGAGGGGAAGTGGGTATGAGGATGGGTTAAATATGCCATGGGGATTAAGGGGTGTACTTGTGATGAGGACCCAGTGATGTACCAAAGTGTAAAATCACTATAGTGTACACCTGAAACTAACATATCACCACGTGTTAACTAACTGAAGTTAAAACATAAAAAAAAAAAAAAAAGAAAAAGAAGAAGAAAGAACACAGTGATCCCTTGTCCAGTAACCCAACATATTTGTGCCTTTCCTTCCCTGTCTCACTTTCTTATTGCCATACAGGTGTCTGGGATCAGTTCCTAAACAGATTATTCACTTTCCAATACTCTTTCAACAGTGTTTGCTATTTAGACATGCTGAGTCTTTCAGGGAAATCTAGATATTTTGTGACTATAACAGAACAAGTTCAATAAGGTATTGAGTTTATCAGCCATAATTTTCATTGACGATTCTTAGTTACTTGATTTTAATGTTAATAACTCTATCTTGTTAAATGGGGTGATCATCTATACATCAATGAGTGCTTGCCACAGGTTTCCTAGGCAAACACTACTTTAGTAGTGGCAGACGGGAAATGAGTGCTAAAGAAATTAGCAACCTACACTAATAAAAACGCAGCAGGCAAGTCTGTTAAAAGCTTTCTCCTCTTGTGCTGACCCTTGCTACCTCATTTGTGAAATTCGATTTCATTATATCATCAAGCAGTATGGATACAGGCCAACAGGCCACATGGGGTAAATACAAACATTAAGGTCTCAACACACTACCATTGTAATTAATACTGTAAACCTCACTAGAGTCATTTTATGTCATTTCTCTATTTTCACAAATAGCCAACTGTCTTAAAATATAATCCTATTTTTATTTGTTTCTCCCTAAGTCCTCACATATTTATTTTTCAGGTTTTTGAATTATAATATAATAGATTAACTAATTCCTACTTATATTAATTGTTAATGGGAGGTACTTAACTATTGTCCACATAAAAAAGACTTCATTCTTATTTGTCTTGAGGTCATTACAATCCCATGTACTTTTACCGATAAAAACTAAACTCACCTACATACCAAATAAGGTGTTTTTTAAAAATTAACTTCAGCAGAAATACACAAGTGTGTGTGTAAATCAAATTTGAGTTAGGTAAGTCTCTTGTTTTTCTACTTCTTTTAAAATATTGCTCTTGAAACTTCCCATATAGAAAACTAGTCAATCTTGTACTCAGCATTTGAATGAGAAAAAGGGGATAAATAGCAAACACATGTTAATTAATTTTAATAAAAATTAATTTAGCATAATGGTTTTAGGGGCAAAGTTCTTAATTTGAAAAAACAACAACAACTTAGACTAGTGATTCCTGAGGTTCTAGAGAAGAAAAAGGAATTCTAACATTGATCAAGTGAGGCTATCTTCTGTAAAGTATTTTGATATCAGCATTGATTGCTCTAAAACAGTATTTCTAGAACACAGCAAAAAGATGAATGTGAGTAAATTCAGAATGTTCGTAAAAAAGCAAAACGTATTGTTGAAAAATAAAACCTCTTTTATCTAATTACAAAATAGCAATTCAGTGATGACAGAGCCATTAAATTAAAAATATATAGGGCACATTTAAAAAGTTCTATATTACTACTACATAGCTTGCAAAATGCAATATTTGGCACTAGAACATTTCAAGTTGAAAACAAAGAATAAGAAATCTGAAAGCTCAAAACAGTTAAACTTAAAAATATCATTTATCATTACTTTTCCTTAATATATTTTATTTTTTTCTCCCTTATAATGCTTAATAGTATTATTTTTATGATAAATAAATATAAAATAATTTGGTAAATTTTTGTATTGATCTTAATATTTAATTGAGATACAAATTTTTTTAATTGGGAATTTAAAATACGTCTAAAATTTGCTTTTTAGGGGATCCCTGGGTGGCGCAGCGGTTTAGCTCCTGCCTTTGACCCAGGGCACGATCCTGGAGACCCGGGATCGAATCCCACATCGGGCTCCCGGTGCATGGAGCCTGCTTCTCCCTCTGCCTGTGTCTCTGCCTCTCTCTTTCTCTCTCTCGCTCTCTCTGTGACTATCATAAATAAATTAATTAATTAAATAAAATAAAATAAAACTTGCTTTTTAAACTTTGTAGTATTTTGTATGCTAGAAATAAAATCCCTCAAAGAATTCTCTACTAAATATTACAATGATTAAAACAAAAAAAATCCCAAACAAATAAAATGAAAGAAATATATTTATCTATTTTACAAAGCTTTTATGTAACCAGATTTAATTTTCATAAAAATAGATTTTCATTAAAATTTTATTCATCAAATACACTTTGGGAAATAGTTACTATAACTAATACTAATTTCCTGATACTGGAATTTGTAAAACTCATTTATAAACTTATATATTTGGGAAATTTCAAGAAAACATTATAATATGCCCATTATAATATGGGCAACATCTTTATTTGATAGAAAAACTTTCTTCTCTTTCTCTAATTCCCACTGCCACCTCACTATTTGATGAAATACTATAGGAATAAAAATGTTAAGAAGTAGGAGGACATAACCAAAACAGTGTTTTTGGAATACAGACCACCACCACATGGCACCATAGAGAATATATTAGAAGTACAGGCCGCTACCACCACCAAAAACTACAAGAGATTTGAGAATTTTTTTTGTAAGTCTTGCTTAGAAATATAGCACATCACTTTCAAATGGTGGAGAAGTTGATACCTTATATTCTGGTCTCTATTTTGGATATATCGGAAATGGAAACACAAGTTTGCAACGTTGACATTTCAGTTAGAGGTGAAAATTTATTTTGTAGACAAGTTTATACTTTGATTCGCTCAAAAGTGTACATATTTGAAGTTTACTGTTATAATATCATCTATAGGTTGGAAATCCAGTAGGATGCCCCATAGCTTTGTAGTTACATATATGTGCAAATATGCTTCATGTGGTTTATGCTAAACAGAAAGTGACAGTTCTCCTAGATGCATGGTTCCCAAAGCATAAACCGAGTTGACTTCCAAACCTGAAAAGAACTTCATCTGCAGAAATTAATTATGAGTGGGAAGAATTTTATATTTTTTTTCATTTAATAGACTGTATTATAGTATGCAAAGTTACAGAAGGAAGAAAGGGATCCAATAATGCTGTCCCAATGATGAAACCAACACATCTCTCTACATTGGCTTACACACACACACACAACTATACAAATACCTATGCACTCAAATATAATATTTGATTCTAAGGATAATCATTAGAACTGAGTGATTCAACATTTTATTCAATTCTTATAATGACTTGCCCTATAATTACATAGAATCAATGCAATACTATATAAAACTACTTTTGATTTACATGTACATATCCCTAAATCTTGGTGCAATCATCCATTTGTTAATTAATTTATAAAATAAGTATGAACTGAATGTGGCAAAAATATCCATGCCAAATTCTTACTTTGTGTACTAAGAAATAGGAACAGGACATTTCTTGCTTATTTCATGATCTGGGTGGTAGCACCTGAACCAGGTAAGATATTGGCAACTAAACATTTCCTAACAGTTTCTGAAATCAACTGAAGTTTTGAAATCTAAAAATGCACTCTTATTTTAGGGCTTAAGACTGTGGAAAAACAAATTCTTCCAAACAGACTTCTCTGTCAGTAAAGCTGTTTTACTGAGCTTATGGTAAACTTGATGCTATTTGTCTCATAACATATAAATCAGATCTAACCTCTGATGGAACATGTCAATGACCTCAGGCTCCCGATAGGGATAAAAATAACAGATGGTTTGTAACATTTTGAAGAATGATATAAATGATGCTACATCTCCAATATAACTTTGAAATCTGCTCCCATTTGGCAAGATCAAGTATAGTCCATATCTTCTTTGAAAGCAATCTATTTTTAAGCTATCACATGCTATTTGTTATTGTTTCTGAAAGATGTTTTAAAGAGCTTCGTCCAGGATATATTTCATGGGTTCTTGCCTTAGAAACTTTTAATTATGAAAAAAAAATATTTATGCCTTAGATTATAAAGGTAGAAATTATCTCTGGATTTCTCACTGGAGATTAAATTTTTTACATGAGATAATATAAAATTAGGGAGAATATTCCACACTAATCATTTTTAAAAACAATACCTTAAATGGTCAATATCAAGTCAATTCCTAATTCTATTTCATAGTTATGCTGAATAAAAGTACAGGTTTCGTGGTTTAGATTCATCACTTTTGATAGCTTTATGTGGTTCATACAATGCTATACTTTCTCTAAGACACATCATCTGTTACGTTTCAAATCTGTTTTGATATAAAAAATGAGAACAATAAACATGATTATAATTAGGGAGAGTTTGTTAAATGTGCTTTAATAGGTCCTATTGTGAGACATGTCTGGTATACAAGCAGAAATCAAGGCTAGCATACTGAAGAAGAAAAGATAAACAAACCCCATGGTTAGTGAGTAGATATAGAGCTTGAAATTGTTTGGTCTAGGAAGACATCTAAAATACAATTTGGTACATACAGAAAATGTAATTAAACGATAATTGCACTGAAGCACAATGAGTGTGGGATAAACAGCTTGTGAATCAATAAACCATGAGGCAGCAGGCTGAGGTATTTATTGATTTATGATTCATTTAGCTCTAAGTTTACTTCATTTCTAATTCAATCGGAACTACTGTATTATCCTTCATTGGGAGAGCTGGGTGGAGTGATTGTATCATTTCATATGAGGACAAGATTATCTGAATTAATACCATTTTTTTTTTTTAGTTTTATGTGAGTACACTCCTATGAGTTTTTCCTATTTACTTACCAAATCTACAGGCTATGATATATGGCTCTACTAAAATGTGTCTATTTGCATATTAAAATTTACATTAACCTGGAAACTTTAGGATAGCATACACTTCTGAGAAATTAAAATCCTGTGCTTTCATTAATTTAAGGCATGAGTATTGTAATGTACATCTTATCATGGGTTCTGACTAAAAAGCATTCTGCATTTTAACCTAAGAAAATTGTACATTTTAGGTAAACCAGATATTCTTATTGTTGCCAGGGAGTGTCATTATTAGCTTCTACATGGATAATATTTTTATATTTATGTTGTTACCTTGAGCACCTTCATAGATGAATCCTAAGTATCTGTTTCGCCTCACTGATCTCAAGTAAATCAAAAAGCAAAAAATCAGCTATCCCCTCCAGCAAGCATCATAGGCAAGCCACTGAATGAGAACACTTTCTAAGTACCTCTCTCTGAGAACATGTGTAGTATGTAGAAAGTATAGTCACTGAATACTCATTACCAGTCACTTTAAAAAATAAACAAAACTATTATTTTGTTCTATCACAAAAAAAGCTGTCAGTTTATGAGATAATACTGGAAAAATGAGAAATTTGTTAAGATGATGAAGAACTGTACAATTTGTAATTGAATTTGTATAGTTAAGTACTTCTCAAATAAACAAAGAAAAATGAAGCACAGGGGCGCCTGGATGGCTTAGTTGGTTAAGTGTCTGCCTTCAGTTCAGGTCATGATCTCAGGGTCCTGGGATCAAGCACTGAGCCAGACTCCCTGCTCAGTGAGGTGCCAGCCAGCCTGCTTCTCCTTCTCCCTCTGCCCTTCCATCCTGATTGTGCTCTCTTGAGTGTGTTCTCTGTCTCTGTCTCTGTCTCTCTCACAAATAAATAAATAGAATCTTAAAAAAAAAATAAAGCACAAAGGCTTACTACTCACAAAGGGAATATTTATAAGTTGATTATGTGCCCTTTGACTCAGATTGCAAATTCAACCTTTTATGGTTTTCACTTCTTACACAAATTTTTTAAATATTGCTATTGTCATCAGTCTTAATTTCACTGGTCATTTCAATGTACCCCTACTGAGTTGAGTTTCTCCCCAGTAACTGAAACACACTCATTAAAAAGATATTCTGGGGTGGATACAAGTACTTGATTAAGCACTTGCCAACATATGACATGACACTTGTCCTGGCATAAAGCATTTTCCTGCTCTCTTGCCAACTGAGGAATAAAAAAAAAAGCTATTTATATTTAATACCATGACATCCTCAACATAAACACATCTCTATCCCCCTTCTCCCACCAGCAAGATTTCGTATCAAGGCAATGATTTTGATTCCACATTAATACAGCTTACTTACTATCCCATGGCATCTCATGGCTGAAAAGTGGATGGAGTAGGAGAAGACTTTGCTTTAATGCCTTGCTTTCTCATATGCATTTCCCTGTATGATACTTAGGAATAAAATGCTGGGCTTTGCTGCTTGGTATTTAAAATTGGTTTTTGTTCCTTGAGCATGTGCTTATACAATATAAAACAAAATGCATTATATTTTGGCAGGAAATATACAGTTGATTTATGAGCAATGATGGCAGTTCTTTTTTTAATAAATTAGTTTCCCACAATGAATGTTACTAGAAAGATGACTCACATATGAAAATGGCAACCAGGATTATCCTATACCTGAAAATATACGTATGCTTTGCTAAGACATAAAACTAATGTCTTGAATCAAGTTAAAGTTGAAATAATTCTCAAGAGGTTTATATTTGAATGGTTATCCCTATTTCTGAGCCACTATTCCTACTAATTTGGTTCACTTGTTGGTCTTCTCTTCCTTTCAGGTACACTGTGTTCCCCTTCTGCACTGCACACAGGTAGATACAAAAGTCAAGCTCTTGCCTCAATTCTATTACGCCCTACTACCAGCACACACAGGTGTGCAGAGATGCACGAAACACACACAAACACAGACACACACACACCATTTTGTAGCAAATATACTGAAGCCTAAACTTATATTAGGTCAAGAAACATAAATGGGAATGTTAAATATCCTTGTTCCTAAAACAATACAAAACAAACATCAAACAATATATAAGCTATCAGCCTTTTCTAAGAATTTTAGTCCTTCTCCTCTTTCAACTCTAAAGGGAGAGAGAAAATAAATTTTCAACCAAAAAGTCAATTCATGTTGTTGTTAAGGACAATTATTTGTAATTATGTAATATTACCTTATACATAAATATATGGAGATATTATAACTGGATCATCCATACCTAGCAAGCATAAATATATTCTCATATTTGATTAAGTACTATTTTTAAAGCAGGATTATAAAATTGGAATCACCTTGTCCATACTATATTGTATCACTTTTTCTTCTTCAAATTGGCACATGTCTTCCTGTCCATGTAGAGTCCTATTAAATATGCATATTTTAACAGAATATATTATGTTTATAATACATACATAAGTATATATAATACACAAAATATACACAAATATAATTTATAAATATAAATATATCATAGTTTGAAAATTCTTTAAGTCTGCTTTTATTCACTCAACCTGTTTCAAGATCCATCCATTTGAATTCATCCATTCCAACAGAGCTACTACATTCAATTCATTATGAATAGTATTCCATTGTATAAAATTCCACCAATTTCCCTTTTATCACCTTTGATGAATATTAGATTGATTCTAGTATCTGATATCAGAAATTCTGTAGGGACAACAAGTGTTCATGGGTCATTGTGTAGTTTGTATTTGTGAGACTTTCTATAGGCTATAGAAAACTATAGTATTTATGAATATTCAATTAGATATTGCCCACTTCTCTCTAAAGCTGATATGACAGGTTGCACTTCCAACAGGATACATGCTCCTGCTTTTTTTGCATCCCAGTACTAATATTAGAACTTGAATTTTTTGTCTATATGATGGATATTGAATGATACTTTATCATATTATTGCTCAATGAGGGGAAGAAGATTTTAGTATGTTTTCTGACCATTCTCTTTTTCTCTTCTGTGAATTTTTTTACATCATTTGTAAATATCATGTCAAGTCATCTTTGTAACTGTCTATATGAGTTCCAAGCTTCAAGGAAAACAGTCTTTGTTATGTTGGTAATATATTATCTGGGTAGAAAAGATTAAAGAATCCCTCAGCTGGGATGTCTGGGTGGCTCAGCAGTTAAGCGTCTGCCTTCGGCTCAGGGTGCAATCCTGGAGTCCTGGAATGGAGTCCTGCATAGGGCTCCCTGCATGGAGCCTGCTTCTCCCTCTACCTGTGTCTCTGCCTCTCTCTATGTGTGTCTCTCATGAATAAATAAATAAAATCTTTTAAAAAATTTTTAAAAAAGAATCCCTCAGCAACTTTTAGTGGAAATTCAGACTTCTCCAAGAACACTGCATTAGGAATCTAATGGTCTTTTTTCCCTAACTTGTCAGATTGTTTAATGTCTCTTATAATGTCTTTTTTTTTAGATGCCTAATCTCAGTCGTGAATAAAGTTAAACAAGGATATAGGTGTATATTTCAAAATGAAAATCTTGAAGACAGCCACACTCATTATTCAGAACTGAAAGTTTATCTCATTTTACATTAAGCACCCTTATGGAAGGAAGTGAAGCTAGAAACAAAGTTATATCAAAACGGAATATTTCTAGAAACTTTGAAAAGTTAGCCTTGAAAATGTAGAACCAAACCTTTTTTTTAAAGATTTTATTTATTTATTTATTTATGAGAGACACAGAGAGAGGCAGAGGACACAGGCAGAGGGAGAAGCAGGCTCCCTGCAAGGAGCCTGATGTGGGACTCGATCCCAGATCCTGGAATCATGCCCTGAGCAGAAGGCAGACGCTCAACTGCTGAGCCATGCAGTCGTCCCTAGAACCAAACCTTTTATTTTTGAACATATGTTGACCCTTCCTTTCTCCCTAACCCTATTCCAAACAAACAAATGCATTTGGTTTATATGCTAAGTAACCAAGTACTAAACCATAAATTTGTAAGGTATGGAGATTGCATCTCTATATACCATATCTATATGTGGAGATTGCCTCTATATATACTATATATGCCATATCAGTGTAAAAGATGACATCTTAATGTCTCATAGAAGGAGAAGCTCCCTAAAAGTGTTCTTTCCAAACAATCTTATCAGTGTGAGAGAAGAGACTTATTTAAATGGAGTGAATACTAGAGACAGGGGGAGGAGAGAAGAGTGCCAAAATGGGACATGGTCAAGCCCTTGCTTAAGAGTATCTAAGGGTCACTTCTTTACTTCTTCAGGCTTCTGGGAGGAAGCAAGTTATCTTAGTAAGATACAAACAATTAATTTTGCCTTGTGGTATAATTAGAGTCCTATATTATTAATTATAAATTAGAGTCCTATATTATTTATTATATTCTTCTTTATTATTTTTTAAGCTTTTGGAGTTTTTTATTTATTCATGAGAGAAACAGAGAAAGGCAGAGACGTAGGTAGAGAGAGAGTCCCCGGGGGACTCAATCCCAGGCCCCGGGATCATGACCTAAGCCGAAGGCAGATGCTCAGCCACTGGCCCCTATATTCCCCTTTCTTAAAAGCAAAATGCCTTCTTGTTTATCCTTCTAGAAGTACGATAAGAGGACTGATATTTGAGAGAAGCTTTTATCCCCTTCAAGGCTAAAAGTTAACTTATATGCCATATAGCATCTCAGAAGAAATAAATTCTGACCCTAACACATACCTGAGTCCCTGGAGGAACTATTCAAACATCAAATTTGGCTATGTTATTCCAAATGACAAATAATTATTATTCTCATGCAACAACCTTGAAATTTCTGCATTTATCTTAAAAAAATCAATTTCAAAATTAATTAATCCATATGTATCCTTGATATAATATAATACTTCAAGAGTTTGATATATGTTCCTTTAAAGGATTAATTAATTAATCAATTGCATTCATAAATATTTATTTAATATCTAGTTAAGAAAACTGCTAGGCACTAGGGATACAAAAGTGGATAACTTAACTGTTATCTTTGCCCTTTAATTATCATGGTCTACTTAACAGAGTGCTGCAAAAAGAAATGCCTGAAAAACAGAGGATTCTACCAAATGTCGAGCTTTTCTAGGAACAGAATTTCAAGTTAAAATGAATTTCAAATATCAGCTTATGTAAAAATTAGAATGCATCAAACATACATACTAAGTACACATGAAAATTGCAATATTGAATGCAAAAATTCAATTTCCTATGTATAAGGATGTACAAATATACATATTCAACAACCCGAACATATTTTTGAAGTATTTATTTGATTTATGGCTGCAGGAATGTTTCGTGTCTTTTTAAACTTCACATTGTATGTTGAGTTATGAGAGCTACAGTGTAGGAAATGTACTGCACTTATAAAATATTTTCCTTCAAGGAGCTTAACCATATTGGCAGTTTCCTAGTGAGGGGAAGCACTCCAAAACTTTAGATAAGTGATGTCAAGAAGTAATCATTAAAAAAAAAAAAAATTACTCATTATTTGTCAGACGGCTTCCATTTATAGTGAAGTGGTGATCACTGAATTTAACATCTGTTCTCCCTCCCTGTGCTGTAAGAAGGTGGAGGGTCAGTAATGTATTCTCCAGACTAAAAAGGTACTTTAATACTGAAAATGAAGCAAGCCACTCCATACCATTTACAGAGTTTTAATTCAGGGTGACTTACTGACGGGGCAATCAGGTGGGCAATCCATGTGGCACTAGGCAGCTAGTACCCACCCTCCCACCCTCTAGACCTGAATCCCCAGCTTTTATGAAGTAAAGGGCGTGGTGGTGAGGCACAGGGTAGTGGTGCCATCTGTACACAAGAGGATCTCTGCTAGTGATGTAAAGCACACCATGTGTGCACCAAAAAGGAGAACAAGATGGAGTTCCAAAGATGGAGTCAGTGTTGCCAGCAATCCCACACTCCACCTTTAGAGGAACCACTGTCAGATAGTCCTTTTTTTTCTGTAGTCAGGAATAAGTGGGGTGGGTAAATATAACAATAGTGTCAATGACTAAGTAACACTGTTTGAATGCTCAGTGATAATGTATTATTATTATTTAAATGTTACAGGTGTGCCAGTTTTTAAAATTATTTTTATTTTAATTTCAGTGTATTTAACATAAGGTACTATGTTACATAAGATGTTATGTTAGTTTCGGGAGTACAGTATACTGATTTGGCAATTCCATACATCACCCAGTTCTCCTCACACAAGTGTATCCGTAATCCCCATCTCAACCCTGACCCACCTTCTTTCTGGTAATCAGCCAGTTTTGATGGAAAATGAGTTGCCAATTGGCAAAGTCTATCATTTTGCAAATATATCCTGAGATATCAGTTCACTATCTGTATTTTGGCATGTAGTTAGCATAAATAGATCTTGTTTATAATTTTGAATACTGTGTGGCATCATCTCATATTTGTCCTTGGATTTTCTTTACTCTGGTTTTCATTTTTTAATATATCAATGTTTTATCTTAATAATATTATGTTAAATGGCCTTTTCATCAATGTTTTAAAATTATATTATTCAAAAATTTCTTAAAGAAGTTTGTGAGCATTTCTAATTTCATACTATATAGAAGGCTTTTTTGTGTAATACCACTTTTTTTATGTGTTCAGTATTTTCTTGTGATTAAGGCACATAATGAAAGTATTTTTCAAGTGAATGCAAAATGAGAAAATGGAAATATAAGTTTATATAGAAATTATTCTGGCAAAAATCGAACCAGTAGGGACTGTAAGTGCTATATTCAAAATATATATCTAATATCTACCACAGTATATAAAAACTCATTATAGCTAAGCAACAGATGCAAGCTAAAATGGACTAACGGATACTTAACTTAAATTTCAATGGCAAGAAATCTTGCTACCATCAAACCTACAATACAGATGATAAAACTCTTTTCTAAACCAAAGAATGCTTTCTAAATGTATAACTGGTGTCCTTTACTTTTACCCTGATCTACTGACTGTCTTCAAAATTCCAAGCACTAAGGTCAATTGAGGCATTTTATTTCACTTGCTTCCTTCTTCATAAAACAATCAGATAAGATTAGTCCGTATTTGAGGAATGGAGTAATTGTCATAATACTAATATTTGAGTCTGGATGAAGAGTAAATATTTTGGTCTTTAGGAGGATTTATACCTTAAATTAAAAACAAATATTCAGCTAATTTTATATAATATAATCCTGCAATAAAAAATACCAGAAAAAATTTTAAAATTCAACTAGCAATTATTTAAATATAAATTTGAGGGGTGCTGGGTGGCTCAGTTAAGCATCTGTCTTCAGCTCAAGTCATGATCTCAGGTTCCTGGGATTGAGTCCCAGGGTTGGCTCTCTGCTCAAGGAGGAATCTGCTTCTCCCTTTGCCTCTCCCTCCCCCTGTTTTTTTTTTTTTTTTTTTTTTTTTCTCTCTCTCTCTTTCTCAAATAAATAAATGAAATCTTTTAAAAAATATATAAATTTGAGACCATTGCTTTAAATTCCATCACATGTTCTAACATTTGTATATTTTTATTTATCACATTTTTTGGAATATATTGGCTAGTTTTTACCTTCTTTTGTGTACAGCATAATAATCAGTGAGTTATAATCACTAAATAGTAAATTATTAATCTGCATTTTAAAAATAACGTAATTACATAAATTCTAATAATGTTCCAGTGGTTGATTTACTTAATTCAATACATAAGACCAACAGTGTTTCCTCATTATCATTATGAATATCTAATTGTTTTGCTTCATCTTGGAGTCTCAGTGCAAGTGATTATTAAGGATGTATCCATGGTGAATTTCCATGCATTTTCAAGTCTAAGTAACTTGATGAGTGAGCTGTTTACAACCCCCTGGCCTTTTCAGGCTTACTTCACCAAGATGCAATTTACTATATCCGTCACATTTTCTGAGTTATGATGTATTATAAAATGTAGATTAAGAAATTTATGCTCAGGGCAGCCCGGTGGCTCAGCGGTTTAGCGCCGCCTTCAGTCCAGGGCCTGATCCTGTAATCCTGGGATCAAGTCCCACATCAGGCTCCCTGCATGGAGCCTGCTTCTCCCTCTGTGTCTCTGCCTCTCTCTCTCTCTCTGTCTCTCATAAATAAATAAAATCTTTTTAAAAAATAAAAAATAACAATTAAAAAAAGAAAAAAAAACCCTTATTCTCTAAAACCCAATGAGCCTGTGGTTCTAAACCAACTCTACAAAAAAAAAAAAAAAAAAAAAAAAAATAAACCAACTCTACTAGTTCTCAATTATTATCAATATTTCTATGCCTCTGATGCCCCGTATGTAAAAGGGACAAAAATGTATGGCTTACCTTATGTAACTGTCATGAGGGCTAAATGTATGTGCAGTGTCTAGCTCCTGATCTGGTTTCCAATTAATATGCCAAAACTATTCCCTTATAAAATGTAATAATACTGGATAACCGAGATTGACATTCCATTAGCTCACACTGAGATGCCAGATATGTTTACAAAAAAGGCAGTCATAGTATTAATTTGACATATGGAAATGAAAAGAAATGGTTTGGGAACTAAAATCTCTAATCATTTGATTCCCTGGATGAAACTTTGTCAATGAGAATCTCTACATGTATTAGATTGTGAATCAGAGGATTGGAAAATAACAGAAGAAAATACAAATATCGTCTATAGACAATTATTCTCATCAGAATAACCCCAAAAAATATTTTTAGAAAAAAAGCTCATGCTGTGGAGTTTGCTTTGAGTCATATTTTCTTTCCATCAACCTCTTTCTCTGCCTCCTTTTCAGTGGAAATAATTGGGTGACAGATATTAAAACCACCAAATATTACACATAACTTGAAGCACATGGATGTGGGTACTGTTTTCACGTTTTCCTAACATTTCCTAATATTATTGAGAATGATAGAGCATTATAAGAAATCTCTTAAATAACTGAATTTCAATGACTTAATTTCTCCTTTTAATGTGGAATAATATTTAACAAAGCAAAAATTATAGACTGATTATAATTGTTCCTATCTATATAATAGCATATATAGGTATAAATATAACTTCTCTAAGATTATTAGGGACATATAATTTTAAATTAGGAAGTAAAGAATTCTTCAACTTTGAATTCAACATCATAGGTCTGACTATCCCTTCTCTCTCCTAGCCTTTCCTGGTTCAGTACTAGACACATTAAAAATACATCTGCTGGAAAAGGAAACTTTTACCATTGGTCTCTGCTCTCTGATTCTGGGTGCAAAGAATCCAAAAACTTTTCTTAGGCTGAATTTTAGGATTAAAGATGCCACGTGAAAAAAAATATTGTTGGAATGTTTTTTTTGTTTGATTCATGATTTTTTCTATTATTCCCACAAATTTTACACATGAAATATATTGATTTAAACTACAGGGAATTACAATTGTTACAACTGTGTATTTACTGTTACTCCATCTTGTGTTCTCCATAAATCCTGGATGATGCCCATATCCAGGCCAGCCCATAACTAATTTTATTTTTTAATTTCAGTGATTGGGAAGTTTTAGAAAATCAAGAGATAGACATGAGTTAAAGAATTCTCTATGACATTTTTTTCTATATTCAAACCAATATCCAATAACATTAACAATCATCTGTGTTACTTTCAGCCTTCTGATTTCAAATGGAGAGTATCCTTTGTGCTAATATAGGAGGCAGTTAAATGATAAGGATAAAGGAGTATGAAATAGCCCACGGATAATCTTCTGTAGGGATATAGGTCATATTCTTTAAGAATTATAGGTAATGTTCTCATATCTATATATAAACTTTCCTGAGGCAGAGGGAGATGATTTCCTGATGATGAATTCTCTTCAGCTTCATGGATTAATCCCATTAGCACTAGCAATAGGCAAAGTCTCAGGTGTGACAAAAATACTAACCTTTTCCTAAATCGATTACAGAGCAGATATTTAATGGGATGAAGCTATGGGCTCTGAACAAAAGACCAAAAGGAAGGAAAATAGAAATATGTACACGCAAACTCTCTCATTGCAAAAATGAAGACACGAGAGCAGCTTAGCTTACAGATCAAGGGAAAAGTGATACCTGTGATGCCTTGTTTATGAATAATAATGACAAATTCATTAATAATTTTATTTCCATAAGAAATAAAACCTTTACATAAAGGGACCAAAAGTTTCCAGTCTCTAGAGAAGCAGAGTTTCCTAAAAAAATCCCCTATATATAGTTGTGGATTCCCCTAGATATAACAAAATTAGACTTGTGTACCTAAATAAACCTAGAGTTTTAAAGATTTCAGTTCTTCAGATACAACAGGAGAAGTCGGCCTCTCCATCCCAGCAGTGGTTAAGGAAGGTAGACTATCTTCTCCATGCCACTTGATGGTGGCCCTCCGGGCTAACTGCAGCCACCTGGGCCTTTCTCTTGTCCCTCAGCTCCACATGTGCTCCCTTACTCTCTCACACTCTGTCCCTCCCTATCTTCTCTCCTAAAGCAGTGTTTGTTTATCACTTCAGTGTGCATAAATTAAAATTTACCCTAGGCCTTGTTAAATTTCAGATTACAGGGCCCACCTGCAGAGATTCTGATTTAGAATGACTGCTTTGGGGCCCAAGAATTCGCATTTTTAACAAACACCTTAGGTGATTTTAGTTTCTTTAGCTGCTGATATTTTGGGAAAGTATGGACTCCGCTGGAGCAGAGCCTACAGGTTTGTCCCTCTCCCCAGGCATTTGTTCCCCTTCCATCTGGTATTTTTCTGATCTCTTCTAGTGTGCTTGCTACCTCTTGGTGTTTAATTTGCTTAGGATATTTTTTTATGCCGTGTAATATTCATGAATATTTTATCTATTCCTGCTTGCCTATTCAATTTTCCAGAGTGCCACTGTACCCATGACCAATTGTTCACTCTTTTCAAGCCCTTATCCCATGGCCATGACCTCACATTCTTTAGATATCTTAGCTTTCTACTTTCCCAAAACGTAAGACCTATCAACAATAAACTTCTTCAAATTCCCTTACTCCTGTCCCCTTCCAATGGAATATTTCACTGGCTCTTGGCAGACTTTTAAACATGAGTCATAGAAAAAGGTGCTTCTGGGGTCCTTGGCAGGCTCAACTGGAAGAGCATGTGACTCTTGATCTTAGAATTGTGAATTTGAGCCCCACATGATGTGCAGAGATTACTTAAGTAAATATAAAAGAAGAAAGAAAAGAAAAGAAAGATGTGCTTCTACATTTTTCCAAGGTTGGCCTCCTCACCTATTTTCTTAATCTTATGTGTTTTGTCTCCTTCCAAGGATCTTGTTAAATTAATTTTTATGTAGGTTTTTATTTGACAATTACTGAAAATGTAGTACAAGTCTGATCCAAAGACAAGGAAACTCCTCCTTTCACAAATGTAACTTTTTCTTGCCTGTGACCCTTTTAAAAATCAGACTCCCATTTCTCACAGTCTAAAATACTTTCTTTCCTCACTTCTATCTCCCAAGGAACATAAATTTCCCTCCTTCTTCCTGTCTGGAAACTTCCTCTAAGAGCACCCTGTCTCTGTCATCATCACCTTTAGCCATCCGATTGGCCACACGCTCCTGTTGCCATTCTACTGTTTGATTCCTGGCCCTTAATCACCACTTTCCCACACCCTCCTTTACTTCATGGTACCATTTGATATTTATGCAACCCTTCATGAATCTACTCTCATAACTTCTAAGGGGCTGAACTTTCTATAGCATTTTAGATTTTCTTTTCTCATTGTCATTCTCTAATGCATGATTGTGTTTCTGTGCTATAATTTTTGAGATTCCCAAAGTTCTGTCCCTAAACTCAAGTTTTCTTTCCAGGATTTCTCTCCCTGGACAATCTCAACCATAAAATAAATGCAATTATCTGTAATTTAGAAAAGTTACATCTATTAAAGGAAATCCTGTAGGTAACATTTATTGCAGTTTCTGGCATACATAGTACATTCATAATAGGTATTAATAGCTACGGTTGCTGTGGATGTTATTAATAGTAAATCATTATTGTGATTATTTCCAAAGCTCCACTGTCTTTCTAAAGCTCAAATATGCATTTTCTGTTTTTACCATTTATTCCTGAAAGACTCATTTGTGAGTCAAGCTGAATAAAGGCAGCTATGCATAAAATGCTATCAGTTATGTCTTCATCAGTTTTGAGACTCCCACTATTTATATAACTTTCCATTCTTGCATTATTTCTCTTGATTACTTAAATACTCTGTAATATACCCTCAAATACTCAGTTGGAGGAATACTGCAAAAAATTGCATTTTTCCAGTGTACCTGGAAAATATTTTTTCCAAAAAAAAAAGAAATTAATTCTAGATTACTACCATATGGGAGGACTAAGCCAGCTGGATACTTCACAAGAAGTATGTTTATGTCCCTTACTTAATAGCACAGAAAGGAATCTTGTTGCTGGAATTTGGCTTATGTTCTCAGAGGAGATCTTCTAATTGAATACCATATGGGACCCTATTTATAGAAATGTTCTGAAGGACGTCTAAAGGTACCAATTTTGTAGCATTAAAATGTTTTCCATTAATATAGGTTTAATTTTGTTCACCTCATGGGAGAAATTGATTGATCTGATATCTAAGGGTAATCAAAATATATAGTGCCAGATTCTTCTCGATATAAACACATATATATTTTGAACGATTGGACATTAATTAATTAAAAAGTTTATTTTTTGAGTTGGAAGTTATGTGTCTAGCACTGAGCCAGCCACCAGAAATTAATTGACAGACATGAACCCTTTCCATGTAACAAAATTTGCATTTTGTGGAAGGAGACATATTGGTTACAGCACCGAGTAATCAGTTACATAGCTGAAGTACAATGTGTTATAAAAGCAAATAAAGGCATTTTTTTTTTGCTAAATTTACAGGGTTTTATTCCCTAAGCCATAATCTGAGTTGTTATTTAATAGATAGGTAAAAAATAGCTAAATGAGCTATTATCTGTATAGTTCGTCTCCCTGGGAGCAACATTATGGTGCTGATACTAAACCTGTTTGTTATCAGAATTAAAATAACCATATCATGAATCAACTCTGGGTGTCACCTGTACCAATTTCTAGAGAAAATTAATGTACTTCAGATGTTCAATTAACCGCTTCAAAATGTTTTAAGGTATAAACTCAAATATTCATTTAACTTTAAAGACTGATTCTTATGAAATGCACTAAACATTCTCTAAGCTCATCTTTTAGTTTCCCTGTTCCAGTCCTAAATCAGGACTGATTAAGGAGGAATCAGTTGTTCCTCCAACTTAAGTAGGTAAATATATCATTTCTCAAATATATTCTATATGCACAACAATAAATGAAAGTCAAAAATGAATTTGAGCCAGATAAAGTATCACTTTGACAAAGTAGTAACTAATAAAGTTATAAACTTGAATACAATTAAAAGCTTTTGTTTTGTAGCAATTAAAACTATATTAAGTAGAAAAATTAGATTTAATTTTTTCCTGTTGCATCAAAAAACTATATATATATCATAAAGCCAAATATAGCTAATTTCAGTTTCTATTTTGCAAAAACTTTATATAAAATTTTCTATATATAATGTGAAGTGAAATATAATTGGCATTTAGTGGCATTAATACAAGTAACTAGTCATGATCATGGATATTTTAAGCTACTTAGTTGATTATCAGCTAGCCATTATTTCTAATTTTATTATCTCTCTTTAAGCTTAGAATGTTGAAGTAGCAATTGCATTTGTTTTCAAGGGCAAATCACATACACATATCACATAAAATTTAAGAGCAAAATTTTCCTTATAAATAAAATGGGTCAAATTGATCCTGTCTTATTCTTCACAGAATTATTGTGAGATGGGGGAATGTATTATGAGTAGCTATGAATGTAAAAAATACACATATGTTTAATTTAAGAATTATGTGGTGAAATATAATTTTGTAGCATTAACCAATGTGGGTCTATGTATTTTCTGGGTTTATTATTTATTAATTTATCTTCATTTATCCTGTCAGCCTTCAACCATTCAAACTATAACTTGGCCTCCATTCTCCAGAGAAGGTAGACCACAGCTCAAATGGAAAGCCAAAGCAAACAAACAAATCATGCTGTGGCATTCCAGCTTCCAAAGTTAAGGGCCTCCCAAAAATAGCAGTTTGGGCAGACCAGTTGCCCAACCTTTTGTCTAGTTGACTTTCTTATTCTCCCCTGTGGTCTGGGAGAGGGATATAATCAGAAATAAATTTGAAGATTTTTATTTCTGAGATAGGATTGAAAACATTCCTAATGCCCTTCCTCTAAGACCAAACTGAGATGAAGATGGTAGTAATATAACCATAGATAGTTGTGGGTGTCAAGAAACCAAACGTGGGTGTTCCTATTTCTCATCTTGGGTGTGGCAAGCAATGGAATTTCAGATCCCCACTGTATTAGTCAGGGTTCATCAGAGAAACAGTACCAATAGCATATATATAGATAGGTGATATAGATACAGATAAGAGATTTATTTTAGGAATTAACTTACACAGTTAGGGAGTCTGAGAAGTCCCACAGTCTGCCATTTGCACACTGGAGAAACAGGAAAGCTGGTGGTATAATTCTATCCAAGTCTAAGAGTCTGAGAAACAGGGGAGCTGATAGTATAATTTCTAGTCTGAGGTCAGTGGCCTGAGAATCAGAGGACTACTTGTGTAAGCCCTGTATTTCCAAGATAGAAAACCAAGAGGTCTGATGTCCAACGACAGGAGAAGACAGATGTCCTAATTCAAAAGGAGAAAAAGAATCCATCCTTCTTTAGCCTTTTTGCTCTCTTCAGGTGTCCAATGAATTGGGTGATACCTGCCCACATTGGTGAGAGCAAATCTTTTGATTTTACTGAATCAAATGATAATCCCTTATAGAACCACCCTCATAGATACACCCAGAAATAGTATTTTACCAGATATCCGGGCATATATTATGCCAATCGAGTTGACACATAAAATTAAACATACCCAGTACCACCCAGCAGAATGTATTAGCAGAATATTAAGCATGGCTATAAATTGCATCATCGGAGGCATCTCAGTAAGTATTTTTGTAGACCACCTAGTCCTAGAAGGTGGCTAAATTCTTTTTTTCTCTGATACGTGGTTACAAATGTATTAAGAAGAAAAAGAAAACCAAAAATATCAAATAACTATGAGAATTTCCAACAGTAGAAAGCAGCATGAATCATTCAACTGGGAACATGGATATGCTAATGGATGCCAATGGGAAAGCTTGATGATAGCCATGAACTAAATGGGTAATATAATTTTTAACAAATGCCTACATAGACTGACATCAACCAATGTCAAATAACTCCTCACATTAATGCCCTAACCCCTGAAACTAGATGCCATCCCAGGGAGAAAAAAAAAAAAAAAAAAAAGGAAAATCCCGAATTTGGAGAGAATATGTGAAATTGACAAATACTATATTTTCTGCCATCACGTTGGCTAGGCACTTAAAATAGAGATTAAGTTAATTTATAGAACACTAAGAGACCTTTATGTTTTTCACATCTAGATTTCACGTGGATATTATAATCTCCATGACAAGTATTGCAAAGATGGAAAAAATTGTCCTGCAGAGTAAATGTTAAACTCACAAATAAAACAATTTTCATGTTTAGTAAGATTTTAAAACAGAGAAAAATATATATATATATGAAAAATTAGGTAAATGATTTTTATTTAAATTGTCAAGTAATTTAAGAGGCAAGATGTCATATTCTTACTAAAATTTGTGTAGTTACTATATTGTATAGTTACCTGCATTTCACATTGTTGGTCAAAACACCAGTTTTGTATTTTACTCTGCCATTTAAGTTAGGGTAACAATACTTAGCATCAATAAGACTACTGAGAGTCTTCATAGACCCAGAGATGGGTCTCACATTGAATTATCATTATTAACTCTGTTTGGATAACACTACTTGGTTTCTGGAAGTTTCTTAAGTCACTAAGTATAATCAGGTGATTTAAAACAATTTTTGTAGTGATATTTATTTTGTATATAATATATATACAAATATATATATACATATATATGTAGTATGTACAAGATAATTGTAAAGAATTAAAACAATAAAATTAAAAATTTTTGTAGTGATATTTATTTTGTATATAATATATATATACAAATATATATACATTATATATATATGTAGTATATACAAGATAATTGTAAAGAATTGTCTACAAAACCCAAGTATCTAGTCTTTTTTTTAATATTTATTTATTCATGAGAGACACACAGAGATAGATAGATTGAGATAGATAGAGAGAGAGAGAGGAGAGAGAGAGAGAGAGAGAGAGAGAGGCAGAGACACAAACAGAGGGAGAAGCAGGCTCCATGCAGGGAGCCCGATGTGAGACTTGATCCTGGGACTCCAAGATCAGCCCTGGGTCCAAGGCAGGTATCAAACCGCTGAGCCACCCAGGGATCCCCCAAGTATCTAGTCTTGCTTCAAAAATGCTTATTTGGCTGAGATATTTAAATTTATTTCATGTTAATAAATCCAGACTTTACCTCTATTAAGATAATATGAAAGTAAACTAACTTTAGAAGGAATAGTCAAGGATTTTAATGATTTTTATTCATAATAAGTTAAACAGAGACTAATAACTTCTACTGTCCTTAAGTACCTAATTGGAGATACTAAAGTCACAATCATAAGCTCCTATTCCCTGATACTAGTGTCATGAAAGGGTCCCAAATTGCTGTGATTGCTATTACACACTTTATAATGATTAAATCTATGTTCAAAGTTCCTGCACAAATAACAACCTCTGATAAATCTAGATAGATCAGATAGATAGATGATAGGTAGATAATAATAAGATGATAGATATAGTGTATATTAATATAGATACACAAAAATACAGGTTAATTTACGTTTTATTTTTATTTCAATGATCTAGTAACATAAGAAGCAAGATTTTGTGAGCAAGATTGATCTATTGATCTATGGATCAATTTGTCTATAACTAAATATCAGTTTTGCAGGAGTTGTAGTACTCTTGATTTGTTTTGTTAGTCTTTTTCATCTCATCTCTGAAAGAATATATTTTTCATCTCTAATGTTCTATGATTTGCCTACTATTATTTACTAGAAGACTTTGAGAAAATCAGTTTTGTCAGCTAGAATGATAATCTTAATTGGGGGGTAGGTGATTTTTTTCCATCAACAGAAAACTGCTTGACATAATGATAAAAGAATAATTCTAGAGTCAGATATAATTGAATTTGGTTGCCAGCACCAACAACGCTTCCTAGCAATACGAATTTGGGTCGCTTAATATAAGAAAACCTGAGGTTTCTCATACATAAATTTATCTTCGATGTTTATCGTGCATAAAAAAAGAATTAAGCTCAATGAATGACTCAAGATCGACAATCAATAAGTGATAGCTATGGTTATGGTTATTGTGTCAGAGCATAGTGATAAAGTATGTCAAACAGTATCCAACACATAGATCTCAATAGATCACTATTGAATGAATTGAGAAAATCTAACAATACTTATATTAATGGTCAATATTATTAAGAAGCTTTTATTATATCTAGTTACTTTTTTAAGAGACAGAACTTAACATGCAGTATATTTAACTGCAAGTGAATTATGCTATCAGGGATCTCTATTCCCACCTCAAAGATAATGTTGGGAGGATTTAGGAGCTCTAGTAAGGTTTTTGAGCTCCTTGGGGGAATAGTGCCACAGAAATACAAAAGGTTATTTGCACATGCATCACTGAAGTACCATGGGGACCCATGAAATTCTATCACAGTTGGCCTGCTATCACTGTAGAATGACATTAGGAATTGACTATTCTGGATGAATGCAAGCCCCCAGTGCAATTTGGGTTAAAAGGTAGAAAAGTCAAACCACAAGGCCAAGGAAGGTATTCCCTGAGTAATTAAAAGCTTTTTTGAATGCTCTGCATCTCATATCTTGTGAGTAATGAATAGCTTTTATCATACACTGAATTACAGATCCAAATAACCAGATTCTAATAATTGCTACTACTTTGTATCTAACAGTCAGATTTAACACTTCAAAGTCATATCCACCTCAGTGGGTAAATTCATTTACAGAAGCTTCTGGGGGCTTTGTAAAGTTTTTTGTAAGAGTGCCAGCTAACCAAATGTCCATTTAGATCAATCTTTCACTGCAGCATACATATTTTAACATTCCTTTTCGTATATTAGCAATTTATAGCTAATAGGCTCTTCAATGTTTCTTTACTTTGATAGGACACACACACACACACACACACACACAAAATGATACAATTCTAGTATGAAAACTCTTTTTATACCAGCCATTGCTATGTCAGTAATCACACTTAAAATTATTTGTAAGATCATGGCTAAAAAAACACACAACACATGTCTTATGTGTCCTCTCACTCTTCTGGCTTAAGGCTTTCAACTGCAAAATTTATATTGTTAAACCAGCTTGGGATTTTCTATGTAAAAGGGGAAATCTCTTTTCTCTACACATGTTTAGTTTCATTGTCATTTAGTGAATTAGGCACATATAAGGAAAGAGATTCAAAGATAGCTGTAGTGTACCATAGTTTATGGTCAAACTGTACCCAGTTGCAAGTTACTAGGCAAAATTAAATCAATTACACATTATAGGAAACATACTTTGTTACTTTTTTTATTAACCTTTTAAAAGATTTTATTTATTTATTTGACACAGAGAGAGAGAGCACAAGCAGGGAGAGCAGGAGAGGGAGAATCAGGCTCCTCATGAAGCAGGAAGCCTGACTCAGGGCTCCATCCCAGGACCCTCGATCATGACCTGAGCCAAAGGCAGCCACTCAATGGACTGAGCCACCCACGTGTCCCCACTTTGTTACTTTTAAGATCACAAACCAAAATGTGGTATGACCATGAAGAAACAGAGTAGGTAATAAAGAATATGCTGCCAATACTTAAAAGGTGGACTTGAATAATTATAACTCTTTAAAACCTGTGATAGTTCAAAAAACAATTCTATCCATCAACATTTATACTGATGGTTCCTGGCTCATTGCAACTGCATAAAATACATTACTACCACCAGATAACAACTTCATTTGCAAAATGCGATAGGTATGGGGCTTCTGCTTCTCTTCTGTTCTTTTCATGGAGGTTTCCCTTCCTCCTGCCTTTAGCCGTAGGGTTAGCTAAGATTGCCTGAACCCCACACCTGGCCACCGTCCCTTGCTCAGCTTTGATCTGACCTTGCAGAACTGAGAGATTACCTGGCTAAGTTACTGTCATAGTTCCAGCCTCTGCCTTATCTTCATCCTCCTTGTCCTCTCCTAAACTGTCTCCTCCCCTTCATTCCAGAACTGGCTGGTGCAAGAATCAGAGCTAGAGTTAAGGGGAGGAAAAAGTGTAAAGGAGGAAGTCTAGGGCAGCTTTTAGCCCTGGCCAAGCTCATCAGTTCCTACCACAGGACTTTGGTGCTAAACTGCCTGACTTGAATAGCATCTATAAAAGTTACCGAACTTCTGTGTGTGCTCATTTGTAAAATGGAAAAACAATATAGTATCTCCCTCCAAAAGGATGCTGAAAAACAAAACAAAAAACAAAACAGGTCTATTCTTCTATGGAGGTCTGTTGCTGTCAGATATTGCCCAGGAGACTCTAGAACTGATTTTACTCTGAAATGTGGCTGCATTGCTTTATGTGCAAAGTCCAAACAGTAGCATCTATATGCAATTTTGTTTTAGTTCATCCTGGTATAAGTGAACATGGACATAGGGGGAGGTTTATCATTGCCATATGGTTTCCCCATGTGACATATTAATCACTTGCTCACTTGTACCACTTCCTCCAACCAAACCTGAAAATAAAAATTATTTTGTGTTAATGTCTCATATTAAGGAAAATCCTCTTCTATAAAGGGCCAGGGAAAGGAAACATTAACAAACAGTGGCAGTGAAAAAAACAAAACAAAACAAAAAACAAAACTTGAAGTCTTCTTTTTAAAGAGAGAGTGGAAGAAAGGAGGAGCAAATAAAAAGAAAGAAAAGGAATATCTCAGATTATATTGGGATTTAAATTATTTCTAAGGGACATATGCACCTAGCACCCCAGGTTGGAACTGTAAAGATAATTTTCTATAAACCAATGTTAAGTCTTGTATTAATTATTATAACTCATATAACTCATATGTGATTCTAACTTACACCTTTGACTGGCACAATGCTATTTGAAGAACCGTGGAGCCAAATAGTTTCAGGGCATGAACTCCTCTGAGACTTGTTTCAGTTTTGATTTCAACACAAATTATTTTGGGTCAGAAACGTCAAGCATTTGACTATTTAATAAATACGAGAGAGTTTGCTGTACATTGAGAATATACAAAGCAGATACAGCCCCTGTCTTCATGGACTTTGTACTCTTAAGAAAAAAATAAATCAGAGTTAAAAGCTCTAATTAATAGAACAGTATATATGCCAGCCATGTATACGTGTTCTATACATTACCACATTTAATCAACAAAACAAACATATGAGGTATTTACTACTGTTTCTTTTTCTTTCTTTCTTTATATATAGAGAGATCTATCTATCTATCTATCATCTAGATATCTGTATATAGAGAGAGAAAGAGTATATATATATTTAAATATATATATATATATTTAAAGTCAGAGGCTTATTTTTATAGGCATGTAAAACTGAGACTTATTAAATTACATACTTAGCAAACGTATAAATAGGGTTTGTCTTCCAAACCATCAGATCTTGGGCCATGTACTCTCTACCACAAACCAACTTTTTTAAGCTTCAGTTTCCTCTTCTATCTAAATAACTATGATAATGTCAATTACTCCATAAGGTTATTGTGACATTAAATGAAATAATCTATTTAAACAACCTCACACAGTGCCTGGAACGTAATAAGTGCTTGATCAATGTCATATACCATGGTTCTTACTTTTATTATTAAAGTAATTGCAGACTCATTACCTCAAATTCTCAAGGAAATACACACAAAACTGTAGAGATAATTCCTAGGATTTCCTGGGACACCTGTGGCTCAGTCAGGTAAGCATCTGCCTTTGGCTCAGGTCATGATCCTGGAGTCCTGGGATCTAGCCCC
This sequence comes from Canis lupus dingo, assembly GCF_003254725.2. Taxonomy (NCBI): domain Eukaryota; kingdom Metazoa; phylum Chordata; class Mammalia; order Carnivora; family Canidae; genus Canis; species Canis lupus. Next base: position 51,022,750 of record NC_064255.1, on the reverse strand, counting down.
ACATTGGGTTCCCTGCCCAGTGGAGAGTTTCCTTCTGCCTCTGCCCCTCCCAGCCGCTCATGCTCTCTCTTTCTCTCTCTGGCTCTCTCTCTCTCTCTCAAATAAATAAGTAAAATCTTTGAAAAAAAAATTCCTAGGATTTCTTACCACCTATACCCAAATCTTAGTCTAAGATTGGGCTTTTGGGAAACCTGTTTGGGATTGCTTCAACTAGTCACTTCATGTGTCTTGTCAATTTCCCCTTTGGCAAAATTGAGCTGATAATATGTATTTTTCCTCTCTCACAGTATGCTCAAAATATAACTTAAACAAGGCAGTCCCTCCTCCTTTGGAAAATTTCCTCAAGGAATTTCTGTTTGAACTGTATGTATGCTATATTATGTCATACCAACATCCTTACTTCACTCAGACTTGGCTTATACTTGGCTTCAAAGGAGATATTAATGTATATTTATTCATTCATTTATTTAACTGTTTTTATAGAATGCCTTTTAAATTCCTGCAATGATGCTAGAACAAATAGAGAACTGACCTTAGTCTCAATTAATAGTGGGTAGTCCATTGGAATTCTGATAAGGAACTGGAAAATGACAATGCATAAAAACAGGGTACTAGAAAGTCTCATTCGCCATTCTGTGGGACCAAATACAAAAGCATCTCAAGCAAATACAAGAATAGGAAAAGACTTCTTTGAAGAGACAATTTCTAGATTAGGAAGAAAAAAGTAAGAACTAGCCAAACAGAAGAAAGTACAGAGACACAAAAAAGCATTCCTAACATTGGGAATAGCAGAAGCAAACGCCCAAGTCCTGAAGCCTCTGGAAAGCATTCAGATAACAAAGTTCAACACAGATGTCATGAATACTGACTTCTGGGAAATTCAATAATTCATGGGAAATCACTTTGAAAAGTGAAATATGCTATATAAGTCTAAGGGATAATTATCTCTAATAAATTCTGTCTAGTGGGTAAAAGTAAAAAAAAAAAAAACATTAAAGATCTATTTAATTTCAAACACATTATTTTTCCCTAGGCCACAAGAAAAGCATCTAGTTAACTTTAAATGTTTTTTTTATTTCTTCTAAATTTCCCCTTTTATTTTGTACTGTGATATTTTAGCATTGCTCTAGAAATAAAAAAAAAGATCGCATATAACTACTTTTCCCCATAGGGATTTTCTAAAATTTAGTTACATTTGTATTCCACCCAATTATCTAGTAAAAAGAAATGTTATGAGTGCTATACACATTTATTCAGGGCAAAGTTGTCATAACTGTATAAGTAACAATCAGAAACTCATACATGATAGAATATTTCACTGATACATAATTTAGAGAAAGATCAGAGAGGAAAGTAAGAGAATTGACTGTCTCCTGAGAAAAAAGTCAGTATATCAAGATTTCCAGTCCCATGGTTGGAGAAGTGCCTTCTGATAATGAAGTACTACAGAGGTGGAAACAGAGCAGAGATTCTGAACACCAGTTTTTTTTTTTAATTTATTTTTTATTGGTGTTCAATTTACCAACATACAGAATAACCCCCAGTGCCCATCACCCATTCACTCCCACCCCCCGCCCTCCTCCCCTTCTACCACCCCTAGTTCATTTCCCAGAGTTAGCAGTCTTTACGTTCTGTCTCCCTTTCTGATATTTCCCACACATTTCTTCTCCCTTCCCTTATATTCCCTTTCACCATTATTTATATTCCCCAAATGAATGAGAACATATAACGTTGTCCTTCTCCGATTGACTTACTTCACTCAGCATAATACCCTCCAGTTCCATCCATGTTGAAGCAAATGTTGGGTATTTGTCGTTTCTAATGGCTGAGGAATATTCCACTGTATACATAAACCACATCTTCTTTATCCATCATCTTTCGATGGACACCGAGGCTCCTTCCAGTTTGGCTATTGTAGACATTGCTGCTAGAAACATCGAGGTGCAGGTGTCCTGGTGTTTCATTGCATCTGTATCTTTGGGGTAAATCCCCAACAGTGCAATTGCTGGGTCGTAGGGCAGGTCTATTTTTAACTCTTTGAGGAACCTCCACACAGTTTTCCAGAGTGGCTGCACCAGTTCACATTCCCACCAACAGTGTAAGAGGGTTCCCCTTTCTCCGCATCCTCTCCAACATTTGAGGTTTCCTGCCTTGTTAATTTTCCCCATTCTCACTGGTGTGAGGTGGTATCTCATTGTGGTTTTGATTTGTATTTCCCTGATGGCAAGTGATGCAGAGCATTTTCTCATGTGCGTGTTGGCCATGTCTATGTCTTCCTCTGTGAGATTTCTCTTCATGTCTTTTGCCCATTTCATGATTGGATTGTTTGTTTCTTTGGTGTTGAGTTTAATAAGTTCTTTATAGATCTTGGAAACTAGCCCTTTATCTGATATGTCATTTGCAAATATCTTCTCCCATTCTGTAGGTTGTCTTTGAGTTTTGTTGACTGTATCCTTTGCTGTGCAAAAGCTTCTTATCTTGATGAAGTCCCAATAGTTCATTTTTGCTTTTGTTTCTTTTGTCTTCGTGGATGGATCTTGTAAGAAGTTACTGTGGCCGAGTTCAGAAAGGGTGTTGCCTGCGTTCTCCTCTAGGATTTTGATGGAATCTTGTCTCATGCTTAGATCTTTCATCCATTTTGAGTTTATCTTTGAGTGAAACAGAGTGGTCTAGTTTCATTCTTCTGCTTGTGGATGTCCAATTTTCCCAGCACCATTTATTTAAGAGACTGTCTTTCTTCCAATGGATAGTCTTTCCTCCTTTATTGAATACTAGTTGACCATAAAGATAGATAAACCATTAGCCAGCCTTATTTAAAAGAAGAGAGAAAAAACTCAAATAATAAAATCATGAATGAGAAAGGAGAGATCAGTAACAACACTAAGGAAATACAAACAATTTTAAAAACATACTATGAACAGCTATATGCCAATAAATTAGGCATCTGGAAGAAATGGACGCATTCCTGGAAAGCCACAAACTACCAAAACTGGAACAGGAAGAAATAGAAAACCTGAACAGGCCAATAACCAGGGAGGAAATTGAAGCAGTCATCAAAAAACTCCCAAGACACAAAAGTCCAGGGCCAGATGGCTTCCCTGGGGAATTCTATCAAATGTTTAAAGAAGAAACCATACCTATTCTACTAAAGCTGTTTGGAAAGACAGAAAGAGATGGAGTACTTCCAAACTCGTTCTATGAGGCCAGCATCACCTTAATTCCAAAACCAGACAAAGACCCCACCAAAAAGGAGAATTACAGACCAATATCCCTGATGAACATAGATGCAAAAATTCTCATCAAGATACTAGCCAATAGGATCCAACAGTACATTAAGCAAATTATTCACCATGACCAAGTAGGATTTATCCCCGGGACACAAGGCTGGTTCAACACTCGTAAAACAATCAATGTGATTCATCATATCAGCAAGAGAAAAACCAAGAACCATATGATCCTCTCATTAGATGCAGAGAAAGCATTTGACAAAATACAGCATCCATTTCTGATCAAAACTCTTCAGAGCGTAGGGATAGAGGGAACATTCCTCAACATCTTAAACGCCATCTACGAAAAGCCCACAGCAAATATCCTTCTCAATGGGGAAGCACTGGGAGCCTTTCCCCTAAGATCAGGAACAAGACAGGGATGTCCACTCTCACCACTGCTATTCAACATAGTACTGGAAGTCCTAGCCTCAGCAATCAGACAACAGAAAGACATTAAAGGCATTCAAATTGGCAAAGAAGAAGTCAAACTCTCCCTCTTCGCCAATGACACGATGCTCTACATAGAAAACCCAAAAGTCTCCACCCCAAGATTGCTAGAACTCATACAGCAATTTGGTAGCGTGGCAGGATACAAAATCAATGCCCAGAAATCAGTGGCATTTCTATACACTAACAATGAGACTGAAGAAAGAGAAATTAAGGAGTCAATCCCATTTACAATTGCACCCAAAAGCATAAGATACCTAGGAATAAACCTAACCAAAGAGGTAAAGGATCTATACCCTAAAAACTATAGAACACTTCTGAAAGAAATTGAGGAAGACACAAAGAGATGGAAAAATATTCCATGCTCATGGATTGGCAGAATTGATATTGTGAAAATGTCAATGTTACCCAGGGCAATATACACGTTTAATGCAATCCCTATCAAAATACCATGGACTTTCTTCAGAGAGTTAGAACAAATTATTTTAAGATTTGCGTGTAATCAGAAAAGACCCCGAATAGCCAGGGGAATTTTAAAAAAGAAAACACCAGTTCTTTAATAGGCTACACCAGTATCTCCTGTGTGGCCTAAAAACATTAGACCTTGCCCTTTGAGATGCCAGTTCCATTTCTGGGTGTGGATTCCTAGTGCAAGGTCCAAGAATTTGTGGTTTAGAACAAAAGATTGGAAATAGTGTAAAACTTTTGCAAAAGCTGCAACATTTAAAACCCTTCAAGTTTAAAATATACTTAAGTTTTGACAGCATAAAGTCTATCTCCGCTTCTCTGCTGCCTGTCAGTGGGAAAGAACCATCCTGCACTTATGAGAATAAAGTTTCTGCATTTGAATGATTCTCCCAGGTAAAGGATGCTAAGTCTGAAAAGATTTGGTGGTGATGTTTATTTAGGCCAGCCATAAGCACATGCAATGAGAAGTGGCCCATTCAAGGGAATGCTCTGTAGCTTTCTGGGAGAAGAACCCTCCTTTTGTTTCTCTTGCTGAGGCTAATGGCTTGGTAATGCACACAACTGTAGACTGTTTATTGTTTGACATGCAATCGGCGGCCTCAGTTTTGCAAGCAGTTTAGTCATAATGGAGTCACATCATTTTCTCAGATGTGCAGAGATGTCCCTTTGAGGAGGCATTTCTTGGTTAAGAAAATGAACACAGTTTAATATATCTTTGAAATGGTAGACTCTGTAACGATGGGGAGAGAATGACATACCATAGCTACAAGAGGAAAATAACTATGAAGGGGTGAAAGCCAACAATAGCAATTTTAGTAAATATTTATCATTTATTATAATTTCCATCACCAGAGAAAAAAGCAATAAATAAGGAAGATATTCTAGCAATTAGGAAGACATCACTGAGCTGAAAACAACATGAATGTTGGGATGCTAACACAGAATTTTCATAAGGTCTCTTATCAATGCTATCATTTTCTCTTTATACACTTGTGTTTTCATTAAATATTTCTTTACGAGAATTTGTTTAAGGCAGTCTTGCACTGTGAGAGGCAGGTTTCTTAAAGTTCTGTGATATGATATGTAGAGCCACCTAATCTGGAATATATTGCAACAGGCCACAAGTGAGTAAAGAATGCAGTTGTTACTGTGCCACACTCCAGGCCTCCTCTAGGACTCGAAGTAGCTTGCCTATGATATGTGGCCATCTCTCATGGCCGACTGAGACCAAGACTTGTTGTTTTCAGATTTAAACAAATTGTCAGAAGAATTTGTGGTATTCTTTCTCACACCAACTATCCTCTTGCCCATCTTGACAATGTTTTATAATGTCCAAATGACTTTGGACAATGTGCCCCTAGAGGGAATTTCAAATTGCCCCCCTTATGAGATCTTCTCTTACAAGATCAGTTTCTGTCCTGTTCCTTGTTTCTCATTCTGGTCAATGCCACAGGAAAAAAAAAATAAAATAAAAATAAAGACTCAAGAAGAAACAAAGAAAAGTCCATCTTCAGTTTGTATTTTAGATCATTCTTTGTAAATTATTCTTTTTTAAGATTTGTATTTATTATTTACTTGAAAGAGAGAGAGAGAGAAAGAATAGGAGCTGTGGGGAGAGGGAGAAGCAGGCTCCCCAGTGAGCCAGGAGCCTGATGCGGGGCTCCCAGGACCCTGGGATCATGACATGAGCCTAAGGTAGATGCTTAACTGATTGAGTCACCCAGGCACCCCCTGTAAATGATTTTGTATTCAAAATTTTCTTCTTAGAAATTTTCTTTAGTTTTTACATTTTTAGAATGGCTTGTTGTAATAGCTTTAAGATATAGCTCAC